>NC_134187.1:9884486-10508904 GCF_964188355.1 Buteo buteo | reverse complement strand
ACGAAAGGAAGGTGCCCTCTGACAAGACAGTGCTGTCAGCCATGGCAAAGCTCACATCTCTCCTAGGAAGGGGAGAAATTATGGCTTTGGTTCAAGGCAACATCTAGGTTTACGCTTTCAGGGCTGAATCTCCATCTTTAGGTGGCCACCCAGTCACTAAGTTCGATGCTAGCTGTATGTACACCTGTAAGGGATGAATTTTCCTGCTGCCGTGGTGGACTCAGCAGGCAGATAGGTCCATCTTTCTGGGAAAAGGCAGCATTGTCACATGGTCACAATTACGTGGGCTTGTCCCCATTTCTAGGTTCCTGCAGGCTTTACAGGAGTGCTGGCTGTCCTAGCCTGCTGAGCCTCTGCTGTCTGGATCTGCTGAAGCAATCTCCTGCCAGCCAAAGCACTTTTCTGCTATTGCTTGCAGTCAATATGCCACTCAAGTGGACCAACAGATGCCTTACACAGCTCTGTGAGCTGCTGAATTTACGCTGATTTATTTGTGCTTACGTGAAACCTGCCTGTAAGCACACGTAACGCATGATGAGAGCTTTGCCAAGTGCTTTTCCCAAGAATGGAGATCGCTTGGTGCAGTGATGAGGGAGGGCACCTACCTTCCCATCACAAGTTAGAGCCAGCCGCAGGTCGCTGTGTGCTGCTTGGTTTGGAGATTGGGCTGTTGCCACCGAATTAGTGCCACCAACACCCCAGCTGAGCGATCAGGAGACTCTGAGTGGATGTGCCAAAGAAGGACTGGCCCTAAAGAGTCTCATGTGCTCTCATTCCTGAGGTCAGTTGCCTTTCACTCGTCACAGACTCAGAAAACTGCATGATCTCCTGCAAACAGAAATTGCCAGTCTCATACATTGGCAAAACACATCCCTCAGTGACTTTTCACTCATACAGAAAAGTTTGAGTTCAAACAAAATTGACTTTCCGGCTTCTGTGGGTCAGACAGCTGCAAGTATATTAGATTAGTCCCCGTGTTGCCATGGGAATGCTGCAAAAGAGAGCTTTGCTGTGGAAGATGGGCAGTGTTTGCTCCTGACATGGCCAAAGTCAGTCGCTTGCCCTTAGGAGCCCAGGGGAGCCCTGTGCTATAGGACAGCCTCTCAGGCAGAATTTAGGATTATGAAGTCTCTGCCTGCCTTAATTAACAAGTTGTATAATGTTTCATTGGGCAAAGAATACCTGAATTGTGAGTTTGCGCAGAAAAAAAGCAAGTAGGTGGGTTAAAAAAATGAAACTTCTATAATTAACTTCGATATCTATGTCATGTTACAGCTTGACATGGCAATTTGAACACATGTGCCTAATTTCACTGTGCTTTTTTCAGTCTCTCCTACTTGGTTATGTATAACATTAAGTAATACGCAGGTCCATGTTGCACAGGAGATGCTTGGGGAAGTGCTTGTGAGAAAATGCCTGTGTGTCAGAGGGCTCAATGACAGACATCATATGTGCCACAGACTGCTTGGAGCATGTTCAGTGCCAGGCTGAGGTTGCAAAAGGAGTCCTGGGGTTCAGTTGTACCCACAGCACCTACCTGTTCAGTCCTCATCAGGGATCATCTTTGACTTTCTTCCTTCTGATCCACACAATTGTGCCTTCCTCCTGATGCTGGGTGTACTTGGACAGGAAATCCAGTCTGGGGAAAAAAAACCCCAACCACAGGAAACTTCTTTGTTCTGCCCTTCCAACTGCTGCTATTTTTTAATGCGTATCTATATCCCAACATCACAGCTTCACCTTAAATGCTTTTGAAGTTTAGAAGTGGTGAGATAACATTTGCATTTCAGTTCTGTTTGCTTTCCTGGCTAAGACTGCAAGCACGGCTGCCACATTCACACAGGAGAGGTTTCACTCATGGCACGTCTAGCCAGGAACACACGCAGTAGTGCCAGGGGACTCAACAGGAAAGCCCAGTTGTGTGAGGCTGCCAGCCTTCATTTGCAAAGAGAAGGTTCAGACTGATGTCCAGATCTCTCCTGCTTTTCCAAACCATAATTCTAAATATTCTGACAATTATCCATCACTAGACAAATAATCTCAAAGGCACAGTAAGCCAATTAAGTTAGCTTTATGTCGCTTTTCTGTGAATAATCCTCATTTTCATGTGTTTAGGACATTTAAATTCTCACCTCTTTTTGACGCACCCTGAAGCTCATACAGGTACAACAACAACTTGTGTGTCAAGGATGAGCATCGTGATTATCTGCCATTGAAGTTGTCCAAAAGTCTCCTGCTTTGAACACGAGCTCTCCTTCAAACAGCAGATTGTGTTTAGACTTTATCGCTTACTCTCTCCAATCTTTAAAAAGCCTCTAAGATCAGCTTACTTCTGTTTGTGGACTATCTACCAGCTGCCAGCTCTCTGCCTCCTCTGTCCACAGCAAGTTCCCAGCTGGCAGCTGCCACCCAGAGACGTCCCCACTATCCTCTCCGCAGGCTTATGCTTTCCTGTTTGCAGTCGCACCTTAGCTGGGAGAGGGCATGGAAGAGTGAATGTGGTCTGTGTTTGTGTCTGCACGCTGGGGAAATAGGGGAAAATGCTCGAGACCTTCTGCAAAGCCTGTTTGCTTTGGTGTCCCCAGTCAGAGATAGGGAAAGGTCTCTCTGCTGGCTGCAGTGCTCCGGGGGCTGCACCTGCGTGTGCCCTGAGATCGCACAAACTGTTTTAGGAAAGTGCTGGAGCCAGAACGAGCTTCTCATTTTTGTCTTCACAACTCTGTGAAGTGACTCACCCTCGCTGGGAGCTGTTCCCGAGGGCAGGAGTGGGAGTGAGGTGTCAGAAACCGAACTAAAACAAAAGTTAGGTTCAGGCCCAAGAAAATTTTCTGCTGCTGCTGTGGGTGGGTAATGACACAGCCTCCACAGACACAAGGCAGAGCAGCACAAAACCCAGGCAGCAGGGTGAATACAGGCGAGAACTATTTAAAACTGAAAGGCTGTGCTTTGGATTTTTATGTGAAAGACCTAATTATGGGGACTTGAAATCCTGTCAGGGCAGCTACTTCAGATGATTGAGGGCCAGGTTGCTCACAGCATGGAGGAATATTCCCAGGTTGTTTCAGACAAAGTGTTTAAGGACCTGTTTCTTCATCCTTTTTCACATAACCAGACCTTTCTTATGCCAACAGCTCACAGAGATCAAGGCTACCACGCTAGAAATAGCCGCTTTGCAGAAGCTGATCACGACTTGGTTGAGAGGTTTTGGCCTGAGTCTTTTGCTGTTGCATGGGACAGGGCAATGCAGGACAGAGACAACTCTCACACCGGGGTGCAGCGTAGCTGGATGCAACTCCAGCAAGAAGCTGGAAGTTATATCTACTACCTTTTAGGGTGGTTTTAATTCAAGCCTTTTAACTCCCTTCAGCGATAGTAGGAGTGTGTTGCAGGTATTAGTAAGCTCTTACCATGTCAGATTTCAAGCTCTTGGGGGTTATTAGGACAGAAATTCAATAAATACTGTCTGTGTCATGCTTTGGCTATGCCAGGACAGCAGGATACTGTTGGAAGTAGTTATTTGCTGCAGAAATCCACCAATGTTACTAAGAACAGTTCTTGCTCTAAGTTGGCCTTGTTTCAAATGGTTACTTGCATTATAAAACTGAGTATTGCCGACATGGTGCAGCAATCTCCTTGGTTTAAAGAACTTCCCCTTCTTTTTTTCACTTGCCTGTCCCACAACAAAATACTCTCGCTCCTCGGAAGCACAGGCAAGAAACCTTCCTGGGAGTCACCAAGACAGCTCCTGCATGGTGCGTGCTCCCTTTCCCATACTGCCAGATACTGGATTTAGGTAAGGCCACACATGAGTTTTGCTTTTAGCAGAGCAGAGGATCACAAACACATCCAGTGCAGATCGCTGCAGCTTTTCACTCCTGGTCCCTCTCGGCTGTCCGGTACCGACTCTGTCTGCTCAGGATGCTGTGCGCAGTGTAGGGTCAGATATGAATCTAGACAGGCATAGCCCCAGCAGTGCATCTCCCTGTGAATGGGATTAGGCATAATTAATACTGACATGGGATTAAGCATATCTAGTCTGTCTGAAATCTCCTGTTTATGTCAAGGGGTCTGCGCCTGTACAGGTATGCAATAACCTACCCACATTTCTCTTGCTGCAAAGGTAATTTTGTTTTGTCTTCTACTTTACCCAGGGAATAACTGAGTATTGCCCTTTTTACATAACGGAAAGCTCCAATTTTTAACTCCTTAAGAGTCTCCTTTATTAGACAAAACAAACGCTGCTTCTTGAGCCTTTGCCTGTAGGTCATAGTTTTGAATCCTTTCATCATTCTGGCTGCACACTTTGGTCTCCCCAGTTTATCTATGTTCTTTCTAATTGAGCCACATTGGTCTAGTTGAGGCTTTTCTAGTGTGGGCCAGAACAGAATAATTATCTCCTGTCTCACAGAGAGCCTCATATTGTTGACACATCTTTATTTTCTGATCCATTATAACTCCAGACCCTCTTTTGCTGCACTGCTGCCAACCTGCATGTTCCTCATTTGCGTCTGTGCCTCTGGTTCACCCTTCTCAAGTTTAGTATTTTGCATGTGTATGTGCTGAATTAAATCTTGTAGAGTTTGGTTCATTTCTGATTTTTTTTCAAGCTTTTTGATCTCTGAACTTACCTACTGGGGTGTTCTTGTAGCCAGCAAATATTTAAGTATACGTTCTTGTTCATCATCCAAACTGTTCATAGAAATATGGACTAATACTGGATCTAAAGCAGAGTGCCACAATATACATTTTTAAATGTCTTCTAAATTTGGTATACCACACATAAAAGACCCTTGAGGACAGTTACATGACATCCCCTGTTCTATAAATGAAAACCAAACATTTTTGTAGAAGTGTACTTTGTCTATGCTACAGATGAAGGCTCCCAGATTTTTCTGTTCAGCTGTCAGCATTAGTGGCAATCACAGAAATGATAGCACTAGCTGATTGGACAGTGTTCACCACATAAAGATTTCCTTGTGTGAGTCTGAAATACCTCTCACAGTGTATATGGCACCCTCTGGAAAAGCCTGTCTGGCATTTTTTTGTCCTCAGCCAAGTCAATTTTCAAATGCCAAAATTTAGTAGGTACATGGAAGGACCAGGGAAAAGGATGAGACTTCCCCCAAAGAGGAGGAATTTTTTTTTTAAAATGACCTGAGGTCACAAGCCAATGTGTTACCTTGCAAATGCTCAGAAAGTGTATTTGTTGCCTTTGCATGTAAGCTTTTGGAAACCCTTCATGAATCAGACTGGTGGACAATGGAAAAAAATTACTGTATGTTAGTTCTGCTGTTGTGTTAATGGGTGGAGGTTGGGCAGCTGAGAAGAAAACTGCCTCTAACTTCTCTGCATTGGATCAGGTGAAACTTACTGGTGATAAAAGCAAATTGAGCCTGAACTGAGAGCAACTGAACATGCTTAGTGTGGAGAACTTCATGGGGAGTAGGGTGGGGTGGGCAGAGCAGGGGACTAAGCCTAGAGGATCATTTATGGCTGTCAAGGGTTATACTGCATATTTCTCTAGTGGCAGGTGGTGTGTGACTCTTGCTGAAGCCTCTGAGGGGGTTTCCTTCTGTGGGTGCAGTAAACTGGTTATCATGGCTTGGTGGAGGAGCACTTGTGCAAGAGTCACACTTTGGTTTTATTCTGGCCACCATTTTATGGCAGGGAACTGCCATTTTGTTAAATGTTTTTAAATGTACATTTCTAACTCAAGTGTTTGCCGGTGCTCATGTGCTCCAGGCAGGACTTGCAGTTCTGCTAATTTGCAAGTCAGTGCTTGTTGAAAAACAAATTTGCAAGAGATGTTTAGATCCTGCAGTGCTCAGGGTCACCAATGCCCATGGTCTGGAGAAACGCCTTTCCATCTCAAAGTTGAAAGCTCTTCTGTTTGCCTCAATGTAGTAGCTTTATATTTTTAAATAGGTTGTTAACTTTAGCTTTACTCATGACCCCTAGTTGAATAAATTGGGTATTAAAAAGGACTCTGAAAGAAAAATAATAGGCAGGTGATGCTTTTTTCTATAAAATATACCAGCCCTGTCCATCTTGTGAAAACCTGGGTTCTGGTCTGGTCCCAGAGCAATGAGACCCTCTGGGATAGGACATAAATGTACATCCTTCCTTTTGGCACGCACTCTGGCCAGTGCCTCAGTCGAGTCCCTTGTGCAGCTCAGCCCATATTGCAGCCAAATCTGGTCCTGTGGCTCCTTCCCTGGTACTCTGCCACAGTGAGATTTCCTGAGGGGAGGCAGGAGAACGCAGGAGAACTCAGGAGAGGTGTAAGCAAGTGTCCTGAAGTGAATGGTGAGCTGCAGTACGGCAGGGGTTTTGCTTTGTTTGTGCACCATGTAATGTGGTGGGATACCGAGCCATGGCCAAGGGTCTTCAGCATTATTGCACACAGGTTATAATTTTGTCCTGGCTTTATGGAAAGCATTTTACATTACAAAACATCAGGGCGTTACCTTTGTTTTTATTCATTTCTGTCATGTGAAAGCAGGCATACTGACTTGAAAGTTAGTTTGAAGCTGAGCAAGTAACTTCTCTGTGAACTTCTACTCAAATAGAAACAAGTTGCGATTTCTTACAGTAGAGTTGTACTGCTGATTCTGCTGTATGTTGACTTTTATACCAGGCTCATCTGCTCTGTTTTGAGCATCTTCTAGCAGTGAATTAAGTGTTACGACAAATTCTTACAGGCTCTGAACATAGAGACGTTTATGATACTACCTGGAATGGCAGAAATCTGCTGTGCAGCAATTCTAAGCAAAACCCAAAGTACTCAACTTGAATGGGGAAAAGTCTTGTGCATGCTTCCCACAATAAGCAGCCTTTGGACTGGTATGCTAAAGGCAAATAGACAGTAACAATAAATAAGGAGATTACAGGAAAAGAAATAGTAATTTCCAGTAAAAAACAGGACAGATTTGGAGCATCTGATTCAGTAAAGTCTGTTAAAAATTGCAAAAGTGAAAATTCTCACTCAGGTTAATAATTTATCCTTTCTGCTCAGGATCTTCAGGCTCTTCCAAATGCTGACATGACTCTGAAATAGTTCTCTATCATCTCAATTTGATGGTAATAAGAAATAGGGATTTGTGGGTAACTAGCCTGAAGTCAGTGGTGCTCTGCATAGGAACTGAAAACTTTCTGCTTTTGAAAGGGATCTAAGACATCATATTTAAGGCTTTAAATCCGGGCAGGTTAGATGGATTCAAATGAGGAAGGGTCTGATGAAATGCACTCTAGGATGCACCTAAGGGCCAGCAAGGTGAATTTTTAAACTATTAGGGTTTATTTTATAGAGCTCCTGGAGCACACGGACAACCTTTGCAGCTTGGGAAAGGACAGATGTAGCATCCATCTTTAAAAGCAGGGAAGAAAGAGACCCTGTGAATTTGAGACCAGCAAGTCTCTACTTCAGATCCTGGAAAGCCCCTTCACAGCCCCACCAATGCTGGGGCTCTCCAGTTGTTCTACCACCTCACCCTCACCCTCACCTACCCCTACACCCTAGCCAGAAAAACAGGTCCAAAATGGACACCCACCACCTAGGGCTCCCATACCGAAGTGGCCAGGACCGAAAGCTGTTGGTGGCCCTCACCTTCCCTTGGCAGACCCTTCACAGCCCTGCAGGATCAACCTGCTCTAGCTGCTCCATTTATTTCAGCAAAACTGCTCTGGCCTAGGACAGACAGTGGGTGAATTGCCTGAGATTACAGAAACCCCAGGCCTCTTGTTACGGGGGCTTCAGCAGCATGTGGGTTCAGAGAGCTCAGTCCAGCTTGTTTAGACAGGGAAACGAGTCTGGACTCAGGTCAGGGCTGCACTCAGAACACCCTTAACTGGTCTGGAATAACTTTCAATCTGGAATGTTTTTTTCCCCTCGGACGTGGTGTTCTGACTGCTCTGCCTGTTGCTTCCCCTCGGAAAGACCCCCAAAAGTAGGTCTGTTTGTGGCAGGTTTCTTGCTGCTGATTTTTGTGCTGAACCTGTGTCCCAGCTCCAGCACTGTGTTCAGTAAAAGGGGTAGCTCTCCGAGGACAGGCTGCTGGTGTAGGTCAGGAGAGTGGCACCTTGCATGGCAGTAGAAACTGCTCCAGCGCAAAGTGCAGCTTCTGCTGCCTACAGTAGGCCCTGATGCTGGCACTGCTTCAGCGGTGTTTAGAATTGAGGGAAATCCCCATGTAAAGAAAAGGTATTTCTGAATTTCTACTAAAGAATGGGATATCTGTCCATGGCCAGAGGTACAAAGCACATGCCACCATGTCTCATCCTGTACAGATCTAAGAATTGTGAATGCTCTGAGGAAGTGCGGGTCAGCTTGGCCCTGGCAGTCATCTGCCACAGTTTAAAAAAAATCCAGAAAAGTAGACCACAGCATTTATTTCAAATGCAAAGTGCTGTGTCTTGAACAATGTGCTAAAATATCTCAACACAGAATGAGCCACACAAAATGTTCTATCATATTAAAAAGTCCCAGCAAATGAGGCAGTGAAAATGGCTGGAAAGGAACAGGGAGCAAACTTGGTGGACTATTTTTTCCAAAAGCTATTAACAACTCTTAGTGCCCTAACTAGTTCATGTGTCAAATGCTCAGCTATATCCCCCTCCAAAGCTGCTGCCTTGGGAAAGAGTGTGGGCTCCATGGGAAGTGCAAGGAAAATTTGGCACTTTACCTTCTGGCTGCTGTCACTTTGCAAATTAACCATTAGTGGTTTTGTTTCAAAGTCATTTGCAGCTTCAAAGATTTACATATGTTACATGTCCCTCCCTGCTTTTGTTCTGTGTACCTCGATGCAGCATCAATATTCAGACAGTAGTCAGGGGCACCTGACTAGCAAGGTAGCACTGGCTAATTCCAGTAGTCTTCTACACGGAGTGAGGTTACTGCAGAGTAAGGTGCAGCGTAAACCTGAAGTATCACAGCTGCACTGGAGTAATTCTGCACAGGCACTGATTCTGGAAGAACCAAGGTGCTGGTGACATTTTCAGAACAGCTCTGCTGCTCCACAGTAGAGCATATGAAGGCTAGTTCTTTTTTCTATGTTGTTCCATATGGTCCTGGGGAAGAAATGCATTTGTCGATTTTTGTGTCAGCTTTGTGGGGCTCTTCTCCCTGTTTCTTTTGCTCTCAGGGAGCTGAACTAGCGATAGGTGAGTTGGAGATTCACAAACAGGGCTTGACTTCACTGAAGTCAATGGAGGGACCAGTAGGGCTTTGCATAATTTCCTGTTGAATGATTTCTAGTTAAGCTTGCAAAATAAATATTTTTAAACCATCTTCTTATAACTATTCTGGATCTAGACAGCTGTTTTTAGAAAAAAGAGACCTTTCAGCTTACTAGTCAACTTCCCTGCTATCACAGAAATCTCTTTTATAAGCTTTTGAAAGAATTCAGCTTGAAAGTCTGTTTTCAAAGAAATGTTGGTTTTTTTTTGTCTTTGGAAGAGATCCTGATCACATTAGAGGCAAGAAGCCTTCTAATTTTCAGCCTAAGTATATTTGTGGACAGTCTGTACCTATTTGTTCTCCTGCCAATGCTGTGCTTTAGGTTAAATGGATTCTTTCCTCTCCTCTGTTTGCTTCCCCCTTCCTCCCTGCTGTATTTATAGAAAGCAGTTACCAGACCTTTTTAGCCTCTGGTTTCCTAGGCTCAGAAAGCCAAGCTCTGGAAGCCATCCTTCCTTGATAGATTTGTTCAGACAAACTTGCTACCACACCGAGTTTCCTGGACAATATGCATATCTATAGTATTTGGGTAGAGGTAATTTAGTCCCTAGTTCAAGTGCATTGGACTCCTTGACTTCTTTTCCCCTCAGACGCTGCCCTTTCCAGTCCTGTGTGCTTATTCCCATTTAGCCACCTTGCCTTGTCCACACAATGAACCATGGCATCCTGGGTAAAACATGATAAAGTATTATTTTTGCTTTCAGGCTTTGCCTATATTATCCTTAGATGTTACTCCACACTTGCTCTTTCTCTTTTGTCCCTTTTTGTTTACGAGGTCTGGTCCATGTTAATGTGTAGTGTTTTCGACTCTAACCCCAGCCAGCAACTAAGCACCACACAGCCCCCCCCCCCCCCCCAAGTGGGATGGGGGAGAAAATCGGGAAAAGAAGCAAAACGTGTGGGTTGAGATAAGAACGGTTTAATAGAACAGAAAAGAAGAAACTAATAATGATAATGATAACACTAATGAAATGACAACAGCAATAATAAAAGGATTGGAATGTACAAGTGATGCGCAGTGCAATTGCTCACCACCCGCCGATCGACACCCAGTTAGTCCCCAAGTGACGATCCCCCACCCCCACTCCCCGCAGTTCCTATACTGGATGTGACGTCCCATGGTATGGAATACCCCGTTGGCCACTTTGGGGCAGCTGCCCTGGCTGTGTCCTGTGCCAACTTCTTGTACCCCTCCAGCTTTCTCGCTGACTGGGCATGAGAAGCTGAAAAATCCTTCACTTTAGACTAAACACTACTTAGCAACAACTGAAAACATCAGTGTTATCAACATTCTTTGCATACTGAACTCAAAACATAGCACTGTACCAGCTACTAGGAAGACAGTTAACTCTATCCCAGCTGAAACCAGGACAAAGTCCCTTTTCTGCATTCCTGAGAGACTCCCTGCTTGTTCCTAATATCCTTTGAAGCCAGCCCTTTTCTCACAATTGTCAGGCTGCTCTTCTGGTGTTTTTGCAAATAGTTAAAAGCTTGAGAAACTGAAAGATGCCCTTGTTCATTCAACAGTGAGATTAAATCACCGGGAAAGTGTTGTGCTTTTGTTCCATCCCTCTGTACTGCCTTTTAGTGAACCACAAACATGTGCAAGAGTGGTGCCAGATCACGATGATGCCATTCATCTTGTCCATCATCATCCTGTCCCCATTTGGCATCATGTTCCTTGTGTGCCAGCCCAAGGATATTTCTGGCTTGCCTTAGTGTGAATGTTTTTCAGTCATGTCATTCTTCTACAAGCAAGCTGTGTTTTTCTGGTGCAGTGACATTTCTGGGGGGCAGGGGAGGATTTTGTGAGAAAAGTCACATCTTTTGTAAGCAATTGCAGCCAAGTTTTCAGAGCTGTAGGAGAACCTCTTATTAATTCGCCACATTGTGACATGAAATCTCTCAGATCAGCATGAGAGAGCTTGGTCAGGACTTCTTTTATCCATGCCACAGGGTGGTTAAAGGCTGAAAGTCATCTTGTCTATCCCACTTGGCATGGACTTTTTGGGTCTTGCAGCAGATGGCTCCTCCTCCTTTGTTTTTTCTCTCTCCTTTACCCAGAGAGGAAATGCAGCATTTGTGTCTCCTTGCCATGAGGGTGGATTGTTTTGCTAAATTGTAACTGGTGGCAAAGTTCTCTTTGTCTCATTAGGCATTTATCTATCAGGTTGCAACTTACTCCTCATGGCCATTCAGGTATCTGTGAAATGTGAACCTCTGCTACTTTTACACTGTGAGAACTAGAAAAGTGAGAAAATGAATGTGACTTCTTTCCTCTGATTTGAGATACCACCCTGGGTTTCCTTCTTTGCTGATGGAGAGAAAAAGGTGTTTCAGGGAACATTCATGTGACCCAGTTTAGGCGAATCCTTTAGGATGAGGTGAACAATCCTAAACATGCCATGAAGGGATTCCTGGATGGCTAAAATGGATACAACTGGTCAGACGGAGCCCACCTCAGCTGCTAGTGTAGTGTATGAAAGCAATGCAAGAGAGCTTCTCTACAATACCTTTACAGGCTTAAATAGGTGGCACTGAGAGGGCAGGGATGGGGGCAGGGTAGACTTCTCTCATTTTTTAAGGGGAATTGAGCTGCAGAGTAGACTTACTTTGCTCAATGAGCTGGAGAGAGGTGTAACACCCACACCCTGGCTCCATTCTCCAGTTTCCCAGTTCAGTCCCTCTAGCAGAAGACTAAGTTTGTTCTCTCTTATGGACTGTCAGATCCTCAATCCTGCTTCTATGTCCCATTTCAGGCGCTCTGGCTATTTTATTGGGCACTGCTATTGATCACATGCAATAATTTTAACTAATTCTTACAACATGCTGAATGCCACACAGTTCTAAGCGCATGATTTTAAGACATGACCAGGATCTGATTAGCTTGCAATCATCTGCTTGTCAGCAACCTCAGATGTACTTGTTCTGCCTGTCCTTCAAGTGCTGACAGATTCTTCATTTGAACATGTAAACACAGGTATTGGTGACCAACACAAGCTGTTTGCCCTCCTTGCTAGAGTTGGTTCTAATGCCAGAGGCCCAGAGGTGTTGGCAGCTTAAATGCTGGCAACATAGTCCTTACCTGTGCGAGTGTTCTGCCCACCAGCAGTACAGCTGTCTGTTCCCTCAACCCAGCCCTTGGAATGGGATATTTCTCCCATGGCTTGCCTTCAGGCCTGACTGGAACAAATGCTTCCCCTGCAATGAAACTGACCCTCGAGCAAAAAAGCTGTCCTTGCCAACCCTTGCTCCGCTCTTCCGAGAGCTGCTATCCAGGCAAATGAGCAAGCGGTTGTTTTGTAAGGCTTCTGGCGGGCTCCCAGGAGGATTTGCCGGGCTGAAGTGAAAATGCACCCATGGCTTCTGGACAGTGGGATCATTCTGCATGAACAGCTTCTACAGTCTTTCCCCATGGAACGGGACCATCGTGCTAATGTCACTGACTGCGCTCTGCCAGCCTGCCTGAAGCGCCAGGGCTGGACAGAGCAGTAAGGCTGTTTAGCAGCTCAGGGAACCCAAGAGCCATTGCATGTATTAGACGTAGTGGGATTAACTCCTTATGTTGGAAATCAATGCCTGGGACAAAGGACACAAATCAGGAGCTCACAGAAGGGCCAGCTAAGCGGCGATCTGGGTTAGTGAGAGAGGGATGATGCAGAGAGAGATGGACGTGCTGCTGTGCAGTTTCAGCTGCTGTCACTTCCATGTTCTTTTGGGGTTTAAGACTAATAAAGTGTACCTGCACAACACAACGTTGTTCAGAGCCCACAGTCTCTTTCTGGAACTAAGAGCAGACTAGCTGCCTCACCATGCTGCAACACCAACCAATGAACCTAGCTCCTGAAGGGACTCTTACATACCACCTCCAGGTAGCGTAACCTATATACACCCCCATGTAGTATAACAGTTTGTCTGTACCTAGCTGGTGGTGCCTTTCAGGTGATACCACAGCTTCAGGCAGAAGTGTGTTTTAAGGTTACTGCCCCAAGTCCCTTTCTGCTTCACATTGACACAGCTAGGGTGAGAATTTTGGGGTTCCTACCTCCTCAAATCTGCAGGTGTTATTTCATGTGTACAAGCTCCTCAGCCTGGTTGTATCAAATCACCCCTGTCACCATAAAGGTTCTCAATAGGTATATTTTTAAACCTGCATCCTTCTGACAGAACAGAGGAAGATACTATGTGCACAGTGGTCCTGGCAGATCTGAGGGGTAGAAACCTCTTAAAGCAGCTCAGAATTTCTGGCCATAGCCTTTGCTTTGCCCTTGAGAAAACAGGGATTGTAAATTCTCTTTTCGGTCTTGCTATGTAACTTCTTTTGGAAAGCTGGCTCCTGTTTCCCTTCTCCTTGGCAGACACGAGTACCATTCGTGTAAGCCACCTCCAAACCCTCCATAGTGCAGAATAAGAACGACGCAAGACATAGACTGCTGGGGCCCCGAGTCTGGACTTCTACTTTTTATTCTCCTTTAGATTAGCTACAGGAACTCAGCAAATCAACCAGGTTGGGTCATTCTTGAACAGGAAATGTTCGCTGCTTTGCAGCAGTGTCCGCTCTGGCTGCGCGCATCCCCTTGTATCCCAGGGCCCTATTCTTCCCATCGGTGCCAGCAGGGTCTCCTTGCTGGCTGTGCTGCTGCTGGCTGCTCCCCGCCACTTCCTTTTCTTCCCCCACACTGCTGGCCCAGCTTATGTCCAAAAGAGGCTTTCAAAGCTCTGCTCACATTCAAGGATCCTTGTATGCAGCCCATAGCGCTTTTGTATCTTCATTTTAACAATGTGCTGCTCTAGTTCCCTTTTCACAGCCTCATCCAGGAACGGCAGGTCCCGCACCATGGGAACCACCAACACATCACGCTTTTCTCGTCGCTGAGGTGGTGGAGGGGCTGAGGCTGGAACATTCTGCGGAGTCTCATCCAGAGCGTCTCGCAGGTCCAGTTCCTGCTCCAGTTTGCGTTCTGGGATGAGGCCCTCCAAGGCCTCCTGGCCTTCGTTGAGAGGTGTCTCAATTTCCCTGGAGTGGATGTCGGGCACCTCTGGTGGTGGAGTGGGAGCACCCAGCTGGATCTCGAGTTCTTGCTGGTGCTGCTGCACGCTGCCGGCCTCAAGCCCGGTGGCCACCTCTTCCTCGCAGGGTGGGTGAGTTGCTGGGCCAGGCTGCTCCTCTGGGCCAGCCCTGGGATGCCCCCGGCTAGGCTGCATGCTGGAGGCATGAGCCATGTCTGCTCCATCCACAGGAGTGGGGAAAGACGCCTGTGAAGAGCAGCCAACGTGGCTTGCCATGATGGAAGTGCAGGAGTCATCAATCAAAGGGGCCAGAGACACCTCTGCAGAGGCGCTGACTTTGCCAGTCAAGGTGGAAGTGAGGGGGTCTTCTCTCAAAGGAGATGGAGGCACCACGGCAGAGGAGTTGGCTTCGCTAGTCATGATGGAATTGTGGGGGTCTTCTTTCAAGGTGAATGGAGAGACACTTGAAGAGGACCAAACTTCACTGGCTGTGATGGAAGTCCAGGAGCTGTCACTGCCCTCGGGTGTCTCACAGTTGAGCCTGTGTGAGGAGGAGGAGGAGGAGGGGAAGCTTAAGCCCAGCACTCCTGAGCGCCCTGGGCCTCTCCCTCCTGCCCCAAAGGAGGCGGCAGGCTGCATCAGTGTGGTGGGGTCCCACCCTGCGTGTGCCTGAGGCCCCATCCCTGCCTGCCGGGCACAGAGGTTCTGTCTGCCCCAGGAAAAGGGGAAGACACTGTCAGCTCTGCACCATAGAGGTCAATCCTGCCGCAAGAGCATCACCCCTCATGTTTTAGGCCCACGGATTTCCCCGTGCCCTCCCCAAGCCGCTGCCCCCAGCCATGACCCCCATCCCTGTCCGCATCCCCTCCTCAGTGGCCTTACGCATCCAGGTATCTTGTTAGGTCATCCACGGTCCTGTTGAACTGACGGACTATTTTGTACACGGCATCCATCTCTGGGTGTACGGGGGAACTGCAGAGGGGCAGAGGGCAGCGTTAGTGGGACCTCCCTGGTGGGGGGATACCGGCGGGGGCTATCGTGCTCCGGGGGGGAGACGGCTCCACTTACCGCGTCCCTGCGGGCCATGAAGCCTCCAGGATGACAAAGCCTGCAGGCAGAGGAGACAGAGTGAGCGGCCGGGGCATCCCCGGACGGGGCGGTGGGCCCGTGGGGCCGGGGGGTGTCTTTGCAGGGCGCCTGCCCTGGCCCAGGGGCCGCTCACCTCTGGCATCCCCCTTGCCGCCTCTGCGTCGGCGCTTCTTCGGGCTCCTTTCCTGCACGGGCAAGAACAGCAGCGGGTGAGAGGGGCACCCTCCCTGCCGCCTCGGCAGCACCGGCAACAAACCCGAGCCCGCCAGCGTCAGGCCTGTGCCTGCCCCGAGCCTCCTGGCCCAGGCTGGCCAGGGCCCGGCTGCGAAACGGCCTCCCCTGCCAGGCAGGGCCCCTCCAGCCCGCCCCTGGGGCTGCTCCCGGGCCCCTGCTGACCCCCACCCTGACGGCCTGGGCTCGGCTCAGCACCAGCACCGACTCCTACCTGGGGCTCGGCCACGGTCACCGCGAGGCGGTAGACAAGCGCCACCAGCAGCACCCCCAGGAAAGCGGCGAAGGCCATGGCGGCCGCTGCGCTGGGGAACCAGCTTATTCCCCAAGGCGTGGCAGACATGCCTGTAGCGTGCCAGAGAGAGCCAAGGAGAGCTTGAGGAGGAGCAGTCGGAACCGGCGGGCCCAGTCCGCTCGCTCTTCCTTCCCAGCTCGAGAGCCTCTCTCTTCACCTGGCAGCTCGCAGGCAAAATGCCGCCCGGCCTCGCTCAGCCCCACCTACATCTTCGGCCCGCGTTTGTGATGCAGGCGTGACACGGGGCTGTCACCCCCTCACCACCGGTGAGGTGAGGTGTCACCAGCACTCGGCCATGGCAACGTCTGTGATGCGGGGACAATGGGAGCAAGGGGCCCTGCCCGAGCCGAGCTGAACCGAGGGAGGCCGTAGTCACCCAAGCGCTGGACAGTGGCTAGCACGGCTGGGCCACGCTGAGCACGGCTGGGCCACGCTGAGCACGGCTGGGCCACGGCCAGCCCACCCCGTCCCGAGCCCTGGCCCCGTGCAGGGCCGTACAAAGCCTCTGGCCTCTCGCTAGGAAGGGCCAAAAGCCAGGTCCTGGCCTGCGCTGCCCCTCCGAGACCCCACGAACTGCCTGCTGGCCCTCTCGCGTCCCACCCGTCCCCGGCCCCATCCCCAGGCTGGTGTCCGGTGGCTGGGGCTGGGGCTGCCCCCACCAGCCCCTTGCTTGCCCTGATCCCTTGCTGGGGCTTTGGGACAGCCCCTGGCTGCCAGGCCCTGCCCTTCCTACCCCCCTTTTCCCGGCTCTGCCAGCCCCCACTGCTGTCTTCTGCCTTCTTGGGGACTCTGCTCACCTCCTCTTCCTCCTCTGCAGAGCCGCACTGCTCCCAGCCGAGAAACGCAGCTGTGGTGTGCAGGGGACCTCCAGGAAGACGGGCAGCCCGTGCTGCCTCTGGATGCCTGAAGCGGAAGAGCAGTCCCAGGTCTCCCTCCTCACGAACCTGGAGAGCCATCGTGGTCCTCTCTACAGAAGCTGCCAACAGAGCTGCTGCTGCCCCGCTTGCCCATAGAAGGAGGGATGAGAAGTGAGCAGGAGCCACTGCTCCTCCCCAGGTGGGGTGGGCTAAACTTGGCTGGCTGCCAGGTGCCCACCAAGCCGCTTGCTCAGTCCTCTTCCTCAACAGGATAGGGGGAGAAATTAAAAGTACCTGGGTCGAAATAAGGATGTGGAGATCGCTCAGCCACTGCTGTCACAGGCAAAACAGACTTGACCTGGTGTCGTGGTTTAACCCCAGCCAGCAACTAAGCACCACGCAGCCGCTCACTCACTCCCCTCCCCCCAGTGGGATGGGGGAGAGAATCGGGAAAAGAAGTAAAACCTGTGGGTTGAGATAAGAACGGTTCAATAGAACAGAAAAGAAGAAAGTAATAATGATAACACTAATACAATGACAACAGCAATAATAAGAGAATTGGAATGTACAAATGATGTGCAGTGCAATTGCTCACCACCCGCCGATCGACACCCAGCTAGTCTTCGAGTGGCGATCCCCTCCCTCCCACTCCCCCCAGTTCCTATACTGGATGTGACGTCCCATGGTACGGAATACCCCGTTGGCCACTTTGGGGCAGCTGCCCTGGCTGTGTCCCCTCCCAACTTCTTGTGCCCCTCCAGCCTTCTTGCTGGCTGGGCATCAGGAGCTGAAAAATCCTTGACTTTAGACTAAACACTACTTAGCAACAACTGAAAACATCAGTGTTATCAGCATTCTTCTCACACCTAGCTCAAAAACATAGCACTATACCAGCTACTAGGAAGACAATTAACTCTATCCCAGCTGAAACCAGGACAACGTCTGGGTGGGAGTTCAGCTGCCCAGCTGGGGCCACTCCACTGCCATCCATTCACCAGTTACCGTCACAGGTAAATCAGGCTCGATTTGGGGATGCTAATTGGATTGCCTTTTGAAAATGGGGTAGGATAGTGAGATAGATAGAAAAAGAAAACTAAAACCACCTTCACCCTTGCCCCCCTTCCTCCCAGGCTCAACTTCACTCCTGAGTCTTCTACCTCCTCCTCCCCATCTAGCGGTGCAGGGGGGTGGGGAATGGGGATTGCGGTCAGTCCACGCCGCTTCGTCTCTACCACTCTTCACGCTGCTTCCCTGCTCCAGCAAGGGGTCATCAACAGGCTGCAGTGTGGATATCTGCTCCAGCATGGTCCTCCATGGGCTGCAGGGGGACAATGTGCTTCACCATGGTCTTCTTCATGGCCTGCAGGGGAGTCTCTGCTTTGACGCCTGGACCATCTCGTCCCCCTCCTTTTTCACTGACCTTGGTATCTGCAGGGTTGATTCTCTCACGTTTTTCTCACTGCTTTCCCTCACAGATGCTGCACAGTGGCTTTGGCCTTTTTCTTAACTATCCTATGACTGAGGCACGACTAGAGGCACTGACGGGCTCAGATCCAGCCCATGGTGGGTCCGTTACGTAGCTGACTGGAAACGACTCTATTCAACATGGGAGCAGCTCCTGAGCGCTTCTCACAGAAACCATGCCTGCAGCCCTCCCGCTACCAAAACCTTGCTGCGTAAGCTCAAGGTGGTCACAAGCTGTCCCTCTCCCCCAGGAGCTCAGGAGATCCCCAAGTGCCACAACAACCTGCACCCAGCCCAGCCCACCCAAAAAGCGTGTAGTCCTCAGTCCGGTGCCTGCTGGGCACTGAGGCTCTGCTTCCCATGCCTTTTTCTCTTCTTCCCTTGGGGCTCCTCACCTCCCCTTGCTGCTGCCAAATCGGGCCTTCCCTGGGCCCAGGAGCTTTTGCCTAGGGCGCAGGCACTCTAACAGCAAACGAGGATGAGGGTGAGCAGACAGCAGCTGCTGCCCGGCAGAGGTGGTGTCTCTGCCCCAGGACTCCTGTGTCCGGCTGTGTTCATGGGAGCACGAACCCGGTGGGGACCCACTGTGGCAGAAGCTGCCCTTCCCCAACTGGAGGCATCAGTATCATGGCTCTGTGCCCACGGAGCACCTTTGATTGCTGGGCAAATCTTGTCACGGCATGGACGCCTCTCTCCCGCTGTCCCTTCCCTTCCTACTCCCGGGGCTGCAGCGTCACATGGAGCCCAAGCCCGGGAGCCTTCACTGCCAGGCGGGCTGTGGTGCGGGGCTTTGCTGCACTTGGGGCAGAGTCTCCGGGTCGCAGCTCTGTCCTGGGAGCTTCCCTTGCTCTTCTGCGCTGCTCTCTAGGCTGGGCCAAGGTCAGCCCAGCCCAATCCCAAGACCTAGCCCTTTCAGGGCCATTGAAATCTCCTGGCCTCTCACTAGAAAGTGGCAAATCCCAGGTCCTGGGCTGTGCTGCCCCTTCTGAAGGACCACCAACCGCCTGCTGGCCCTCTCAAGTCCAGCAAGGAGACAAGGGGGATGCAGTGACAACATGGGGTTGTCACGCTTCACCAGAGAGCGCTCCCAGAGCTCAGCTAAAGCACAGCACCACTGTGACGCGGTCGTTCCCCAAAGAGGGAATACTTTCCCTGGGAAGTATTCCTGAGGGGAGCTGACCAGTGTCAGTCCCTGCCCCAGCCACGCCATAGCGGTGCCAGTCTCCAGCTCCTCACCACCCTCCCTTCCCTGGCCACAGGCCCCACCAAGCCCGAGGCACCCACAGCCCGAGGTCCCACCCGGCCTCGGCCCATCCCCATCCCCAGGGAGGTGACCGATGTCAGTGCCGGGGGCTGCCAGGGGCTGCCCCCGCTGCTCCCGCCATGCCCTGCCACCTGCCTGGGGCGCTGGGACAAGCCCTGGCTGCCAGGCCCTGCCCTTCCACTCCCCCTGGCCCTGCCAGGCCTCGGGGCTGCCTTCTGCCCGGTGGGGAACCCACCTGCCGCCTCCCCGCCTCCTCAGCCCTTCTGTGTGCACAGCGCGGCGTGGGCGCCTCTCATTGGCTCGGAGCAGCCACAAGCTGCCCTGATAGGCTGAGCTCCGGCTCCGTCGCGGAGCTTTCTAGAACAGGGTGGAACCAGCTGTGACCGGTGCGGGACAGCGCCGGCCTCCCCTCACAGAGGCCTCCCCTCACAGAGGCAGCCCCTGCAGCCCCCCCCCGCCAAAAGCTTGCCACTGGCGCCCAAGGCAGGCCAGCCCTCGCCCCTGCGGAAGAATACGGAGTGCGACCACTCGGCAGTCCTTCACTTAAAGGGAAATTACCGGGGGGGGGGCTGGCCCTGGCAGGGCAGCCAGGCACCCAGTCAGCCGCCACCCCCTCCCCCCGCCCCGCTCCCCTCAAGGGGAGAGAATAGGAAGAAGAGCAGAGAGAGAGAAGTTGTGGGTGAAAATAAAGGCAGGGCAACCGCTCACTGACTACTCTCATGGGCAAAGGAGACTCCCCCTCAAGGGGAGAGAATAGGAAGAAGAGACAGAAAAGTTGTGGGTCAAAGTAAAGGCAGGGCAACCACTCACTGACTACTCTCATGGGCAAAGGAGACTCCCCCTCAAGGGGAGAGAATAGGAAGAAGAGCAGAGAGAAAAGTTGTGGGACAAAGTAAAGGCAGGGCAACCGCTCACTGACTCCTGTCACAGGCAATGGAGACTCCCCCTCAAGGGGAGAGAATAGGAAGAAGAGGAGAGAGAGAGAGAAAAGTTGTGGGTCAAAATAAAGGCAGGGCAACCGCTCAGTGATTACTCTCGTGGGCAAAGGAGACTGCTCCTCAAGGGGAGAGAATAGGAAGAAGAGCAGAGAGAGAGAAAAGTTGTGGGTCAAAGTAAAGGCAGGGCAACCGCTCACTGACTACTCTCATGGGCAAAGGAGACTCCCCCTCAAGGGGAGGGATAGGAAGAAGAGCAGAGAGAAAAGTTGTGGGTGAAAATAAAGGCAGGGCAACCGCTCACTGACTACTGTCACAGGCAATGGAGACTCCCCCTCAAGGGGAGAGAATATGAAGAAGAGGAGAGAGAGAGAGAAAAGTTGTGGGTCAAAATAAAGGCAGGGCAACCGCTCAGTGATTACTCTCGTGGGCAAAGGAGACTGCTCCTCAAGGGGAGAGAATAGGAAGAAGAGAGAGAAAACTTGTGGGTGAAAATAAAGGCAGGGCAACCACTCACTGACTACTCTCATGGGCAAAGGAGACTCCCCCTCAAGGGGAGAGAATAGGAAGAAGAGCAGAGAGAAAAGTTGTGGGACAAAGTAAAGGCAGGGCAACCGCTCACTGACTAGTGTTGCAGGCAATGGAGACTCCCCCTCAAGGGGAGAGAATAGGAAGAAGAGGAGAGAGAGAGAGAAAAGTTGTGGGTCAAAATAAAGGCAGGGCAACCGCTCAGTGATTACTCTCGTGGGCAAAGGAGACTGCTCCTCAAGGGGAGAGAATAGGAAGAAGAGGAGAGAGAGAGAGAAAAGTTGTGGGTCAAAATAAAGGCAGGGCAACCGCTCAGTGATTACTCTCGTGGGCAAAGGAGACTCAACTTGGATAATTTGACTTCATTTTAAACAGCAAATGACAAGTTTAGGGACATGCAATGGGACCTGCAAGAGCTCTTCCCTACTACTCCCCTCTGCTGGCCCTCACTGATCTCTTTCTCCTGCTTGCGGATCATGCTTGCATCCTCCTCCTCAACCTTTTCCTCTCCTCACTATGTGCTTATCTCTGCTTTCCATCGCCCTGGCCTCTTCCCTTGGGGCTCCTCACCTCCCCTTGCTGCTGCCAAATCGGGCCTTCCCTGGGCCCAGGAGCTTTTGCCTAGGGCGCAGGCACTCTAACAGCAAACGAGGATGAGGGTGAGCAGACAGCAGCTGCTGCCCGGCAGAGGTGGTGTCTCTGCCCCAGGACTCCTGTGTCCGGCTGTGTTCATGGGAGCACGAACCCGGTGGGGACCCACTGTGGCAGAAGCTGCCCTTCCCCAACTGGAGGCATCAGTATCATGGCTCTGTGCACGCGGAGCACCTTTGATTGCTGGGCAAATCTTGTCACGGCATGGACGCCTCCCTCCCTCTGTCCCTTCCCTTCCTACTCCCGGGGCTGCAGCATCACACGGACCCCAAGTCTGGGAGCCTTCACTGCCAGGCGGGCTGTGGTGCGGGGCTTTGCTGCACTTGGGGCAGAGTCTCCAGGGCCCAGCTCTATTCTAGGAGCTTCCCTTGCCCTTCTGCGCTGCTGTCTGTCCTCTGCTCTGCAAGGCAATGGGGAGCTCCGCTGAGGGGTCTGTCATTTGGGAATCCGCCTTGTCTGGGGGATGCTCCAGCCATGAAGCCACCAGCTGCTTCTGCAGGTCTTCAGTGACTTGGCTGGCTGTGGGGCAACCAGTGAGGGCTGTGAGGAGCTCTTCTCGTTGGGGGATCTGAAGGCCGGTCCCTGCAGAGTGTGGAGACAGCGGCAGAGCTGAGGGTCTCTCCTCATGGGAGGGGTGTTGGTTCTGTGGGGAACTTCTGCCTGGAGGAGCTGCCATGTCTGATAGCAGCTCAGGTGTCCCCAGGTCCTCATGGGAGCTGCTCTGGCCTCCCAGGGAGTGCTCTGCTTCTCCAATGGCGACACGCTTCTCCAACGGCAGCTCTGGTTGCCCCGTCTCACCGTAGGAGATGCTGGGGCTGCCAGACATCTGCCAGGATTGCCCTCTGTGGAGCTCCCTCACTCTGCAGCAGTGCCCGCTCTGCCTGGCCAGAAGGGGAAGGACCATGCTCATCCCCTTGAGACCCAGGGCCCTGCCCCTTCCCAACGGTGCCCGGCAGGGTCTCCTGGCTGGCTGGGCTGCTGACAGCTGTTTCCCCATGCTCACTTTTGCAGGCGGGTGTCTCCCCATCCTCCTGAGGCATCTCTTGTGCCGCTCTCAGGAACACTCCTGGCCCAGAGTGGACTGGAGCCTGTGTCCCTTGCAGGCACGTGTCAAGAGGGTCTGCGAACTCTTCCTGTGGGCCAGGGGGCTGCTCCTCCCCAGGTCAAAAAAGACTCCCATGGGCTCCCTTCAGAAGAAACACGTTTATTGGGAGAGCTACTGCTCCTGGTAGGGCCTGGAGGGGATCTGCTGCTCACTGGGTCCATACCCCGCTGGGCCCTCTGCCCCTGGACACCTGAAATAGGAAGAGCACGGTCACATTCTGAAGGCTGGGCTGCTCCTTGCGCTCCCAACTAGCAGCACAGGGACAGGCTCCCCACGGGCAAGAGGAGCCGTTGTCCCCAGGGCTGCTGCCACCTTGCTGTCCCCTGGCCAGCAATGTCCAGATGGCGCCTGTCTCTCCCACTGAGCAAGCCTCACCCTGACATCCCACCGAGTCCTTCCCCATCGCCTCCTAAGGTGGTCACAGGCTTTCTCGTACCCCCAGGAGCCCAGCCCAGCCCCCAGCCCCACGACAACAACCTGCCACCAGCCCCAGCCACCCAAAGAGCGTGGTGCCCTCAGCCTGGCACCTGCTGGGCACTGAGGCTCTGCTTCCCATCCCCTTTGTCCTCTTCCCTTGGGGCTCCTCATCTTACCACACCTTGCTGCTGCTGTCCAGCTGGGCCTTCCCAGTGCCTAGGAGCTTGGTGCAGGCGCTCCAACAGCAAACAAGGATGAGCGCAGGTCCACAACAGCTGCTGCCTGGCAGAGGTGGTGTCTCTGCCCCAGGACTCCCGTGCCCGGCTGCTCTCCTCGGGGCTCAAGCCTGGTGGGAGCATGCTGTGGCAGAAGCCACCCATGCCGAAACAGAGGGATCCGTACAGCGGACCCACACACGTGGACCTCCTGTGACTGCTGGGCGGCGGCAGCCCTCTTCTGGCCCTGCTGCCTCTTGGCCCTGTCCTCGGGTGGACGCCTCTCTCCCGCTGTCCCTTCCCTTCCTGCTCCCGGGGCTGCCACACCACATGGAGCCCAAGCCTGGGAGCCCTCACGGCCAGGCGGGCTGTGGTGCGAGGCTTTGCTGCACTTGGGGCAGAGTCTCTTGGAGCCAGCTCTGTCCTGGACACCTAGCTGGCACGTGCCCACAGGCTCTGCAGACTCTTCCTGTGGGCCATGGGGCTGTCCTGCCAAATTCCTGGTCCAAGCGTGCCTGTCCCAGTGCTGGAAGGGAGAGCGGTAGGGTGTGCAGAGGGGGTGGCTGATCAGGTTTTTGCCCTGGGCAGCGTCTTCAAAGCTCTTCTCATACTCCGGGACCCTGGTTGGCAGCCCATAGCGCTGCTGTATCTTTATGTTTCCACTGTGACTCTCCAGATGCCTTTTCAGAGCCTCTTCCAGGAAGGGCAGCTCCTGCACCACGGGAACCTCCGTCACATCACACTCTTCTGGTCGCTGAGGTGATGGAGGAGCTGAGGCTGGGACGTCCTGCGGCGTCTCATCCACAGCGGCTGGCAGGCCCAGTTCCCACTCCAGTTTTGTTGCTGGGATGGGGCCCTCCAAGGTGTCCTGGCCTTTGTGGTGTGCAATAGGCACCTCCATTTCCCTGGTCTGGATGTTGGGCACCGCTGGAGGTGGAGTGGGAGCACCCAGCTGGATCTCGAGTTCTTGCTGGTGCTGCTGCACGCTGCTGGCCTCAAGGCAGCTGGCCACCTCTTCCTCGCAGGGTGGGTGAGTTGCTGGGCCAGGCTGCTCCTCTGGGCCAGCCCTGGGATGCCCCCGGCTAGGCTGCATGCTGGAGGCATGAGCCATGTCTGCTCCATCCACAGGAGTGGGGAAAGACGCCTGTGAAGAGCAGCCAACGTGGCTTGCCATGATGGAAGTGCAGGAGTCGTCACTGACAGGGGCCAGAGACACCTCTGCAGAGGAGCTGGCTTTGCTTGCCATGATGCAGGAGTGGGGGTCTTCCCTTGAAGGGGACAGGGAGATGCTTGAAGAGGATCCGACTTCACTGTCCGTGATGGAAGTCCAGGAGCTTTCGCTGCCCTCAGGCGTCTCACAGTTGAGCCTGTGTGAGGAGAAGGGGAAGCTTAAGCCCAGCACTCCTGAGCACCCTGGGGCTCTCCCTCCTGCTCTGAAGGAGGCGGCAGGCTGCATCATTGCCGTGGGATCCCACCCAGCGTGTGCCTGAGGCCCCATCCCTGCCTGCTGCCCACAGCTTCTCTTTGCCCCAGGTCAAAGGTGGGACGCCATCAGCTCTGTGCCATGGAGTTCCTTGCCTCCAGAAGGGCACTGACCCTCCCATTTTACGCCCACGGATTTCCCCGTGCCCTCCCCAAGCCGCTGCCCCCAGCCGTGCCCCCCGCCCCTGTCCGCATCCCCTCCTCAGCGGCCTCACATGTCCACGTATCTTGTTAGGTCCTCCACGGTCCTGTTGAACTGACGGACTATTTTGTACACGGCATCCATCTCCGGGTGTACGGGGGAACTGCGGAGGGGCAGAGGGCAGCGTTAGTGGGACCTCCCTGGTGGGGGGATACCGGCGGGGGCTATCGTGCTCCGGGGGGGAGATGGCTCCACTTACCGCGTCCCTGCGGGCCATGAAGCCTCCAGGATGACAAAGCCTGCAGGCAGAGGAGACAGAGTGAGCGGCCGGGGCATCCCCGGACGGGGCGGTGGGCCCGTGGGGCCGGGGGGTGTCTTTGCAGGGCGCCTGCCCTGGCCCAGGGGCCGCTCACCTCTGGCATCCCCCTTGCCGCCTCTGCGTCGGCGCTTCTTCGGGCTCCTTTCCTGCACGGGCAAGAACAGCAGCGGGTGAGAGGGGCACCCTCCCTGCCGCCTCGGCAGCACCGGCAACAAACCCGAGCCCGCCAGCGTCAGGCCTGTGCCTGCCCCGAGCCTCCTGGCCCAGGCTGGCCAGGGCCCGGCTGCGAAACGGCCTCCCCTGCCAGGCAGGGCCCCTCCAGCCCGCCCCTGGGGCTGCTCCCGGGCCCCTGCTGACCCCCACCCTGACGGCCTGGGCTCGGCTCAGCACCAGCACCGACTCCTACCTGGGGCTCGGCCACGGTCACCGCGAGGCGGTAGACAAGCGCCACCAGCAGCACCCCCAGGAAAGCGGCGAAGGCCATGGCGGCCGCTGCGCTGGGGAACCAGCTTATTCCCCAAGGCGTGGCAGACATGCCTGTAGCGTGCCAGAGAGAGCCAAGGAGAGCTTGAGGAGGAGCAGTCGGAACCGGCGGGCCCAGTCCGCTCGCTCTTCCTTCCCAGCTCGAGAGCCTCTCTCTTCACCTGGCAGCTCGCAGGCAAAATGCCGCCCGGCCTCGCTCAGCCCCACCTACATCTTCGGCCCGCGTTTGTGATGCAGGCGTGACACGGGGCTGTCACCCCCTCACCACCGGTGAGGTGAGGTGTCACCAGCACTCGGCCATGGCAACGTCTGTGATGCGGGGACAATGGGAGCAAGGGGCCCTGCCCGAGCCGAGCTGAACCGAGGGAGGCCGTAGTCACCCAAGCGCTGGACAGTGGCTAGCACGGCTGGGCCACGCTGAGCACGGCTGGGCCACGCTGAGCACGGCTGGGCCACGGCCAGCCCACCCCGTCCCGAGCCCTGGCCCCGTGCAGGGCCGTACAAAGCCTCTGGCCTCTCGCTAGGAAGGGCCAAAAGCCAGGTCCTGGCCTGCGCTGCCCCTCCGAGACCCCACGAACTGCCTGCTGGCCCTCTCGCGTCCCACCCGTCCCCGGCCCCATCCCCAGGCTGGTGTCCGGTGGCTGGGGCTGGGGCTGCCCCCACCAGCCCCTTGCTTGCCCTGATCCCTTGCTGGGGCTTTGGGACAGCCCCTGGCTGCCAGGCCCTGCCCTTCCTGCCCCCCTTTTCCCGGCTCTGCCAGCCCCCACTGCTGTCTTCTGCCTTCTTGGGGACTCTGCTCACCTCCTCTTCCTCCTCTGCAGAGCCGCACTGCTCCCAGCCGAGAAACGCAGCTGTGGTGTGCAGGGGACCTCCAGGAAGACGGGCAGCCCGTGCTGCCTCTGGATGCCTGAAGCGGAAGAGCAGTCCCAGGTCTCCCTCCTCACGAACCTGGAGAGCCATCGTGGTCCTCTCTACAGAAGCTGCCAACAGAGCTGCTGCTGCCCCGCTTGCCCATAGAAGGAGGGATGAGAAGTGAGCAGGAGCCACTGCTCCTCCCCAGGTGGGGTGGGCTAAACTTGGCTGGCTGCCAGGTGCCCACCAAGCCGCTTGCTCAGTCCTCTTCCTCAACAGGATAGGGGGAGAAATTAAAAGTACCTGGGTCGAAATAAGGATGTGGAGACCGCTCAGCCACTGCTGTCACAGGCAAAACAGACTTGACCTGGTGTCGTGGTTTAACCCCAGCCAGCAACTAAGCACCACGCAGCCGCTCACTCAGTGGGATAGGGGAGAAAATCGGGAAAAGAAGTAAAAACCTGTGGGTTGAGATAAGAACGGTTCAATAGAACAGAAAAGAAGAAAGTAATAATGATAACACTAATACAATGACAACAGCAATAATAAGAGAATTGGAATGTACAAATGATGTGCAGTGCAATTGCTCACCACCCGCCGATCGACACCCAGCTAGTCTTCGAGTGGCGATCCCCTCCCTCCCACTCCCCCCAGTTCCTATACTGGATGTGACGTCCCATGGTACGGAATACCCCGTTGGCCACTTTGGGGCAGCTGCCCTGGCTGTGTCCCCTCCCAACTTCTTGTGCCCTCCAGCCTTCTTGCTGGCTGGGCATCAGGAGCTGAAAAATCCTTGACTTTAGACTAAACACTACTTAGCAACAACTGAAAACATCAGTGTTATCAGCATTCTTCACATACTGAACTCAAAACATAGCACCGTACCAGCTACTAGGAAGACAATTAACTCTATCCCAGCTGAAACCAGGACACCTGGGGAAGATTAATTTCATTTTTTGCCAATTTATGAGAGAGTAGGATAGTGAGAAGCAAAAACAAAACTAAAACCACTTCCCCCTACTCCTCCTTCTTCCCAGGCTCAGCTGCACTCCTGACCCTTCCATTTCTTTCCCCCCAAAGCAGCACAGGGGGATGGGGAATGGGCATTGTGGTCAGTCCATAACACTTTATCTCGGCCGCTCCTTCTTCTGCCCACGCTTCCCCTGCTCCAGCGCGGGGTTCCTCCCACGGGGTACGGTCCTTCATGAACTGCTCTAACATGGGTCCTTCCCATGGGCTGCAGTTCTTCAAGACCTGCTCCAGCGTGGGTCCTTTCCACGGGGTACAGTCCATCAGGAACAGACTGCTCCATGGGCCACAGTTCCTGCCAGAAGCCTGCTCCAGCATGGTCTCTCCACTGGCTGCAGCTTCCTTCAGGGCATATCCATCTGCTGCAGCGTGGGGTCCTCCATGGGCTGCAGGGGGACAATCTGCTTCACCATGATCTGCAAGAGCTGCAGGGGAATCTCTGCTGCAGCACCTGGAGCACCTCCTGCCCTTCCTCCTTCATTGACCTTGGTGTCTGCAGGACCGTCTCTCTCACGTTATTCTCAATTCCTCTCTCTCTCAGTGGCTGTGCAGCATTTTTTACCCCTCCTTATCACAGAGGCACCACCACTGTGGCTGGTGGGCTCAGCTTTGGCCAGGGGTGGGTCCATTTAGGAGCTGGCTGGAACTGGCTTTGTCCAACATGGGGGCCAGCTCCTGATCTCACAGAAGCCACACCTGCAGACACCCAGCTTCCAAAACCCTGCCATGAAAACCCAGTACACCAGGAAAGAAGACACTCCCATGAGTTCACTTCAAGAGAAGCATGTTTATTGGGAGAGCTCCTGCTGCCTCTAAGGCCTGGCAGAAATCTGCTGCTCGCTGGGTCCATGCCCCCTTGGGCCCTCTGCCCCTGGACACCTGAAAGAGGAAGAGCATGGTCAGACACCCACCCAAAGAGCGTGGTGCCCTCAGCCTGGCACCTGCTGGGCACTGAGGCTCTGCTTCCCATCCCCTTTGTCCTCTTCCCTTGGGGCTCCTCACCTCTCCTCTCCTTTCTGCTGCTGTCCAGCTGGGCCTTCCCAGTGCCTAGGAGCTTGGTGCAGGCGCTCCAACAGCAAACAAGCGTGGAGGCGAGCACACAGCAGCTGCTGCCCGGCAGAGGTGGTGTCTCTGCCCCAGGACTCCCGTGCCCGGCTGCTCTCATGGTGGCTTGAGCCTGGTGGGAACACGCAGGGGCAGAAGCCACCCATGACGAAACAGAGGGATCCGTATAGTGGATCCACACACGTGGACCCGCTGTGACTGCTGGGCGGCGGCAGCCCTCTTCTGGCCCTGCTGCCTCTTGGCCCTGTCCTCGGGTGGACGCGTCTCTCCCTCTGTCCCTTCCCTTCCTGCTCCCGGGGCTGCAGCATCAGATGGAGCGCAAGTCCGGGAGCCTTCACTGCCAGGCGGGCTGTGGTGCGGGGCTTTGCTGCACTTGGGGCAGACTGTCCTGGAGCCAGCTGTGTCCTGGGCACTTCCCTTGCCCTCCTCTGCTCCGCTATGGCCGTGGCTCTGTAAGGCACCGGGGAGCTCCGCTGCCAGCTCTGTCTTTGGGCACCCCGACATCTCTGGGGGCTGCTTCACCCATGAAGACACCAGCTGCTTCTGCAGGTGTGCAGAGACTTGGCAAGCCCTGACGTAACCAGTGAGGGCTGTGAGGAGCTCTTCCAGATGGGGGATCTGAAGGCCGGTCCCTGCAGAGTGTGGAGACAGCGGCAGAGCTGAGGGTGTTTCCTCACGGGAGGGGTGTTGGGTCTGTGGGGAACTTCTGCCTGGAGGAGCTGCCATGTCTGATGGCAGCTCAGGTGTCCCCAGGTCCTCACGGGAGCTGCTCTGGCCTCCCAGGGAGTGCTCTCCCTCTTCCGTGGGGAGACTTTTCTCCATTGGCAGCTCAGGTGTCTCCAGGTCCTCACGGGAGCTGCTCTGGCCTCCCACGGAGTGCTCTGCTTCTGCCATGGGGACACTCTTCTCCAGTGGCAGCTCTGATGGCCCCATGTCCCCGTAGGAGATGCTGGGACTCTCAGACACCTGGCCTGATGGCTCCCCAGAAGCTCCTTCACTCTGTGGCACTGCCCGCTCTGCCTGGTCCGAAGGGGAAGGACTGAGCGCATCCCCTTGAGACCCAGGGCCCTGCTCCTTCCCATCAGTGTCCAGCAGCGCCTCCTTGCTGGCCGTGCTGCTGCCGGCTGTTTCCCCATGCTCCCTCTTGCAGGGGGGTGTCTCTGCATCCTCCTGAGGCATCTCTCGTGGGGCTCTCAGGAAACCTGCGGGTCCGGATTGGAGTGGAGCCTGTGCCCCTAGCAGGCACGTGTCCACACGCTCTGTGGACTCTTCCTGCGGGCCAGGGGCCTGTCCTGCCGCCTTCCTGGTCTGAGCGCGCTTGTCCCAGCGCTGGAAGGGAGAGTGGTGGGGCAGCCCAGTGCGCCTCTGTGGAGCGGGTGTCTGAGCAGCTTTTTGCTCCTGGGCAGTGTCTTCAAAGGTCTTCTCATACTCCAGGACCTTGGTTGGCACCCCATAGCGGCATTGTATCTTCATTTTTACAATGCGAGGCTCCGGCTCCCTTTTCACAGCCTTATCCAGGAAGGGCAGGTCCTGCACCGTGGGAACCGCTGTCACGTCACGCTCCTCTGGTCGCTGAGGTGTTGCAGGCGCAGAGGCTGGGACGTCTCGCTCCTCTGTTTGCTGAGGTGTTGGAGGAGCTGATGGAGCCTGCGTCCTCTGCAGGCACGTGTCCACACGCTCTGTGGACTCTTCCTGCGGGCCAGGGGCCTGTCCTGCCGCCTTCCTGGTCTGAGCGCGCTTGTCCCAGCGCTGGAAGGGGGAGCGGTAGGGCAGCCCAGTGCGTCTCTGCGGAGCGGGTGTCTGAGCAGCTTTTTGCTCCTGGGCAGTGTCTTCAAAGCCCTTCTCATACTCCAGGACTTTGGTTGGCAGCCCATAGCGCTTTTGTATCTTCTTTTTTACAATGTGACGCTCCAGCTCCCATTTCACAGTCTCATCCAGGAAGGGCAGGTCCCGCACCATGGGAACCACCGACACGTCAGGCTTTTCTCCTCGCTGAGGTGTTGCAGGAGCAGAGGCTGGGACGTCTTGTTCCTCCGTTCGCTGAGGTGTTGCAGGCGCAGAGGATGGGACGTCTCGCTCCTCTGTTCGCTGAGGTGTTGGAGGAGCTGATGGAGCCTGTGTCCTCTGCAGGCACGTGTCCACACGCTCTGTGGACTCTTCCTGCGGGCCAGGGGCCTGTCCTGCCGCCTTCCTGGTCTGAGCGTGCTTGTCCCAGCGCTGGAAGGGAGAGTGGTGGGGCAGCCCAGTGCGCCTCTGTGGAGCGGGTGTCTGAGCAGCTTTTTGCTCCTGGGCAGTGTCTTCAAAGGTCTTCTCATACTCCAGGACCTTGGTTGGCACCCCATAGCGGCATTGTATCTTCATTTTTACAATGCGAGGCTCCGGCTCCCTTTTCACAGCCTTATCCAGGAAGGGCAGGTCCTGCACCATGGGAACCGCTGTCACGTCACGCTCCTCTGGTCGCTGAGGTGTTGCAGGCGCAGAGGCTGGGACGTCTCGCTCCTCTGTTTGCTGAGGTGTTGGAGGAGCTGATGGAGCCTGCGTCCTCTGCAGGCACGTGTCCACACGCTCTGTGGACTCTTCCTGCGGGCCAGGGGCCTGTCCTGCCGCCTTCCTGGTCTGAGCGCGCTTGTCCCAGCGCTGGAAGGGGGAGCGGTAGGGCAGCCCAGTGCGTCTCTGCGGAGCGGGTGTCTGAGCAGCTTTTTGCTCCTGGGCAGTGTCTTCAAAGCCCTTCTCATACTCCAGGACTTTGGTTGGCAGCCCATAGCGCTTTTGTATCTTCTTTTTTACAATGTGACGCTCCAGCTCCCATTTCACAGTCTCATCCAGGAAGGGCAGGTCCCGCACCATGGGAACCACCGACACGTCACGCTTTTCTCGTCGCTGAGGTGGTGGAGGGGCTGAGGCTGGGACATCCTGTGGTGTCTCATCCAGAGCGTCTCGCAGGTCCAGTTCCTGCGCCAGTTCGCGTTCTGGGATGAGGCCCTCCAAGGCCTCCTGGTCTTTGTTGTGCTGGAGAGGTGTCTCCATTTCCCTGGAGTGGATGTCAGGCACCTCTGGTGGTGGAGTGGGAGCACCCAGCTGGATCTCGAGTTCTTGCTGGTGCTGCTGCACGCTGCTGGCCTCAAGGCAGCTGGCCACCTCTTCCTCGCAGGGTGGGTGAGTTGCTGGACCAGGCTGCTCCTCTGGGCCAGCCCTGGGATGCCCCCGGCTAGGCTGCATGCTGGAGGCATGAGCCATGTCTGCTCCATCCACAGGAGTGGGGAAAGACGCCTGTGAAGAGCAGCCAACGTGGCTTGCCATGATGGAAGTGCAGGAGTCGTCACTGACAGGGGCCAGAGACACCTCTGCAGAGGAGCTGGCTTTGCTTGCCATGATGCAGGAGTGGGGGTCTTCCCTTGAAGGGGACAGGGAGATGCTTGAAGAGGATCCGACTTCACTGTCCGTGATGGAAGTCCAGGAGCTTTCGCTGCCCTCAGGCGTCTCACAGTTGAGCCTGTGTGAGGAGAAGGGGAAGCTTAAGCCCAGCACTCCTGAGCACCCTGGGCCTCTCCCTCCTGCTCTGAAGGAGGCGGCAGGCTGCATCATTGCCGTGGGATCCCACCCAGCGTGTGCCTGAGGCCCCATCCCTGCCTGCTGCCCACAGCTTCTCTTTGCCCCAGGTCAAAGGTGGGACGCCATCAGCTCTGTGCCATGGAGTTCCTTGCCTCCAGAAGGGCACTGACCCTCCCATTTTACGCCCACGGATTTCCCCGTGCCCTCCCCAAGCCGCTGCCCCCAGCCGTGCCCCCCGCCCCTGTCCGCATCCCCTCCTCAGCGGCCTCACATGTCCACGTATCTTGTTAGGTCCTCCACGGTCCTGTTGAACTGACGGACTATTTTGTACACGGCCTCCATCTCCGGGTGTACGGGGGAACTGCGGAGGGGCAGAGGGCAGCGTTAGTGGGACCTCCCTGGTGGGGGGATACCGGCGGGGGCTATCGTGCTCCGGGGGGGAGACGGCTCCACTTACCGCGTCCCTGCGGGCCATGAAGCCTCCAGGATGACAAAGCCTGCAGGCAGAGGAGACAGAGTGAGCGGCCGGGGCATCCCCGGCCGGGGCGGTGGGCCCGTGGGGCCGGGGGGTGTCTTTGCAGGGCGCCTGCCCTGGCCCAGGGGCCGCTCACCTCTGGCATCCCCCTTGCCGCCTCTGCGTCGGCGCTTCTTCGGGCTCCTTTCCTGCACGGGCAAGAACAGCAGCGGGTGAGAGGGGCACCCTCCCTGCCGCCTCGGCAGCACCGGCAACAAACCCGAGCCCGCCAGCGTCAGGCCTGTGCCTGCCCCGAGCCTCCTGGCCCAGGCTGGCCAGGGCCCGGCTGCGAAACGGCCTCCCCTGCCAGGCAGGGCCCCTCCAGCCCGCCCCTGGGGCTGCTCCCGGGCCCCTGCTGACCCCCACCCTGACGGCCTGGGCTCGGCTCAGCACCAGCACCGACTCCTACCTGGGGCTCGGCCACGGTCACCGCGAGGCGGTAGACAAGCGCCACCAGCAGCACCCCCAGGAAAGCGGCGAAGGCCATGGCGGCCGCTGCGCTGGGGAACCAGCTTATTCCCCAAGGCGTGGCAGACATGCCTGTAGCGTGCCAGAGAGAGCCAAGGAGAGCTTGAGGAGGAGCAGTCGGAACCGGCGGGCCCAGTCCGCTCGCTCTTCCTTCCCAGCTCGAGAGCCTCTCTCTTCACCTGGCAGCTCGCAGGCAAAATGCCGCCCGGCCTCGCTCAGCCCCACCTACATCTTCGGCCCGCGTTTGTGATGCAGGCGTGACACGGGGCTGTCACCCCCTCACCACCGGTGAGGTGAGGTGTCACCAGCACTCGGCCATGGCAACGTCTGTGATGCGGGGACAATGGGAGCAAGGGGCCCTGCCCGAGCCGAGCTGAACCGAGGGAGGCCGTAGTCACCCAAGCGCTGGACAGTGGCTAGCACGGCTGGGCCACGCTGAGCACGGCTGGGCCACGCTGAGCACGGCTGGGCCACGGCCAGCCCACCCCGTCCCGAGCCCTGGCCCCGTGCAGGGCCGTACAAAGCCTCTGGCCTCTCGCTAGGAAGGGCCAAAAGCCAGGTCCTGGCCTGCGCTGCCCCTCCGAGACCCCACGAACTGCCTGCTGGCCCTCTCGCGTCCCACCCGGCCCCGGCCCCATCCCCAGGCTGGTGTCCGGTGGCTGGGGCTGGGGCTGCCCCCACCAGCCCCTTGCTTGCCCTGATCCCTTGCTGGGGCTTTGGGACAGCCCCTGGCTGCCAGGCCCTGCCCTGCCTCTGTGGGACCCACTTCTGCTCCCTGCTCCTGGTCTGCCAGTAGTTGCCTTACCACGTGCTGTATTAGCTTCACATTCTGTCCCAAAGTTGTGCATCTACCCCGGCATTAGGGAAGCACTTACTTTTCCTTAACTGCGGTCCTTTTTGTCCAAAGCTTGCCAAGTGTATGATGTCCTGCTAGTGTTGTGGCTTTTGCGGGTAGTTAATTGAAAATTCCCCCTTAGACATCATTTTGGTTATGCAGCTGTTCCACAGCGCCTCCTCGAAGTTATTCATCATGGCAGCATCACTTCCCCAGTGATTATCAGCTGGTGGCAGGATACTTCACCAAACAGTGTCTATAACCTGTTTCGTTTCCCTAGGTGCTTGCATGTTTGTTATGGAAAGTTTGCTACTTGTGTTTATTACCTGTTATAACATCATCTACTCAAGCCCATGGACTTTGCACTCACTTCCATAAAACAAGAGGTATTCTGACCAGGAAGTACTTCCGTCATGGCCAAGGTCACAAGGAGGAAGAAGCTGAGCACCAGGATCGGGAACTCCAGGAGATGTGAGTCGGAGACAGAGTGCACGGAGGTGGGCAAAAATCTCATTCCCAGGTATCAGACATCCCTGTAACATGCTAGAGCTTCAAACAGGTGAAGGATAACCTCCTCATCTGTGGAGCTAAGGAAGTATTGTTGGTTCAGTTACTGCTTTCACAGCCTCCTCAAGTCCTCCACAAACAGCTGTGGTTCTGTGTCAGGAGTTAAAAGGGACTGGTACCCCGAGTCCACATTCTCTTATCAGGAAATCCTGAGCAGGATTCCTGGGTCTCTGAGCGAGCAAACATCATCCGAGCCCTTGACAACTGCCAGCACAGCTAGGATGACCTTAGTGGATCCAATCTACCGGCAGCCCACCCCAGTCCCAAGACATGGTACTGTGCACGCCAATACAAAGCCTGTGGCCTTACATCATTATCTTCAGTCAGTTTTGACCTGAGCTTCCCAAACTTTCTTGGTTGTGCTATTTTTGTGGGGTTTTTAGGCAGTTTGTCAAATACTCCCTCTTAGGAGTGGTTTTGATGATACAGCTCTTTCACAGGCTGTTCTTCAAAGCATTCCCAATAGCAGAATCTCACTGTAATTGTCATTGAAGCTGCTGATACTCCAGAGAATAGTTTATAGAAAATGTATCATATTTGTTTACCAAAGTGCTGCTCCTTGTCCTCATTACATGTTGACATCACATATGTTACAGGTTGTTACAAGTGGTTGTTAAGCAGGGGTTAAAAATCAGGCACATGGGCTTTGTGTTCACTCCCATAAAACAGTAGATATTTCTGACTTTCTTCAGAAATCTGGGGGTGTCTTGCTGAAAGAAGGTGTGGGGAGATTTTTGTGTAATATACAAGCATAGAGAAGAGCTGGGACACTCAGAGTGGCTATGCCTGGCTGGAGAAGAGGAATGATGCAGAAGTACGGTGGGTGCCCATGGTGAAGGCTCCATGCTGTGCCACACCATGATGGTATAAGGGGTTAAGTCCACGGTAGCCTGGGGAATCTCCAGTATGCTTCACTGTGCAGCATGAGCATCCCCAGTGATTGTCCCATCAGGGAAGACAAGTAAAACTGTTCCGTGGGCAAGCGTCAGCCCAAGGTCCCCCACCTGCTTCCAACATGTGCCTGTGAGGACAGAGCAACAGTGACCATTTCTTGGAGTTTCCTTTCCAAAGCAGGAAGAATGGAGTTATGAATGGGGACAGGTAGCATTTTTAGGCAATGAAGAGCTAAAGAACTTAGGCTGAGAAAGAGAAGGCTTCAGACGGGAGGCCAGGTTGAAACAATTTCCTGATCCCTGCCAAATGGTAATATTTTTCAGGTAACCGAAATGACCAGATAGACTCCTAATTTAATCTCTTTTGAAGCAGTAACCTAATCTGAAATCTTTGTGTTGCATTAGCAATTTATTAAGCCACCCAACTCCACTCCATGAACAAGTATTTTATGAGGTAGCTGAGAAGGAGCATAGAGATCCTCAAGGGACCACTAAATACTAGGCATGTAGGCTGTGGCATTAACGCAAGCAGTTAATCCAGAGTTATTAATTAAATGTCCAAGCAATATACTGGCTGTGAGGGAGGACTCAGGCAGGAGTTATGAATTTTAGGGCAAGATACAAATTTTTCTTTCTTGGCAAAAAAACCCGATTAAGTTGGATCTATAAACAAATGTGCATGAAAACATCAGTTCTTCTAACAGATAAATAACTGAATGTGGTCTGCTCTGGCTTGGTATTGTAGAAACAGAGGAATAACTTCACAAATGTATTTCAGAACCATGGGAAAATCGAGACTTGACTTTACCCTAGCCTTCCAGGATAGGTGTTGCATGTTCCTTGTAGATGTAGGAAGGACATCTTCCCTCTCATACCATCGAGAACATGCCTGGATTGTGCTAGTGTTGTTCCCCTGAAACAGCATCAGTTTGAAGGGCCTGCCAGCTGTCTAAACCACATTTAATCTTTAGAATAGCATGTCTTGCTATAATTCAGTCCTGTCTACACTGCTCAGAAATGACTGACCTTTTCAGCCCCTTTGCATAAGGAGTGAAGAATCATAATGGGGCATGCTGAAAACTGCTGAGTAACAGGGAACAAATCCGACATGGTGATGCCACTCTTCCTAAACACTTCAGTCTCCTTATGTGAATTCTGCACCATCAGGGTCTGAGGGGTCGCAAATGAGGCTAAAGGGAGTAGAGCTGGGAAACAACATTTCAAAGATCTTTTCAGGGAAGATCCAGCAGTGTCAGAGTAATACAGAAACGTGCTCACTTGTGCAGCATTAGCCCTTCTCCTTCTGTTACTTTTGCAACACAAGTATACCTTCCTCTGTTTTCCACAGTAAGTGACAGTTCTAGTCACCTCCTAATAACTGGCACAAGGCGTGACGCTCTCCCACTTCTGCATCTAATATGAATCAATTGTAGAATCACTGTTGCTGAAGTATTCAGCTAAGAAACATTGGAATATTTAGGTGGGTTGGTGAGATAGCAAATATTAATGTGGACAGAGCTGCTGCACAAGTTTCTGAATTGTTTTGGTAGCGAGATCAATGCTAATGCAAAGTAAAGTCTAGGCCCACAAATGAGGAGGCTACTGCCTCCTGATGTATCTATGGGAAGAAGTTAGGTACATCTGACAACATAATGGGATCTCCGTTGGGAAATACAAGCACCTCACAATCGTCTTTCTTTACCTAGTGATTACAAGGTGAGACTGGTACAGTGAAATTGGGAACAGATCTGCTCTCCGTATTTTGAAAATGATGTTGAAAACCTGGAGAAGGTGCAGAGGAATCATTCAAGGTACAGAAATAATTCAAGAACTGTATGCAAAAAAACACACAGGGTGGAATATTTTAAAGAGTTAAAGCTCTGTTTTACAAAGAAAAAGATTGAGGTCGGTACTGTAAACATAATGAAGGAGAAAGTACTTCATATATACAAGCCAAATGATCTAGCAGAAAAAGCCAGAACAAGAACCAAGAGCTGCATTGCTGACACCAGAGAAATTCTGGTCACAGAGCACCTTTTTCTAAGAGACTGTGAAAAAACATTGATGCTGACTATCAGTGGGCACAGTAGATGGCTCTTCTTCCTTTCTGCAAGAAAAAAGTCTTTCTGGAAGATACACTTTGTCAAGAACAAGCTTGTAGTTCTTGTGTGAGAGTGGCTGAGTTAAGTGTAAAAGTCTGGGATATTCCAGAGGCCAAAACAAATGTTCAGATAGTCCTTTCCAGCATTAAATTTGGTGTATAATCAGAGGTGAATCTATCTAACATTATTTATGAGCTCTGGGTTAATGACATAGATGTGCAACAGTGTGTAGCAATGCAGAGCTTATACTTGGAAAGGTCAGATCCATTCACAGTGCCTGATGACAAACTTCATTAAGTGTGTCAGCTTTAAGTTTTCACCTTATCTGAGGCGTTATCCCTTTTTCCTTACTCCCTGTAGTACTTATTCCTACACAGGGAAGAAGATGCTTCACCCTAACAGAAGGGAGCCTTCAAAGAACAGACTGCTTGTGGGTACCATAGTTAGTATTTTTAGAAAGAAAGGCTGAGAAATATTTAGATATGATGCTGTAACTTGTAGGCAAGGGATAAACTTCCAGGCAAGTAAGAGTGGATGGGATTGTGCAAGTAATCAAGCAGTTGCATACAGCTCTCAATCTAGTTTGTGTTTTTACAGAAGCATTGCAATGCTGATTGTAAGGGACCTCTGAAAGTCCCTAGTCCGTTCTCAAGCTGAAGGCAGGACTATTGCCAGCATGAGACAAAGCCATGGCTTGTCTGATTTACACTTCACCTCTAAGGATGAAGACTCCACCATCCCTCTGTATCGGAGAGGTTTATTGTTCCAGGACTGTATTATTCTCCTGCTTAAGAAGTCTCCTGCTCTGCAGTTCTGCCCATGGAGGATTTGGGAGTCCTGCCTTGGAGCATTGCCTCCTGTGGGTATGGTGAAAGTTGATCTATTGTGTGGACATTGAGAAGAGGCAGGAGACAAGAAACAACTCGTGCCTTCCCTTTGTCAAACTTGACATGAATTTGCTGCATTGGCTGAGACCCTTAAAAGACCCTCATGGCCGCCTTGGCTCCATGTCCAGTAACTGTGTCATACTGGCCTAGGACATGGGCCTCTTAACGCCTTACTAGGATGACACAGCAAAGCTGCTCACCGAGTGTGCAGCTCGTGTTAGGCCAACCAGTGTGTATTGGTATGGTGTGAGGTTTGGAGTGGGGGTTCTTCACAGTTCTATTGCCATTTATATTTCTGCATAATCTGTGACTGGGAAACAAGTTACTGAGTCTCGTAAGGTAGCACAGTGTGGGAGAACAGCAAGGGAAAACGTGGGGGTGTATTTCTGAGATACCAGTGCTAAGTGGTTAACTTCATTTTGATTTTTGCGTGCAGGAAAATAGAGTTTTGTTGTTGTTTTTTTTTTTGTCCAGGGCGTCTACACTGGCACATATTGAAAATTTTGGTTTTGAAAAGGCAGAGATGGGAGCAGCGTACTAAAGGTAAAATGACTTGTGCTGAAGTCTGTAATAATTAAAATCATGGATAAATCTTATAGCCTGAGTGACACCATTACTCAGGGTTAGAATTGCAGGAAGAGCATTTTCTTTGACAAAAGTTATTTTAGATTTATGAAGAAATTTATTTCTTTTGCTACAACATATTGTTTAAGGTGAAAATTAGAGACATTATTTTATTGGACCGTTTTGCTGGGCTGTGTGGGGGGGAAAGATGAGGGTGACATGACCAAAAAACCTACCTCCAGCTCTGCTTATGAGAATTTGGCATGGAATTTTTCAATAGGCAATAGTTAACCTAATTTATGTAGTTCTTAGGAAGATTAGACAGCTGGACAAATATTGGGAAAAGATAAAAAAAAAAAATGTTTGAAATTTTGAACACATTTGCCCTGACTTACACTCATCTTTGTGCTTGTCACCCACAAACATTTTGGCAAACAATTTACTAGCAGGAGTGTTTGCTGAAAGAGCAATCTCTAGCTCTGCGCTTGCAGAACAATCAGGGAAACTGCATTTACAGTCAGGCATATCAGAAAACTTGATTCTGTTCATTAAGCGAGTAGCACTGGTAGCAGCTAGTAGGTCTGAAATAGGAAACCCTGCATATTTGATCAGTAGGAAAGGAACTAAGACACATTGTGTAGTGTGCTTGAGAAGGGAGCAAGGTGTTGGGCCATAAGTGGAGACCGTGTGGCCTGTCACAGGCAACAACTCAAATAAGAAATGAATTAATGAAGAGTATAACCTGTTCATTCTAAGCAGGGTAAAGAGTAGTGAGCTGCTAATTATTCCCATGCAAACTGGAATGCAGATAGGTGTGCAGACATCCCACTTTGCTGAGCAATTTCCATGCATTTATTATGAACTTAAATTTAATTGAAAGTCTGTAGATGTTAAAAAACACTGGAAATCAGGCATCCACCAGACAGGCTTCACTAAAGAAGAGCTGTAGTGGAGAAGCCTGTTACTCAGATCTTACCACTCCGGACACAGGGAAGTTTCTCCTTCGCTCACTCAGCAGCGTTGCTGGTTCACGCCTGGCCTGGGGTGGTTTGAGAGATGCATGCACAGCAAACGTGGCCACTGGAGGAAATGCTGGAAATTGGCTAATTCTGTTTCAGTGCCTGGTCTCCTTCTAGCGCACATGGCACAAGCACCTGTGTAAAGCAAAACCAAATTGCACTAAGACTTCTACAGCCTCCAGACAAAATTCAGCAAAACGCTCTGCTCCCCTCAGCCTCCCAAACAAGTCTGCAGGCATAAACTGCGTCTTTGTGTGGTCTCTGCCATCAGGCATGCCTGGCAATGCTCTGTGGCTGCTTCTTTGAGGAGAGACAGCTGATTTGGTAGGGAAGCTCCTTGATAAAAGCCTTGAGCAGACTAATCCTTACAGAGAGGGAAGTTGCAGGCAAAACAGGCTCGACCTGGGGGATTTTTACTTAATTCATTTCCAAACAGCACAAATTTCTGATGACTGACAAAAAAAAAAAAAAAGGACACAAACACCTTTTGTCCTCCTTCCCCTGACTCACCTTAAAATCAAACACTTATCATCCCTCCTTCCTAGCCTCAACTTCCCTGACTTTCACCCTGTGTTACAGTTAGCCTGCCCCATTCTCTTTGGTGGCATAAGAGCTTGGGGTTGTGTGTGGAACTGTTTCTTGCTGCTGCTTTTTGCTTATTCATTTTCTCTGCCACCATTTGCTTCTTTAGGTTTTTCTCACTGATCTTTGCTTCTAACTCGTTTTCAAGGCGCTGTTTCTTAGCGTCCCCGCTATGGTGTGGGTCACCTATGGCTGCAGTCCCTCGGGGGTGTCCCCACATCGGTGTGGGTGCTCATGGCCACAGCCCCTCAGGATGCACTTACCCCCTTTGCCATGGGGATCTCCCCCCAGGTGTCCACCTCCAGCAGCCCCCAGTTTCATTTCTCACTAGGTTGGGCTGTGCTAGAGAAGAGCAATTTTTCTTTTGACAAATCTGTCTAGCCATGGAGGTGCTTTTGGGCTGCCCATGCAGGATCTGGGCTTGTTTTCATTCTTCCCCGGAGGATGCTGTGCCCCTGGGCTGAGCATATGGCTTCTGTGTGTCTTTCATTGTATTCCCTATAGTGAGGTATTTTTTTCTTTTAATGTAGCTTTTAGTAGCGATACGTGAGATTTGCAAAGAAACACAAATCAGAGTCTTGGGAGACCTCACAAGATACATTATTGATTTCAAGTAATGACATAAAAGAATGTGTTTGATAGAAATACCTGCATAATGTTTTAACAAAACTGCTTATGAAAGGCACATGACTTTTATTACTGCAATGAACTGCTTAAGTAACTCTAGAATATGTTCAGTTGGTGTCCTGGTATTGGCTGGGATAGATTTAATTTTCTTTCTAGTCCCTGGTGTAGCGTTATATTTTGGATTTTGTATGAGAAGAATGTTGATAACACACTGATGTTTTCAGTTGTTGCTAAATAGTGTTTATACTAAGTCAAGGATTTTTTAGCTTCTGATCCCAAGCGAGAAAGAAGGCTGGAGGGGCACAAGAAGTTGGGAGGGGACACAGCCAGGGCAGCTGACCCAAAGTCACCAAAGGGATATTCCATACCGTGTGACGTCATGCCCAGTATATAAACTGGGGGGAGTTGGTCTGGGGGGATGCAGATCGCTGCTCAGGAACTAACTGGGCATTGGTTGGTGAGCGGTGAGCAATTGCACTGTGCATCACTTGTTTTGTATATTCCAATTCTTTTATTATTGTTATTGCCATTTTATTGTTATTAATAACATTATTATTTTCTTCCTTTCTGTCCTATTAAACTGTCTTTCTCTCAACCCACGAGTTTTACTTCCCCCCGCCTCCAATTCCCTCTCCCATCCCACTGGGTGGGGGGGAAGCGAGCGAGCAGCTGCGTGGTGCTTAGTTGCTGGCTGGGGTTAAAGCACGACAGTTGGTAGTTGGAGTTGGGGGTAGGAGAGGTAATATGCAGATTTTAAAATCAACACCTTTTCAGACATTAGAGAAGATAGCATGCGCTGACAGCAGGCATTTCTAGAGGACTGCAAGGTGGTCTCAGACATTGGTGCATCAGGTGATCGTAACGCTGCTGCCTTTCCCGTTCAAGTGCCCCAAAAGTTACACCTGACTTGCAGGCACATATAATGTACATCTCTAGCAGGGTGTACATACCCTGCACAAAACCGGCTGCAGAAATAGGATGATCTGGGGAACAAATGGTGTATTTGCAACACTTTTTTAAGAGCTGACTTTCCACAATGAAGTCTCTGACATTTAGCATTTGTTTTTGCTCCTACCAGGGAGCTTGTGAGAGTAACAAGAAACTGCCAGGGGGTTTGTTGTGATAAAATGCTTACTTGAGCCTTGCATTAGTGTTAAACTTCCATCTTCCCTCTGCGGGCTGTGCAAAAGTATGATATTTTGTACAACTTTCATGAAAAAGTGTAAATGGAGACAATGAAATGAGAAAAGTAATGTACAGGGACATCTTTTTTGGAAGTCACTGTTGCAAACAGTGTACGGAGCGGGTGTGGTGACTTTGAAAATGGATTTAGGCGAGGTTTAGTGACTGTCCAACTGAACTGTGAGGGGGAGGCTGTGGGTAGTGGGACGTGACAAGAAGCCCCCGAGCAGGCGCAGCGCGAGCGGGTTCAGCGGTGGATGAAGGCTGGGCTGCTTGAGGAGGAGTCCTCAGGACGAGCTTGCTGTTCTCTGCCCGGGGTGTCTGTCCAGGCGCTGCCTGGTCTGAAGCATTTCACTCACAGCCTGAGCATTTGACTGGCCCAGAGGCACTCATTTAATACCTCTCACAGACACTGCTGGCTTGTTTCAAAGGTACTGAGTGCTCAGAAGCTCCCATAAGACCAGGCTACAAATATGAATCCTCAGGTCACATTTATTATTAAATCTCTAACATCCTGAGTAGAAAATGGTCTTTTTGCACTGAATGTCTGCTGTATCCTACTGATTCTGCTCAAAATATGAGTCAGTTATTTAAAATAGCTAAGGCTGGGCTGCGTTGCTACCCTCAGTGACAGCATTTTTGCTTCAAAATACGTCTTTTTCTGCTATAATACCAGTGACAACCCAGCAGTCAGGTAACAAGATAAGCATAATCTAAAGTGCTGGTCATGTTTCTGGAGCATATGGTCCATGTATAGCTTAGATGTAATGTATGTTTGAGGTCTATATATCCTTTGAAAGACTCTCTGGAGGTCTGGAGATGTTACGCACATTTATTAAACTGGTGGGCATGTACCACAGCTAGAACTACTACTGATAAACCCAGGGTTACTGCTAATAAGTATGCCGTGTGTGTCTTGAACATGAATTCACTGTTGGCTATCTTAAAAATAAGAAAGGGATTTGCCTGCACCACAAAACTAGTTGCACTATGAGTTTTGTTTACCTTGGTTGCATGTTTCTACCCGTTACATATAAAACACTGGCTCATGCAAACAAACACATAAACCTGATATGAGACATGAGGACTTGTCGCGACCAGCAGTGTGGTAGTTGACTGCTTGAGGAATATATCCAGTTCTGTAGTAAATACCATTAAGTGAGAGTAAGAAGAGGTGAAGGGGGCTAGAAAAGCAGTAGAAGTGAACTTGTTCAGTCAGAGCATAGCCCTGCCTCAAGTCCATTCGTTGTTTATCTGTAATGCTTTTTCCCTGTCTCTGACAGTGCAGGGATTGCACTGCTGTTGGGACAAATCTTACTGTGTTTCTGAGTCCCAAACTTCTATCCCTGGGAACATGGAGCTTTATCCTCCCAGGCCTGGTATAAATTCCACTGCGGTTAGAGTTACATGCGACGCCAAAAGTTAAATTAGCAGAGAAACAGGAAGCTAAGAGAGGAACTGACTGCCAGCTTCTGAACTTGAGGAGCGTAAGAATGCAGAGAGGCAAAAAGAGATGGAACCAACTGGAGAATACCAGTTTCCGCTTCTGAAACCTCCTAGGGCAATGGGCCAGACCCCTTTTCAGTTGTGCTTCCTTCTCCATTGTGAAGGCAGCTGCTCCAAGGTTCCCCTAGAATTTCTCTAGAGACTTGTCTGAGAGAGATTTCTGCAGAAAAACTTCATCACTGAAGGAGGGCTTGGCAATACTATGCTAAGACCCAACCAGGTGATTTGAAAACCTCCTCACATTGAATTAGATCTTTAGACCATGCTTTGCTAATGCACTAGTCTAAACGCAACACTGTATGCTGTGCCCTATGAGTCAAGCAGCTGGATATCCACAGTTTTCATAGAGTAATGATTGCAGAGGCTAAGAAATCTCGTAATTCAAAATTACTTTGGAAGAGTCCTGTCTTTTCTCTCCCAGACTGTTCTTTCCTATCTGCTCTGACCAGCATAAACAAACCCCTTCTCTATTTTGTATTTACCCAGTCAGTTGCTCGGAGGTACTTACCTTCGTCCCTTCTGCATGCGGGCTGCTGCTCAGCTGTGACATTGTCACGACTGGGAAGGCTTGCTGTGGACTTGCAGGAAGCTGCTTCAAAGTACATGAAAGGAGGCTAAAGTCAGCCCTTAAGATTAAGATCAATGGTTTCTCAACGTTTCAAAACATACTTATTAAAAGAATACATACATTGCTTGTCTAGGCTGGTTTCTGGGAATGGGATGCGATGCTTTTTCCCTTATCTGCCTGGATTTTCCTGCATAGATGGTGTGTCTGTCTTCAGTCAGAAGAAAGTGGCAGATTATTTAGCATGCATCTAAAAAGTGCAACACTCATCTGTGATTCAAATTGAATAATAGGCCATAATACTCAGGGTTACAGAGAGGTCAAAAGGAGAGCTGTTGTTCAAAAAGGGGAGGTTTAATGTAATTTTTAACCATTATGTTCACTGAAAGACGATAATCATGCTAGTCTACAGGACAAACGATTAAAGACCTCCTGAATTGTTGCTCTGTTATAAAGCAGTTGAACTTTATCTGACCTTTCCACCAGGAGCTAAAATCAGTCAGATGTGCTGACTACATGCTCCTTTTTGCAGCTCTCATGGAGAAAAAATAGAATTAAGGATCATCTTAATGTGGGTAGCATGCAGAATTTGGTACTCTTGACTGCTTCAAAGCAGAATTTTGTATTTCCCCATAGAAAATCAAATTAATATTACCAAAATAAAAGAAGAAAAAGAAAAAGAACAGGAAAGGATCTTCATGTTACCTGGAGTATTAAAAGTAAAATCTCAGACATATATTTAAAGCAAGCTAAGCTTCAGAAACCACTAGTGTTGATATTTGCTAGAATATCTGCCATTGAAATGTGAATCAGCTCTTTCAAATACCTCCAGATCAGTGCATTTTTGTGCAGCTATATCCTTATTAATTGTATTCTCTTCACATTTAAAGGAAACCTGCAAGCACACACTCACATGCAAATGTGTAACATCTTCCAGCAAAATCTGGGGATGTGGTAAAATTTATGAGGCAGGATTAATCTGGCTGAAAGTATGGATGTTTATATCAGAACTAATCACCCTGGTCTCACTTTATAGTCAGTGGAGGGAAACGGGCATTGCTGGAGTGTGATTCATCTCCTGCTAAAGTAGATGTCTGAAATGGGTCAGACACCTATTTCTGTCATTATTTTCAAAGGCTGCCTTTGATGCTTAGCTCAGAAAGAGAGATCTACATTATAGACATCTAGGGATGGGTGAGATGAACATGAGTCAGCAGTGTGCCCTGACAGTGAAGGCAGCTAGCTGCGTCCTGGGCTGTGTTAGAAAGAGCTGAGCAGCAGGTCCAGGGAGGTGGTTAGTGACCCAGCTTTGAGCAGGCACTTGGACTAGATGACCTCCCTGAATCCTTTCCAACCTGAATTACCCTGTGAACCTGTTCTTCTCTATTCGGCACTTGTGAGACTGCATCTGGAGTACCATGTCCTGGTTTGGGCTTCCTGTTCCACAAAGGCTTTGATGAACAAGAGTGAGTCCAGCAAAGCCCACCAAGATAGTCAGGGGGCTGGACCACGGGGCTTGACCACAGGGCTGTAGCATATGTCAGATGGCTGAAAGAAGTGGGTTTATTCAGACTTAAGAAGAGAAAGCTAATGGGGGATCCTGCAACTTTCTTCAACTGCCCATGGGAGGAGATAGAGAAGACATAGTCAGACTCATCTTAGAGGTGCCCAGTGAAATGATGAGAGGCAATAGACAAAAGCTGGAACATGAGAAATTCCAATTAGCTATAAGGGAATTTTTTTTCACCTTGAGGATGCTCAAACACTGGCACAGGTACCCCAGAGAGGCTGGAGACACTCAAACCTCAACTGGACAAAGCAGCAAGTGATGTGTTCTAGGTTTGCCTTGCTTGGAGCAGGCAGCTGGATGAGATAACCTGCCGATATCCCTTCCAATCTGTGTTATTCTATGAATCATACTATACAGATATATTTTGGGGATAAAGCTGGTCCTTGGTAGACTCTATATTGTTGCTTTCTCTTCCCAACTTTTATTCTTTTCTCTTTCTTGAGATTATACCCCTCTATTTCCTGTAATCTAGTATCAGGCCATGATTCTTTCTTTTTTTTGTCTGTTTTTGAAGGATGTATTCTCAAAGCTGCTTACATGCCTAAACATACCTCCTTTAAACATGTCTAATTTGTACATCCAGTGGAGCTGCCCTGAGCCCCTTATACATTCAAGGAAAGGCATCATGTGTTTAGATCATGCAGCTGATTTCCAGATTTTTAGATGCCAATGTTGGTCACCCCTCCCATATTCAAACAGCTCTCCAAAAAAGATGTTTAACCCAGATCATTCCAGTGATTTGGTTACAGTGTAGCTTCAGTTACCTCCTTGGCATAACAAAGGAGGCTGTGATGCATGGGATGGGTGTGAGGAAAATGAGGAAGACATGCTATTTTACCACCAGTGCCAACATCTCATGGTATTCAAACCTCTGTTCAGATCTCCTGGTTTGGAAACAACGATTCATTTACCCTTGATACTTCTGTCTAAAATGAAGCTACTAAAAGGAAGTGGTTGGACCCAGAGTCCCAGCCAGCTTGACCATATCTGAGGTTTGAAGTGGCAAAACCACCGTACTGCTGCACGCACAGGGCCTTCCCACCACACGCTGTTGGCCAAGCAGGTCCCTGTTTCATGTTTGCTGTCTAAACATGCCTGCTTGCTATGGCAACCAGCCACCATTTAAACTATGAAGTATTTTAAAGCTGCTAAGGAAATATCCCCTTTTTTTGTTTACATGCTATCATGCATTTAGAAAAGGCAGAACACAGTAACAAAGTAATGAGCCCCATTGCTTGCCCCAGCTGCATCTGACTGTGAGGTCCAGAGGTTTACAGGCAGGTTGATTTTGAAGATGAGGACAGTCTAAACATAGTTCTATACTGTGAGATAAGGCAGCAGTTCAAGTTCCAGTTTTATCGCTTGTTTCTATTATCAGTCCCGTGTGTTTAGTGTTTTGCTTAAAGTCCAAATTTCTGTAGACAAGCAATGAGTTGGGAGCCTTAGTTTTGTTGTTCTAAGAAAAAAACCAAACTGTGCTTTTCCAGATATTGCAAAAGGATAACTTAAAGGTGATCAAAGAGCTTAATTCCTACTTAATTCTCTTTCCTTTAATACAAGACTTGCTCTCTTTCTTTCTCAGCTTAATATTTTTGTCCTAACTTTTGAAATCTTTATACATCATCTTCGTAAATGGCATGAGCTAACTCAGAAGCCTCAAAAAACAAGTGGCAAAACCCAAATAACCAAAAGGTATCTTAAAAAAATTAGAATTTTCAATGTTTTATTTAGATAATGATTTTCATATTAATGAGGATACATTGTATTTGAGGAGGACTGACTCAGGTGTGCTGGTTGTTTAGAGTTAATTCCCAAATTATGAAGCGGCAGAGCTCTGAGTAAATTGTGTGTTAGTGGCATTATCATTAGTGAATTTCACATTACCAGGGTTTTGCAATCTTCATTTCATAAAGAGGACAGGAAAAACAAAACAAGTCCTGAAGCATCTGAAACAAGAAAAAACAAACAACCATCTGCAAAAGTGTTATATCCCTGTCCTCCCAGGAACGCTGAGTTATCCATACTTAACAGAATGCAGCATAAAGTGAAGCAATAAGGACATTAAACTGTGCATAGGGTATCTTTCTTTGTTTATGACAAGTGAAGAACGTGATGAGACCTGCAGCCACCCTTCTCTTCTTTTATCCTCCAGGCACTTCCTGAAGCTGTGAGCCTGCCTGTTTCTGTGCTTCGGAAGATAGTGTAGGGGTGCAGGGAAAACAGGGAGCTAAAACCATGCATGAGAGGCATGTGAGCAGGGCGGAGAAGCACAACCTGCAGCTAACTTTTATCTTGAACAACAGAGGGGCTGCGAGGTCAGGGCAGCAGAATCTGAGTTTGGGTGTGCTGCCATCCTGAACCACCCCGGCAGGGCTCGGCGGGAGGAAGGTCGCTATATGCTGCCACTAGCACATTTTCTGCCAATCCTTGGTCTATGCTAGTCACCACCGCAACCTTCTCTCTTGCTGCTCAGTCCTTCACCCAGCTGCTGACAGCACCCAGCACTGTGTGAGAGACCTGCTGCCTCCGGGCTCACTGCGCTTTGACCTGGAGTCAGCTACCTTACTGCAATTTATAACTTACTTAGAGCTTCCTCTTCTCATTGATTCTTCTCAGCTCAGTGGAGAAACTGCAGCAAATATCCCCCCTTCTGTGCAAAGAGGAAGCCATTAAGGGGTCGTTCAAGCAAGGGCTTTGTCGCTTGCTGCAAGCGGAGCCATTCTTGCGGCATTTCTGAAAAGGCTGGAGCTGCCACAGCTTTGGTGGGTGGCACCTTCATGGCACTAACAGTGAAACAGCCAAGCCCTCAATACCCTCTTGGAAAATTGCCTTCAGCATGTAGCAGAAAAAGATTTTTAAAGAGGTGGGTGTAACAGAAGGGATTAAATACAGAGTTCATGCAATTCACCCACTTTGGGCCATGATCCTCTGTTTTCAAGCTCCAACCTGGATTGCAGTTGCTGACACCTGCTGAGGCTGGGGTTTCTCATAAAATTTTCAGGCTGGCACTGAGTGGTACAAATAGTTGGATAAAATTTTGCATACAGGTCGTCATTATGTAAATTATAGGAATTTAATCAGTTGTTGTTCAGACTCTGCTTCTAGGAAGGAAGAGAAATAAGTAACAGGCTTCCTGGAATAGTTAGAATAGTGGGTCAAATTTGTTCTGATGTGATGCTATTGTCTAGCTGGGATAGGACTTGAGTCTCCTGTTTTAGAGGCCCCAAGGTTTAAATGAGGTGTTAGCTTAGTCACTGTGGGAAGGGTGCAGTGAGAGTTAAGAGCTGGATGTTATGTAGCTGTAAAAGAAGAGTAGAGAATAGTTCTTTGGAGCAAAGGAATTTGGTCTTCTATTACAGTTTCCACTGCTCACTTGCTCTGTGACTGGACAAAAAAGTCTGCAAGGCAGAATCCATTTGCCAGCACATTACTAACTCTGAAGCTCACCTGGATTACTCAACAAGTCCACATCAAATCTTATCTTCAGAGCCAGGGCAGACATCAAGGATATAATCAGAAGGACCTTATCCCCTGCCTATCACAAGCTTTAAGCAAAGGCTAAGCTCTCCACTATGCATGCTCAGACATAGAGCTGGCATCTAACCACATGGTTGTTTTCTTCTTGGAGGAAAGGAATTTTACATGGCACATGTATATGGCATAACTGACTGCTTGTGCCAATGATCTTGCAAGAGTCTACTGTGTGATTAAGTACAAAAAATCTTGCTGTCTCCATGTCCTCCTAATAATACAAAGGCTATTAATGTGACTAGCAAACTGCCCCATAAATTAAAAAAATCTTCTCGCTACTAAAGTAAAGACAGTGAGGTGTCACGATCATTCCTTGCACTGAGAGAGAAATACATCTGAGCCCATAGAAACCCGCTGCAGCTGTCCTGTTGGACTTGAGTCTGGTCTACAGATGGAGGTAAGGGAACCTTGCAAGTACTTGTGGCAGGGCACTGGTTTGTCAGACTGCCTGGGTCACTGCTCACATAAAAAGCTGGTTTTGTCTCCTGCGCTACCAAAGACCAGAAATTTATGAGATTTATTACATTCCAGGTCTAAAACCTGGTACTGGATTCCAGAGACATTGATGGTAACAATCTAGTTTCTCACTTTCTAGCACGAACTAAAAAAATGAAAACTGCAGCAGCAGCAAAACTCCATATCCCTGCAGTGGACTGTGTTGTTACAAACTGACATGGAATCTGGCTTACATGGATCCTGCTGAAAGGAAAGAAAGAGGGCTCCCCTTCTTTCCCTCTTTCCTTCCTTCCTTCCTTCCTTCCTTCCTTCCTTCCTTCCTTCAGCCCCATGTCTCAAGCAGCGTTTCACTCTGAAGACCTAAGTCACTGCCTAAGCTAAGGTCTGTCTGCAGCCTGCAGGGCTAGGTTTGTGGACATTTGTGTGTGATTGCTTTAGAAAATTGGATGCATTTTTTTCTGAGCTGTTTTTAGTCAGGCACCAAGCAGCTATTTATTACTTTGGAGAGATGTTGTACATTCTCCAGCTCTCAGGAAAAACTTTATTAGTTTTTGGTTGCCACATACTAGGAAAAAAAAGAGTTCTTTCCCTCGGCAAACTGTGAACACTTAAATGGAATAGCTCTGGATTTTGCAAGGGGAATGCTTGCTGGAGGAAAAGAACAGGCCTCTGGTTTAACTTAGCAAACTATGAGCTTTGCACAATATCATGACCTCTGTTGAAAAGACAGTTGATTAATTATACTATATATTCTGGAACAGTCTTTATGGATTTAAAGGTTACTCACGTATGTAGGTATGCTGCTGACCAGTGCTTGGAGAGCACCAGGTGATAATGCATCACTAACTGAAGAAATATAGCTCCTAGAAAAAAAATGGTGTCCCTGAGCATTACAAATTTTACTGCCACCTGAAAGCAGACTGCCTGTCCTACTTGCTAAATTCCTATGTAAGAGCCATAGCTTTTCTGTCAATCAGGATTCTGTTCCCATAGGATTTGAAGGAGCAGGAAAAGTTTGACAGCACTTGGAGGCTCCACTTCTTCTTTATCTGGGTAAATGGTTCCTTTGCTTCTCCCTTTGTCCCTCCAATAGCCAGCCTGAGAGAAGGATTCACCCTAAAGCTGTACCCCTCCCATTCCCTAAGAGAGCACAGGGGAAGGGTACAGAATAGATGGGAGAAGAGCAGACCCTCCCAACTGCTTCTCTTCTTGATGAACACACACTGGGGTACAGAAATGATTCAGCACCGGAGTACAATTAATTGCTAGGCAATGATCAGGCAGATTTCGGGGTGATGAAGGCCTTTTTCTACTGCGGCCACTGACTGGTTGGTTTGGGCAAGGTTGAGATGGCCTTCAAGGCAGTGCCTAGAGCTTCTTGTTGCCTAGTTCCAGGCCATCAAAGATATCTGGGCCATAAGAAACAGCAGACTCAGGTGCTTTGGAGTTTGGACTGATTGAACATGGCCCCTAGCTGAAGTGGGATGTGTCCTTCGCTCTGTGTGGTACTCATTGCTGATGTTGATAGTGACATCATAAGAAACCAAGTTAGTGGAATATCTTGATATTAATCTCTCTCTTTTTAAAAAATTTGCTTTTATGTGAGCATGAACTCTTCAGGATTATGCCCTTCTTTGCATTTACATGGCTATCAGATACAGCCAGACCCTGTGATGCCAAGGATCTGGCACTGATGATGATGTGAAGAGTTGAGTAGAAAAAACAAAGCAGCTGGTATCTTTTAGAAGGGGAAACATTAATGCTTAGAAATCTTGGGAAACACCCAAGATGTCTATAAAGTCAAGGAGTATGAGCAAAATACAGAAACTTTCTGTTGAAATGAAAGGGAAAAAGGCATTTTGGATGATGGATAATTCTGTAGGACTAACATTCACCAAAAATGTTTCCCCTTATTGATTTGCACTGTGAGTCATGATGTGAAACTTTAATTTTTCAAGACAATTAAGGCAGTATGTATCCAGGTGAGTCAATAGAGTTGAAATTCTGTTTTTTCTCTCATCAAAGAAAATTTCTTTGAAATCAGATGGGGCTAGGATTTCTGCTGGGGACTACAGTTTTTGCTGTCAACAACCAACAGCCAAGCAAACTGTAAGAAAACATATACAGTTCAGCTGTTTCTAGGCTTTTCCTAGATAACAAGGTATCTGATCTTATCACTTCATGCTATTATTGGCACCTTTTGTATTGAAAACCAACAAAATATAGCCAGGTGAGGCTGTCAGTTTAGAAGAAATGCAGCAAGGATTGTGTAAATATGCTCTGGATTTGCCTTGACTGAATTACAGCCACTCACATTTCCTCTGTAAGAATACCTGGCAGAATGAGTTAACTGCAGAATCGTTTACTGACTTTTAAGAAATTATTACAAATCATGCACATAAAGTGATTTTTCTGAGCTCATAATCTTGGATCTGGCACAGGAAATATGAACCTGAGAATTACTATTATCCAGTCAGAGATCACAAACATGCTGTTTGATGTGTGTCCCCAGTCTGAGATTGTGTTTATCAAATACAAAAAACCCTGTAAAAGAGCTCCAGGAAAGAGCTATTTGTAGAGAAAATATATAAAATAATAATAATAATTTTAAAAGTATTTTTTAAAAGCCACAAGCAGTTTTCCTTCTGCCCCCAAATTCCCAGAAGTACTTTGCCAAATCCGCATCTTGCTCACTATTATGCTTGTATGAAAAGTTGAACTATGATTTCCTGTATTCCAATGCAAAGTCACAGTGCTTCTTAGCTTCTGAAACCAAATAATCTCAGATCTCTGCATGAACTGTTGATTTCCATGATTTAGTGTTTGCCTTAGATTGAACACTGATGCTATCAGTAAACTGTTGCAGCAGGGTTTATCTCTTTTTGCAGTGGCCATGCATTTATCAGGCAGCTGTCAGTATGCGCACAAAGGGAATTCACAGACCTACAGATAAACACAGGATCACAAAAAATAAAAGAACATATCCATGCCAGTGCACACTCTTCTCTGCACTGCGGTGTGGCTCTGCAGGTAACTATATCCCTGTTTGATAAAGCACCTACATGTTTATATATTATGGATTTCAGTGGAATTTAACAGAGCAGTTAAGTCCAGTGCTGAATAAGGAGTATTTAAATGATTGAATCTATACTATTAATTGCTTGGTAGGCAATCTTTCAGTGCTAATGGAAAAATATGAGAGAGTATTTTTGTTTTAATGTTTTCTCTTTCAGAAGTAATTGTAAGATTTGCATGGAAATGCACCTTTCCAACAAATTTAAGTTACTTTCTTAAAATAATTGAACTCCTAAAAATAGAAAAGGAAATTCTCAATATATTTCTAGTCCAAAAGATACAGAATAAAACTGCAGACCTAGAGTGAGTGAATCCATCTTCCTAAAGTATTTAAAGATATGAAAGAGAATTTTGGCTTGGAAACATTTATATTAACAGTTACCACTTTCCAAAACCCACACACTTATGGTGACTTCCATAGACTCCTAGAGCCCTGATTCCACCATGGAATAGAGGCAGAGAGGAGCAGAGAGTTTGATCAACATCACGTAGACCATCCATAGCTCAACCTAGATTTGAAGCCATATTTCCTTCTGGGGCAGTAAATGGCCAAACCACCTCACCAGCCAAGTCCTTGCACTGCACTGTTGTCCCTTGTACCATCACTCCCTGCAGCGGGGAAGTGGGAGCTGCTGAGATGTTTTAGGAGTCTGGGGGCTACCCCTAGTTGAAACCTGCCTTTTCCATGCAGTGGCCATAACCAGAATGGCTTGCCAGCAGGAGCCCCCTCTCCTGATCGGTAGAGAACAGAACAGACAAACCTGCCATTTTCAGACCTGTGCAGGGACTGTGAGGGACTTGCCTGTTTGGGACGTAATTTCTCAGCAGCAGCTCTTCGCAGGCTGTTGACCGTAGCGTGGTCCTGTGGGTAAGGCAGAAGGCTGGATAGCAAGAGACTTGCTTTTGCTGGGTGCAGGAGGAGGGACAAAGGGAAAGCGAGCAGGGTGATGGTGGGGATGACACATTTGCCCACTGCTATACCCTGCCTGCCTGCAAATGGCTGGTGCAGATCCCCTTTTCACCCTGCAAAAAGGCATAATTGAGCCAGTGCTCTCAAAGGTAGCATAAGTTGTGCTATCTGCGTTTTAAGTATAGAAAATACTTTTTTTCATCCAGCCTGTTAACAGCAGTATTTGTCCTATGTAAATGGCTGCAGTACAGATGGAGAAGAGCTTCTGGGAGGGTCTGTGCAGAAGACAAGTAATTACTTAGAGTCAGGCTATCCCTGTGCTCTAGCATGTCGTAACTCACTGTCATGCCATGATGGTATTTTAGACAATTACAGGACAGGACTGTACATTTTTGCACATATATATTTGCTTGACAAAACAAGCCTTTATTCACTCATGATGGGTAATTGCTTGTCCAAGCATCTCATATAACTGCACGCACACTGGGTGCAGGCAGAACAGGCACAGAGGCCCTTGCATAAAAACGAGGGAACTCAAAAACATGCTGAATGAATTTCTACTGTACACGCTGTCCTATAATTGTACTCCCAGCAGCATGTGTGTGAAGTTCCTGAAAAAGCTCTTGGGAGGGAGAGGAGGAAGAATAAAACAATATCAAAGAAAAGCCGTGTGGTGTTGATTGGCTTGGAAAGCCATCTTGCTAATTGTTTGCAGGATGCATTCCAGGTTACTGCAAGCCAAGAGGCTGCAAGGTTTGTGGGGCTGAACTGAAAATTACAGTGCTTTCTCCTGTCCTTGTATTACTTGACTGATGAGAGTCTCACACACCCTTGGGCACTTGCAGGAATTAGGATCTGGTGTATACCACTGCAGGGTGTGCTGCTGGTTGGGCTTTGATCAGAGTTCAGCCTTTGTTGTTGAAAGGAGATATTTCATCTCAGCAGATTCAAAACGGAGATGGTCTGTTCAAGGCTATTGCCACAGGACTTGTCTCCCCTCTCATTCCCCCAACAAAAGATGAACAAAAGCAAATGACCAGCCAAATTATGTTTTGTTTCCACCAAGTAGACTGCTACGAGTCACTCGTATATTCATTATTATCAAGTCTGAAAGGCATTATGTTGGGCTGATTTCAGAGCAGTTCCCTATTAGCAGTATTTTTTAATGCAAGTATCAAAGTCGACTTTCAATTACCACCCATGACCTCAGAAAAATATTTAGCATTGTACCTCTGAAGTTCATGCCACTAAGCCTTGTAATTGAAGCAAGCCCAGTAAATATTCAAGAATGAATAGCAAGAACCTGCCTATCCTTCTGTGCAAATCACCCTGTATATATGCTCTGTGCTGAACGCTTTCTTATGTCACCAGTGCTGTCGCGCTTGGTCCATAGCATTGCTAGCACATGATGGACTGATGGATGTTGCAGTATTTCAGATTCTTTTGTGGCAGATGAACCAGGTTCAAGGATTAGATGGCAGTGAGGGAAGAAAGGCATCAGCTGCCTTGTTCTGCAGTGCTGGATGGAGATTAGGTGCAGTGGCAAGTGGCAAACAGGAGGCCAGCTATGACCGACTCCATTCAGTCAGTGCTGTCTGTAACTGGGGATCATGCAGCTGCGCAGGTTGTGAAGTATAATTCTGGTGTAGCAAGCCTAAACCCAAAGTGATGGTATAGATCTGGGAGTTCCCAGACGTTTCACCCGGTGAGAGGAATAGCACTTCTGGGTATCGATGCACACCGTGGGATCTGAACACTCCTATCTTCACCCCGAAAGCTCTTTCTCACCACACATCTCCTCAGTTCACTTAGGCAGTGGGAACTATTAGTGAAATTGCTTCTTGCTGCCCCTTGAGTGGTTCCTGACCTCTCTGCCTCCTGTTGAAGTTCATTGTCCTCAAGCTGTGCTCCAACGTCAGTGGGGGAGTGGAGGGAATTTGTGCCTTCCTGGATGCCCCTGGCATGTCACTCATGGGCGTCTTTTGTCAGTCCCATTGCTATCGTCTCTGGTGTTTCTGGGAACTTCCCTGACCACCTCTTCAGGTTGACAGGGCAGACACTACAGTTGGGATATAATGGATTAATCATATTGAATAAATGATTTAGCCATTGAGCTGACACATAGTGACAGACCCAAGAAATAACTCTTCATTTCATCAGGTAGCCGGACACTTTGATGGATGGGGACTACAAGGTAATTCACTGAGGTTAATGGACTGTTATGCCAGAGGCTGACAAAATGAAGACTTCACCAGTTAAACTGGGTCCCAGGGATACTTATATTTGGTGCCAAGTAGGAGCTGGAGTTAGCTTTCTGCAGAGTAATCAAAAGACATCTCTTAGCTGAGTTGAGAATGGTTGTGCATTACAGCAGACCAGCCTTGCCACTGCGCTTGGTAGCTCCTGGAGGGTGCAGGCGTGAGCAGTCTGTGGCTTAACAGGTCACTGCCAGGTATATACCCCGTTCTTCCTGTTCCCTGGGTGCTGCTGAATGCCCTACTGAAATTCTGGGTAAGAAAGATGGGGATCCCTAGCAGATAACACAGTCACATAACTATAGATGGGTAGAAGCTGAGAGCACGAGACGGCCTTGTCCACTTATTTGGGATACGACAGACAAAGGATGTTCCAGATCCATGAGGAAAGCAAGCGTTAGCCCTAACCAGAGGTTTGTCCCTAACAATATTAACAAGTGTTCAGATGTAGTGGCTGGCACCCTAGAATTTTTTTTAGAATTTCTGTGAGGGCACTTAGAGTAACTAAGCACTGGGTGTGAGTATTTGGCGACCTGTTGCACCCAAACCGTTGTTTGGAGACGCTAAGGGGACCTCAGATGGTAACCAGCCTCAGTCAGCCCCGCCAAAACAGGTTTCTGTTTTGCAAAAGAGGTAGCAAGCATGGCCTGACCCTCACACCCCATCATTAAAATTCCTCGGGAACTGCAGCCCAGCCAGGGGCAGATTCCAAATCCTGAGGGTGAGGTCATGTCTGCAGTGAGCCCATGACAATAATTGCCATTATATGGCCCTATTTATTCTCTGAAGACACACTAATGTTGCTGCAGAATGAGGCCACGGGCAATAGAGAAGGCCATCTATTTATGATTTTATGGTTTTATTAACTTGAAGTTATTAATCTGTTGTTTCCAATTGCCTTGGTCCAGCACAATGGTAATATGTCATGGATTGCTGAGCTCTAGTTTATCAGTACTAATAAATAAAAAAGATATATTTATAAATAAATGTAAAGAAGAGCTGAAGACACTGAGTACTTGCATCCAGCTTGCCCTGAGAGTGTCTGTTAGTTTGCACTTGGCTTTTGCACTATTGCTGTCCTTCCACGTTTTTCTTCCAGGAGGCTTGTAAATTGTTGTCTTCAATAGCACAAGGGTTTGAAAAAGTACCTGGCCAGAATTTTTCAGAGGTCAGCTGAGTTTTGGTGTGCTTGAATCTGGGTTGGAGGCAGAACAGGTTTAGGGTTTAGGCCTGGCTCTAGCTTAAGCACTTTCTTTGTTTTTCTACTTCTGTTCTCTCCCAGGTGAATTTACTTTTCTTCTTCATTGTTTGCTGTGTTCTACAAGAACTTTTATTCTGTCTAAATAAACCTGTGTGCTCCTGTTTAACCTGAGTAATGAGAGATGAACAATGGGGTATATCCAGGAAATGTGCAGAGTTTTTTAGCATTCATGCACTTTCTATTGAAGTTTGGAGTTCCTGCATCATCCATCCATGGACCTCAAGAGTGCTCTGCCCTCTGAGTTGGGTTTTCCTTACTCATTACCTTATCTGTCCTGCATGGGAGGAATGAAATTTTAAAGGTTACTCATTTACAGTTTCTGTAGGTACAACATCCTTGGTGCTTTCTTGTGTGCTTCCTTTCTACTAGTAGACAACATTCCTTAAAGGCAGGACTATTTCAGTGACAATTCTTTATTTTTTTACACTAAAATTTACAAAGGTTTGTTTTCAGAATGCCTTTTTAAAGCACTACTGAAACATAGGAGAAGCCATCTGGGGCAAGAGTGAGTTCGTAAGAATTTATCATTAGGACATGAAACCTAAATAGGAAATATAATTAAGGCAGCATTATGTAGCCTAGAGTTTTATCCAGTCATCTCTGCCAGTTTGTTTATGTTCTTCAGAGTAAAAAAAAATAATTTACTTTTTTCAGCACCTTTCTGTTGCCAGTAGCCACACTGGACATCTAAACCAATATGCCAAGTCTGATCCCTTTTATGCCAGCAGAAAGCAGAATTAGCTCCAGGTAGTCTGTGCAGTGAGTCTGGTTAAAGGGAGAGCAGGAGGATGGGCATGTCTCTCCCCAGATCCTAACTTCTTCCTCTGGTTGTTAGGTGGCTGAGTGAGGAAGTGATTTAAAACATTTGATGACTTAAAAATTAATATTAATGATATATAAACATCTTCCCCCCCGCCCCTTGCTGGCATTATCAAGGAATGTTAATAAGGAATTCAGAAAAGCTTTTTAACATAGATCACAACACTCATCCTGATGTGCTCTACGCAATTCTCGGATGCTGCATGGTTACTCAGTGTCCAGCTTTTTGTACTGAAAGAGAAATTTATGGCTCTCTTGCTTTATTCATTCCCTTTTCACATAATGCTCCTTGAGCTGGCTCTGAAGATAAATCCTTCTGAAGCCTTTAAACATAAATCAGAGTTCAGGGATGATGAGCACTCAGAAGATGTCAGCTGTCTATAGCTAGTGTTTGTAGCCTTAACAGCAGTGAACTGCTTGCTGCAAATTCAGAGAAAGCCTCTTTGCTTTCCACTGCAAATTCTTTCCCTGGGTCATTACAGATCCATGGAAACAGTGGCATGATGCACTAAGAGTTAAAGTTTTTAATCTAATTTTATGTGAGTCTCTGCTTTGTTGCCATCTTTTGTCTGACAATTACTGTGTAATGCACAGGCAGTAATTGCAATGCCATTTGTTTCACTGAATTCATTAGCGTGTATGTGATTTCTGATCTGATAAAACACGTCTTGTGCAAAACATTTAGCAATAGACATGGCCTGAGCCCTGGGTCTTATGTCTGGTCTGCACTTCAAATTTCTGAAGATTTTTTGCCATTTAGTTCAGGATGGATTCACATTTACCTTTATCCAAGAGAAAAAAAGGAGGTTTAGTTTGATCAGTCTCACAGCCTGGGTGCAAGCTTGGCAGTAGCACCCACGGGTGTAGATGTGCCCAAATATCTAGAAGAGAGCAGAGCATCAATGGGATCAAGTCTGAGGTCAGAGTGGGAATGGGGCAATGGGCATTTCAGACATCTGGGCAGCTGAGCACAGCAATGGCTGTGGGACTCCATAAATGAGGTGTGACCTGACCACAGACTGCACAACCATTTCGAAATTAAAAAAATGAGCATTTCATGGGTCTTGCAAGCAAACCCACCCACACAAGATGAGAGTCAGGACGTTATGTGTAGGGCTTGAGTACCTGTTCCTAATCATCATTCCTGCCTGTTCCTGCACAGCCACATGTCATTATCTTCTGTGGGACTGTTCCCCTCTGTAGAGTATTGGCCCAAAATTTTCATGTTGGCATGTTTCACACAGCAAGACACCAAAGGTGTTTGCATGTTTTGAGAACAGGGGGAAGGTCTCCTAAGAGTTCTCTGGAAATCACATCATGCAATGCTCCTCAGGCTCTACTCTTACAAGCAGATCTCCCCCTTCCATGTACTAAATCCTTCTGAAGTCTGAGGGTCACTTCTCAACTCTAGAGGTCAGTTTGCACAGATCCAGTCAGAGCCACTCCTAGTTTATGTATATTTAATGCTTTAAGCTGCTGTAACTAATCACAGCAGCTCTCTTTTCATGAGTCACTGAGTTTAAAAGTAGACATTTGGTGCATCTGGATTTGTTCCAAGATGCATACTTCTGGGTTTTCAGATAGACACATTTTCTCCGTTTGTACAATATTTCAGAGGAGTTGTATAATTAAGTATTTCTTATCTTGATCAATATGCTACCAAAGTGGAAATCATACCCATCCTTCTGCTCAGTTTTAAGAGATTTTTTTTTTCCATCTGAGAAGCTACTATAAAATAATTACTTTTTCAACTAAAATAAATATTGCCTAGCTCAGGATCCTCTTGTGAGAGCAAGAACATCAGAAGTTTTTCCAGTATAATTCTCCAGAGAAAAAGGCCTCTGACTTTGCTGGTCAGGGAAATGGATGGTTTGGATAAACCAGTAGTGGTCACTGACTCCTGTGTGGTTTGCATGAAAATCACAAATTTACTGCTTGATTTATGTTCTCCTTTTTGCAAATTGTGTTCCAACTGGCTTTAGCAATGGGTGTTGGAGAAATTTCTAATGGATCAAAAGAGCTTGGCTCCATGAAACATTTAGCTGAATTGAAGTGGAGAAGTGGCTGGAGGAAAGACTGGAAAGTTGATAAAAATATTTGCAAGATGTGAAACTGAAAATGGAGACTAGGGTCTGGTCACTGTGAAATTTTTATTGTTGTGAAAAACTGTATTTCTCTTTTTGTCATCATTTGAACTGTGGTGGTAATCCAAATTCTCCATCAGCTGTTTGGCCAGTTAACAGGGGTGTCAATTTCCAGTAAAACTGTAGATAAACTCAGTGTCCTTCATTGAGATTTAGGTTGTTCAATTTGAATATTAATCATCATCTTAACCACTTTGGAAGTGGCCTAACCACTTTGGAAATGGCCTAACTATTTTTGAGGTGGCCACCTGTTGTTACAGGAGGGAGAGGTAGAGAACTGGCTGAAAAAAGTGGGTTTTTTGATATGAGTGCAGCTCTGGGTCAGACTGGGAAGGACTGGGCCAGGAGATGCAGCAGAGTAAACTGTCCTTCTTGGAAGGGGAAGTCTAAAAAGATACAGAATATGGAGGGACAAAAGGTAGGAATGCACAAGAAAATTTTACCTAGATGTCCTGGGTATGTGTCAAACTGACTGCCTGCTGGGGGCTGGGGCTTACAGAGACTAATGTCTGTTGTCTTTGTTCTTTGCTCCAAATCATAACCTCTTTTTTGCTATCACTTTTACTTCTGCTACCTGTACAATGCAGTTATTTGAAAAAGGAAGCTGGCTTCAATTCATACTACTGTGCATGGGAACTTGCGAGATACCCTTGAGATACATCACTGGTCTAAAACATTGCTCTGAACCTCTTAGCTTTAAATCTTTTGCAGACCTCTTCTCTTACAGCGTGTGTGAAGCAAAGTATCGTAGGGCAGAGCTGGAAAATCCCTCTGTGCACCACTGCTTCTGTGGCTCTGCACTCTGGTGCATGGGGGAGCTTTGGTGCAGCTTGGCAATTCAAGTCTGGAGGACAGGAGCTGTGAAATGATAACTACGAGAACGCGGATAGAGCTTCCTTGGTCATCTACACCAGACACCTGAAAAAAAAAAGAGAACATGGGTTCAGCGTGCAACCGTGATGGATTGTGTGTAGTCACACCGTGGTGAAGATCACAGGACCCAAATAGCTCTGCTCCCCTGGGACCATCAGCAGCTCTAAGGGGACACCAGGACAGTGGGTTGAGTGTCGGTTGGGCTTTCTTTGACTCAACTAGTGCATTTTCCATTGCCACTGAATGTATGCCCTAAGGTGTCAGTTACTGTTGAAGTCTTTGCTGGAGTGTCCCAGTGTATCTTCTGCAGGGTCCTAGTTGAGGTTGACAGGCTGCAACGGCAGAGCACGCCTGCCTCGGATGGCTGACAGTCTGGCCCTTGGGGTTTGCCATTCTACTTGTGCTGGTTTTTGAGCAGATTTTTTAAAGCGTGCCTTCCAGCAGCTCTTTGAACTCTGTGGCTGGAAATGATGAATGGGTGGTCAGTGAAAAGACCTAGAAATAAACTGCTGATTCAATTATGAATGAAATTGGCCTAGCCGGCACTATTAAAATAAATATTTTGCCTTACATTTACTAGAGAAGGGTGTGATTTTACAGCTGTGTCCACAGCCAGGGTGATGTAAGATCCCAGGGACATTTCTGATGCAAGAGAAGTCAGTTGAAGTTGAGCAAAAGCTGTTGCTGAGTGTGGGAACATGTTCTTGGTGATGAAACATCCTTAGTCAGAAGAAGACTTTTTCTTTTGGGTGATTTAATAAAGTACTGGAGAACACATCCCAGAGAAATCTGCCAAAAATTTTCACATCTCAGTCAATTGCTTCCCTCTTTTCTCTTCCCTCCCGGGCCCAATTATTACATGTCCTTATTATTATTATTATTATTATTATTACACATCTCCGACATATTTCTGCACTGCCATTACGTGTTTGTGCCTTTTAGGCAATGTTAGTTTGACTCTGCATAGCACACGCTTCATCTCCTTTGAACAGTAAAGTACTTTACAGGGATGGCATTTCAACTACCTGACTGACCTTCAAGTGAGCACTGTGATGTGAATAAGGGTGTTTGTGTCTTCCCAGATGAATGCTCCAGGGTCTTAGCAGAGATGAGCATATGTCACTGCATGGATTCTGCTCACTCCGTATTTGGAAGGAGCTCAGAGAGCTGAAGGGACTTCAAAAGCTCAGAGAACTGAAGGGACTTCAAATACAAAAGCAACACTGTGAGAGACAGTGGAGATGTCTGCTGGCACTGCCAACTGGTGCTTTGCAGTCACCCCCTGAAAGGCAGCATGTTCCATGCTGGGAAGCACTGGTATGGAAGTCTCTGTCCTGCACTTGCAGGGAGACCTTGGAGGACATGCTCAGCTCAAAGCTCAGTACTCAGCCGTGTAAGCCACTGGAGCTCCAAAGTCATTGAACATACCTCCAGGGACATCAGATGAAGGTCTGGGCATGAGCTGAGGCAAGCGCAGTCCCACATTGTGCATCCGTGCAGCAGTTCCTGGGGAGTTATGGGATTACTGCCGGGGAGGAAGGGTGATGTGGTGAGGTCCCTCACACCAGCCTTCCTGCACGTCTTGCTGGTCTGCCTGGGTGCTCACTGACGCTCCACAGGCGTTAGGGCTCCTAAGAGTGAGCAGGAACTGTCGTGAAACTGCTCCCAAGCATCATCTATGTAGGTGACTTTGGTGGTAGGTCTCAAATATGTCATGTTTCTAAGACAGTTCATGCTATCTCTGTTCTTTTCCTGCAGGGCAAAACAAGTGGAAAGGCAATGCATCCACGGTGATGGGCACCCGCTGAAATTGCAGGAAGCTTGTTGACTCCCTGCTGGTGTATTAGTGGATGGCAAGTTCCCTTTCTCCTTTAGGTGCTATGGGAGAAAAATCTGTCCCTGGTCTTGCAGATCAACTGGAAGTGCAGCAGCTGTATTGGCCTCAGGTGAGCCCAAAGAGTTTATCATAATTTCTTAGTCATAAAATGATATTCTGAAGGTACAGTGGCCACTGTCCTCTGTGTGCAGGCTATTCTCAATATCTTTTTTTTTAAGAACAGCAAGAATGACATTGATCAAGGATCAGCAATCATTTTGAGATGCACAATTTCTTGTACAGATAGTTTTTTAAAGAATTGCTAATGGATTTTACCTTACAATAGCTTACTCTTTTCCAAAGCACTTCCAAGCCCATGGGAAACCTGACATTTACTAAATGTTCCTGGAGAGGGATTACAGATTTTGACACCATCGTAATAGGAACCTTTGGCCCATGGAGATGAATAAAGTGATGGTGACTGCAGTATCTCACTGTTGATGTTTAAAAACGAAGGTCCCAGAAACTCCCATGTAAGACATGGTGGCCTGATGGCTGATGTAATGCATTGCATGATGGCTGTAAGTGGAGAAGGTATAAGTGTTAGGTGTTGAATCAGGATGCCTGTTCCTAGCTGTCAGTGATCTGTTGTGTGACTATGAACAAAATATTTACATAATCTACTTGTTTCCTTTCCTGTCGGGGTGATCAGTGATATCCAACTTAGTAAAGCTCTAGGAGAGATGAGAAGTGTAAGGTAAGACTTGCTGAACAGGATTATGAGGGAATCACATAATCAGAATTCACCACCTATATGTTACAAAACAATTCTCAAAATCATGCAAGAGCCCCAAATGAGGGTCAAGAGAGCTAAAATTCATACCAAACTCTAAGGGTCACGTTTCCACCTTTACAGTCTCCTCTCTGCTCTATAGCATCAGTGTGCATGGAAATCCAGGGAAGTAAATATTCTTTTGTTTGTTTGTTTAGTTGTTTAGTTTTGTTGTTTGTTTATTTGAGCTCCATGCAGCACTGAAGTTGAAGGAGTGCTGCAAGACTGGCCTCATAACTCATGATATGCTTGGTAATTGAAGGGTAAAGGGTAAAGATAATAACATTGTCTATTTGAACAAGAGGTAGAGTGGATTTGAATGGGTGATGGATATTATGAAAACAACTGCTTGTTTTCTCTGAGTGTGTGTGTGTTTGTGTGCGTGCACACAGTCTGCTCATCTAGTGACTATGCAAAAGCTGATGATAGGACTTACAGCAAGATAAAAAAAAAAAAAAGAAAGCATAAAACAGAAACAAAAGGCCATTCTTCTTTGTGCTGATTACACTCCAGCTACAAGATCTCTGAAAATGTTTAGGAAAACTTCATATCAAGATATACAATAAAATATTAGTATTCAAACCTAAATAGCAAGAATCATTTTATAGCTGCTGCAGCTGCTGTACCTTAAGTAAGTTTTTTTCAGGAGTTTCTTTTCAGGGATGATCCTTTTCCCCATGTGAAAAAGATCCTTTTTATTCTCTTGCTGCCTGAAGAATGGCTGGGAGAAACAAGGCAGTTAATAGAATTAAAGAGTGAGGCTCACTTCATCCCCTACAGAAATGATTTTTTTCCCCACTTGCATTTTACTCTGCAGTGACACATGTGGCATTACTTGATCCCCCTTGCAGAAGCCCTGCTGCCTTTGGGCAGCTGAGCTAAAATGCTGGGGAGGCATAAGAGGGGAGTTCCAGGGGTTTTTATATTTTGGGTGTTATCTACCCATCTCACTTCATACATCTCCGCAAAATGTCTTGGCCAAGACTTTCTGAAAAGGATCAAAGTCCAAGACCAACCTATGTTTGAGAAATTTAGAAATAAAACCAACCAAAGCAGTGTTCTCAGCAGTTGCCATTAATATGGAGATTCTTGAGGCTGTCATCACTGGGCTAAATTGTGGTTCTTCCATCTCATTTTGGGTCTACTCACATACACATGCTAGCCACTGATGTAAACTACTTCTGAAACACTAAACGAAAAGTCAGGCCCTTAAATAAATGCATTCACAGACTAATCAGATGTGAGGTGCAGGCAGTGAAGGTCAAAGATGCAGCTGGCCAGCCCAGACCTACCCAGAACATGTGCTCATGAAGGGGTCCAGGAGGGAGTAATCTCATCCTTCCCCTGTACATCCCGGATGTTTTCCTCTCTATCTGTCTTCTCTGAGCTCTCTGAGATATAAATTGCTTTTGCTGTAAACAGAGTATCACATTTAACCAGGCAATAATGAATTTAAAAGGAAAATATGGTAAATAAGACACTGGAAATGGTTTCACAATAAGCAGCCAGGGCCACCATGGAGTCAAGGGAGGATCTAAGAAATCTATGTGTGCAAACACACCCTTACTTGCTGTATGCTGTAACTCATCCTAAAGATATTTCTGCAAAAATCAACAAGAAATGCTGACTTCTTTAGTGAGAGACGTCTAAAATCATGCACTGTTAAGTTTCATTCATTAGGCTATCACCTCAAGATCACTCATTTGCAAGTGTATCCCTGGCCAGCCTGTCATCAGACCTACTTGTAGAGAAAATTTAGAGTAGCTACAGGAAAAGATGACAAATACGTTAACCCCTGAAGTGTCTGGGCCACAAAATGTGGTATGCTATGGGGGCTGAGCTCTCTACAGCAGGGCTGGGCCCAGGAAGTGAGTTGAGTACAAGTGAACTTCCTTTGACAAAGAAAATAAAAAATAAATGTAGAAAATATTTTCTTCCAGAATTTTTTTCAGTGCCTTTCTCTCCTCCCCAGAGTAACAACCTAAGCTAAAGTACTTCTAATTAGGAATTTTCCATTCATATGAAAACTCTCCTGCACCTCATTTTGCTTGTTTGGTGGCGAAGAAAATAAGCAGAGAAGAACAAAGAGGGATAAAAAGCAAATGCTGAAATGTAGTGTTTTGTTCCTCTGAACTGGGCTCACGCTAGGGAATATGTGTGATAATTAATTTCCTACGATATGCAGGAGATTGGGTGAGATCCCTCCTGGTCTACCTCCCCATGACACTGGGAATCTATGAACACCCTAGGAAATCTCTTAAATAAGGGCAGTTTCTGGAGCTGGAAAAATCTGGTGGTCTTTCTTTGGCCCGGTGAATATGATATAGGTATGCAAAGAGCAGGTGAGTAAGGACTGTATTTGGCTTGCCACTGTTGACAAGGGGCATAGAGAGTGGTGGGTGTAGGGAGAGAGCCACTGGCTCTTCTTTCTCAGGACACTACCTTGAACCCAACTCAGGTCAGCTCTTCTACTCCCATGAGTATTTCCACAGCAATGGCATTGTTTCTTTATGAAGGACAGAAAACACCTCTGTTTTAGCCCAGTTTCTAGCCTGAAGGCTAGATCATGTCCTTCTAAGGGCTGATGCGGGTGAGGGTGCAGGCTCCTAGGCCACTGTCCAGAAAAAGCCACCCATCCACCAAAGCAAGCTCCGTTTTCTGAAGTCCTGGTGGAAGAGGGACCCGCTGTGCACCTAAGGGACGTGCGACACAACCAGCACCTGTTCCTGTGAGTTGGTTCTTGGTATGTCCCCGCTCACAAAGTCACCCTTCGGAGCTGCCCTCGGTGGGCAGACAGAGGTAGCTCCTGGCGTGAGCACTCCAGACAGCCTCCGAAACAGCAGGTCTGCCCAGGAGCGCTGCCAGGAGTCTAGACGCTGATTTGGGTTAGCTGAATCACCCTTGCGATGCCTTACCCATCTAACTTGTACTTGTCGCGCCTAACCAGTTTGGGTGCCTAAAGCAGATGGCTTTGGCATCGGCCTCCAGAGGAGATTAATTAGGTTCAAGTCCCTGATCTGGTGAACAGTTAATTGTCTGTACAAAACTGAAAATCTCCAACTGAAAGGGCTGAAAAAGCCAGCAGCCTAATGAGCACTTCGTGCCCCTGAGAGCCCAGAGCCCCAGTCCCCTTTGCAAATCAAAGCAAGCACAGCTAATCTGATCTTAAGTCTCTTTCATGCTAGGTGAGATTCCTAACCACAGCCCTGTGGGCTGTCTGCCTGTGCCTCCGTTCTTTCATTTAAAGGAAAACTGTAAAATAACTCTCTTTTTCTTCATGTGGAAATGGGAGGCATTTCTAAAATCCCAGGAATATTTGCAAGGCAGGAAAAGCGTTTCCTGCCCAGCCGCAGCCACAGGTTGCGATCACAGCCTTCTGAGGCTGAGTACAGGCTCTCTGTAATTGTGTGTTATACTCAAACAGGTTCACTTTTATGAATGTATTGTAATTTTTTTAACTTGTAAAGGTTTATTTCAGTGTGAGAACAGCCCCAGACCTGATGAATATACCTCTGTGTGCAGTTCTCTAAGTACAGTATTTCTAGGTTAACAGCCATGGACTTAAAAGCCAGCTGAGATCTTGGAGGAAACTTTATTAAAAATAGTCTATCTGTCTGGAAAAAGAAGCCCGGGGTTTGCAATGTAAAATAGTTGCTTATGAAAAATGCATTCTTCTTAAGTGAAACAGAACATAATCTTTCTGGCAAAAAGCCAGAAGTTGAGTTTCTTTTCCAAAAGCTGTCAAAAAGCAGACAACAAAAAATGCCTGTCACATTTATAATTTCACATTCTGTGCGACTTTGTGAGCAGATTAACTACAGATCAGGAAAAGAAAACTTCCAGCACACTTCAAAGAAGGCAGCTAAAATGGGGGGAGGGGGAGAGCCCGCCTCAAAAAAGGTCTTTCCTCCCCACTTCAGGCACCTAAGAACTCGGACTGTGTCCAGGGTCCATATGTGTTTCCACCTGTAGGCAGTGATGTCGTGCACAGCAGTGAAGACATTGGTGTGTAGACATGTTCACAGAGGGTTGTCATTTGGAAGTGACTTGGTTGTCCCTTTTGTTGTCATCTAACCTTGCTGGGAGTGAGCAGCAAGAAGGTGGGTCCTGGGGAGACCGGTGAGAGGACCAGACTTCACGTGCCAAAGCATCTTTCCCATGGGGAAAGCCTCCCACTTTGCTTTTCTGCCGCGATCCTTGGAACAGCATTGCACATGGCAGTGCTGGATCAGGCCCTTCAACATCTCCTGTTTTTACCACCGACCACACTGTGATGGTTGTTTCATCACCACTACATTTAACAGAATGTTGGCAAGATATTGCTGGTTGTTCCTTATATGCCCCTAGCATTTTACCTAAGAGGCAGAGGGCTTTTAATGATGTGTAAAGTTACTCCTTGAACAGCAAGAGTCACTTGGTAGCTTTCATGGGACAGAGGAAGGGAAACTTTCCTTTTCACTCAGAATAGATTTTTACTTTGGCCAAAAATTTATGTTCTTTTTTCCTTTTGTTGACTTTTTTTGTTGAAAAAACTGGAAAAGCTTTTCAAAGTGCTAAATTTTGCAGTTTAGATGTTCTGCATCTTCCTTTTTCCCCCCTGAAAAAAAAACCAACACGTAAACCAGCCCTCTGGTGTGTAGACAACATTTCCTCAGGCCAGGGAATAATGTGAACTCCCATTTCCTGCATCCTGGGGTTGTGTATTTTGGGACGAAGATGCTCCAGCGGAGGGTGGGAATGGGGCTCTTCGCCCCATGGGGCTGTAAGTGCTGTCCAAGTGAGGCACCCTTGAGTGAGGTGAGGCTTGACACCACCTCAAGATTTCTCAGTGACTAGCTTATGTGGCTCCTTGCCCGCTGGTCTGGTCTGTGGCTCCTGTTTTCAGGAAACTCTGTTTAGGGAGGCCAAATGCCTCTCTCAGCTCTCTTGTATGAGACAGTGAGTGCCTGGGAATGGACTTATGCTGTGATGCCTGTGCCCTTTGTGGGTCTTGTCCCAGGTGCCTATGTCACCTTAGAAAAGTGGATTTAGGCTCCAAAAGTGCTTAATGCTACTTAGCTCTTCACCAGCATTACTAGCAACGTCAGTTCTCCCCACGTATGACCAGGCACACATGATGTAGAAAATGGGGAACTCGGTACAAAACCCCTTCTTCTTTCTGACATCCTAAACCAAAGGCAAAATTCATTTTGCCCTTGCTTGCAGGCACAGTGAAGGGTACATGAAGGGTCTATTGCAGTTGCTTAATCATCAATAACTCTGGAAAAAAAGATGTTGGTTTTCAGCATCTTGTGTTTCCTGAGTATGTTCTTCAGCTGCAATTTAATGTTCCTTCTCTAGCTGTTACAGTTCTATCAAATTCATTGGGTTATAATAGTGCTATTAATCCTGATTAGTGTTTTACTTTGTTTTATCAAAGTATGGTCTACAATACCTTAGGAAGTGAGAGTGGATGGGAATCATAAAATAAATTAATAAAGATTGTTAATGAATAAGGGTCTTGCAAAGTCAGCATGATGGGTCACCAGTGGGAGTGAAATGCTTGCATGGTTGGAGAATGACCCTTGTAAAGAACCTCAGACCAAACCAGCTTCTCATCAGCCATGGAGGTTGTAGCTAAGACATATGATGCTGAGCAGGGACCAAGACATTGTAAAATAAGGGTCAGGTAGGAAGGAAGCCCTAAGAGAGAGATATACTGACCCCAAGAAAATGGCCTGCAGCCTACTACTCTGATGTTGAGTAGATGACTATGTGGAGGGGGCATTGCTTGTCTTTCAGGAAACATCGTTTTTGTTGTGCATAACAACAGCTGCACGGGTTTGGGAAGGTCTGGCTTTTAGGACACAAGCGTGAACCAGGGTAAGTGTTGTAATAAGAGGCAGACAAACTTAAGATATTTCTGAAAGCAGGACTACAGCAGTGTGCCAGAACATAAGTGTGTTATTTTGCAGCACATCTACATGTTAGACCTGAACCATAATCACTCCAGACAGCAACTCTGTATTTCAGGAAGACTGCTCTGTAACAAGTGCCCCACTATTTTATTTATTCTCCCCTAAGAAGCATTTCTGTCTTTGGCAATAACAGCTGTAGCAAAAAAGTAGTAAGAAATCCTTAGATTAACTATATTTAGTATTTCCTAAAATCAAAGCACATATTAAGTGATTCACTTCCTTTTGTTTTGAGGTGTAATTACTTGTGCTAAATTGTGCTCAGGAAAGTGATTAAAAGAAATTTGCCCTCCAGAGAAAAATGTAGGCTTGCTTAAAAGGCTTGCCTTTTTTTTTGTTAATCTGTAAAACAATGTTCTTTTTCTTTCTTTTTTTTTTTTTTTTAAGAAAGTGGCATTAAATTGCAGTGCTAGAGACATAAAGCAAAATTAAATAGAAAACATATTTTAAAGGGAAGCTGAAACTGATCATGAGAAAAGTTGGTGAGAAAAAAATACAGAGGAGGTAAGCGGAATCACACTCCAGCCTGACTTGTTTGAAAGCTTCAAGCCCTTTCCTCTGAGATTAAAGCATGCCACTACTGGGGGAGACAGCCTGCGAGGCGAGGGTTAACCTTATGATAATGAATTAAATTTCAAAAGAAGGTTTGAAATCCCTAGATGTCTGTTTTGATGTTAATTGCAAAGCAAGGTTAGTGCTATTAAAGTATTGGCAACCTAGAAAATTCCCAGCATAAGGCTGTTCAGACAGTCCTGAGGTACCTGAATATTTTTTTGTAGCTGTTGTGCTGGTACAACTGGCATGGTCTTGTTTCTCTTGCAGTACATAGCAAAATGGACTCTAATGATACATTAATTTTAACAAAGGAGAAGAGAATTAGCAAAATGGAAGTCTCTTGTCTGATTTGCACATCCCAGTGTAGTAGGAATTTAGTTTGTCATTTCTCTGAAGCAAGTGACTGTCTTCTCAAATGTGTAGTACGTGGTATCTGGTGTGCCTCTGAAGATGAAAGAGAATTATCTTGTTCATATTCAGGACTCAGGTTCCAACCATAAAGATTTTAACTCAATTATTTTGTTTCATAAGGTGAAATCACTGGTTTCCAGCAGGGCTTTGGTGAAACCTGGTGCAATGCACAAGTGTAAGTAAGTGTTGGGTTTCTGCGAAGGTGCTCAGTCCTCAGCAGAGAATCCTACGCAGCCTTCTCATGTCCTCTCGGATCTCCTTCTGTGCAGCAGCTATGAACAGCTCTTGCTGAGCTTCACATGCCACCAATTTTACTTGCACCTTGTCTGATACTGTGGAGGTACTTTGGAGAGTTTGAAAACATATTTTCACCTATGGAGTAAAAGTTGTCTGTGGGAATATTGCTCCAAGTCACCTGCTTTGAAATGTCCTTTCACCAGTTTTTGCTCAAAAGGTACTTGTTTCAACCTCAGCAAGGATGCTGGAAATACAGCATATCTGAATGTGATTTACATCTCCATGCATTGAGTGCTTCTAGTGTCAGCGCTAAAGAAAATGAAATCTCTGCAGAGTAAATTGAGTCATAAGATTTTGGCAAGGTAGATGTGTAAAATGGAAGATTAACATTCAGGGAGTTCTATTCCTTCCACAGAAGTCAGAAATCTAGAGCGTGTGCCTGGAAGTCTAAGGAGTGTTATGAACTTGAAAATCAAGATTTAAAGAGGGGTTAATTTTTTCAGTAGCTATCATCACTGCATTATGTCTATGAAACAAATTTAATGCATGCTTAGTTTTCAGTTTTCATAATTTCATTCATGCAGGAGATCATGCTTCAACATTAATCATATACAACAGAACAATATGGGGATGTGAGAAAAAATACACCCGAAATCCAGATCTAACATGAAACACTGAGTATTTCTACTGCCAAATCAATAGAACTATATTGACATTGTTTTTTCTTCCTTTGGCAATATGTATCTTGTAAGAAGATCGACTGTTTCACATTTGATGGTATGAAGTTATCGTAAAGATCCTTCCTCATGTTCTAACTAATCTCCAAGAAAATCAGTGGAATTAAGTTAATTATATGCATATGGACAAATTAGTGCCATTCTCACGTTCAGAAAGAGCTTGTCTCCATGGAAAAATTTCCCAAAGCATATAGTGCTGAATAAGCTGTTTATATTCCATAATAGTTAGCATGCTTCCAACTCAGACTAACATTTTTGGACTAAAATCCACTTTTATTTTGGAGTACAGTTTGCACATAAGGGGATATTCTGGGATGCTTATTGTGAAATTGTTTATTTTACAATTAGAAGATTTCTCCATGGAGACAGACCAGAGGCTTCTCTGCAACTTCTTCAGGATGTCAAAAACTTAAAGAGAGAGTAAATATTATTTATTTCTGTCAAGGTGTGTTTTACACAGCCAAGAAGGGCTCCTTTTGAAAGGAAAATCATGTCTAAATGTATTTAGGATAATTATTTGAGTTTTGAAAGCATGTCATGTTAGGAGAGATTTCAGGAACTTATTTGATTTAGCATATAAAGGAGAAGGTTAAGTAGTGGCTTGATCACAGTTTACCCAGAGAAAGTGTTTGGTATTATGTTTTTTTTTTCCATCTAAGGGACAAGGCATTAACAGGAACCAAACTGCTGGAAGTTCAACCTAGACATACTCAGACAGAAAGCAAAGCAAACCTTTTTAACAGTTATTAAACCCATTATCCCCCTGGAAGAGTTTGCCAAGATGTGATAGGTTTACTATCACTTACATTTAAGTGTGGTATTAATAACACTGAAATGAGCCATGGAACTGTTTGCCAAAGGATGCTGAGGATGCTAAAGCTTTCCATGGGTCCAACAGGCATTTGGACGAATTCATGGAAGAAAAATTAATTGAGAACAGTTAAACTCCACAAAAGACTCCACCTCTGACTCAGGAAATCCCTGAACCACAAGGACTGTTGGCCATGACGGCAAGAAGTACATGGCCTGATTTGCATCCATCTGGCTAGACTCCATCCCTTTTCCTTCCCAAAACAGGGAAGCTTTGTCCATAATCACTAGCTGGGAATGGTCTCTGGCCTGGCTGTCTCCCAAATAGTGCCTCAGCATTATCTGGAAGAGCTGGCCAGGGCCAGACCAGAGCCAGGGAGAGTGCTAGAAGTCAAGTGGTGTGAGTCATTTGGGGCAGCGTCGGAGCCAGCACTGCAGTTCTCATCACTTTGCTGGTACTGGTATAGCCGAGGAGCCCACAGACAGCTTCTAACGGGGTTTGGGGAAGATAAGTGAAAAAAAGCAAGTAGCTAGTTGGGAAACTTAAATTCACTACAGAGCGCCTGAAATTCCTCTGGAAAACCAGCAACCGTGTGCAGGCTGGGTAAGATCCAGACCACCACTTTGGTTCAACCTGGGGCTGTCGGGCTGGCTGCGGGATCCCAGGGGTATGTTTCCATGGCCTTTGTGTCACTGGCGGCCAGGCAAATGCTCACAGGTATTCCTTCTGTTCTTAAAAATCTCTGGCTGTAAGGACTTCACGTGCCACTGCTGTTGTTGCTTCAATGGTTTTGGAGGGGCTGCATTGACTAGGTAAACCAGAAAGAAAGCTTCTGCCATAAGCACCTCATGTAACCAAAAGCCACACAGCATAGCAATGACTGCGCATTGTTTTCATTATGATTTTTCACATGTAATGAAAAAATGGTCTTAACTAACAGCATGTAGACCAATTGCACAGGTAAGGAGTATGAAAACTTGGTCAACAGGTACCTTATTTTTTATAAGTCCCATGCTATTATGTACTTTTAAGGGTTTAAGTCCTTTTATGTTATCTGAGGTATGTGCTTCAAGGAAATAAAAAAAGAAAAAAAAAAAGAAAGCATTGATAGTAAAGAACATAAAAATGCAGTAAAATTTTGCTCTTTGATAAATTTTGGGCTAAGGAATAATGAAAGGACAAGGGTGCATGATTTTCTCACTGTTGGAGAAAGATCTAAAGAACTTATCAGTCTTCTTTGCAATGACAGTCATAATACTCTCCATAGCAGTTTGGAGGTCTCTCCCTCATCAGCATTTTCCAACAAACAAATACAGAAGAAAAAAAACCCACTTTAATGTAATCCTTTAAACAGAGAGCCTTTTGTTTTATGGCCGTGCAAAGAGACTTCAAACAAGCCATTTCAAAGAGAAATCTTGGCTACTGCTTTGAAGAAATCATTGTTCGCAGATATTCTAGATTATCTAAATGCCTCTTTGCATTAAATATTACTGAAGCGATACCCTTTATTATTTGAATTTGTAGGATTTCCACTGTTACACACAGAGTTTTTCACATCATGCAAGTTTCCAGTCGTGGAAGGAATAAAATAGTCAATGCAGAAGTTTTTTTTTGTTGTTGTACTGCAAGCCAGCAATCCTAATGCCTAAAGCCTCATCTCATTTTGCTTTGAAACTCCCCACCTTTACTTTTAGTTCATGGCTAATATACTGCCAATTTTGTTTCAACTTCACTGATAAGGCTGTAGGATTCAGTGTGTAATAATTAGTCCTGTGACTGCTTATATCAGTATCATTTCTCATCTTGGCATTAGTAAGAATTGAACAGAGTGAGGAGAAATGGTGTGGAAATAAGAATATCTACTGGCTTTGACACTGGCCAATAGGAACGAGATTCTTTCAAAGGAATGAATTTAAAAGACCATTTCCAGCAGTTCATGGAAAGATATAGGCCCTTTTCCAATGTTTTCTGTATTACAGGCTGATAAAATTCAGTACAATTAAAAGCCTGAATTAGAAACTGTCTACTTTCAGAAACAAAGACAGCACTCTGCCCTTTATTCCAAATCCTTACTCTTTCATCATGACACATTACAAGGCTTACTCTAATCTTTTAAGAAGAACCACCAACTGTTTAAGGTTCTCATGGGAACTACTGAAGACTAATAATGACTAATCTAATTTCTCTGACAGTTGACTTTGATCATTTTGAAAAATATTGTCATAAAATATGTCCAACAGTCACATGTTTAGTTAAAAGGATGCTTTCCTGTAGATCTGCCATAGGTGATAGTCAGAAGATGGAGCGCAAGTAATTCCGCTTCACTGACAATAGGCATTCAGGCAACATTTTCTTTTACAAATAATAAAAATTTTCCTTACAAACTATGCAGCCATTCATTTGCCCACCACTTAAATCTGTCAGCCTGTGGTATGGATGCAGGCAGATCATACCAGTGGATCCTAATGCCAAATTGAAATTTAGACCATGATGCTTTGGAATTTCCACTGGCATGATCACTTTTTTTGACTAGAAGCCTTACCCAGACAGTCTTGAGCATTTACTGTGTTTGTCCAGGGTTTCCAGATGTTCAGTGACCAACTTGGAGTTAATGGGCAATAAATCCACCTGGGCTGCCATGAATCCAGAAATCTTGGTCATGTCCATGATGTGCGTACAGGTGAAGTCTGATGCTTTTGGAAAGCATTGCACTTACTGTGCCAGCACAGCACAGTTGCTGTGTGCCTGAGCAATAGATCTCACTCCCACTGTGCTGGGCAGATTTACTGCACATGTGTGCATTGGCTGTACACTGCAGGTACAGTAAACTTGCAGTTCTGGGAAGCACCAGACTTACATGGTGTGACTGTAGCTGTTTGATGTGTATAGTCAACATGAAATGTGTTAGAAGGGTAGGACCAGCTGGAGGGAGCAGGTTGGGCATTCACACTGTGGTGGCTGCAGACTTCCTGGACATGTGGACATACATTTTATCTTGAGAAATCTCAGCTGTGAATATGTCAACCTAGACTTAAGGGATGACATGAAGAATCATGAGTTTACTTGTTGCTGCAAGTGCATAAGTCAAGTGATGTGAGAATAGAAAAAAATGGTTTCTCTATAGTCCATAGAGGACCTGAGAAGAAATGGTACAAACTGAGTTGTAGGACTGTGGGCATTCAGTTTTAAAATTATAAAAATTCAGAAAAACTTTAGTTGAGATTCTAATTCTGTGGTTTACCAGCCCTCAAAATTCATTACATATCAAAAGAAATCCCTTTCCGCCCACCTCCTTTCTTTGCATTTACTGTCAACCAGTGTGTGATACTGCACTTCATCAGTTCCATTTCATGGTCTTTATGCAAAAAACTTCCTTAGTTATGGCTGCAGAAATAGACTGGGGAGACAGACTGGCAAATGGAGCACAACTTTTCCTCTGAGAACTTAATCTACAGCCTTAAAATCATGCCAGTACCTGCCTCTTTTGGTGAAGTTCTCTGTAATAACCAAAACATGTTGTTCAGGCTCTTCAGGTCCAAGTGGTAAAGTCAGTGTAAGAAGGTAGTCTGGGAAGGTTCAGAGCTGTCTTTCAAGTCTTTATGGCTTTTACCTTTCAGATGTGATTTGAAATAGGGTTCTGGATCAATCCTAGACACTAGAAAGCATAAAGGCTTTTTTTTTTCCACCCATTTTCTGATAAATTACCCACTCTGTCCCTTCCAGACGAAGACTCAGATTATGCCATTATGGTCCATGTCTGCAAGTTCAGACTGAATTTTTAGTGATGATGAATATGTTCAGGTGATGATTAAAAAAAAGAGCCATTTTTTTCCTATTTTTCAGCAGGAAAAGGAGGCATGGAACAGTACAAATGTTAACCAGAAGCCAGAAGATAGAGGCCTATTAGAGCCTCTTTGAGCAGAATCTCTGAATGCAGAAAGGGAGGGTTAATTTTTTCTGGGGAGAGGTCCTGGCATTCTAGGGAGAGGTCCTGGCTTAGCTAAGGAAGTAGTAAAGTCAGGGAAGACAAGCATTTGAATTACTTCCTGCGTGAAAATAAATGGGTGTTACATTCTGAAGGAGGAGATAGGTCTCTTACCATCTTAATAAGCTGCACGTGCTTTTGTGTTGTCCCTAAGTAAAATAATTAATTCTGTGGTGGTAAACGTGGAGCAAACCTTCTATTTCCCGCATTTATTAGATGTGGTGACTGTACACTCAAAGTGTAATCTGGAAAGATCACACCTTTGGGGAGCTGCCAGGAGGGTGCCTTGCAAACCACCCGGGGAGCCTGAGCAGGTGGGCTGGTCGTGGGCGCACTGACAGCTTGTTCATCATTCTCCATCTGTTTATCTGTCATTCCTCTGCCCTTTGGGAGAATAGAGTTGTCTGAAGCTTACAAGCCATGTCCATTAAGAGATGCTACAGAGATGCAAAAAACTATTACTGTCAAATCATTCCTGAAATGACCAAGATTTTAAATGGTTTGTTTGCCCATACTAAAAATGGGAAGGTCACTGCTTTTGAATGGGCAGGGTATACTTGCCACAGGTTGATCCTGTGTCTACTGTGTATTTTTACTCCTTCCCTCCTGTTCCAGTAGTTGCGACAATCTGCCTCGATGGCAAGTTTTAGGAAAAATTCTGTTTTTCACATGTTCAGCAGAGACTCGCTTGAACTTTTCAATTTGTACCCCAAACGATGTATCTGCACAGAGCATGCTCCAGTACAGGGACATACCGGACCTTCCCAGCGATGGCAGTGTGCTGCCAGGTCTGAGGACACAGGGCTTGTCCCCACTGTGTCCCTGAATCCTGCTGAGCCCAGGCAGTAGGGATGTTGCTGCCTGAACTGAATTGAAAGGGAAGAGAAAAGAAATTAGGAGAGGGAGCTGGATGGGATGGTGAGACGTGAAGGATGGAAAGGGTGGAAAATAAGGGAGAACTGGAAATGCATAGCAAAGTGACTGGGCACGGCGTACTGGGAATGGCTGAGCAAAGAGATGAGGGCTGGGAAAGGAGAGGAATAGGGACAGGGCTGGCAAGATAAGGAGACCGGGACTTTGGTGAGTGGAAAGATGATATGACATGTCTGGAGCAGGGACAGTTCCTTGGGGAAAGGACAGAAGAGCTCAGTCGGGGAATTAATGTGAAAGAGAGCATGTGTGAGCTTAGTCACCAAACATCTGGCTGAAGTGTCACCTCCTTCAGGCTGTTCTTCACACAGGGCGGACGGCAGCCTGCACCGCTGCCCGCGACTCGGCCAGCACCAGTGGTGGGGGACACAGCCGTGGCACAGGGTTCTTCTTGCTTTTCTAAAAACAAACAAGCAAATGCCCCCCCCCGGAATATAAATGCATGAATGTCTTCTGTTAAAAGACTGACACTGAGGCTGCAGAGTTAGTCACTCAAAAGTCAGGGCTGGCTGTGCAGTTTTGGTTCATTTTCCTTGGAGATGGGTGTGTGAGTAAATCAAAGGCATCTCCATGTTTGGGCAGCCCCAACTCTGACATTTCCTAATCTCTGTGTTTTTGCTTTTGCTTTTCCTGAAAAACTGTCCAGAAACTTTTACAAATAAAGACTTCTTTTTTGTTTCCTGTTATTCCCCCAAGACTTTAGATAGAAAAAAAAAAAAGAAGATATTTTTAATGCAAGATGTGTTCTCTCAGAACAAACAGAGCAGGAATTGTTAGCGTAACACTGAAGACAATGCTATTATTGCTTAACTTTAATCCTTAAAAGTGTATCAAAATGAACAGGCAGGCAGTCTTAATTCTGCCATTCCCTATTCAGTGTACTGTGCTGCTTTTACAAAATATTTTTAGCATGGTTTTGTGTAGGTGACTGCGTGTAAGAGAAAGATATGTCATCTTTTTTTTATTAGCCCACTCATCCACACACTGTAATGAAAAACTGGCATGTTTGTATGTGTACAAGTATGTCTGTCTGCATAAATTAAAGCTTTTGCATCTGAATCAGGCAATGTGTTTCTGCAGCAGACAGAGCTGCCTTTCTCCCCCAAGGCTGTGGAGTCAGTTCCTTGCCCTGAACTGTGCAGCCGAGAGGCAGCAGCGGTGCTTCTAGCCCTCGTACACCATTAAACATATTTGTTAGTGTCCCAGAACAAAGCTACTGAGCCAAAGATATGGAGCCAAACTCATCGGCCCTGGCTACCTGGAATCTTTCCATTGACCTTAATAGGACTGTGATTAGACCCCAGCTATAAACAGTTGAAAAGAGATAATGTAGATGCTTATTTTGTTTTCCTTTGGACCGCTTCTTGTGTTGCACTTAGCCATGTTTTCTTAGCATCGTGTTCACCCTGTAGTTGGCAGGTACCATTATTTAACTTTTACCTGCCAACTTTGCAGTGATCATGTCTTTGTGTTGGCCTGTGTGTTGGTAGGCTGAAACAAGACTCTGGGTGTGCTGGTGCTTGCAGGAGAGATCTTTTCTTCTTGTTTTCCATCCTTCTTTTCATCTTTACCAGTCATCTGTGGTCTGAGCTGCCTATGTGAGCTGAGGTTTGCTTTGGAGCTGCAGCTTTTCATGAATGTTTGAGGAGCATCATCTTGTGAAGGGAGTGGAACGAGGCACAGTTAAGGCTGAAAAGTGCCTGTTTCTAGGGCTTGAAATTTGAGAAAAAAGGAAGAAAAAGTCCTCAAGGACTCAGGATGGAAGGGTGTGCTTTCAGCATGCAGTTTTGTTGGCATCTGTGCAACCTGGGGACACACGCATGAGAGGAAAGGCCACAGAGTGTCAGAGCTCAGATCTCTGCTGGGATGCCAAACCTCAGGTGCTTCGGCAGGTTCAGAGACGTCAGTCCCCCCTTGCTGTCCCTGGAGGTCTGCGGGCAGCGAGGCCAGGCAGCCCCAACGCTAAGCCCCCGTGCCCTACTCTGACCTCCCAGCTGGTAGAGCTGCTGCTTGATCAGGGCAAGGATGGGTTGATCCAAGGAGGTCGAAGGCTCCTGTTGAATCGACTCTTCCTTTTTTTGCCTCCCATCTGCAGAAAGGGGCTCAGACAGGCATCAGCAGCCTGTTTTCCTGGAGTTTGGCCATGCCTTTTCCAGCATTTGGGATTTCCAGGCGAGCTCCCATCCGAGCACTGGGCAGCCTGCCCTACGGACGATCTTTGGAGCTGCCTCAGGTGGAGTTAACTTAAAAAGTACCCCTCTGCCCCAGAAGTAAATTCTCCCAAAGCACTTCTGCTTCTCTGTTCCTTTCACTGGGAAGGTGGTGAGTTACTCTGGGTTTGGAAGAGTGAAGCTTTAAACTTCTTGGGCTGCATCTGCTTCTGCAAACAGTGTCATTCAGCCAAGCTTCATAGCATTAGACTTCTTGGCTCAGTATCACCCTTTATAAAATACATATTTTCTTGATAGTTTGAGCACCAGCAATTCCCTTGGTTCTATAAAGAACATGAAAGAATGGGTTCTGATGCCCCAGGGAACTTGCAGTGTGCAGTGTTTTAAGGGAAAGATCCTTACTTCATGCAGTGCTTTGGATTATTGTTCCTGAGTATCCTGTTTCACATTATTTATTGCTGCAGTTTTAGTTGGTTTTTTTTTTATTGTCTCATTCCCAGGCAATAAAACACATTGCTGTAACACAGAGACAAATCAAAAGAAAAAGGATCGTTTCACTTTAGGGATGTTTTGGCTCTGCTGGTGGACTTCATGGTGGCCCCTGGCTCTCCCAGCACGGGGCAAACTGGAAGTCCAGACCCCCACGCTGCGGGGAGCATGACTCTGGCCCCACACACCATGGCTCGTTCCTGTTTCTGGTTAGCCTGTCATCGACTCTCAAGGCGGAGGAAGGTGCACTGTTACTTTCTGAGGAAGATTTCAAGGTAGACATGTGTGAATTGGATTGTAAATAGAGACACAGCGGGGTCTGGCTTTCTCGGGTGCAGTTGTATTGACTTCAAGAACACTCATGCTGATCGTCGCCCAGGCACAAACAGATTTTGGCCCCATGTGCAGGCTCTTGACTTGCACAATACAAGGAAAAGTGATGCCAGAACATAAATTAAGAAGCATGAATGGGTAAAACACAAAGGAGCTTATTTTGTCCTAATGGTTTAGCAAAGGCATTCAGACACTTCTAAAGTTAGCACATTGTGCTGCCAAGAGAAACAGTGCAGCAGGGGAAAAATACCTCGTTGGATAGCTGTCTACCAGCAGATACGTCCTGTTTTTCAGCCCAGACAAATACAGTATGACTCTACCAAGTATACACTTTGGTTTTCTTTGCCTTATGTGGGATAAATACTTCCCCCCTCTTCCAAAGTTAGTACAGTAATTAACAAAAAAATCAAAGCTGTACCTGATAATACTGTGGTGCTTTATCTGTAGTAAAGACTTTCAATCACAGAAATTACCTTGTCTCATCAATTAGCTGAAACCTCACTCAGCATGTAATAGAGACTGCCTAATTCACATGTGGCTTCTGATTGCTCTTCCCAGCACTTCTAATAGCTGCAGTTAGCATTGTATCAGAGGTACCGCAAAGCAGAACGGTGTGAGAAACAAAACAGATTTGGCAAATGCATGCTGCTCTAAAAATACATTGCCTTGCTCATGCTAAGAACTGAGAAGTTAGCAAAAAACATGTCTGAAGTTGCCATACAGCTTCACTTTGGCTTCCCTGTATTTGTTTTATAATACAACTGTAAACATAAAATGATGTAATTAAAGACCTTATCAATTACATATGCAAAAGCAGACTAAACGAAGGACACATTAGCAATCTTATTTCTGGCACTTCTCAGCTTCTGAGTGCCTGATGCTGCAGCTTGAGTGTTCATGCAATCTACTTTTTGTGTGTAACACAGACCATATTAAATAACCCCCAAGTAACAACACCTGCCACTGAAATATCAAAGGATCTCAGCTGTGCGCTGTGTATTGCACGTAATTACAGTAAGTAACGAATCTTTGTTATTTTCCTATCACGCAGGGCCCAAGGTTTGCTGGGTCCCTCTGAGCAGCCACCCTGCAGAGCCACCCTCAGGGTTACTTGTCCCCTCTGCCGTGGAGCTGCTCGCTGCAGGACCCCGTGGGACAGCCCAGAAACGTGGGGCCAGCCAGCCTTGGCGCAACTTGCTCTGAGCCTGTTTGCAAAGAGAAGGGTCGCTGCCGCCGGCGGAACGGGCGGGAGGCTTTGCCGAGCGGACAGGTGGATGGTTGTTAAGGGTTTTATTGCTAACAGTAAGCGTGCTGTCCCAAATCGGGTCCGGGCCTCCTCGTACCCGTCCCAGCAGTGCAGCTGGAGCTGGGCATCCAGCCGAGCGGCTTTTGTCTTGCTGGCGGCTGGCAGGGCACCCACGGCCCCGCGGTGCAACCAGGAGCACCGCGGCGTCTCTGCGGTGGCTGAAGAAGCTCTTCCTCCAAGCAGACGAGGAGCGCGCAGAGGGTCAGGCATCTGCAGAGCCTCTTTGTTGGCAATGCGCCCCTTTTACCTTTAGCCTAGGGTTGCCATTTCAGTAGATAAATCGGTGAAAGTTTTGGCAGTGGATTAACTTGATATAAACCACATAGCATTCCTCCTCCACTGACATGTCCAGCCTGTAATTTATATTATTTTTTTGATAGATTTCTTTCCTGAGAACAATTTGCATCATCATTCATTTTAAAGATAGATTGTTTCACAGTGTTTGAAAGATCAACCCTGGCACTTGGAAAGCTGGCATCCAGATGTACAGCTTGCAAAAAAATATACTCTTGTTCAAGGGAGCAGTGGTGGTACGAGATCACCTTATATGGACCTTGCTATCTTCCCCTGCTAGCAGATAATTTATTTCTTTTGCAATGAAAATTCCTCAAAGCAATCCTTTATCACTTGTAAAAGAAGTACAAAATGGGAAAGTACAAGCCAGTGCATTCAGAGCAAGGAATTATTAACAGTAAGGTAACTTAATGACATGACAGCAGGAATAAATTTGGATCATGGACTCTGGAGTTAAGGTTCAGGAAATAGCAATCTTTGTTTAAAGATGCAGCCCAGAAATTAATCAGGATGAATAATACGATAATATATGAACAGCAGCGTTTAGAAACTCCTAAGGGTTTCAAGGCTCTGTTAAACCAAGCACACATCCTAATAGATAGCCCTGCCTCAGAGAGTTTACAGTCTTGTGAGTCGAGGCTGATAAACAGTGGGATAAAGGAAGGATTAATATGCTCATTTTGCAAACAGGGAATCAAGCCGCAGTGTGATTAGGAGCTAAATTTACAAAAAGGGTGCAGGCTTTCCAGGGCTTTGATCTCAGGTGCTTTGCTCGCGGGAGGCCAGCACAGCGCCAGCAAACTCGTGGCTCCTGAACGGCTGCACAGAAGAAGTGCTGAAGGATGGGATCTGCTGAAAAAAGAGCTCACGGTGCATGGGAGGCGTGATTCATCCTCAGGGAAACAGTGAGGGGATGGAGGGATGGATGGATGGATGGATGGATGGGACACCTCCTCTGAAGAGACCTCAGTGCTTGTCGCTGTATTTCAGGGCTCCTATTTAGCCTCTTTGCTCTCGGTAAGTCATTTGTCTTCACACTCAAGGTGCCAAATGCTTAAGTATGGCCTAGTAATTAAGCTTTGTGTTTGCTCTGCTCCTCAACAAGTCTGAGCAAACAGCAAAAATAATTTGGGGAGTGAATGGTGTGAAGGTGTCACTGGGGTGGGCTGAGAGATGACCAAGCCACAGATCAGTCCTGTTGTGCTTGGTGGTCCCATCCACACACATAGGAACAGGGAGGTTCAGGTGACGAGGTGCAGGAGAAAGTCCGAGGATCTTTCCCACCTATGTAACCTGGTGCAGGTCCCATCATGACATCCTTCCCTCTGGACCAGGCCCAAGACTCCTGCTGTTAAAACTGCTGAATTTGATAAACCTAATTTAGCTAATATTCCTCTGTGTTTGTTAGTGGTAGGTAATGGCACAGATGATGACCACTGCAAACACGGCCTCTTTGCAAGGGGGATTGCAGAAATTGCATGTCCTGATCAGAAGAGCCTTCCCCAGACCTTTGCCTGTGCAACTCAGAAGCAAAAGTTTCACAGCTTTTGTGCCAGTGTCTTATCCTTTCACACATTCCTTCCCAAAATGCCACCTCTAATATTAAAGTGGACCGCTGGGCATTAGTAATAAATAAATGCAGGGATGGGTTTAGCAGAAGAGGTAAGGATGCCATAGCCCCCCCACCTCCCGTCCCTGTCGGAAGAGATGCAGATCTGTCGTGTAACAGCATATCCCCGTCGGAGCCGTGCCCACGCTGCTGTGGAAGCTGCCACAGTGCCAGGTTTTTAACATCCTCCCCCAGGAAACGACTGGGGAGGTGCCAATGCTGCTCCCAGCAGCTGATTATCAGACATCAGCTACGAGAGAGAGCTGCTTAAGATGTAATGCCATGTGCACATGGTAAAACCCTAGCCTAAAGCCATCTGCGTGCAGGTGAATCCTGCAGGCGGGCAGAAACCTGCTTCAGCTTTATCCTTGTGAGCTGCCGGCGTGGGTGGGGGGCTGCCCGGCACCGCCGCGCGGGGGAACCCTTATTCCCAGGGAGACCCCATGCGAAGCCACTACTCGCTTTTAAATTCAGTGCTTACTGGATATAAAATACATGAAGACCAGGCAGGGAAAGATAACTAGATGTCACAGGAAAGTGAAAAGGGATCTCAACTCAAATGTAGAGCTAACCGTTCTCAGATGGGAAGGGGATCTCTGTTTTGCCGGTGCTACGCAGTCCTGCAAGGAAAGGCTGTAAAAACTGGGGTCTCGTGGAAGGCGAAAGTGGTGTTGCCCAGAGCAGGGTCTGTAAGCTGGGTCCTCTTTCAGGGTGATGCTTTGATGTCAGTTATATATGTTCTTCTGCCATCAAAAAGAGGCAATTCCTCTTCTTGGCAAGAGAATCCACTAGCTTCAATTCCTCTCTGTTCTTCGGACTGAATTACTTAAGCACATTTCATTTCAAAACACTAAATCATCCCAGAGCCCACTTTTATACATAAGCAGTGCTTTATATTCTGTTCTGTTGCTTTCAGACCTTCCTCTACGTTTCTGCCTAGCTCTTAATTTTCTTAGATGCTACCTTACTTTATTTATGTTTATTAGGACACAAATGAAACATATGTTCTTGGGAAAGAGTGTTACAAGTTTGCAGACTTCTGCCTTCACCTTTTAATGTGCTTTTCCTCTCAGAAAAGATGACATACTTGAAAAATGTAAATTGAACATATTTTATGCTTGGAGAAGGAAATATATTTTCAAAATAGATGTGTGTCTCTTTCAAAACCTTTGAGGTGAGTTATTCAGCTGGGATTGAAGTGCATTATGTCTTACCATCAATAAATATGTCTGTTTAAATGAGAGGCAGGGCCATGTTTTCTCAAAGCTATGCTTTCACATTGCTTTGTTTTATAGCTAGATGTTACTTCTGAGACTGCTCCAGGTTTAAAATTTGCTTGTTTCTTAAGTAGAAATGAATAACATAATTTTGGCTTTTCAGTTTGTAGAGAAAGGATTTATATACAGGTTGCACATTTTCACTGATGTGGAAACAGAGTGGCTTTAATTAGGCTCTACAGAGCAGACGTTCATGAATGAGAAAGAAACTAAAAAAACCCCCTTGTTTTACATATTGAGTTCTGACACCAAATGTAAGAACAACAAAGCTCCTCTGTGTGCCTCCCTGAAGGTCGCTTATTACAGTCTGCTATTCTGTTGTGTCTGTGTACACACATACTTGTGTGTGAGCAACTCTTTTATTTTCCTCATCATCCTTTTTTCTAGGTCGCGATGCCAGCTGTGATGAGCAGATACGCTCCTATTGTCTACCATAAGTCAGCGCCTGGGGAAGCGCAGGAGATGGGAAGATATCTGACTGCATCTCTTTCCCCTCTGATTATAGCAGCTAACCAGGCAAATGGAAGGAATACAGATGAAGAAAGTAATTGAAGCCCAGTTCCTCCAAGGCATTTAAGCATCTTTTTCAAACCTTTGAGGATCTCAGCACTTCCCTGCTCACAGCAGAGGAAAGGAGAGGCATTGTGTCTGTAGATACATCTAAGGATCATGGTCCCTTGTTGATGCCCTCCTTTTCATCCCTGCAGGCAATGGGTTGACTGCTGTTGCATTATGGTTGATATACCAGCAGTGTCTGCAAGATGTTTTTGAATATAGGTGCCATTCAAGGAGGGCATGCTTTGTCTGCAAGAAAATACAAATGTTATGGTAGAGCAGATCATTGGGCTGTTGCAGTTGGTATTGGCATTGAGTAGAGAGGCTGGCTGGTAAAGTGATAGAGAAAAACATTTTCCCTTCTCAGCCTCATGTTCTTAATCATCCTTAACAGTAAACCCAAGACAAACCAACTCCCTGGGTCCAGGGGACTTTGGCTACATCAGCACTAGTGCAGCAAACACTGCCAGAGCCTGGTCTCTGCCCCGAGGCAGGCTGGCTTGTCTGCCCTGGTCTATGATACGGACCTCTCCTTGCCTCCAGAGCTGTGCAGCTCTGTCCAGGCTGCTTTGGGGAATGGTCCTGGCTTTGTTCTATCTCCTGAGCTATGGAAGGAATGTGTGGGAGAGCAGCAGCACATCCAGGTCAAAAGCCTGCCAACAGAAAATTGAATTCCCATGCCCAGTCTGGTGCCCTGGCACTTTTAATTTACTAGAATGCTGCACCGTCTATCTCCAGTGTTCACACTGGGTATATGACATCCTTTAACAAGGATATGGTTTGTTTTGAATGTACATCAAACTAGTGTGTTGAGTGGGACTAGCAACCTTTCCAAAGCATGCCTTGCGGTTTAGAACTGAGGATGCACATTTGGCTCTTAGCACACATTTTTAAAGAGCTCCAGAGAATGTGCCTGCCAAAATATCCATGCTTACTACATGCAGTATATTTGTTTGCATGTATGGAGTGTGCAGGCTGTGAGCAGTACGTCTGCTATGAGACGAAAGTCTTTTCTTTTAGCTTGGCCCTTGATTTCCAGTAGACAGTTACCAAGGGCACCAAGCCAGACTGATTGATTTGTCTCAGCCTGAATTGTTAAGATTTGCTGCTGCTGAGGGCACCTTGATAACAGGACAGAGCTCTCACCAGTATCCCGCAAAAATCCTCATGGCCTCCTGCCCTGTAGGCTGAGGAATTGGGAGGGAGCAGAGAAGCTGAGAGCTTCCCAGGCTGTCACGGCGGTGGGAGCCGCAACGCCATGACGTGACTACAAGCTCTCCACGCAGAGAGCAGTGATATCTTAAAACGAGCTTTTCCCCTCTCTCCCCACTGCACACAGATTGCTGCGGTTTGGTAGCTAATAGAAGGAGCTGTCATGGCTCCTTCTGCACTTGGTGCAAGGCTGGACCATTAGCTGATGTAGCGTTTGTGTGCGACAGTCCCATGGTGCTGTCCGTCCCTGTTCTGGAACCTTTGCTTTCAGCATTTGGACTATTTTAGCGAGATCCTTCAGCCATCTTCCTAATAACGTCTCTGGGTTGTTTGCCTCTCTGACCCTGCTGGGAGACCTTGCAGGAGGTGTGCTCCACAAAATGCAGTGATATTATTTAAAATGGGAAAGAAAAACCGATGCACCAGCTCCTCTTTAACAGAAGAAAGAGGAAGAAGAAAGAGGTAGGTGCCAAATTTTTGTTTCTATTCTGTGTGTGGATGATACTATTTAAACATAACTGAGCTGACTGACAATTATAGGAGTGATATTTATTTGGATATTCCTGAAACTTCATTACTGTCTAGGATGCCCTTTGTGAGAGATTTCTGGGATCAATTCCTGGTGACAGACAGCATTTGTGCACCAAGAGGCTGATGGAGAAAATGAATGTTATCTCTTGCTAACAGGAAGGATATTTGCTCCCTGCCAGTGACTTGATGTTCTGTGTGATGGTCAAAAGCTGGGTCAATTTTATGGGGTTGCTTTTCAGTTCCCACAGGTGGATGGCATTTCAGATGCAACAATACAAAGTGTTAGACAGACTCACACGGGATGGACCAGCCAGGATGTGGTGTGACAAACAGACTGGAAAATCACAGTTTCCTAAATCATTTTGTCAGTTCTGCTTTTTTTTTAGCAACAAACCAGAACAAACTGTGCTCCTTGCCCCAGAGAAAATGGGAACTTCTAAAGTGAGACTTTTCCCTCCCATCTGGCATCCAGTTGCCCATTAGAGCCAGACAGTAGCCTTTATAGTCCTTATTTTTTTCCAGGAATCTGCCTCATAGTAACCAGCTCTGGGCAAAGGTTCCTTGACAGCATCTCAGGGACTTCAGGCTTGGGTCAGGACCCAGCAAGGGGACATTCCCCTGGGGTTGCCTGGAGGTAGCCACACAGTTTTGGAGACCAGGAGAGTTTAATAATATGGATGAGGCCAGGCTATGCCTTTTGGTCTCAGGGCACGGCACAGATGCACTTGGGGCTCGGGGGGGGTGGTGTGGGTACATAGTGGCACTGGACAGGTTATGTTAGACAAAATGGTTGAGACAGAAGCAGATTAGTCAAAACTATGCTTGGAGTCCAGATGGGTAGGACCCTTGCACCTGCAATGTTATTCACTTATTTATAGTGAAACCAGAACAGGAAAAAGTCACCTGAGGAATCCTGAGCCGTGGCCTTGGCTGGCATCACTTACTGTGCATCAGCAGAACATGGCCAGGTTCAGCCTCAATGGTGTGGACTGAAATACCCTGGAGAAATGGAAACCCCGTGCCACGAACCACCAAGTAACCTTGTGAAATGGTGACACAGGCACAAGTCTGGCTTTGCTCCAGGAAAAGCCGTTCTCACCTTTCTAATTAGCGGGGGTCTCACCGGGGAGTGTGAGAGATTCATGGCCATTTTACCCGACGTGCTTTCTGTAATTTACTGTTCCCATTACAGAACACGAGATGGTTTTTCAGAGCAAGTCTGGAGGGAACTGGAACTGCGCAAGCATTGTCCAGGCTCTTGTGTCAGAGCCTATTTAATGTCTAAGCTGATTAAACGCCTACCTTCTTACAAATCATGTATCGTAAAACGGCCTGCTAGTGCTACAAAGAAGAGAGGGAAAATTTCATGAAGGCGGTGAATCTGAAGTACAAAATCTGAATGTTGACTTCTAAAGGTTTGAAATCTATACAAAACAGGATCTGGAAAAAGATCTTCAGCTTCCCCACCTATAAACAAGCTTCAGTTTTCCTGGCACTGCCAAACCATGGCTAATAGAAATGAGTAAAGGTGTTGCTGAATGCATTGACATCTCATAATGTTTAAGAACCGAAATGGGACAGGGACCTCAGGGTACCTTTTTGAGTTGTCTCTCCTCCATGTATCTGATACAGACTCTAAGTGCTGGGAGAAGACCAGGCTGAGAGGTGATGGTTCTCCCTGGTCTCTCCCCATGTCTTTCCAGGTGCTGCCCCTTACTCCTAGCGAAGCCACCGAGCATCTCCAGCTGCCAGCCCTCCTCCTTCCCTGGTCCTTTGCAAATGGGAATTGGCTTCGTCTTCCCTGCAGCCACAGCTGATGCCACAGAGCAGACCTCGAGGGCAGGGTTAGCCTCTGAAACATCCCTCCAGAAATGTCCTCTAGAAAAAGAGCTCACGCCGTGTGTGCACCCAGTGAAAGCCCGCGCTCCAGATTATGATCTGGTTACCCTCCTCACCCTCAAGAACACCGAGGTAAGTGGTGTTGCTGAAGACAGTGCTGTAAAAAATAAACTGACAAGGCAGCGTGTATAAACTGTGCACCCAGTTTGAATCTTCACTTATCCCAGCAAGAAACAGAAACACACCATGCAAGCTGTGCCCTTAGACCATGGGAGACCAAGACGCTCATACTCTGAATTTCAAATACAACTACTTGTAAGGAATTGACCTTGCAAGACTTGCCAATGGCCTGAAACAAAAGGGTTTATATTGCTTTTAAAATCATATTCTCAGATCCGTTATGCCCATTATCCATATAAATGTCTAATCCTCTTTTGAATTGTGCTAAGCTCCTGGCACTGGTACTGTCTTGTGAAGTAGGTTCCAATGTTGTAATATTTTTTGAAGTGGTTTTTTTTTTTGACATTGTGTAGTTTCTGGCTTGCAATTTCATTGAATACCTCTCTTTCTTGTATTATGAGAGGAAAAAATAACTGCCTTTCCTTTTCATCACTTTACCCTTGTATTATTTTGTTTTCTTTAACCATTTCTCTTATAATCATCCTTTCTGTGAGATAAGGGGTCCCCATCTTTATGTCTTCTCCTCTCTGGCGATTGCTGCATGGCCCTGAACACATCCCATGCCTTGCTCCAGCAGGATCAAGGCAGGGACTACAAGCAGATAACAATGTGATGAGCTTATCTGATGAATATGTTCAAGGAGGGCACAAATGTGAGAATATTTGAATCTCCTTATGAACAACAAGCAAGCAGAAAAATGGCTGAATTCAGTGAGTAAATTATTCCCTATGAATTACTTGTCCACTTCTGTCACTAGCACTTAAACATAATGGTGACCAACTAATTAAAACCTGTAGAACCAAATTTATCATCTCAAATAGAAAGAAACATGCTCAGGCTATTTGAAGGCTGAACTTGGACATTTACCTTAAATTATCCATACTGATTTGATGTATTTGATAGTCGTAACATTGATAGTCGTAACAAAGTTTTAAATAAAAAATGGTCACAGCTTAATAACCCCACCAACTTTATCCCAAATGTTCTTTACTTAATGCACTCCTGTATTTTGTGTAAGGATGAAGAATGGATAATCCCTGAAAGGGGAGGATTATTCAGGTTTTCGTCTTAAAGTTTCAAAGAGCATTTCAAATCCCAGAATTATTTATGTAACTCCTCTGAAAATGAAAATCTTTGAAATGCTTGCAATCACTTAAAAGCATACTGTGAAAGGGCTGCAATGACAGGAACTGCTATTTGTGTGGGATGAAAGCCAGCCCTGTTGATCTGATTTTATATTGTAATAGACAGGATTATTGATCCTGCATTTTTGTGGCGGATGCTCTAAGTGTTTTGTGCACAGCTTTCTCCCAGCTTCACTCAACCTCTCCTTTGCGTTGGTGACCTTTCCTGAGCTTTTTCCTTTGCAAAGAAGGTGCAGGCAGTGACAGCGCAGACATCAGTTTTCACTTTGCGGCCACCTGAAACCTCTCGTGCAGTGCTTGGGAAACCGCTTGAGCCTCACTGACAGCTTTCCTCCTTGCTTCTTTTCCAGGAGTGTCCTGAACAGGTTTCTTAACCACACTGAGGTTTCTTATGGCTTAGAAAAATACCTATATAAGTAATTGTCCATGCACAGTAAAAGCTGGTGGCGTTTTATATTGAGAACATTTCATGGGCTGAAATTTTCTGTGTCTGCACAGAAACTTAATTTAATTAAATTTTGACAGGTAATTTATAACTGCCCCTCCAAATCAGAAAGAGTCTTTCTAATGCTCCGGATAATACTGTAACTGGTGTATGCATGAGGAGCGCAATCGGCTGGGGCTGTGCTGGCTAGTAGGTTGGAGCTGGCAAACCTCGGGGGGGGCTTTGGCAGGGTGGGAAGGTCAAGAAACGCTTTCTGAACGTGGATTCCCGCTCGGGTGTCTGTCTGGGCAATGACAGCAGGGATGGAGGGTTCTCCGGTGCAGGTCTCTTCTCCCCACCACGTGTCCTGAGCCTCTCCGGGGGCTGAATGGAGACTTCGCTCAAGCTGGTCTTGATGTCCATGAGCCGTGGGTGCAGCTGGCTGCCCACTCAGCGGCACGTCACCGAGCCTGTCAACGTATTTTCCCTCTCCCAAAGCACCAGGCGATACAGCATCCTTCTCACCTCCCCAAGACCTCATCCACGGGGTGAGAGGGGCAGCGATTTGGTGAGGACAGCTTGATACGGGTGGTCCCCGGGTCTGCAGTGAGGGCTGGGAGCAGCGGCAGTGCCACGCAGCACCCAGAGGTCTGCTTCCTTGGTCAGCTCCACACAGGGGATTTGTACAAAATACCTAAACACTAACTACATTTTTAGATTCAGAAAAGGAAATGGCAGCCTGCAGTTTCTGGATATGAGCCAGAAAGCTGTGCCTGTAAGCAGCATTGTCCTCCTTTATACACATTTTGGCCGATTTGAAAGAAACAATTATTCCAGTTGTAGGGCTGGGTCTATTTACAGGACAAATTCATTGTGTAAAAAGGGCACCAAACAGGTGAAATTTGGTCTACGCTGCCCCAGACTGAGAACAACAGCTTTATATGTTCTAATACAAGGAGTCAGCAATTTGGTTAGTAGCAGATTAACATTTTAGACCAAGTATTATAATAAGTGTAAAAACTGGCAAGTCAGGTTCTCAAAATACATCATAATTCAATTCCTGGTTTCATCCCATAATGTCCAACAGGAAGAGTAAGAACCCATTTAAGGCAAATGTGAATGAACAAAACTGGTTTTATGCTGGATTTGTAGCTTTGCTCCTCTGCAACTCTGGCTCTTGTTATCACACAGAGCTAATTACAAAACGCGTAAAAACTAGAAATATGAAAACGTAAACCTGTAAAACATCTATCAGAGAAATCCTCAAGACGGTTATTTTAAAAGTGAAATTATGCCTTATTCATATGAGACAGGAATAAGCAGAAACCTCAAAACCAGCAGAATGAACAAGTATTTGAGGGCTGGGGGGCTGGCTGGGACTACAGGCACGGGCTGCTCTGTAAGGGGGGGACAATGAGCAGCTCTTTGCAGAGAAGCGATGGCTTCTTGGGGAGGCACAGGGCCAAGGCTGGAGTGACTGAGCAAGGCAGGACGTGAAATAGGCCCCGTGAAACACATTGCCTGCAGTGTCATATTACATGGAGAAGTGGAATGTATACATAAACCACGGAAAAGTATTAATTTACAGGGAGTTATATGCGCAGAGGTTGCGTCACTGACAGCCCATCCAAATCCCCTGATCTTATCCAAGTTCTTAAGTTATTTCCTAATAATCCATATAATTAGAATTTTCAAAGAGCAGTAATTATGCCCATTAAAGTTTTAGCAACAGCATGTTTATATATTATAAAATAGTGTCAGCTGTGTATGAAGCAGATAAACATTTTAGTGCAAGTCGAAACTCAGAAACTTTTCTCTTCCCGTTCCAGTTGGCTGCTGAGCTCCAGCCTGCCAGGGCTCTGCCGAACACAGCTGCAAAGAGCTAGCAGCAGAAGGTAGCTTCAGGGGAGCCTGAAGACTCTTATATTGTCCATCTGGAAAGCCAATCGAAGGATGTCATTAATTTTCTGACAAATAATAGTGCTAGGATAGCTCAAATGCCAAAACAGTTTCCTTATAAGCTTGCTTTAGTTATCATAATCAATAAGAATCTAATTTGGGGGCTGAAACCATACCAGCAGCGAGCATAATTGTTCCTTGTTGTGCATGTGCTGCGGGGTTCTGGCTGGCAGAAGAGCGGGATGTTGTACTAGCAGGTGTAGACATAAAGAGCGTGGCAGCAGCCTGCGCCGATGGGCAGAGGCTGGCGGCACCACCGGCGCTCTCCCGATGACGATGCACACCGTGCCAAGCAGGACAGCAGGCGGTGAGTGTGTGGAGAGTGATTGCCAGGTAGCACCATGACAATTTTCATTCCCCCCTCCCAGAAATGATGGATTGAGGTCTTCACAGAGGACTCGGAGTCACGCACGGAGCCAGCGAGGCAGCTGTGGGTTTTGGGAAGCTGGTCTGCCTCCTCCCCTGTCGCCTCCCTCTTGTTTCCTCTTGGTCAGCACTGTGTTTGAATTTAGTTATCGTGATGCACACAATCAGCATTAAATTCTCCACTTTCTTATGTTCTTTTACTGCAGTGATACTTTTTTTTTTCCAAACCCAGGATCCTGCAAGGGCCCCTGTGTAGTCCTGGTTGTGTCTATGGCGGTTCACAGTCTGCTTTCCCCACATGTATGCCTGTTTTATTCTTAGAACAAACTCACTTGCTTATGGTATCTTTGATCCTTTCTGTCACTGTTTGGGTGTCTACTCAGAAACTTTCCACCAAGATAAAATTTTGTCTGCCTGAATAGCTCAACTGGACAGTTATGTAGACATTGAATAGCATAGGCACAAGGCCAGTCTGTTGTGATATGCCGTATTTTTTAGCTCTACCTGAGGCTCCATTTCTTGCCTGTGCCTTGATATAAAATCACTGCTTCTCTAATAGTGCTTAAAAAATTCTGTGTGATCTTGCAACTGCTAATTGCATTATAATTCATACAAGAGTGGTGACTGGGTGTGTAAAAGTCATCAGACTGATTCCTGTGGCTTCGTCTCTCGCTACTTATCTTTTACAGTTTTATCACAGTAGCACAGAGGGCTCTTGAGCAAAAACAGAGCTGTGCAATCATTTTGCAAAACCATTGCAAAATATACACTCTTCCACCAAGGGATAGCAGTCTGAATGAACAAGGGGGTAAAGGAAGTGTGATCATTTCACATTGAGAAAAAAATATCTTACAGAGAAAGTAAGTGACATACAGGTCGGACAGTGCTGAGAAGTTATTTCTGAAGCTCAGGGGAAGGAAGCGTTACCCACAGCACTCAGGGAGCACAGCACTGATTTCTTCATAGCAGATGCCAAGGAAAATATCCAAACGCTTTAAATTAATAGTCCTATCAAGGTAGTTATCAGCTTGTACGATCAGCAAGGAATGAAACGTGCATAGTACAATCAATTAAATGTACAATCTGCCCATGGGAACAGGGTGGACCGCAGCAGATTAACACCCTGCCAGGGTGACACAGAGCATGTACGGAGCCCCACCACACTGCGCGTGGAAGATGTGCCCATCACTGCGACGGCGGCAGAGTTGGAGCTGCTTTATCCACTGAAAACCATTTCCGTGCGAATTGTATGGAATTATTTATCGTATTCCCTCCGGAGCTGGGGATTGTTTGCTTAACTCCCCATGCTGACTGCAGAGGACAATTCACACCATAAGCAGCAGCCGCCAAACTTCGCAGGGCTGTGATGCCGCTGCAGAAATAGAAGCAGGGCCCTGCTTTAACATGGTTCGAAACAGCTACATTGCTCGAGCCGTGTGGTGCCACGGGGAGAAGCACAAAAGGGAAAGCAGTCTTTTATCACAAATCACCCTTTCTCTTCGAGTCCTGTAGGGAGGGGACGGGTCACGGGCCGGAGCACGGCCTCGACTGCTGGGGATGAAAAGGCATTTCTGTTCAGTGAGTGTTCATTGATCTGTGTGAAAAGAGTTGGTGGAGACCAAGCCGCCCGCCCCCTCTCAAGGCTCGTCGTTTCGGGGCTGTGTGGGTGGATGCTCCGAGCACATCTGCTCGTGGGAAGTCTGTTTGTGGCCAGAGGGCTCCGCCTTCCTCCAGCAGTGGAAACACAAGTTTTTCTTTAAAAAAAAAAAAAAAAAAGAGGTCAGGGGCTGCTTTGGCTTGCAGGAAACGTTTCTGTCTCTCCATTACAGAAGCAAGACCAGGTCCTTGGTGCTTCGGAGGTGGGAGACGGGTGGGCTGGAGGTTGAGGAGGTGGCCTTGGTCTGCGGAGAGCAGCAGCCAGGCTGTGGCTGTGCCGGGTGGCCCTGCCGCTTGGGCGCTTCTGCATCAGAGGTGTCGCAGCACCCGCGCTTGCCGTTACCAGCCCCAGCCTCCCAGCACACGAAAAATCCCAAATGTTGTCACAGACAGCTCTGCTGCTGGTGTAGTTGGTTTATTTGCTTGTAGCCCTTCGTGTTCGACCCCCTGCCCTCTGCTCTGGGCTCCAAGATCCGGCAGCTGGGAGTTGCTCCGGCCACTTGGTAGGGTTGGGATGTCCGCGCTGAATCCACAATCCCCATAGGAGTCTTGCATCTTTGAGTCTGTAAACGCTGCTCTTCTCTCTCCCCATGCACTTCTGGGATTAAGCTGCACCAGTGCAATTTATATTTAGAAATCCAAATAAGAGAGCCTGTGGCGCACCCAGCCGCTGTGGCAGTGTGGGAACAGTGGAAATAAAATGTCCCAGTTGTTTCCAGACCTTTCCCTTGGATTTGCTCTTACGTTTTCCGCATTGCTTTGATCTCTGATCTATAAGGCTCTGTGCGTCTCAGAAGCTGCAGTCCAGTTTCAAGTTATGCAAAGAAACGTGCAGCTGGTCTGAACATTTCAAACAAATTTCTCCAGCTGAACTCCTGGCTTTCAAGTGTCCCAGGGCACTGAGCAGTTAATTAATTTCCAAATCCTGTGTGTAACATCTCTAACTCTTCACCTCAGCACTCTTCCTCATTCCGGGACAAAACCTGGATTTTCTCCTTGCTTCTGGAACTGTTATTCAACCAGGCATTTGATATTTCAACGGCTGTGATCTGCAAAGCTTTGCAGTGCATATTATTTCAGATGGTTCGTAGGAAACCAATTTTAGCTGTGACAAAATGTTCTGAACTTGCTACCACATTTTTATTGCTCTTTGGCTCTGGATTGATTTTCTCTTATTAGCTGGAGCTGACTGTGGCTTTTTTTATCAGACAATCCTGGAAAGCAGCAAATCAGTCTGGAGCTCAGCTGCACAAAGCGAAGTTGCTTTGCTTATTGATGCATGCTTTTAGATCACTTAAAGTGTAACAAGAGTCAGCAATTTAGCTGAATTGGTTTGGGTTTCAGCTTTGATAGAAATTCACGGTTTAGAACATTAGCAGAATTAATTTGCTGGAGATTCTTATCTTTCCCAGTTAATTTGAATGAAGTGAGGTATGTAAATGTATGTACTTTGCAAGCTGTTATCTTTACCATTTCAAAACAAGATTGACTCAGGCAAAAAGCTTTAAAATCCAAGCAGAGGATGATTACTGGAGGCCTTGACTGGGGAAGAGGGTTATGATTTTGCCTGGAGTTTGTACGGACAGCTTGATACAGTGTTTTTTGCAGAGCAGAGGAGGGAGATGAAGGCAATTTTGACCGCAGTGAATGTCGTTTAAAGGCAGAGAGAGCAAAGATGCCTGGCTGTGGGAGGCAGATAATCCTGGCTAATATTTTTAATGGAAACTCGTTAGGTGGGAAATGGCATCTGAGGAACCTGTGGGAGACAAAATGCAGCTGAGAGACAAAGGTGAAGAAAATCCGGGAGTTCAGACAGGGCCTTGAGGAGGCTATGGAGGGGATATTAGGCAGCTGAATATTTTGAGATGTATGTTGAATTAGACTATTAATCCACAGGAAGAAAAATGACCCAGGGAAGCCTGTGATCATGGGGGCAGGTGAAGCAGCTGAACCAGACTTGAAGCATGTACTGACTGAGCTAGAGAAGGGAAGGGAGAAACGGAGGGAGGAGAAGGCAGCAGGAAAGCAGCGAGCTCTACACAGAGAGAGGTGGAGAAGCAGAGGCAGCCGTGGAATGTAGTTGGGAACGAGATACCCCATCATGGAGACAGAGCTGAAATACCTCTACCCTCGCCCTGGTGCTCCCAGAGCTCTACTCTCCTGCCGGACCTTGGTTTCGTGCTAATAGGAATGCAAGTGTTTGGGTCGAGGCAAGCAACAAACTGACAAGTCAGATGTGAACTTGATAGCCAGGAAAGGAGTAAAGCCCGTGGGAGAGGGCTGAGTTTTGCTCGCAGAGCTGCCTGAGCAGCCAGCACTGGGGGAGTCTCCAGATGACCCTCTGGGGAAGAGGGACCACCAGACACCACATCATCAGGCTGCAGCATCTGGTGACCATCCTTAAATTCATACAAGCATGGCATGCTGTTGTAAAGAGTATATGGGCTGAGGGGTGATGGCCCGTATAGAACAGATTTTTGCACTGCTAACTTTTGCCAGAATAACCTCATAGAATCACAGAATGGGTTGGGTTGGAAGGGACCTTTAAAGATCATCTCGTCCAAACCCCCTGCCATGGGCAGGAACATCTTTCACTAGACCAGGTTGCTCAGAGCCCCATCCAACCTGACCTTGAACGTTTCCAGGGATGGGGCATCCACAGCTTCTCTGGGCAACCTGTTCCAGTGCCTCACCACTCTCACTGTAAAAAATTTCTTCCTTATGTCCAATCTAAATCTACCCTCTTTCAGTTTAAAAACCCTGCCCCTTGTCCTGTCACTACAGGCCCTGGTAAGGAGTCCCTCCATCTCTCGCCTTACCCCTTTCCTCTCCCATACAGATCCCTGTGGTTTGGTTTGGGTTTTTTCTACCCCTAGCAGGAAACATGATGGTTGTTTATTGCTACACACAGATTTATTTTTAGTGTTGCAGTATACATATTCACTTCTTGGGCTGAAAATGATGACATGACACAGTTTGCTTTTACAGTGGAGGCTCATGCTAGCATGATTAATTTTCAGCACTGAATAGTCCTGCACTCAAGGCAGGTGCTCATATTTTTGAGATGCTTTGTCCATCTTTTAGTGTTTGCTAGTGTTTCCTTGCTCAGCATTTATGCCTGTGAAGAGAGCTTTCCTATAATACAAAGTCCCTGAAAAATTTTCCAGCAAGAATGAGATAAGAGTCTAAATACGCCCTCTTTCAAATACAGTTTCAAATCTTCCCTGCTTGGAAAGGGGGGATCTCTGTAAATAAGTAAGGCATGGCAGTGATCCCACTAGGGAAAGGGCTACGGCGAGCGTCATTGGGAAAAGCTTTGCTTTCTCATGCACATGGATCTGTGCCGCTGTCACCAGTATTTGTCCTCCAGCGATGCCTGGGCTTGCTAGGCAGTCCACCAGCAGATGCAGCGAGATGGTGAGCTCTGCTCTACGGAAGAGATGGTGAAGAAGAGCCGCAGACAGCAGCAGGGTAGAGTACAGACCCCGGCTTCCAACGCCTCGGCAGTGCCTGTCCACCAGCTGATGCTGCATCTCCACTAGCTGCTGGGCTCCAGCACTGGTCGTCATCGCCTGGCCATCAGCACTAGCTTCCCTCTCATCTGGTAAGATTTAAGGATGAAAGCAGGCTGCCTCCCTCAGCTCACCCTTAAAAGGAAAGGAAACATTGCTGAGCAGCTTTAGTGGCCTTCGGGGTCTTCCCCTAGGAAAAACAAAGAGAGCTTTGCCACCAGTTCCCCGAAACAGGCTGCAACATCAATGCCTTTAAGGGCTGCAAAATATGAAAGATAATAAAACTGTCAAAGAAAGCTTTAAAGTCCAATGTGTGGGAGTAACACAAAGGGCACCGAGCAAGACAAATAAATACATTGCTGCAAAGACTTTGTTGTTGTACCACAAATTACGTAGAATGCTGTGGGCATGGGGAGAAGCCTTATGGTTTTGCTCTTGGTGGTGGTTTTCTGCTGCAGGTGAGAAGAATGTCACATCAATTGTCATCTGGATCTTGTTTCCTCAAAGCATTTAAAAAATCTTCCGAGTTACATTTCCAATTTATTCCACTGAACACCTCCAAAACCACACCAGAATAAGTGAATTAACAGCAGCACTTCATGTTTAGAAGCTCTAAGGATTACAGAACACTTTGCAGTATAAGCAAGTCCTCCATTTCTGAACATTAAAATTAGTCTTTTTATCCAAAGTTGGGCACAAGAGAAAATCAGACTAATTTTTAAAGCACTGAGCACTCAACAGCTCTGACTTCTGAAAGAGCCATAGGCTGTTGAATACATTTGAAGATGAAGCCATTTATTGCAGCACTTGCATTTTAACTTAGAAGACTAATGCTAAGCACTCATTTCCAAAAACCTTGCCATAAATGATTTGCCAAGAACACAAAACATCATATGATAGATGTAAACTAGGAGAAAGCCAGGGGATGTGATTTCTGATTTTCTTGCCAGCCATAGTGTGTCCCAGCTCACTCCATATTTATTGTGAGTCTTAAAAGTTCCACCACTGGTACTGTGCCACCAGGCATGAATCCCAAGTTTTTTGGAAACCCTGAGAATGTACACTAGTGACACCACATCCAGAAGGATGGTAAAGAGGTTCTGTATTGAAAATTTGTGTGGAATAGTTGATTTCTTGACTGTGCAGCCAGGCAGAAAAGTAGGGAGAAAAATTAGCTGTCAATCAAACCCAATGTGTTCTACAGCTTTGTAGGCATTTCTTTCTGGATTGAAAGTCCTTTTGAAAAATAGTGTTTGATTTCAGCCAAACTTAGGCCTGCTATGAAATGTCCCATTTTTGGTATCTGTGGGAAAAAGAAAGAGCAGAATAGGAGCATAGATGTAGAAAGAGGGGCTCCATTTGTCCCTTTTTACAGTGTAGTTTAGGTTTTTCAGGGTTCTCCCAAGGTAGAGGCAACCCAAATTGAAAATGCCTTTCTCCTCTTTGACATTGTGTGAACCTGTGTTCAGGAAAAGGCTGTAACTTGGGGATTTATTGGGCATTGCAGGGGGCAGGGGGTACCACAGTCCTTACTGCTGAAGCTGCCCAGGTAAATCCCTTGGGAGGCACCGACCCCGGTGTCCCCGGAGCCCCAGGTCCCAGCTCTGTGCAGCTCCCCTCACACCATGCCCAGGGGAAGGCATGAGCTTCCATCTCTTCCCAACAACCAACCCAAACATTCTGAAATGGGACCCCAGCAGCTGGTTAGGGCTGTACTGTGCAAATCCACTCGCATCATCTCGAGAGGACAGAATTACTGCTGTGTATGCTTAAGCTCCAAAAATCTCATTTGCCTGCCATGTTTCTGCTTTAAAATGCTGCCGGGTAGGAATTAAACTTAAAATGAAAGTGATATCCCCATGCAAAAGAAGAAAATTGTGGAAGTTATGTTTTTCCAGAATGAAAGTGTACTTATTCAAGTGCTTTATTGCCTCCTTGTAGCAGAAGAATTCTCATTGATTAAAATGTACTTAAGTAGTGTTTAAATACAGTAAGCTAAACGTGTGCATGATAATTTTATCAGCCAATGTGTAACTTCTTCAGAAATCAAGTCTGGTAAGGAATTAACTCTAGTTAATGTGTATATATTGCTGCTCTCTGTTGGGTGCTGTGAGAACTGCCCAGTTAGGAATAATTTGAATGCGACTGGTCAAGTTAAGTGCAGGTAGGATGGATTAAAAAATAAAGGCTTATTTCTGTCGAAGTGTTGAGCCTCCAGAAGTTTTCATTCTGTGGTATTTAGAATGGATATTAATTTCTTTAAACCAAACCAAAACATCACTAGTGTCTGAGCATTGTCAATATCCTTTTTGGCACATTTCCAGTAAAAATTTTGAGAAATGCGATTGCCTAAATGAAGATTTGGGGATCTTGTGAGGAGGTGAGGAGCTGGGATGGGAAGGGCTGACCTGGCAGCCTGGCAGCAAGAAAAGAAGAAACGAAACCCCCAAGTCCCACATGGCATCAGAGGGATTGTGCATGGGAACCAAAGCTTCAGAGAGCACATTTGCTCTGTCTTTAAGGCACACCTTCACTGCTTTTTGAGGTTTGGACACCTACCTCAGATACAGATCCGCTTCTCTTTGAAGAGTCTTGGTTTGGGGAGGGAAGATGACTATTAGGGAATGGCTGAAACAATTTCTCATGTGTAAGATAGCCTCAAGTGTATTTCAGATTACTTTCTCCAGAAGGCTTGTTTTGGCCCCTTGTTCCAGCTGGACTCCAGCCTGCAGTCTCAGGCCTGCGTTAAAATGATGTTTGTACATTTTAATACAGCTGCTGAGTGACCACATCTCCTGCAGATGTTGCTCAGCTATGATTTGCAAAAGGTCAATAATATATTTTTGCGTACTTAATAGAAAGTATAAAAATAAAGTGCAATCTTCCACAAATAATGTGTTTTACAGAACAGCTTTTCTGAGAGCTGGGCCATTACTATATAAGTGGCTTTTTTCCCAAAGAGTTTTCTAATTTGCATGCGTACACTGTTTATTCTGGTCAGTTTACTGAGCAGCCATCCCTGGGCAACACACTACAACCGCACTCGTATTCTTTCGGGCATCACCCGTTCAATACTAAATCTTTACTAAGCAGATCCATCCAGAGATTACACATCCCTCACAGTAAAATAAATGTGACTGCTGAATACACTGGAGATTGCTAAGGCTGAAACAATGGATGTTGGAGCTTTCTTTTCTCTCCTCCCTCTGTAGATCACCTTCTTTTTTTGTTAGATATTTATTTTTAAGCCTAAAAATCTAAAATTGGATTCATATGCTGAGAAGGAGGCCTTATGAAATAACCTTGTGGGCTAAAGTGATTCTAGTTTTATAGGGAGAGAGGCAAAGAGGGACTAAAACAATCTTAAAATAGCAGGCATCAAAGAGGGGAGTGTGAGAGGCTATGAGCAACTTCCTCTCTGAGAACAAATTCAGGATACAGTTGTCTGGGAAAAAAACCCATAACTGTCTGATGATTATTTTAGTGTAAATACAGCAGCATGTTTTACAACTGAGTGGGAGACTTGCATTAGAATTTAGTCCTCCTTTATTCTCCTAATGGCATTGATTTCTACAAACCTTTGGGTTTATTTTCTGTAATGCTCAGTTTTTGCTAGTGATATTTATACAGTGTTGAGTAATGGAGATGGAATAAGGTCCAAGGGACAAAGTGGTGAGAAAAGCAGAGAGAGGAAGAAAAAAAGGTGGAGATTTGGAGGGGGTAGAAATAATGTGTGGGATTCACCCGTGCATATGACATAGATATAGAATGTGCGTCAAGAGGAACATTTGGACAGAGTCCACTGAGAGGTTTGTGGTAGGTTTAGCAATATCAGTGTACAAGCCCACTTAACAATGGTTCTAGCATTGCAGATATGGGCAAATACTAGACAGCCTGGCAGCTGTGTGGACTAGCTGCCTGTTGAAGATGAGTTCTTCTGCAACTGTCCACCTTACCTCAAGCTGCAATGGTTTCTTTTAGTTGTGGTGCCCAGTAGATTAGTGGGGTCCAGGCACCTTGCTCATGTAAAACAAGACCCACAAGACCATGAAAACATTGAACAATCCAGATACCTTTGATTTGCCAAACGACACTGTGTGCACTGTGCAGCTGACTTGAACAAGGGACATCTTTTGATGTTCATATAGAACTGAGCTTGACTATAACCAGGGCCATGATGGGCCTGTCAGGAGAGAGGGAACATTACTGTATGTCTTTAATGCTGCAAAGTAACAGAGGATCCCATCAGTCTCAGTTTTAAATCCCACATTTTCCCTAGTTTCCTCACCGAGGGAGGCCTCAGTTCTTGCTGTGGGTGTTGTTTGGAGACGAGTTCTTTTCCTGCTGTGTTGTCCCCTTCCTGGGGTTTGTTTCCTAATCTGCTTATGAAGGGCTGCATAGTGTTCCCCAGGAAACACAGCCTGGTGCCAGCATGCAGCATTAGAACCCAAACCATGTGCCCTCAAGAGCAGCTGGGGGGAAGGAAGACTCTACAGATCTGGTAAGCATGGGGAGGAGGACAGTTAACCACTGAAAGAACTTCCAAGGGCACATATGGGCTCTTTGCTACCTGAAACAATCAGAGCTTTCTAAGAAATGTCACTGAGGTCAGCAGCCTTACATCCATGATGGACAGGTATCTTTGTCATACAAGACATGACATTGCTTATGCCCTAGTAAATAAAAAATCAGGTCTGAGGCTATGAGGAGAGCAAGACACGCTGTTTCTCTCAGAGTCTGACTCGCTGTTGCATAGCCCAGGGACAGGGGAAGCCGGGGACCACTGCTGGGGTTCACTAGCAGGTTTGGGGCATGTCGTGTTGAACTGCTGTTGCTTGTGGGAGTTTTAGACAAGATGCTCAATAGTCTGCCTCGGCCTTGAAATCTAAGGATAAATAATTGAGTCCTTTGAAACTAATGGGAGTTTTGCTCTGGATTTGGCAGGAGCCAGCATTTCACCCTTTGACATCTGCCCTTCCTTCTGGCTCTCCCATGAACTTCTGAGGAGCATGAAGAAGAGTCCGTGCTCCCTTTTGTTAGACAAAATGACCGGTGAGTGCTGACAGCCATGAGATGCACTGGTTCTTGTTTGGCTCGAAGCCCTTCACGCTGCACGGACACCTTGGCTGTGCCGGTGAGCACAGGGCAGGTGCAAACCCTTTCTGCAGAGTGAGCCCAGACAGGTTCCTGCTGGCCTGGCTCCACCATCCTGCAGAGCAAAAGCACTTGCACAATGCCAGACTTTCCACAGTTGTGAAATATTTACTACTCTTGTATCCAGCATAACGGCAGGAGGATATGTAAGTACTTTTTATTCTTTTAACCAGACACTGTCACATCTTTGACCTTCCTGTTTGGTAGACTCGTTCCCTATAAGGAGAGCTCAGTGGCTTTGTTTCAGCACCTGTCAAATAGGGAATTGCTTCTCCTAACGATGTGTGTTGTCGCCTTCTGTTTACAAATATGGCCCTTTCTTCTTGGAAGCCATGTACTGCATAGCCTTGGGGCCATGCTTCCTGGCAAGCCGGCTGGATTGTCCATTACTCACTCTCAAGGAAATCGACTCAGCTTGAGTTCGTGTTTCTCAGAGCCAGGACACAGTGCTTGTAATGAGGCAGAGATTAAACAAAGCTTGTATTTTTCCCTACGCAGACTGTGACATTTGTTGTTTCCCAGTGCAGCGTCTTACCCTTTCCTGGAACACGTTCAAGATGCTGCAGTTATTTATTTTAATATAGGAGTGTTTTGTAGGATAGACAGGAGGGAAGGCAAATGGGTTACTATTAAAAATGTCGCAAGAGAACTTTTGCAGGTTAGGTAGGAATGGCATAAGTACAATGCCAAAACCTATTAATCCCAAGTAAAATGTAGTTCTTGAGGAAACAAATAGAAAAGTAAAAAAAAGAAGCTGGGACACAAAGACTTGCCGAGAGAGGACAATGAAGTATTTAGGCTCCTCAAACTGATACCACTTGTCTAATTAGGTCTTAATTTCTAGATGTCCCAGTTCTCTCCTCTGAAAAACAAGACTTATTTGGAGGTGGATTTGAAACAAAATCCTATTTCAGACAACCAAAGGATGTGAAAAACTGGGGTCCTTGTCCAGTCTAACAACACAGCCTGCAGGCAGAGCAAGCTCTGCCTAAATAGGAGGGGAAGGGAGCTTCGCATCCGTGTCACCTACCCAGTGTGGGGAGCCTAGCATCCCTCCCTGGTGGCCGAGAGGTTGGAGTTACCTTCAGCCCTCTCTGTCCTGCTGAACCCACATTTATATCCTCTAGATATGGGTGTATGACCATTTATTACGTTATAAATGGAAATAACAACCAGTAATAAATCTTCTGAATGTGTCATATTAGAAAGCACTCAAGTCAACAAATAAACACTAAGAATTGACCCTGAAATGAGGAGCTGTGAAGTTGTACCTTGCAGGGCTATTCCCCTGTGGGAATGAGGGAGGGAGGAAGCGTAGCTTTGTGCATATCCATGAGCTGATGCTTGCAAAGCTTCTGAGAGTCCTTTGTTGAGATCAAAGATTCAGCTCATCTAAGGGTCAAGCCATGGGCCCTGGGAGTATTTTCAGCTGTGCCCCTCTCCCACAGGCACAGCCTATCCCTCCCTCTCATTTTCCTGATGCGTTTACAGCAGTTAGGATTATCCAAGTGTTGGCTGCCCTTTGTGACTCCTCAAGCCTCATCATTTTCATGTGATCCACACTCGTCTGTGCAACTTTATCTGGGTTGAAAATGATGTTACTGCAAAAAAAAAAAAAAAAAGCAACCAACCACCCAACCAACAACAGTCATGTATGTGCCTTAGGGACACATACTTGAGTCCTTCTGTCATGGCCTGGTCAGAGATTACATGCAGTTCAGTCTAGCATGTGGCCAGCTTCAACCTGTCTGGACTAAATTCCTCAGTACATGAAGCAAGAAGTTCATATTACTATTTTAACTAGTAGTATATCAAATGAAAATGATCCCGTGTCCCTGTTCACTGGTGTAATAAGACACTAAGACAGCTACAGCTTTCTGGACTTCTTTTGAGATGTGCATGGCACAAGGGTAGATTTCTACCTCAACCTGGGCAACACTGAGTCTGGTCTAAGGAGAACAAGCTCTCCTGGGAGAAGTTTGAGTCCAACACTGCCAGGGTAAGGAAATGCCTAATGACAACACATGCTTACAGGGTTAGGGGTAGGGTCATTATCTGGGGGGAAAAGGAGATAGATGCAGCTGGAGAACATCCTAGGTACCAGAATGCCTGATGTTGGAGTAGGGCTTTTTTAAGATTTTTGTGGATCTTTCACTTTACATAAAACAAATAATTCTTCTTCGGGCCAGCAACAGCTATAATGTACTAGGGGTTATGAGTCTCAGGGGTGGTGGATGGGGTGCCCAGTGTCTGCTTCATTAAACATGTATTCATTTTATAATTCTAGAACTCCACCAGCAGCAGACACAAAGGGAGCTCTATCCCTCCATATCATATAGTTTGCACCCTCCATAGTGATGGAAGACTTGAATCTAGGGGAATCTAAACCAGATCTCCAGTGTCTGATGTTGCACCTGTACGAATGAGTAAATAAAACAGCCAAAACCCTGTTTTCTCATTCTGACCCCAGCATCGTGGCCCAGCTTACTTCCATGAGGATGTCTCTTCCCTTCCAAATGAGACTGCTCTCTGTTCTGGGCCAGAACTATGCTGGAGACTGTGCTAAGAGTCCTGCAGGATGGACAAGGGGAGTGTGAAGTGCCATGGCCATGGCCCAGCCCTCTCCCTGCTTACCTTCCTGGTAGGTACAGTCTGGCTGCACACTGCTCCTCTGTGCCTCTTTCTTTTGCAAGAAAGGACTGACCAGGCTTAGGTGTCTAATTCTGGCTGAAGGGAAGAGACTTTCTTATGCAGAGGCAGAGTCAAATCTTTGCTTCTCTGCTTAGCCTTAGTGGATAATTTGGGCAGTTCTGCTGTATCTCCTGTAAATCTCTTTTTAATGGCCTCTCTCACCATGAATCACAGCCTGGGGCAGTGAACTGTAAAATCTGTACCTTACCACAAAGACCACAGGCAGTACCTAGATAAATCCCAGTTGTGAATCAAAGTCCCCAATGTTTTACATTTGCTATGAAATGCTGGACTCTGTGCACTTTCCATAGGAGGCAGCTGGAATATAAACACAGGGATGTCTGACCGCCAGCAGCCACCCTCAGCCCCAGTTGGGGATAACAGCTTCTCCCTTGCATGTTTTCTGGCAGCTTGAGAGTTGGTCCAGATACTTTTCTCTCCTGCTCACCAGTCCTGGTAGTCCGGAGCGGAGACCTCACTGCTTTCCCCTTCATTTCACATGCCGTATGCACTTACTCAGTGGGGTCCATCACCATGGTCTTCATTGCCAAGTGACAGGTTGCTGGCAGTGGTATGTACACTTGATGCATAACAGCACCCCTGCACTCCTTCTCCCCTTCCTATCGCCCTTAAACAGATCATGTGTTAAGATTGGAGTTATGAGAGCAATCCCAGCAGGCCAGAGCTAAGCTCCTGAGTTCATAGCCCCCATCATTTTGCATGATTCCTAGCTCCTCTGAGTGGCTTCCCACACTCGTAGCAAGTGTTTTAAGAGCTCTTTGCTTTGCTTATGGGATCAGTCCTTATCATCTGCCGCTGAGCAGGACCGTATTTGCACTGGGACTTCATCTAACAAGAGGCTGAAAGCCGTTCTGAAGCATGGAGCACCCTCGATTTCTACCGAGGCCTTTCTGCTGTTTGCTTCATGCCCATTCCTTCCTTCCTTTTTTTTACCTGGGAGCGGGCCAGAGAACCCTGTCCTTGGCTCTTTTGCTGGTGGCATTTGGGGACCTGCTGGAGCTGGGACACCCCCTCTAACCAGAGTCATGAAGGAGACAGCCTCCCCATGGGGCCGTGTGCCCTGTCCAGGTTTGGGCTGCAGCCGACCCTACCCACTCCCTCTGCACAGCCCTGTGAGCGTGACGGAGCAGCGGAAAGCAGCGCCGGGCAGAGACCTGTGCTGGTTTGGGCTGGGATAGAGTTAATTTCTTCAGAGTAGCTAGTATGGGGCTATGTTTTGGATTTGTGCTGGAAACAGGGTTGATAACACAGGGATGTTTTCGTTCCTGCTGAGCAGTGCTCACACAGAGCCGAGGACTTTCCTGCTTCTCCCCCCACCCCACCAGCGAGCAGGCTGGGGGTCCATAAGAAGCTGGGAGGGGACACAGCTGGGACAGCTGACCCCAACTGACCAAAGGGATATCCCTGACCATACGACGTCATGCTCAGCATATAAAGCTGGGGGAAGAAAAAGGAAGGGGGGACGTTCGGAGTGTGGTGTTTGTCTTCCCAAGTCACCATTATGCGTTAGCATCTCCTGCTTTCCTGGAGATGGCTGAACACCTGCCTGCCCATGGGAAGTGGGGAATGAATTCCTTGTTTTGCTTTGCTTGTGTGCACAGCTTTTGCTTTAACTGTCCTTATCTCAAGCCATGAGTTTTCTCACTTTTACCCTTCCAATTCTCTCCTGCACCCCACCACGGAAGGAGTGAGTAAGCATCTCTGTGGTGCTTAGTTGCTGGCTGGGGCTAAACCATGGCAAGACCCCACCAGCACTTTGGGGCAGATCTAGCCTAGTTCACAAGCCCGACAGGGTCAGCAAGACATCTCGCAGGGACAAGGAGGAGTGCACTCAGGACAGCGGAGAGCAGAGGTGCTGTGTCTGCACAGCTCTTGCCCTGGGGACGAGCCGAGAAGGGGACACCAGCCCTCTTCGAACATGGTTACTACTGTCCATCAGCAAATACACAGGGATGAACTCAGCATCCATCCCTGCCAGTGTAAGAGACAAACTCCACACACGCTGTCACCCCATCTCTCTGCTCCACCAACAACAGTGGTTAAAATGGAGCACATGTTCGAATGCTTCACTGGGTCAGGGTCCAAATTTATTTGAACACTGGTAGGGAGGGATATACGGTTTAAGTGAAGACAAGCTGGCGGTGCGGATGGTTGGTTCTTTGTTTCCAGCCATGGGTCTCGTGAGCAATGTAGCTCATGTGCTGGCTGTGCTGCTGACCCCAAAGGACTGTGCACAGCCTTTCCCCGCTGTCTGCAGGGAGTTTCACCAGCGCTGCCGTGCTGCAGGGTCCTGCTGGCTGGACCGTCGCAGGGCTGCCACTAGCTTGGGAGGTGGTCACTAACAGCACGGTGTGACCCAACTCCCTTACAGGAATGGTGAAGTATTAACCTGCCCGTGTTGTGCCCCTACAATCAACCAGTGGAGGTCTGGTGGCTGGGCCAAAGGGTTTGGACCTCCTGGGCTCTGCTTCTTGATCTGGAATTGATACAGAAAGTGCTGCTTCTCCAGCGGAAACCAAGCCACACTCCTCTTCATTTCAGTGCGCTTGCAGCGGGTGATTTAAGCCCTGTGGTTAAGCCTGCCATTGCTGAGTTGCAATTTCTTGTTTGTTTTGGGACCACGCCTGGGAACATTGTGTATGAATCAGAGTACTGCTGTGCTAGATACTGTAGAAATACGGAACAAAATAGAGACCTGGGTACATCTAACTTGCAAAATATTAGGCTGGTTCGACTCAGTGATGAAGACACAGCACTGGTTGCTTTAACTCTTGCATGGACACCAGTTTGGGTGGTAGCATGCCCTGAAATCACTTCAATACTCACTGTGAGAACTCAGGTTAGGTAGGTTAGCCTGCCCTGGTGGTCCTGGCATGCAGCAGGCATGGCAGTAATGACCAGCAACATGGTCATGCTCTTACTCTTATTTCTAAACAGATTTTCTACCTGTTGAAAGAGGAGGGGGAATGAGGGTGCATTTGAAACCATCCTGGAGGCTGGGGAGAAGAGAAAGGGAGGAGTGGGACAGCATGGAACGTTACCACTGTATGGACTTAAAAGCTCTCCCCAAAAAACTTCTGTGAGATGTTAAATCAGCAGAGGACACATAAGTGAACGAAATAGGGTTGTTTCAAAAAAAAATCTTGATTGCATTCATTGAGAATGCAGGGTGAAGCTTTCATTTCCTTAGATCTGTATTAGTATTTGCAGCCCTTGAAGCTGCAGATGTCCACACAATAAGTAAGCACAGAGCATGCCCACGGCAGACACAGAGGAAGGGAAAGGAGGGAAGGTGGCATTGCTCCACATTCATGTTTCCTTGGTGCTGGAAAACCACCCAGTGCCAGACAGTGATTCGGTGCCAGAGTAACGGCAGGCTGCAGCTGATGCACAAACCTCTCTGGCCCCAAAAGGGTCTTTCAGTGATCAGGACTGGCTGGAGGATGCAAATGTCTCAGACGTCTCTCTTTTCTCACTGTAGAAATACCAGAAAGTAGTGTAGAATGAGTGCCACCTCTGTGGCAGGAATATCCTGCAAATTGGGGGCATTTTCCTGTGATGGGTACTGCTCAGTCATGGCGCTTGCAGGTAATGTGAGGGCAGGATGGAGAGCCGGGCTGCCACTTGTGGTGTTTCCCCCCATTATTTGAGTAGCAATAATGCCAGGGACACCAGCCAGGGAACTTTATACCACCCTGACCTGCTATTCAGGGAACCGCTGCGGTTGTTACTGCAGTGTTTTGTTTTTAGCACAGAGCATATTTACAGAAAGAGACGTTGGAGCACATTCTAGATTTTTTTTTGAGATGAAAACACCCCATGGTCACCACCCACGGTGAGTGCAGACTCACGGGTGGCACAGAAAGTGGTGGTGCAGCTGGAGGCTATGCTCTCTGTGAGTTGAGGAGGGGGTTGAGGCAGAGCACAGCAGCTTTCGGGTACCCATCCTGGTGAGTGGGCTGCTGTCTGATAGCCACATATGTGGCTGCTTGGGCTGGGAAAAATAACTGTGGGACAGCCTGTGTCCTTGTGGGAGCAGCCACCTGTTTTTAGGAGAGTGCCATGAGAAGGGACTGTGCTGATCCCAGCTCTTTTCTTAGGGGTGCAGGTTTTTTCTACCTGGATCCCGAGGACTGAGTTCTGAGCAAGTACCTTTGACTTTTTGGCTGTGCTCCAGACTACTTGCTCCAAAATTAATAGAATAACAGCATGGTTTGGGTTGGAAGGGACCTGTAAAGATCATCTAGTCCAACCCCCCTATCATGGGCAGGGACACCTTCCACTAGATCAGATTGCTCAAAGCCTGGTCCAACCTGACCTTGAACGCTTCCAGCGGTGGAGCATCCATAACTTCTCTGGGCAACCTGTTCCAGTGTCTCACCACTCTCTTTAATTTAATTAAATTAAAGCTTAAGGGCATAAAAAAAAATATATTTAAAATCCAGGCAAGCATCTCTTCTTCTCTCTCCCCCTCTCCCTTGTGGTCCTGCTTGAAAAGCCAGAAGCCCTTTGGGCATCCTTACTGGGGCTGCCTCTGCTGGGTACCCACCTTCCCAGCGGGTGAGATGCTTCTTGAGGCCCAGGATTTCTTCTCCACTGAGCGACAGCAAACAAACAGGGCCGGTGCCGAGGGGACGGGGTGGTCTGGCTGGGGTCAGGTCCTTCCTCGGCAGCCTGTGGGCTGGTGGGGCCGGTTTCCCTCAGTGGGGCTCGGGCATCCCCCAGCAGCCTGTAGGAATGACTGGAATTCAGCATGTTGTGCCGGCAGCCCCCGCAGGTCTTGCCGACAAGAAATGCCCATGCTTTATCTGCTGGGCCGTTTTGAACAATTGGTAGGAAATGGGGCAGAATAAATAGTGCTGCTTGACCTCTGGCCTTTCCCCTTTTGTCCACAGAAGTTCAAGAAATTCCAGGGGCTGGGAGCCAAACATCTGTGTTTCCCCTTGGGAGGTGCCAAACGCTATGTTCCCCCCGTGAATCGGGCAAGGTATATTTAGAAAATGAGATTCAGAAACCACCGGCGAGTGGGCGAATACATCTGAGCTGTTGCTCTCCTGGTAGAAAGTTTGCATAAGCTTGGGCACGTATTTATATCTTCATCCACATGCACTGAATCCTACATACATAAACACAAACTGACAGGCACTGTATTTTGTAAGTCTGGGCTTATTTTGTTGATGCTGATAATTTTAAAAAATGAGGATTTGAGGACTGTGGGCCTGGTTTCCAAGCTGAAATGTAGGCACCCTGTGCCACGTGGGACGCCCTAGGGGAGCTGAAATGTCTGCCCTGATAAGGAGATGGGCACGGAGTTTGCAGCAGTAAGGGAGCAAAGGCCAAAGGGCATCTTAAATAGCACTGGGCACTGCTGGTTAGGCAACTAAATAGAGCCTAATGCCACTTTTAAAGAGAGCAGCTGGGAGACCAGCAGGCTCTAGCGCTGCCCACTTCTGCACTCAGGGGCTTCACAGCCCACCGGCATCCGAGCTTCTCAGGGGTCCCCAGTGATGGACTGAGACCCTCTCGTGGGCTGGGAATAACTAACCCACCTGGTCTGGTCAAGCAGGGGACTTTCCTCCAGGCTTGCTGCTTGCAGAGACAGCAGATCCAACCTTCCAGCAGCCTTTAGGGGACTGCAGTGGGCGAACTGGGTGGGTCCTGTGTCTTTTCCAGAGAAAGCAATAAAGGGTGAATCGAGCCCATACGTGGAGCCTCAGCTCTGCAGCAGCTGCCTTGCTAGCTTGAACAGCATTTCCAGCATCAGTGCTCAGAGCAGGGCCACAAAATGTCTGGTTTTTCAGTAGCACACTGTGTTCCCACTCTCCACTGTGTGAAATCGTTGTGTGTCATGAGGGCCGCTTCTCTTACTGCTGACATCAACGCCTAGGCTGCTAACAGCATTAGAGAAGTACACCAGTGTGAAGTTTGAGGTTGGAAACATTTAATTTTGACGTATGCAAGGTGGGGAGCCCCGTGTAGACTTCTGCCTGGTTCTGCAGAACAAGGTCTTGTCTTAATTGCATCAACCAGCAACAGCATCTGTCACGTTTTCAGCTTAGGACCTTGTTTTCTCAGCCGGCAGAGTTGTGAGAGCTCGGGCAGGGTGACACAGCTGGCACCAGAAGCAATGCACCACCTCTTCCTCCTGAGAAGCTGAAGGTCGGAGAACAAGTGGGAAAGTTCAGAAGGAGCCCATGGAGAAAAGAAGTGCGAAGGTCCCAAAACGTGGCTTGTTCCTTATGGTATTGCAGGCGTTGAGACCAAGCACCTGGAGTCAGATGCCTCTTGGGTGCGCAGCTTGGACCCTCATTGCATGTCCTGGAGAAAGGTGGCTGGAGAAAGGAGAATCTTGGGGTTAAGTAAAAGCTTCAGAGAAATTCTATCTTATCACGCTTCATTTCCAAGGCTGCAAAAATGAGAAACCTCCCAGTTTTGTTATGGGCCAGGTTTAGTAGTGTCTGAGAGGAGCTACTGGGAGAAACGCTTCATGGATACTGGCAAATGAAAAATAATAAGAAGATGAGTTACGGTAATTTGTTGTTTAGACATATTCAGTTTGTCCTTCTGACCTTTGGAGGGCAGATGGGAAAACAAAGTACTTCAGGTTTCCTGGTGGCTTATTGGGAACAGTTTGTGTTCAGGGTATTGCCAAATTTCAGCAGACTGTCTCCTGAGTAGCCGAGGAATGACTCGTGACAACCAAGATCCCTACCAATTTGTCTTGTGTCCACTCTGCATGTGTTCTGGATCCTGATAATACATGTGGGATGACTGTAAGGTGGTTGTTACAAACTGTTCCTTGAGATGTTTCACCATGACACTCAGCACAGGATATACAATGCCATTAAAATAACTTGTTACCAAGTTGCTTATGCTAATCCATTGCCAACTTGTTTAGCAATACTTCCCTGCGCGCTCTCCATTTGCCATAAACAGGCGCTCCAGCAGCGGAGTGCATCTGGAATCCCGAGTATATTTTCGCAAGCCATAAAGAAAAGCTGTGTGTCTCCGTAGCAGATTATAATATTTTGATATTTCCCAGATCACTTGTGCTCTCATGCTTTAACACTGCCCAGAGTCTTTCAGAAGAATGCTCATCACACACGTGCCCTAAATAATGTAGGCTCTGTGCTTGTGATATTTATAGCCATGCAAACTTGCCCATTTCTGCCTGTGTTGTTTCAAAAAAATCCTTGAGTGATGGCATTTTTCATCTTCAGTGTATTTTTCTTCAGTTCTGGACACTGAACATATTTATAATTACTGCTGTTATTGCTGCTGGTTGCCTTATTAAACCTACAAAGTGCACTCAGATTCAAAGGTAGAATTCTAATTACAGCACAGGCTTGGGGAGAAAGGACAGCATTTGGAGGTAGAAAGGACTTACACGAGCACCAGTATGCTTCCAAGAGAAGAGGCAGTGCATATTGCAGTCACTTCCACTTCACAGAAGTGATCCTGGTTTATTTTTAAGTTCTTGTATTTGAGCATCCCTCTCTGAAGCGCAGGAAAGGTTGTGTGACATCTTGTGCCATTGTTCATGTGGGATCACAATGGCTATTCATAGCAGGGAATTGTTTCAGGGGTCATCCAGCCCCCCTCTAATGGCTGCAATGAATCAAGCTGCGTGCAGCCATCAGATAATCCAGCAGAAGAATTCAAAACAGGCTTATCTCCAAAATACAGAAAGAAAATAGGAGCATGTGAGTATCATTGTAAGTGGTTTGCTGGAGTGACAGAAGTGTGCAAACTCTTTGCGATGTTGTGTAACATTGCTCTGCACATGTTCTCCTCCTTCTGCTTCTGCAAATCAACCATTTAATGTAATTATAGCTGCTATTGGCAAAAGGCACTGATAGCACTAGCTAGCTTCTGAAGAAACTGCTGCTGAGACGGGAGTGCTTTCAGCTCAGAGACATTTAGAAAGAGATCGAGAGGACACTCATCTTTCAGCCTTATGCAGTCCAGTGATAAACGATCTTATTGTCCCCTTGATGGTGTTTGCCTCTAGATTATAAATAATGATCTGGAGTGGCCAAAAATCAGGCTTCTTTCTCATCCCTTTGTAAGGAACTGTGTTATCACTGTCTCTAGTCACATTTTGTCCGCATATGGAATCCCAGAGACTGAATCCAGAGCATCAATTACAGGGCTAGGAAAAATAGACTGTCATGAAAGCCCATTTACCTGGCAGACTCTTTAGGACAGGTGCTGATGTGAGAACTTAGATCCAACCAGAAGATGTTTATATATGTCTATGTATGTATTCACTTATTAGGTACATATATCTGACTACTCTCTGTAAAGAACTTCTAAAATTTCTAGCAAAATTATTGCTTTGGTTGGCTTTTACCTACTGCTGCGTGCAAGAGGGGCAGAGCATTACTGACTGGATTTAGGTGGCTTTCAAAGGAATTTAACTTGGATATTGTGACTGCTTGTCTCAACTGACTCTGCAGGGAGCCATGGGCTGGCAGTCCTGGGCAGCAGATGGTCTTAATTCTCTTGAATTTACTTCTTGATGCCTCTGGCTCCCTCCTGCAATAGTGTCAGTGACAACACAAGTGTTGGGTTTGGGGTTTGGCACAAAATCTGAGCAAAACCTTTGGATTCCCTAAATCACAACAGACTAACCCCTGGCTCTGCACTGTCCCTGGAGGAAGAAGAGTTTTGCACCTTTGCCTGGCACAGACACTCTCCCTGCACGCCGAGTGAGGACAGTTGAGCTGCTCGGGAGGCTTTACTATCTCCTGTGCCAGAGGGTAGCAGTGGCCATCCTTTGCCCATCCTCACTGTATCTTGTGCTATCAATAGGCCAGGCACGGAGTACGGCAGAAGTATGAAGCTCAAACAGGAGGGCGTGATTCACATTATGAACCTGCAAAGGGGAAACTGCTGTCTGACTTGTGTGCTAGCTCTTGTCCTTTCATAAAACCATCTTCAAAACCAAAGAGGAGTGGAAATGTATTTCTGAATTTGACAAAAAAAGAAAGAGGAAGTATTATTTCAATTTATCCTCCAGGGTTTGTTCTTCAGTGATGAATCATGATAGATAAGTTACAGAAAGCAGCATTTTCATGGTGCCATGCCCATGGCCACTCAGAGGAGAGAGGAGTTTGCAGTTGAATGCAACGAGGGTTCAGTGAGACTTGGGGCTTCTTGTGCTGGGTGTTGTATAAAGACAGAGCAAAACCAGGGCTCTGCTCTAGAGACAGGCAAAGAGTAGTAGGAAGAAAGGGTTACTTTCATCCTGGAACATGTGGGCACCAAAAGCACAGTACTGGTTAAAGAATTTACCCAGCACCTGGTTCAGCTCCTGCCAAAGTAGGGATGCCGTGTTAATGGGACATTTAGTCTGACTGCTCTGGTATTTTGGGTTTATCTTCAGCATCACCCAGAAAGTCTGAGGCACTGCCAGCAACTGAACTGAGATATTTTCAGTCTCAGCACAGGGGACTCACCAGAAGATATGGTAAGCATGTATTATGATGATGGGGTGTTTCTTATCCCAACAGTTTCTCAAGAAACTTTAGAAACTTCAGGAAGTTTTTCAGCACATTTAGAACATGTTCATGGACTCAGGGGATAATTCAGATCAGAAGGGACCTCTGGAGAGCCTGTGGTCCAGCCTCCCACCCTTGCCTAAAGCAGGGCTGAAAGCCTTAAGTGTCAGGGTCTAATCCTGGAGTGTCCCTTCAAACCCTGCTGTTGCTGGGGCCTCCCTTGCACCCATTCAAATCGACAGGTCTTTTCCCAGTGGCTTTAAATCTACCAGTATCTGGTCTTTTATTAACTCTGCTTCTGTCTAATCTGATCGTAGAGCACTTAAAAAGGCTTGACCCACCCTGCTCAAGCCCTCATATCTTTCTGGACCTATGGTTTCATCTTTGTCCCCTAAAAGCAGGTGGCTTTTGTTGTTATTGTCCCCGTGCTGGGCCAGGGAGCCTGATGTGGCACAGCACGATATGCCGGGCTCAGGGCTGAGCCTCAGAATGTGCAAAGTCATGGGGCCAGAGCAAAGTGTGCTCAGAAACCCTGGCAGGTACTTTGGTGGCTGAGCAAGCAAAGCAGCCTCCTGCCACTGCGCAGGAATGCCCCCTGCTTCGTGGGATTTACACAAGGATAATCCGAGCTGACAAGTTGAGATCCCAACCTCCGGGGCATTTCTGCCATCCCTTTGGGCTCAAGCAACAACTAGCTCTGTTTGGATAAAGCAGGAATGAGCCTTCTTCCTTGCTGCTTTGCTGTTTTGTGCCTGTGTTTGTGGGTTTCCCCTTTTCGGGTTTCTGAATAGCAGTGAGCTGACGGGCTCTCTTTTTATCTGAGGAACCCGTCTGATTCAGACAGCACCTTGGCAAGTCCCTTCATGCCCCTTGCCCCTTCTCCAGCACCCTCAGCCCCGACCAGGGGTTGTCAGCAGGGGCTCTGCGCTTTCGTGCTTTTCCTGCTGGGTCTGCTTGAGACATGCCAGCTATGGTAGTTATTTTATTGTTGTGGTTACCTGGAAAAGGGCTATTTTAACACGTAACTGCTCATGCTTTACTTACTCGAAATGCTTTCTGCGAATGCCTCACACTGGGCTTGACTTTGAAGGAATTTTTATTTGAGCAACTGCATTCTTCCAAGCTTTCACTCTTTGTTATGCCTCATACCCCAAATTACATCCCCAAAAGAGCAAAGAGGAAACTCTGTGGTAGTCCTTACAGTTCGGGCTGGGATCCAAGAAGGCCATTTGCCATGGTGGGACATTAAGGTCCTTCCAAGGGAGCCCACAGCACTACCAGCTCCCAGACATCCCAGAGGGTAAGCCACAGCATGTCATTAGTGAGAGTAGTATAAATCTGGCATAAATCAAAGTGCTTTGACACCCTTTCCCATTGTGTACATGAACACCATGCTCAAGTAAATCAGTGAAATCAAAGCAGCACGATGAGAGAAGTCAATTCAGGATTCATGCACGTGTCACTGGCAGCAGAATCTGCCTGTTGAATATTAAAAAACTAAACCAAAAAGGAATTTACAATTTTTCTGAAATATTCAAGCCTTGGATGAATAGCTGTCTCAAGATTATTCAGATGTGCTTTTGCTACAGCACCATATGTGTTTAAAAAAATCAGATTAACTCTGTATGTGAGCATCTGTATTGAGTGAAGGATGGACATAACTGCACATTGGGGCAAGTACACATAAGAAATCTGTGGAAATCCTGTATAGGAAGTGTTCAGCAGTTAAAAATGTGACTGGAAAATAATAGTAACATTAAGCAAAAGCAAATTTATACTCACCATTGGTGTTCAGGGGCTTCATTTTTTTAACTTCCTCCTGCTGAGAAACAAATATCAAACCAAACACTCTAATTAAAGAAACCTTGTTTTCTTGGATGCTCAGTGAAAAAGAGGAAACTTGGTTCATTTTGTCATACTTTGCAACGTGCAGTAAAACACAGTGGCCTGCACATTCCCCTGATCTTTGCATAGTTGATGTAAAAGACATTTATCACTTCAGAAGGGCGTAATAATATTGGTATCATTAATCACTTTTCCTATTAGGATGAGGTAGGAAGGATAGGTGTAAAAGAAGTGAAAATTCATACATGCATTCACTAGTGAAGACACTGACCTGCAGAGTCATATTCAAATGGTAAACCCAAAGGGTTTACCTTTGCCTTTGCACGCTAACGTAGTGCTTTAGAGCAAGAAAGCAGAGACACGCCGAGATGAGGAGTCGGGCAGAAGTGGTTTCTGGCTTCCCATTCAGTCACCGAGGGCAGACCACCTAGTGCAACACTGCATCTGCTTAACTCCATCGACTGTGCAGGACTGGGCCGGGCAGGAGAGAGTGGACTTTCAAATTTACACCACAGCAATGACGATGGCAAAGGCCACAGCATCTTAAATCTCTCTAAATCAGGGCTGCCTGACCTGGCCTTGGTGCTCCTGCAGGGAGCCAGGTCAGGGAGCTGAGCAGCCTGAAAATTAATGACCTCTTTGTCCTGGCTGCACTTTCCCACTGGGGTGTGGGAAGGACTGGTCCCGCCGTGTCGCTCCCCAGGGCAATGGCTGGTCCTACCACTGCGCGCAGATTTAGCCCCAGGGATGTCCTCCATCCTGCGGTCCAGGACTGGGCATGGAGCCGTGCTGTGGCAGTTCATGTGGCACAGAGGCAGCAGCTCCCAGCTATGGTTGACTCAAACTGCCAGCTTGGCCGGGGCCGCTGCTCGCTGCTCTCAGCATCCCGGTTCCCATCTTGATGCTCACAAGATGCTCACAAGAGGTTTCAGCCACTGGGTGGAAGAGCTGGTTTAACTGGACACATCTTTGATGGAGTACAAGCTCCATTTCCTGATAATAACCAAAATGTGCAGTGCCAGGTGTTTCTCAGGCACTATGCTACTTGAGTGACTTGCTAGTGAGCTGGTTAGGGGATTTGAATGGGCCAGCTGAAATAGTTTATCCAACTCATAGGCCTAGCTGCTGAGGGGGCACAGGGAGGCAGGGCTAAGCAGCAAAAAATTAATATGAGCCATTTGTAGCCTTGACTTATTTTTCCTTTGACTTTGTGGCTGCTGTTGCCGTCAGACTTTGCATTCCTGACTTGCTGAAGCAGAAAGCATGGCAGGCTCAGCACATAAACACAGCGCTTCCTCCAGAAGGTTTTGTTTAGAGAGGTGCTAATAATAAATAAGGAGGTTACTTGGTCATGAACCTGTTTTCAAAGGTTGGGCCTGGACAACCTGAAAAGCTTTTGTCTCTTGTAAAAGCCAGACTTGGGTTGCTGCGGGAAGGGAAACGGAGTTCAAAGTGTGAGGTCTTATTTGAGTTTCAGGGTTTATTCTTATCTCTGCACTGGACAAATCACAGCAGTAAACCCTCCAGATCCGGGGGGTGGACAAGGGCTGGAGGCTGGTGTCAGGCAGGACAGTGAGATGGGGCAGGTCTGCAGTGGCGGGGTGCTCAGGAAGGGCGAGAGGGGAGGCAGGTGCCCGGGAGAGGGACACCCCGGGTCCCCTTTATCTCCGGCTATTGAACTCCCCCAATCCACAGCACCTCTTTAACAGCATGGCAAGCCTGGCCCCAAACACTCCTGGGGCCCCTCGCGGCGAGGCGTCGAAACCTCGATAGAAATCTGCATGCAGCAATGCTGTGTGTGGTATGAAACCTGCCGCAGGGGAGGTACGTGCAGATAGAGAGAGGGAGAGAAATGCTTAGGATTATTTCTGGTTTGTACCCAAGGGTCCCATTTGTTCATATAAGTATTCTTAGCAGAATAAAATTCTTTTTATTGAAACATTTTTTTTTGCTTGCTGGCAGCCACTCCGCTCCAATTACCTCTTCTGTCGTATCCCTTGAAGCCAGGCTCCAAGGTAAACAAGTAAACCTGACAGCTGGAATGCAAAGCCTCAGCTGAGATTGAAAGCTTTTACAAGATCACATTCTGCACATTTATATTGTCTGGGGTATCTGCAATGGAAAAGAAAAAAGAGATTTCCTAATCTCACCAGAGACAACACCTCACTGTTCCACATTTGAGAAATCTCCAGTCCACAGCAAAGGCTTCATCCGTCCCAATTAGCAAAGAGCCCAAGGAGGCACACTCACAGCTTGCTCCCGATCTGGATTTCCCACATTCCCAAGTTTTGGGGTGTAACTTGCTGAGAAATTATTTTGCATTAGAAAAAAGAGTCCCATGCAATGAAAAGGCCTTGCAAAGCCATGTTGCTTTAGCCTGAAATTTTACTTCAAAAGAGAAGAAGGTTCCCATCATGTAGATGTGTCCTGTTTCAGCATAATTTCAGAATAAAACATCTTTCTTATCATTATTTTGAAGTGGGTTTTTTGATTTGTTTTTCACAGCACTGTTCAGTATCACAGTTTAAAATTAAAAAATTAAATCTTAGAAAAACAATACTTTTGAGAGAATACTACCTTGGTGAAGACACATGAAATTTCAGGGTGATCTGTAACTGGTGAGAAAAAAAATTTAAATCACCATGTCCCTTGCACCACAAAATTTTAATCCTGGGTGTATGTCTCCTTGAAGACCTGTTGGGCAGGTGGGATGGGAGAGAAAACCATGGTTGATTTTTTCCATGGCAAGGACAGCATCTGAACAACAGCTCACTCCAGAGATGTGTTAGTGCAGTCTTCTGCTTAAAACCACAGAGAGGTTTTGAATTTCTTCTGCTGGTTTTTGGACAGAGGGAAAAAATCTTGGTGTGTCTGGGATAGTTTTTGCAAGAAATCTAGATTGTTTTCTCATCCCCTTCAGAGCAATTCAGAGCTTACATTTCTCCAGGGAGAGAAACAAACTCCAGGCTAAGGCTTGCCTGGAAGATGGTTCTCAGAGGGAAAGTCTTCTCCTACCTAGTAGTGAACCTCTACTGCAGCAACGCTATCAGCATACCCACACAGTGCAAGGCACTGCATGGAAAATGTACCTGTCCCAGATTGTAGCATCCATAGCAATGAGATCTTGTCAGCTCCTTGGCCTCATTTGCACAGACAAGGCAGTTCTCTTTTCATGTGTTTTAAGCTCCGTTCCTTGGGTCAGCTCAGCGCCCTTGTGCCTGCTGAGTACATCAGATCAGGTCAGGGATCAGGCTTGAAAATCAGCCCATCAAAAAAAACTAAAACCTGAACTAAACCCAATTTCCAGCCAGACCAGCAAAGCCATTCCACAAAACTTCCAGTGTCACTCAGCAAAAATGGTGAGGAGGGAGGAGAAGACTGCAGGGATGGGATGGTGGGAGAGCAGGACCGCTGCTTTTATTGGCAGCTCAACCGCTGGGGTTAAGTCAGTCATAAGCTGCATCCTTGGAAGGGCACAGTTTGTATTTGCAAAGTCTTCTGGGACCCTGCAGTTTCAAGTGGTAAAAATTTCTTATATTGATGCCATCATCTGTGCTCAATGCACATCTATAAATGCTGTGAGCTTATCTAGGTATTCTGAGCACACCCCAGCGATGCTCCCCTGGGCCCGACGTACACATAGAGGACGTCTAGCCTGGGTGTGCAAAACTGCTCCCCATGCAGTCAGCCGTTCCTCATACAGGGTCGTCTTTCATTCATGTTATAAAAAGCCCCCATTTTTCATCGATGACTTTCAGCGAGCTCCACATTTGGCCTGTATAATTCACCAGCCGGTTCTCTGCTGAGGGGCTGTGCCCCGTCCCGCTGCTGTTCGATGACACCCGGAGGATTGCTGCTATTTTGTTCCTCCCAGCCTGATGGGCTTCCCACCAGAGGGAAGAGCACTTCTGAGAGCTGGGCTGGGTGCAACCGCAAGCAGCTGTTCAAAGTTTGTGCAGAGACAAAAATCCCCAGCTGTAGCTGTCTGTTCAAATAAATGTTGAGAGGCCAAGGCAGTGCAATATGAGAAACACGTTCTTAGAGGGATGGATTCAAAGGGGGTGGCATGTAAAGGGATTAGGGGAGTCCAGCCCCATGGCTGTCGACATGGTACCGCGCAGCAATCAAAGTGCTGAGCTATGGCCATACAGCAGGATGCAGCAGATGATAGATAACCTGAACTACATTTTACAAGTGAAATGTTAAACAAGTTGCATGGAAAATGCTTGTATTAAAAATATGCTAATGTTCCTGGGTGAAAATCTGAGGTTTAGCATCCAGCTGGGTCTCATGAACAACCTGGGGAGCTGGGCAATGTGAGGAGGGCGGCTCAAAGCTAAGTTCCTCATCTTCTCCCCCAATCCTAAGGCTACTGAGTGCTAAAAACACCCCTGGTGTAATTTAGAAGGCCTTTTGGCTTCTCTAAAGTGGGTACTGACTCCAACTCTGAAGGCTGCCTCCAGTCAGGAATGAACCAGAGCACCGTGATCTCTGCTTGTCCCACCTTCATCTCTGCTTGTCCCACCGTGGCGCAGGAAGCAGAAGAGATGAGGGAAAAGCGGCTCTGGAGGACTTAGCGCAGAGCTGGACCCCGGTCCTGGATGCCCCCTTTCTGGAGAAAAGCTTCAGTGATCTCCTTCAAGCAGCTCTAGGCATGCTGACGGGGTGAGAAGGGACAGGACTTTACTTCTCACTGGCGGCTGTCCCAGAGCAGGGGATCCAAATGTCTGAACGTGGACATCTGTAGAGTTGATGCCTGCGTCTGAGCCAACTGTCTGGAGCTCCCAGTAAAGTTGACAGAGAGAAACAGACTGTTTGAGGATGTGATTCATCCATGATGCTGTGGGACCCCGAGTCAGGGCAGAGGAGCTGCTTCTGTTGCAGTCTAGAGGAATGACGCCTACACCAAGGGGCTCAGAGAGAACTCAGACTTAACAAGGTTTGGGTTTCTTGTTCATTTTCTGCTACAGAGTCAGTACACTGGGCTCAGGACCAGCTGTGGTGCCTTCTTTAAGGTCATTCATAGAGACTCCTGAGGGTGCTGAGTGATGTCTTGAATCTGCTGCAGAAAATTTGGGGATCAGGGGGCTGCAGGTGCGGGCTGGCTGGGCTCTGCGATGGAGCAGCGTGCAGGCTGTGGCTGTGGGAGCCAGGCAAGCTGGGATGAGACAAGGAGGGGTGAGGGAGGCGGGAATTACATGGGCCGTGGTGTCAGCTGTGCTGGAGGCACGAGAGAGATTCTCAGAAAATAAAAAACTTCTGAACGTGACTTCTGATGGCAGGAATTTTGGCCGTGCCCCAGAGAATGCATGATGATTAAAATAGGTACAAGACCATGATTCTGCTCTGAGGGTCATCAGCTCAGCTTGGGCACCCAAACCTCTTAGGGTAAAAGCTACATGGTCTGTTGTACCTATGAGTGTGATGTGTAGCTGTCCAGACTCAGAAATAAGAACAGATGGGGTGGTAAAAAGTTTGGAAGGTGGATTTGGAGGAGGAGATGGGGATGAATTCTACTTTGCTCCTAAGGGAGCATGCCACCGAAACGGCTCCGGCCAGCCCTTTCTCCCATTCAAAAGTGGAAAGAAAGTATTGGTGTTCTTGTCAGATCTATACAAGGCAATGAACTTGTCTTGCCTTCTTGTCTTGGGCGAGGCTGAGGAATGCCAGCTGCTTTGACGACCTCTGCACCTTCTTCCAGGACAACTTCCTCGCGCTGGGGACCTCACCCGAAGAAGGGCTTTTGGCACAGCGCACAAACGGGCCTTTTGTGCAGCTTGCCGTGCTGTTTGTCATGACTTCTGGCCAGTACAACCTCAGTGCTGCTTCTCATCCTGAGCTCCAGAGGAAGCTGAGCCGAAAGGCAATACTCAGAATCGAGCAGGGATGATGCCATGCACCCAAGCTGTGAGATCCTCTTAGAAAAGCTGCTATGCACAAATAAAGTATGTTAGAGAAAGTATAAGGGGTTAAGGCAGGTGTGTGTAGGCTGAAATGCAAAGCCAGGGGCTGGTGTGATAGATTTATGACAAGGCTGGAGGAGAGGCTGAGGAGATCTACCTATTATAGTTTAAAAAATGGACCAGTCAGAAGACTGTCATGAGTGCTCTACTGCGCAAATTTATGACACACAGTGGGAGTGATCATGTCTTCTGTGCGAGCTGGTTAGAAGAAAACCCATTTTTTCCATGAACAATGCTCACAAAAGTGAGCATTTCATCAAGAAAGTTTGTTGCCCAAAGGGGGGAAAAGAGTTCCTACATTAAGGGTAACTGAAAATGGAAATTTTTTTTGGTTTACAATTGGAATTCCAATGGGGTGTTTTGAAAATTTTTTCACTTCCAGATTTTAATTTTAGAGCAAGCAGAATTTTTTTCAGAAATACATGTAAGCCCTTGAAAACCTACTTTGTTCTGCTTGAAAATATGTTGCAGTAAGATACGTCAACTTCTCTTCTTAATCGTTATTGCCACCTACCCGCAAAACTAGCTCCCATATGTTGCCAGATAATCTCGGTAGTATATGACTTAGTCATAAGAAACAAATATTTCAGGGTGCTGTCTGTAAACAATTCTTCATTTTAGGCTTAATGTGTATTTGAAGCTTTCTGGCAGGTACTTTAAGAGTATGGCCATGGAGTATTCTGCAGGTAAGTTGTCCTCAGTGCCATCAGTGGGGGACTATGGCCAGAGCACTTGCCCTATGAGGAGAGACAAAGACATGATTTTATTTTTTTTTTTTAGTCTGGGAAAGAGATGCTTTAGGGAAATCTAATGGCAACCTGCCAGCATCTGCCAGATGAGACAGAGCTAGGCTCTTTTTGGAGATGCACAGCTGCAAGAAGAAATACAGTGGTCATAAAATGTTCCTGGGAGGTTCAAACATGATGTAGAGACAAGGTTTCCACCATAAGGACAGTCAAGCACTGGAGCATGTTGCCCAGAGAGGTTGTGCAGTCTGCTGGGCTGGCCTGCATGTGAGTGAGAGACAGTCACTTCCAACTAAAGGGTTATTTACTGAGAAGAAGCTGAGTTGCGTGTTCTGCATTAATGAGTTTTTAGGAGAGAAGCATTAAAAGGCAGTAGTAAAAGTCCCCCACAAATGCCAGTAGTTTTACAGTTGGTCATTTCCCTGTAGCATGATGTCCCACCATGCAAGAAAAGGAGTTCTACATCTGCCAGCAAGATAAACGTCTCTACAACTGAAAAAAACAGATAAAATTCAAGCAGGTCACCATTATCTCATGTATGTTAGGGTCAATGTACTGAAATGACTGAAACTTCATTTTGGGGACAAATCTACTATTTCTCAAAATGTCTCATATCTCTGTCTTCCCCTCTTCATCAGGTGACAAGATCAGATGGTGACTTTTTCTTACTTTGATTAAAAATAACCATTCTTCTCATAAGAGGTAATATGTAAATTCTAAATCTGTGGACATAGAGCAATACAATATTAAGTTAGGGGAGAGTTTATACCTAAGGAGCTTTATTGGTGTGTGGGGGTCACAAATCAGAAGCTAACTTTTAGCTCCTGAGTGAGGTTGCTCCTCTAAATGTAGCACATTTTTTGTAAGCCAGAGCAGTGTGTTATATATAGGACAATTGTATCATATTATCTTTTGCACAATGACCCTTCTAAAGCTGGTGGCAATTATAGGCTGTCTTTTTCAAGCTTGGATTTTATGAGAGGCACACATATTGATAACATTTTACAAAAGCTCTCCTCCCTCATCCCATGAGAGAAGTAGACATTTTTAAATTTTAATTTGTACATGTTTTTTCTTATTGTGCCTTTGATTATCATTTTGTGCGTGTCCATTCAGCTTAAATGTTTCTTCAAATCCCCAAGCACAAAACTGGGAAACAGTGACTAGATCTTTGCAGAAACCAGATATTTTCACATCCATTTATTGCTTGCTGTAAGGAATAACTTCCCCTACATTTGAGATGCACAACTGAAAAACTCTACAAGATTTCAAAGGATGTCCTGATTCCAAGAAATGGGCAGTAATAAATCGTCTTTCTTTTCTTCTACAGCCTCTGAGGACAGAAGAGGTGCAAGGACCCCTTTGCATAATTTTCTTTGAGATTAGCAGTATTCCTCCAGTTTAGAGGTACCTGGCATTTAAGGCTGATAGTGGGTAACAGGATCAGTGAATGGTATAATATTAGACTCACTGAAATTTATAAATCTGCAGGTTAGACTGTGGAGAATTGCCTGTCATGCTTCAGAGCATCCACTGGTTCTCAGGGGGACAGGCAAGAATTTGTCCCTTCTCCCTTCTTTTTATTACAATTACAGGGACTAAGTTAGGACTTAAAGGAGCTGCACTTTTTCTTGGAGTCTGTTTTAGATTTAATTGACTAACGACCAGACTGGAGATACTGAGTCTTCTGATTCTCATTATCTAATGTTGGTCATGCTGTGGCTGTGAGAGAGAACTGGCTGTAGGAAATGGCCTCAGCTTGCATGGTGGTAAGTGGATTCAAGGTAAGCTGCATGAAGAATAAACAGAAGTATATCATTTGCCAGGGTTGTCTGTATTCAAAAGCATGAATTTTGATAAAGTAAGGAAACTAACAATGTCACCTGGACTGAAGAGCTCAGAGCCTGGAGAGTGGAAAAGATGGATTTCTTTAAGGCACAGCTACTAAAATGATCCAGAAATGGCATTCCAAAGAAGAAAATATGCAAGGAAGGGCAGTGCTAGAGTAAGTAGACAATTAATGAGGTTTAGGAAAAAAAAAAAAAAGACTGACAAATAGAGACAGCTGTGTCAGAGCTAGGGAAAGGGAGATGTAAAATAAGAACTGCTGAGTGGGGAGATAAGTTAGGCCTGACAGATATGAAGTAGTAAAATGTTCTTTGCCCATATGAATAGAACAAGCAGACTGAAAGAACTGAGGACCAAGTACAGACTGAGGATACTCTAGATACAGTTCCCGGACTAAAAATCCTCATTTGAGCACCTAATGCAGGACTTAAGCAGAATTTAAACCCCCAAACCAGCTGCCTCCTTTTCCGTAATGACCTGGTTAGAGTTCAGGAGAGCCCTTTCGTTTACATGCTCCCATGTTACCTTCATTGCATGCTCTTACTTGCAAGCAGCTGTGCAAATCACCATTTAGGAAGGATTGCCGAGGTACAGGTTATATGTGGTAAGCAGGTTTGCTCAAGGTGACACTTGACAGCATAATAACAACAAAAAGTAATGTACCTCTATTCCTACAGTGGAAAAACAGGGGGGGAGTGAGCAGGAGAGGCAGAGCAAGTACAGAGGAATTGATCAGATAATACCAGCATAACTGCACAGACTGCACACAAGGTCAAGACTGCAGAAATGAGGGTGGGGAGAGGAGAGCTGCTATTTAGACTAAGAGGAACTGAGTTTTTAGCAAATGCAGTACAGTCAGGACTTAAAGGTCTTCTCAAAGGTTGAGCTAGGAAAACCCCATTGCTGTGGTTGGCTAAATCTGCCTGAATCGCTCGTTTCCAGGTGTTACAGTATAAACCTCACTCTGTTATCATTTTAGGAGATTTACTAAATAGCTTTTCTGTTGTGATGTGCAGATAAAATGTCCTGCTTCCATTGTCCTCGCCAGTTCTGTCCCCTTTTATTCTGGTAGTCAATGGTCTGGAGATGAATGAGTGTTTGGGGAGATCCGATTCCCAGTGTTTAACTTCATAATAAGGTAGGGACAGTTAGGTAAATTGAGCCAGAGCCACTTTTACTGACACCACATCTGCTCTGTTGTTTCTAAGGGCTTGTACATAAGTAGAGCTCATGCTCTCATTGCAGTTGATGTGCTGGAGAAAAGAGTGGTCACACAAGTAAGACTGAATTTGGATTGAGATGATCTGAAATCAGTTCTCAACTCAGCTGGGATTTTGCTTGTCTCTGTCTAAATGAAGAAAACCCCAGGGCATTCATTTGTTACTTACTGTAAAGCAATCGGAGAGAGGAAATGTATAAAATATCTTTTGAACGAGCAAGACCTGCTAGGAAACTATATTATGTTCCTCTCTGTTCAACAGGCAGGAAAGTCTTAATGTTTCCTGTCATGTTAAACCTCATCTATGCTTTATAAATAATTTCTGGATGCAAAACATTTTCTAGTGCCTTGGCCCTGTTCTCAGGAATGCATGCTGAGGCAAGCTCCCAGATACATAAAACACTTAAATGACTGTCCTTTTGGTTCATCGCCAAGTGCTGTAGATTTTCAAAGCTTCCAGAGCAGGTCCTACATATTGAAATGCAGCTATGCAGATTATCATCACCTGGAAAAAGTGAAATTTGCTTTACTGGAGGGAGGGATTACAAAAGTGGTGAAAATAATTTTCTATGTTTCATGCTGATTTGAACTGAGAAACTGAGCTAAATTGCCATTTGCATCTGTTTAGGGCAGCAAATCTGGAAAAGCAAGGAATAGTGCAGAACATCTTCTCTCATACTCCCAGTGCTAGGGAAAGGTCACCACTGGATCCTCCCAGAGAGCATCCAGGACCCAGTTCTGGGGACAGGGAAGAAAAGAGGCCTCAGTTCCTTCCTCATTCCACTCCCTGTTCCTTGAGCAAACCCAACCAAGAGGTGGGTGAAACTGCTCACACCTGATGTAACCCGCCCAGATCAGCAGGACTCCCAGGAGCTTCGCTTTCTCCCGGCATTTGCTCCGGGGCGCTGCACCTCTGCTCATTAACTGTGGGCAGGGCTGGGACGCCACAGCTTGCACCCAGGAGAACAGGCGGAATCCATCGCGAACCAAACTGAATGTGCTCGCTGCAACAATCCTGCTGCTATTTCATCAGGTCAATATGTAATTGTTTCTGTTGCTGGAGGGCTCCATCACCCCCTTCATTAAAATGCAAATTTTACATTAATTAAAAATGCTGGGAGCATTTGCACAATTTATGACCAAATCTTAAGAGTCCAGCAACCCCCATGCTGGGGAGAGGCAGCAAGAGAGTTTTGCAACTGCTGAAATAAATCCTTATCTCAGAACACTGAGGATGTTTTAGCTGATAAAGGAGGTGGTTCTTGGACTTTCAAAATTAATTTGTTCTCCCTAGATTGGAAACCAGACAAAGCAGGAAGAGCTTGAGCAGAATTTTATTTTTACAGATAAACATACCATCTGAAACTATTCACACACAAGAGAAAGGAAGAAGAAAGACCCCAGCTTATGCTCTAATACAGCAATAAGTCAGCGATCTCATTTCTGCTCAACCCTCCTTTCCCAACCAGAACTTTTACATATTCTCCTGCATAGCTGATCTACTCTTACAGCACTACGAACTTGGCTGCTGGGATCCCTCAGTTTTCACTGGAGTAAATCCCATCTGCTCCCAAATTGTCAGTAACGGTAAAATTTCTCTTGTGATGTGTTGGGGTGAATGGGGAGCTGCTCCTCAGTGGCATGAACCAGGCCACCAAGATGAGACCCTCAGGCTGTGGCTGCCTGATTTTCACGCTTTGAGCTGGGACTTCTGTACCTGATCTCTCCTCTGAGGTGAGGAGCTGGAGCTGTGCTGGGAGAGCCTGGGCTCACCAGTGCTCTGCAGCTCACTCTTACTGGTACGGCTGCAGTGGGGTCCATGTCTGACAGCTGGGAAGACGGGATCCGTCGGGGGGCTCTACCTCCTACCTGGATTCAGCTAGCCCAGTTTGGATTTCCAGTGCCTTCACCTTACCAAGATGTAGTCTTTCCCCTTATTTTCCTCAAGCCATTAGCAATTCCCAGCTGGTTTACATCCCTCTGCCTCCGAGGAAGCCTGTGGCAAACCTGGTCCTTACCTCTTCTGGGCTCAAGTGAATCACGGTGTGTCACTGGGGAAAAGGAAACGTCCCCACAGCTGCAAAAATAAACCTGATGGGAAAATACCTTCCCCCATAGAAGTGAAATAAATGGCAATTGAGGGTGGCAGCTCTTTGCACTCCCTGGCCTCCTTGCAGGTGCAAGAGAAGCAGCGGCATGACCAGTGTGCATCACCCGTGCATGCCCAACTGTGCCCAGGGTGCTGGCGCAGGGCTCACTCCAAATCTGCTTTTGTAAGCACCTGCCTCTGCTGCCTCTCATGCCTGTGTTTGAGTTTTCCGTTTCTGTTCTTCATCCCCTGGAAAGGATAATCACGTGCACCCAGTTCCAGCAATGTCTGTCCAGCGGCTATTTCTGCTACACGTATAAATCAGCAGCAATTTCTACCAGGGTAAATTTTGTTACTTATTATAAAATTGACGTGTTAGGTCAGAATCAAGCCTCCTAAGGGGTTGTTAATGGGCCCTGGAGAGCCTAGCTGTATGTGTTTATGTGCATGCATATGTGAGCAAGAGGAAAGGAGGCAAGAACTCAAAATACAGCTATTTTTTCACATTGCAGTGCTACCCTAACGAGCCCTGCCTGGGATGAGACAGGCTCCTGTAGCGCCAAGCGCTGTACAAGCCAGGAATAAAGCAAAGGTTCCATCTGCAAAGAGCCAGCTCTCTTGTTTAGTGACAGATGTAACAGGTGAATGGAATGAAAATGTGGGAGTGTGAAAGGATAGGATAATTATAGATGCTTGTCTTTGCCCAGCTTTACTGTGGACACAGGGATACTACTGGGGCCCAGATCATGCACGACTTTCTGCAGTTTAGGGCATTGCCAGATCTGGTCTGTTATTTATGCAGAGTGACTGAATGCAGGCATTAATTTCTGTGAGGCAAGGCTCTTTATGGCTCCCTGTAGATCATACAGTGGATGCTGAATTGCTGTCCTTCTGGTCGTAGATAAATTGTCTGTGAGAATTCAGTATCATCTGAGACATTACTGGGATTGTTTCCACATTCTCAGCCCTGGTAGTTAAACGCATTAAATAAAAGAAATGAAAGATGATTTGTTTTTCATTCGGTTGAACTATTCCAAGATTTCAGGGGGAAAAAAAAAATCATCCTGATAGGTCCAGAGTTTTAAATATCAGCACTGCATGTACTGGGGTAAATGCTGCATTCCCCTGGGTACTTACAAGAAAAAGGATCAAGAGAATGTGAAACTTGTAAAATTTATGGTGGTCCTTGGATGGATGTGATGTGTTGGTAGAGGCAAGGCACATACCAAACATGAAGTCGACTAGCCGCTGAAGATTTATATCCGCTAGCATCTCTGTCCCCACAGCACCGTATGTTTATATGGACTGTAAGTTTATTATTGGAAATTGAAGGTCTGCCTCATCACTTCTTACTGGAATCTCATGGATTTTTTTTCTGAAGGACACCAGGAGTAATCCACACTCCCACTTATATCCTGGGTCTATTTCGGTTTAAAGTAATATCTAAAATATGCATCCTTTTTTCTTAGCAAGGAACAGGATTCCTGAAACTAGAGAAGGGGAGCAAGCCACCTCATTTCCATATCTGTTGCTGTAAAACCTTGTTTTCATATGTAAAGCTTTTATAAAAATTTACGTTTTCCTGGTGCTATACACATATCCCATCCTTAGAGCTGGCTGTAAAACAACTTCCGTGCCTGAAAAGCTGCCAAAAATCCAGGAGCATCCCAAGCCCACAGCAGGAATAGCCCTGAAAATCTGTCAAAACAGAGGATGTGCGAGGGGGGGACTGGGGGGAATGCATTTCCCAAGCAGTCCGGGATCCCAGGCCAGGCTGAAGCTCAGCATCCCGGTGCCCTGGTGGTCCCCATGGATGGCAGGGATGCAGCGGTGGGTGGAGGTGCTGCCCGTCAGAGCCCGGAGTGACTGCGCCAGCCGAAAGCACGCGACGCAGTTTTGGCTACCTGTCCTTTGCAGTTGGGGGAGTGCGAGCCATAATTTGGTAGAGGAAAACGAGCAGATTATTTTCCCAGGCACTTGTTCCCAGGAGCCAGCGGCAGGTTGGGGATGCCCCCGGGATGGTGCCCCCCCCCCCCCCCCCGGCCAAGGAAAGGAGGGTCTGAGGCTGCTGAGACTTCAGACCTGCCAATGGCAGCAAATGATATCTTGTATGAGCACACCCTTGGGTAACTGTGGTAACTAAAATACTATTACATGCTCCATGCAGATGGGATTGTAGAGGTTAACCGATGTGTAACCCACACTATTAAGCAGTTCCTGCTCACAGTGAGGGCTACATTATATTTAATGTCATTTTACTTACCTATGATCTAAGGTGTTGCTTTCTTCTAGTATAACCCAGGACTATGTGAGTTTGTCACTTCTTCTGCCCTGCAGGGCTGCTCTCAGGTCGCAGTTATCCCAAGGACAGAAACACAAACTTTTAGGGTATATCCTCACTGCTGAATTGAAACAGCCAGGACCAGCTCCCCAGTGTCAGACAGGTGCTCTACCCATTAGTGTCATCTCCACATCTCCAGTCAGGCTGGCCACAACCAAACAGCCAGCTGGGAATTGCCTCTGGCCCCTGTTAAGTCCTAACTGTCCCCAGGGATTGCGAGGGCAGTACTGGTGTCCCAGACCTAAACCGTGCTATGTCAGCACTGCCAACTTAACAGTACCTGTCCTCAAGTTTCGGGGCCTCAACCTGCAAACCTGGACCTTCAGGATGAGTTTGTTAGTATGGATGTAATCTCTGTTTTCTCCATGGGGAAGGAGAGGAAACAGGAAAAACTTCTCACTTATTTACATAAACTACTATGCCGCTTAACCAAAATGCTGCCTACTAATACATTAACTTGGCTGGAATCTGTTTAGGTTTTGATTTCACAGACGATAAGAGGCTCTGGATTTCACCACTGCTGTGAAAGGACATGCAAAAGGCAGCAGAAGGCCACGGGCATCACCCCGGTGGCCCAGACTTGGGCTGTAGGTGCAGACCCAGTGCTTTTGAGGAGGGCAGCACTGCCCGCAGTTTGGTCTGGGCCAAAAACAATGTCCCACCAGCTTAATGGTGTGCATTGCTCAGCTTTCTAGCTGTGGTGGAGCCAGTAATACCCAATTTTGAACTTATGGTGTAATTAAGAGAGTCACATGTGCTTAAAAGTTACCTGTCTGATTCCAGGTACAGCAGTTTCAGCGGGGCTGAGGGGTCTTGCCTCTTGGTGGGTCTGGCTATTAGAAATACAGCTGTGATCATATATGAAATGTTTTGAAGAAGCAGGGGTCGAAGCAGGGCCCAGCCCAGCCTTCTGCAAATAAATCCAATCTCTCTCTCACCTTCCTAATTTTGTTTTTGTGCTGCAAACACCCCAAATGCTTCCTTGTACAAAATGAAAATGTGCAGAGAGTCACTCCTTGAAGTGATGTTTATTCTCCAGGCTGGCAGCATTTCAACCCTTGGACCAACCTTCTACGACAAAAATTGCCCAACCAGCTGAAGACCTCTTTCTGTTTCTGGATTAATGTGTTCAGCTCCTGTTGATTTATGGGAGCTGTGACTTCGTGGCCTCAACACGTGCTCTAAAGAAAGTGAGTTTGGGTCAGAAACCAGGAGTTACCCACTGGAAAACAAAACAAAGGGAGATGGATTCAGTCTGTGTCTGTGCGCCGTGCCTGCGATTCAGGTGCCCTGGGCCGTCATGATCACAGAACGTGGAAGAGGTGCTGCTCCTCCTGGAGCGTCTGCGTGCTGCTCAGCTGGGAGGAGGGACGGAGGGAGAGACGACATTCGCCATTCCTTTTCTGAGGTGCTCAGTGCTTTCATCCCGCCCTGACTGCACTAGCTGCATGTCCCCAGGTGTCCCCAGCACCCCAGGGGGTTCCTGGGGTGGCTGAGCACCTCCGAGCACCAGCTCACCAGCCAGCCCAGCCTGGAGGATGCTGTGCCCCTGAGTTCAGCCTGAACAAGATAAGGGGCCATGAGAATACAGCTTGGTTAGAGTCATGGCACGGTCCAATCACGGACACTCTGTCTGATGTATTTTCCTTATCTGAGTGGAAAAAGCAGCACCCGCAACTCTGCCCCAGCGTAAAGGTAACCGAATTGATCTTGTGTGTCTGCAATTAGCAAGTCCTCGCAGACTTTCAGCAAAGCCAGAAAGAAGAAAGACAGAACAGCGATAACGGAGGGACAGCTTTCTATACACGCTGAGCTGGCAAGGACACAAAGGACACACACAGAGGATTCAATTTTTTTTTTTTTTCTAATTTCATCTGACATTTAGCAATCATAACTTTTCATTTGAGTAATAAATGGGTTTGTCCTTTTCAGTAAAACTGCTGTGGACTTATTATTCCCTTTATGGTGTGTTTTGCTGAATTCCAGATGTTGCTGTTTATTCAAGACAAAGTTCATCCAAAGAAGGGTCAAGAAAAAAAAAGTTATGCTGAAAGAAAAAAGAAAAATATTTTGAGAACAGTTAGTTTGTGTAGGTATTACTGTTACATGGAGCTTTACACTGAGCTGAAATACAGCAATGCAGTGAATCATTCTGGGGGAGTGAAAATGACTGTCAATGCTTGCTTCCCCCATTAACCTTTTTTAATGTGAACTTGTAAAATAATATGTGGTCTGGGAGATGAGGAACAAGTGACTACTCATTGAGATAGCCTCCACAGGAGAAATTAGCAACTTTCCTGAGGTGACAGTGAAAGAAATAACCCTTTGCTTATCCAGTCTACTCCTAGGTTAAGTGCCGATCTCTACAGGCAGAGATGGAGCAACCAGGGGAAATACATGATTAAAGTTACTGCTTATTTGGGTTATGCCCTAATTGTTTCTGTCTCAGATGAGATCCCCAGTGTGCTAGGTACTGTACAAAGCAAAACCCAATCCACACTAGAGCATTTATAGGTTAAACAAGACACCACAGGCCTTGCTTAGAGATGAGAAGAAGACAAAACATTCTTCAGTTATTTTCTCAAGAATTACCAAAGCATCGCTTACATTTTAACTAGCTTTTAATCTTGGAAACAAAGGCAGAAGCAAGTCAGACTGTTGGTGCTGTGCAGCCTTCCCCCAGGAGGAGAAGGAGCAGGGAGAGGAGCAGAGGGAGTCGATGTGGCTATACCAACCAGTAAATAGGATATCGCTGCTCTTGTGTTTGCTGTGCACAGGTTTGAAACATCTGACTGAACACTGAGTAACTCGGTTCCCACCAGCAATACACGCAAGATGCACTAGCAAAGAGCAATTTCCACCTGCAGTGAGTGTCCAGCGCTCACAATTTGGGCTACCCCATTCTGCAAGTGCTCCTGCCCTTTGGGAGAGACATCTCCATTCCCTCTCCTGACAGGGAACCAGTCCGTCTGGAACCAGCCCAGGTGGCTGTAGAGCAGCCTAGGGGTGGCTCTGAATAGCAAACCTCTGACTATAGTCCTGTCTTGGTTTCTGGAGTGAGAATATGACTTAAAGCTGAGTTCAGTCCTTTGGCACAACTAAACTGAGCTGGCGAATTTGCCTCCAATTTTGGTAGATTTCCTCCATCTTGTAAAGGAAAATAAGCAGAATAAAAGCAAGAGGTTTGTTTTATATGTGGGGAAGACATTCACAAGAGTGGTTTGCAACCTGCTGTTGCTAGCTGAAAGCTGCTGAGATACTTAGCAGCCTATGTGAACTAATTGCACTCCCTGGAACTGCATGTTCAGATCCTAATTCAGCATTTCATCCCTGTCAAGTGGGATGAAACCACCCCTGACCGGTAACCAACCCCTGTATGAGGAGTTTTTGAAGTGTGGGTACATTCTGCTTGCCCATCCTCCACTGGGCTGCCCCGATGAGGGACAGAGGTGGAGAAAGAGTCTTCTCTGTGACCAAGGGGCATGATGGAGAGATTTTCTGGAGCCACTGGGGACTGGGAACTGCCTCCTCAGGAAGCCAAGAGGCTGATATCTCCCCAGGCCTAGGGAGGTGCAAATAGACGTGTGTGGCATCAGGTCTAAAGACACCTTATGCTGGGCTGGAAATGAGCAGCAATGCAAAATCAGCACAAAGCACAAAAAGTAGATAGCTATCCCCTGGCCCGATTTAACGCTTGGCAAATTCCCGAGCAACCTTTCCTTTCAGTAACCCTCGGAGCACTCCAAGAGCTTGTCAGGCAGGTTGGCTCTTTCTTACCAAGTTGAGCTTGCCCTGTGCAGACACGAGGGATTAATTGCAGAGACTCTTGCAGTCTGGGGGGCCTGCCTGTGCCGTCAGCCCACAGCTCTTCCACCACCCTGCAGCAATCCCTGCAACCCATCCTGTGGTGGATTCAGGGTGGCCTTGGCATGGGTTTCTGGGTGCTGGCAGGAGGCTGCCACACAGTCAGAAATGCCAGTGGTGCCAAGAAAAGGGCTCCTTCCAGGCTGAATCTGTCCTTGTGTCTTTATCTCCATCTGAGACATCCCGGGAGGAAGGGGAGGACGTGTCAGTGTGTGAGTGATCACCTCGAAGCAGTAGAGCTGAGGGGTAAACTGAAGACTAAAATGTGAAATGCTTGTGCCCAGCCAGATTTTTCTGAGTATCTCTACCCCTGTTCATGAAGAGGTTTGATCTTGTTTCCCCCAGGACCATTTTCTCCCCGCTCAGAAGGTGCAGAGGCACTAGTGGGTGGTTGTCCTTGTGAACCGTGCTCCCTGCCACAAAACTACCAAAGCAGTGACTTGACAGCTCCCCAGGGCTTCTGTTTCCCTCAGGTTTGGTACCTCCTTAATTAAAAACTCAGTAGATATCAAATAGATTTTTTTTTCATTTGCTTTGGATGCCTTTGGGAAGGGGGAAGGGAAAAAACCTCTCTCCTCTGCTTGCTAGCAGGAATATTTACCTACGGACACAGCCTAATCTGACTTTTAAGCAAAACAGATCAATATTTGCTTTTCACCACATCGAAACTTGCTGTTAGCATTCCTGGTACAGAAATTAATAAATATTGATGTTAGGGGCCAGCAATTTGGCTGGTATATGTAGGTATATTCTGCTTCAATTCAGCAAAGTCAGTTTATTCCAGAAGAGTTGTCCCCATATTTTTCACAGCTGCAACAAATTTTGTTTCCAAAATGAAGTTACAATCAAGCAGGAAAAGAAATGATGAATGGAAAATTAACTGCATGAGATCAAACAGGAATCAGCATGGGTACCTGGAGGGGTGGAGGCTAGATTCGTTTTAGGGAAGGGAGTGCTGGTGCGGGTTGGGTTCCTGCTATCCCCTAGCCTGACTACCTGAACCTACGTGTCTCAAGTTTGTCAGGTCACAAGATTATTCATATTTGCTTATATTATAGTCTCTGTTAGGAGCACTAATGCATCACTCCTTTTGTGTTTGCCATGAGGAAATACATAGCATTAGACAGCTGACAATCTATGCAGACAAGGTAAGTAGAAAGTAGGAGATAACATTGTTATACCTATTTATGGGCAGGGAGGATTAAGGAAAGGAGATTAAGGGACATGCCTGTGGCAGTCTGTGGCAGACAAAGCAGTTGAAGACTGGTCTCCTAAGACCCCTGTGAGTGTCCTCCTCGTATGACCACCTCTCCCCTGAGAACACCCTTATGTCATTGGGAGAAATGAAATTTGAGGTATGCCAACTAGTCCTGTAACAGGACCTTTCCAAAACAGGGACATATTTTGCAAATGGATATATTTTCTTTGCAAGTTAGTAATAGGGACCCAATACACCTACCACAGGTATCAGCACTGCCTTTGGCTTGCCAGGCATGTGGGAGCCAGCAAAGCTGGACCAAGATCCATTCCCAATGGTGCCTGAGGAAGTGAAATAGGGTGAAATGCCCTTCCTGTACCACTAAGCCAGAAAAGTGAACACAAACCATCTCCACATCTCTCCACAGCCCCAGCTGGGACTTGCCCTGCTTCCAGAATAGGGCAGTGAAAGGGGGATAAACTTCATTATACATGTCCCAGCTAAGAGCACGTATTTAGTTCTTTGCCACGAAGCAGAGCTGCTGGGCAGCTCTTAGCACCGCCACAACCTGCCCCTGTCCCAGAGCTGTGTTTGCTGTGTGCACAGCAGTCTGCGGTGGAAGAAAAGCACAGTCTGCTGACACTTTCCACACATGATGTTAGCAGGTCGATCTCAACATCAGTTCATGGACATGCATGTTCTAATGACTTTCCATCTATTTTGTACAGTCCTGACCTCTAGTAATAACTACTAATGTTTACCTCTAACAATATCAGTAACAGTATCACTGATGATGCTCTGAAGGCAGCTGCTAGTGAGTATTGGCAAGGTCAAGGCTAGGTGCTGGACTATCTTCCCTGTGCCTGTAAACTCCTCGCTGTGTAATATGATGGCCAAGCTGGTGTCCTTGCATCGCCAGATGTTATCTATGATATGTAAACAGCATGTTGTCCCCTGCCTCCTTTCTTCGCTGACGTATCTCAGTGCATTAACGTCACCTTGTGCTATGCTGCCCGACTGGGTAGTGTCAATGGCTGTGCGGTAGCATGACTTGGACAGATAGGGGATTGGCAATAGGTACTTCTAGAAATAAGAGTGTGGTGTTGTGTATATGTCTGGTGCCAGCCAGGAGGTCAGGGTTCCCACAGCAGGTCACCTTTGAAATTCATCTTGCTGCTGTCCCTGAACGACCATCCTGCACTGTGACTTTTGGTTTAGCACGTCATTAGTAGGCATATTAATACCATGGTTTCACCAGCTTAACTAGTCAGAGAGGGGAACCCTTACTCCCAAAATTGCACTTGGGTTCCCAGCATGATCCTGTCACGCCAGTGAAAGGCAGAGACTCCGAACTGTGCATTTCCCCTGGCTGAAGCAAAGAGAGAAGCAGAGTGGTGCTGGTCCACAGCCTGCCTGGGGTCGCAGAGCTGGCTAGGAGTGGTGGCGTGGAGGGACATGGGTTTAATCACCAAACAGAGTGCTCAGGAGCTGGAACATGTCCACTGCACAGTGGCACAATCTGAGAAGCCATTTAAGGTCTCAGCTGGAAAACAAACATAGAAAAGATAACCACGGATTATAAGGCTGTTTGAGATCTATGTACATACGCTGTTTTGACAGCAGAAATTATAAACAGATCATTTTTGTTGACCTGTGCCCTACAATCTGTTTGAGAGCAATTCCTGCCTTTTATCTGAGAAACCGATGGTGGAAAACATTGCTTGTATGGAAAATACTGTCTCAGTCATCTCTTGCCCAGTGGGTTTATTTCCTAATTCCTGATTAACCGAGCTAATACTCATACTTCCTTGCACTACCTGAGTGTAAGTCCCCGTGGTGCTGTTGCTGACTGTTTGGACGAGTCTGTGCTGATGAGTCAGAGCCGAAATGTCTGTGATGGACTGATAAAAGGAGGGTGACACTTTAGGCAGCACAAACCATGAAAGAGCCACATGCATCAGCCTATTCCACAATACTTTCACCAGTGGAGGGAGGAGGAAAAGGAAAAGGGAGATACAGGAAGGAAAGAGGCAACAGGAGGAAAAACAGGGCATGGATTGCAGCAAACAGCCAGGACACAGAAAAAAAATTTCCAAAGCAGAGAAAGGTGGCTCCCACATAGAAATCTGCTCCGTTTTGTCCTGCTTACTTAACAGAAGCGCTGCAGGCTTCCCACACTTCTCTTTTAGTTCCTGATGACAGCATGAGAGAACAAGGCTGTTTCAGCACGTTGCTCCTCCTCACTATTGGGCTTGACCTGCTGCTTGCTCTTCCCTTCTTGGGAGAGTGAGAAGGTGGAGGCAGGGACTGGAGGTCCAGGGCATCTTTCCTGGGAGGTGAGGTGAGGCCAGCAAGACAGTAAGCATCTAGGAGGTGGCAGATTTGACCAAGCAGTTGATGCTGTTGTTACTGCCAGGGTCTGATGCTACAGGCAAGGCAGGAACTGTAAGGAGAACAAGAAAAGTCTCTCAGACTGCTAGAAGCAGATCCTGCTGTTTAGGCTGGTTTCACTCTCCTCTGAGATGTGTAGGCAGCGGTCAATGGTGCCTGTGTGGTAGCAATAGCATTGCTGCACCTGTGATGGGTGGAGGATTTTGTTCAATTAATCTAAGAGATTAGACCTCTCTTTACAAACTTGGCTGGAAAAGGAGAATGGCAGCTCTTTTTACACATTATCATCTTGAAGTGCATTTCTCTGGGGCTGAGGTCCAGCAGGCTCCAAGAAACCCCTCCCCAGGGACAGAGCCTTTGCTAGACCTACATCTGTTTTCCCAGCCATCACTCTGCCCAGTTAGCACTGAAAAAACCTCCTTATGGAATTATTATTGCAGACCATTTGCTGGTCTGGATCAGTGCCTGCTTCTGGCAGATGTATTTGTCCTTCAGTCTTCCCCCAGAACCATCACTGCCAGGGCCATAACTGGGCTTTCGTTGTTGCAGTTATAAGAGTGATTAAAGCTGCAGAGGATGCAGAGTTAGAGCCAGGCCAGGCTGTTTCCCCAACCTTCATCCTGAGATTGGTTTTCATTTGCCTGCTATTGTGTTAGAAATCTGCATTCATGGAAGGTATTCTTAGTACGAGAGCAAAAGAGACTTCTTGTTTGGCTGTGTTCTGCCTACCTGCTGCTGGCCAGACACATTTCTCCCAGGATGTGACAGCCAACTGGGTGGCAATTGAATCTGCTTGTCTCATTTCTGCAGCACTGATATTGACCCCAGCCCTGTGGTCTCAATTAGGCCTTTTCCATCTCTGACATAACTCAGTTGTCACTAGTACCTCCCCAGGTCTTGGGTGCATGCCATCTCGGCTACGGTCTTGTCCTAAAAACAGGGTAGACACAGAGAAACTGCCTGGTGGGAACAGTCTATAGTTCATGCCCTGTCCAGCAGTTGCTTGTGGGAGTATTAGATGGTCTAAAGACAAAAACCACGCGAGCAATGGAGCTAATATCCTATCGATATGGAAGGCACCAGGCCTGTGCCCTGGTCCTATTTAATTTCCAAAACCAGACATGATCCAAACTATCTAACTTCAGTAAGCTATGCAGAGTAAATATCAGTCTAATTCTCTCTAGAAGACGGAGCCTCACCCTGGGAGTACTGCAGATCCTACCTAAGGCTCCATACAAAGCTCTTGGTGGTGTAGGAAAGACAACAGGCTGCATCCACTGCCCAGCTCTATGCCCACACCTGGGGTGCTCGCACCCGCTGGGCAGTGCTTGTGCTTGGGTCTCTCGCTCCCAGATATTTCACGGACACATCAGCTCAAAAATAAGCAGTGACATTTTTACCGGGGCATCTTCTACCTCACCAGTTCTTACAGAGCAGGATCTGGGCAGGAAACATCTGCTTCAGCGAGTGTGGCAGCCTAAGCAGTCAAATGAGCTGTGGCAAAACGGGGAGTAAACACGGCTGGTGCATAACAAAGCGGTGTCCGGTAGCAAATTCCTCCTATCGGAAAGAAAACTGAATCTTACCCTTGTTTCCCCAAATCCTCTCTGTTTCCCAGCTAAGCCCCAACAATTTCAAGCATCCCAGGCATGCAAGGAAATACTGCTGACGTCAGGCAGCTGGAGGCCGGGGAGAGGGGACGGAGCTCAGGAAGTCTGTGCCCCTGACAATGAAACAGATACTGTGTGGAGAGTATATTCTGGGTCATAAAAGGGTTTCCCTGGTGCGCAATCTGTCTGAGACAATTTTCTATTTAAAGTCCCCAGCTGTAGCCTGAGGAAGGGGCAGCAGAGAACTGAGTGAATCATCCATCCTGTCCGAGAGAATCCCGAGGTGGGAGATTTCCTGCGTTCAGAAAGAAAACAAGACATATGCTCGCTGCTGGTGCCAGAGGGGAACCCAACACCATCTAATGGGGACCTCGATGAGGTCATCGGGGAACCCAGATGTAATGCTCATCTGCTATTAATTCCTCACTCTTGGAAAAACAAGGGCTGCGGGCTTTCTCGCTGATGGGTATGCTGTGCTGGAGTAGGTCCACAGAACGGGTGCAGGTTGCCCCACCATAAAGACGAGCTACAGCCAGGTTGTACCCGTGGAGGAGGTGGTTTGTGGTCACCGGCCCCATGCCCTCCCCGACCCGCTGGAAGCAAGCAAGGGGAGCTCCCCATCCCAGTTCCACCACCGCTCCCGAAGGCAGACTGTGGTCAAGGCAGTCAAATCCATTCCTGCACTGGTTCATGAGCTGCATGAGTATTGTACTATCTGCTCACCTCATACAAGGACTTCTGCTGCAAATTATTCATCAGGGAGAAGAAGCTTCAAGTTACAAAACACTGTCATTCACTGAATCAGCACTGAATCATGTTCATACTCAGCACGTAAGAAGATTTCAGCCACTTGAATGCTTAAAGTGCTGTCTGCAATGAATAAAGGTGTGAAGATTATAAAATATAGGGTAGTATTAGCTTAGCTACATCTATTTAAACCCAGTTATCAACAACACTCACGTTTTTCATCTGTGCTTGAGGCTAAACTTCATGTCCTTTTGTAATTTAAAATGGGTTTAAGGATGGGATTTTCAAATTTTTGGGGGTCTAATTTTCCCCTCATTGAACCATTGAGCATTTCAGTGGAAGCATCCCAGAGAGCACAGAAAAGCAGTAAGTACGTGTCTTAACAGAAACACTGCGGTCAGACATGCAAAATGCTGATATGCTAAAAATTCAGTGCACTGATTCAATCACGCTCACATCATTTTGATAAGTTAACTTTTTATGGACAGGATTCATATCAGATCAGACAATTTTTATTTGTGTCACTCCAGCTTCATGTCAGATGGAAAAGGCGTAGTAGGTCACCTAGTCTGTCAGGCAGAGACTATCCTACCAATACAGTTTTTGAGAACTTGGTCTATCTCCTAGTGAGTAACGCTTGCAACCATTTCCTGTAGCAGATTATGCTAACCTCAAAAAACATTTCCATTTATTTGACTAAGTTTTGCATTATCTCTAAATTAAGAATTGTATTTAACTATGCACTTCCATAACAAGTCCTCTTTTTTTATACTCGTTAGATTAGAGAAGCAAATTTCTACTTGAAATATTTGGTAAACAAATAAGGGAAAATATCTTTGTCTGCAAGTGTGCTACAGATGCAGTCCTCACTAATGGTGTCTTTACGGAAGAAGTTTGTAAATGTTTGACAGGAGAGGTGGGATTTGTCCAACCGACTCCAGATGTTCACACCATAAATTTATGCCTATGAGCTAAGTGTCTAGACTGTTTTTATAGTCAATGGAGAAATACAGGCACTTCAGGATGCATTTTTCCTTATCCTAATGTCTATAACGGCTCTGATATTGCACCCTGAAAGTGCCTATTTCTTTCCACTGGCTGTAAAGGGAACCTTAAGTGACTAGCACTGATGCGAATGTCCTGGCTATGTCTGCACTAGAAAACTAAAATGCCAGGGATCATTCTCTGGCACTCAAAATGAGGGGCAAGGATTGGCACTGAATGTTCTTGCCCTCAAAAGTAGTGAGGTTGCCCCAAAGTAACTGCTACCACCCTGACCTGAGCCCACCAGGCCTTTGGGAGAGCACTAGGTGGTCCAGGTTGTAATAATGCTGGGGACTGTTCTAGTGGCTGTGAGGATAGTCTAGCACCGTGGATGGTCAAGCTAAAGGGGGAACCCATGGTAGCTGGCCCAGGAACAGACATTTATGTTGTAGACATGCCAAGTAAGAGAAGTGAATCCTACTGAATGTCTTGGAGGTGCTCAGGTCCTCTTGTGCTGCCTTCACTGCCTGTAAATGTGAATTATTTGGTTGCTGCTTGGATGCTGTTGGTGTTTCTTCTGCGGGGACTATGGTTGCTGGTTATTATTTGGCTGCTCTGACCTTTCTTCTTATCCTTACTGAAGCATGAAGGTATTTTTTTGTCAGTGCCTCCAGCTCTTTTCACATGCCGTGCAGGAAGAGGATGGCTCATTTGCCTCTGTAGAGATTTCCCTAAATTGATTTCCCTCTAGTGGATTTGTGCTGATGGAAGGATTAAGCTTTTCACTTGCTATTTGGTGATTATTAAAATCACTGGGGATAGGATAGCGAGATCAAGTAATGCCTTTGCTAAACCCAAAGGGCTTCCTGAGTCAACTTTTGCTGCTCCTTTAATGTCAATACATGGCTCTTCCCATCCACAACAGAGCCAATTGCCAACAGCACCCACCAAAGCAGGAGCATCCTTTCGTAAACCTCAGTCTGGTTGTAACATTAGCTGTAAATATAATGGAAAAATCCGATCCTTTTTTTCATCTCGATTTGCATAGTCAAGACACACTGTATTACGTTCACTTTTTACATAGTAAAAACTGCTTTTTTTGTGAAGCGCTTCATTATTTTGATGCAAAATTTCTCATTTTCCACCTTTCAGTGGCCCTCTCTTGTGCCTGCAAGACATAGGTGTCACTGTCACCAAGAGCTATTGCTGTGGGTGTGTACCATGTATGCTAAACCTATCAAAGGCAGATTCTGATCACAGTTTTTGTGGTGCGAGTATAGCATGACCATGACCAGAGTCTGTCTGCTAGGGAAATAACACCTGAAATAATTTCATACAGCTGGAGCACCTGATTCTTCCATTTTTTGGCTTTATCTCAGCAGTTTCAGTCAGACTTCTCCATGCAACAGCAAAAATGAGAGGCAAGTCTGTCCCCAGACACTGAGGATGGACAGAAATGAAAATAAAACTCAAAACCAAGGAATGGATGTTTCACTTCTGAGGGGAACCTAGAAATCCTGACATGGCATTACAACTGCTTCTTTTTAGCTTTGAAATCTTGCTCTTTGACAATGTATTACTGAGTATTTTTATCTATATGCCTTCTCTTCCATGTAAAAATACCAGTTTTCAATTAAGGATATCTTACTTTTGTAGTGGGTGTTAGATTTTACTCCTGAAGCTTTAAAACAGAAGAAAAATTACTGATAGGGAGAGTGCTAATATATATCACAGGAAAAATTCCTAAAGAGAAGGAGTTCTTGGAAATTGGTCTCCAGACCAATTTTTGCACAAATGAGAGGTGCCATGAAAAATGATAATCCTTATTAATTAAATCTTTTGGTGTTAGAGAACAAATGGAGGCACATCTGAAAGCTGAAGGGATTTGTAATATGACTCGGTCTTTTTGCCTCTAGGTCACCGCTTCAGAGTAGGTGTGGGCTAGTAGCAACTGAAAGTTATTATTCTCTGACAGCTGCTTGGAGACCTCTAGGAAATGAGTTTGTGTTATCCTGCTACCAGTGGTAGAGTGACTGATGCAGCATCAAGTAATCTATCCTCCCTACGGGGGGTAATTGGTATTTTCCTCCATGATAGCAAACAGAGAGACTGTAGCTAAAACAGGCATAAAGCAAAATTATCATTCTGTCATTGTATCACCAGCATCAGACACATTATTATTTTCAGCCCCAGAGTGCTAATGCTATGCGCACCTTGCCACCATGGTGTCCGGACACCGACCACAGGCAGTATCGGCAGGATGCCCCGGTACCCTGGGGGCTGGCATCGCTCTCCTTATCAGTAATGCTCACATGGAAGGAAGAGCTGGGGAGGGGAAGGGAGGCGAACCTCCCTAATCACTCACTAGGATCTGTCATTACTTCGTAGCACACATGCTGTCTGCGATGGCGCAGTTTCTCTTCGTTCCTGTATATGAAACATGGGCACAAAGCAGTATAAATGACCTGTTGGCCAGCTTCCTCCTGCTCGCCACCTGACTCCTCTGCCATCCATTCCTGCCCTTCTGAAACTTTGGCTTGGTTTCTTGACGGGTAGCATCAGCATGTGCACAGCTGGCTCTGGGGCACCTGTGAGCACACAGTCATGTTAACTGGATGTCGTGGCTTAACCCCAGCCAGCAACTAAGCACCACGCAGCTGCCCTACCACTCCCCTCCTCAACTGGACAGAGGAGAGAAAATATAACAAAAGGTTCCTGGGTTGAGATAAGGACAGGAATGATCACTCAGCAATTACCATCACAGGCAAAACAGACTCAGCTTGGGGAAAATTAACTTAATTTATTGCCAATCAAACCAGAGTAGGGTAATGAGAAATAAAAATAAATCTTAAAACACCTTCCCCCACCCTTCCCTTCTTCCTGGGCACAGCTTCACTCTCAAATTCTCTCCCTCCTACCCCCAGCAGTGCAGGGGGATGGGGAATGGGGGTTGGGGTCAGTTCATCACATGTTGTCTCTGCTGATCCTTCCTCCTCAGGGGGAGGACTCCTCACTCGTCCCCTGCTTCAGTGTGGGGTCCCTCCCATGGGAGACAGTTCTCCATGAACTTCTCTAACATGAGTCCTTCCCACAAGCTGCAGTTCTTCACAAACTGCTCCAGCGTGGGTCCCTTCCATGGGCTGCAGTCCTTCAGGCACAGACTGCTCCAGTGTGGGCTTCCCACGGGGTCACAGCCTCCTTTGGGCATCCCCCTGCCCCAACGTGGGGTCCTCCCCGGGCTGTAGGTGGAGATCTGCTCCCCCGTGGACCTCCCTGGGCTGCAGGGGGACAGCCTGCCTCACCAGGGTCTTCCCCACGGGCTGCAGGGGAATCTCTGCTCCGGCGCCTGGAGCATCTCCTCCCCCTCCTTCTGCACTGACCTGGGGGTCTGCAGGGCTGGTGCTCTCACATGTTCTCACTCCTCTCTCCAGCTGCAGTTTCTGTGCCCCAACAACTTTTTTTCCCCTTCCCCTATGTTATCCCAGAGGTGCTACCACTGTTGCTGATGGGCTCGGCCTTGGCCAGCAGTGGGTCCATCTTGGAGCCGGCTGGCATTGGCTTTATCGGACATGGGGGAAACTTCTAGCAGCTTCTCACAGAAGCCACCCCTGCAGCCCCCTGCTACCAAAACCTTGCCACGCAAACCCAATACACCGGAGTGTCCAAGGCAACTTTACACAGGCCACTGAAGTAAAACATCAACAGTCTTTGGATGAGGGACAGCTGGCAGAATGCATTTGGACCTTGTTGGCACTTTGCATTTTTGCAAATCCATTTTGCAAAGAACATCTCCATCACATTTTTTGGTCCAGTACTAACACTCACCAGATCCAGGTTTACTGTCGCATTGAACTTCAGTTTTAGAGATAATTGACTCACATCACAGAGGAAATGATCTCATTTTACCCTGATCACATAAGAAAATTGGGGTCCAACCTCCGGTGGGATTTCCTGTTATTTCCCTGGTGGACTCTGACTGATGGGGCATCTGCACCCAGAGATGCTTTCCTGGCAGACTTTGTTTCCCATGTTTTTCCCATCTGCCTCAGCTGTGCTCTCATCTGCCTTCATGACTGATACAGCCTCCTCCAGACCATAGTTCATTTCATTCAAATACAAAGGTTCAAGCCAGGTGCATTGCCCTCTGCGGAGACCTATTTCCCTCCACTGACTGAAAGTTGCTTTGAATGATGCTCTCGGACTTAGATGTGTGCCTTTGAAATGCCTAATAGAAGGAGACCTGCATCTTAGCATGTGCATTTCTAGAGAGAGTTGACACAACAGAGCCAATATTCAGAAGAAGGAAAAAAAAAAAAAAGACCTTGGAGACCTGGAAAAATATGTGAAGAGAGTTAAAGTGATTTATACAGGAAAAGAATATTTAGTGGCAACTCAGTTACAGTCAATAAAAAGGTTAAAATGTTAAAGAGCTTTTTAAGTCTAATGGAGAAGGACATGACAAGAAGCAGTGGCTGGAAACTGAAGCCAGAGAAATTCAAGTGCAATCTTACAAACTATAACTCCCATGAAGCACTGTGCCACCAAGGGAAAATGAAGTTTAATGTTGATCCTGACTCAAAGCAGATCATCGTTGGGAGGTGACAGCTGTGCCACCAACTGCAACAAACATTTAAGCATTGAGACTATCTGGATGTTGTGGTCAGACTCAAAGGATGCTCAACTGGGCCACTGCGTAGTCTGAGCAACCACAGACCAAACTAGGGATTCAGTTGCATATTAATAGGTGCTTGGTGCCATTTGAGGGGTTCTGGGTAGTCTGAGATATCCACACAGGACTGGCCAGACATGACACAAGACCTACAGAAGACCCTTTTGGAGTAGAAGGTAGAAACTAGGAAAGTTACATTAGTAAACCTGCAAGGGTGTTAGACTATGATGAGGAGGTAGCTGAATCTAGTCCCAGTTGTATAGACTCCTCTTACAGCCAGTGGTGAGCTCTAAGTAGACTGTCTAAAAATGGGGGTCTGAAATAAATCTGATGAACCATAACACGAAAACACTTATTTGTCTCCCTACATTGCAAAAAGAGAGCAGGGCAATTGGCTCAGATGTTGATACTTCGGTGTAGGTATCTAATGCTAAGTGAGATGAATCCAACACTGAATGACTAAATAAAATGCTCCACTACCAAAACAATGTTTTTAAATATTTTCTTGAGACTAAATTGCAAGATTTTCATTTTTCAGTCTGAATTTTGGACAGTAATAAACAACCAAAGGCTAGAAATTCCATGTTTTCCTTTGGCCAAACTAAACAAATTAGCTAGACTACAAAAGTTATTCCAGTGCTCTTAATGTAAAAAAAACCAACATACATCCATTGAAATTAGAAAGGTTTATTTCTCTCTCAGAAACATCCCAGGCCAACTTGTGAAGTTTGATGAATACATAGCCACTGATCTGTGAGCAGACTTCTTGCTACTCCCCAGAAATCTCTTTGCTTGAATATAGATTCCCAGCAGTTAGACAACAAACCCTTGCCAACAGGCACGTAGTTGTGCAATGTCCAAGCATAAGACTCTGAAAGTTGCAAAGCAATACATAGTGAAGCAACCAGGAAAGAAAAAGAGAGGAAGAAATAAACGAACCCAAAGTAAGGAAAAGATCAGAAGCTTGTTTGCTCCAGTGGCCTTTGACATCATGTTGCTGCTGTAGCTAAGGCAACATAAACCTTCCCTAACCCTCTGCTTATCCCCTCCGGCTACAATAGATGATCGTCCCCTTTTAATGACTGTACTTTCTACTGCTCCCGCACAAGATTAATTTCATAGTCTAGGGCTGAATCATGAAGGAAAGTGCAGGGAAGTGGCAGCAAAGACAAATGTCATGACCAAGGCTGGTAGAGGAGCGGAACACCGAAGCCAGCCAGATCTGGGCAGGGTGGTGGAACTTTGCCCCCGTGCACACCAGGCGCGTGGAGAGGCGTGTTGTACCACTCCCTGCAAACACAGCCGCTGCAGGGGTTCGAGCTGCAAACGAGCAGAGGCACGCAGAGGTCAAGATTATTTTGAGAGACCTAAAATTAACAGCCTTCTCTCCTGAGTCACTGAGAAAACATTGTTTGTTTGGGGGTGGTTTCTGCTAGGAAACGCACAGTACCTTTAAAGGTGCGTTTACCTGCTGTACGTGCTGGTCAGGCTTTGGGGAGTAGATGTACTCAAAGAAAAGGCAATATCTGAATCAGTCACAAGTGAGTCTTTTAAGACAAGCAGGTTATCACATTAAATTGACCGACAAGTGCTGGAGCTACAGGACAAGATGTCCCTATTGTCCCCAGAGGAAAGCGGGCGATGGTCTGGGCCATGCCACGGCCTCTCCTCTTGAAGCGGTGGTGAGGATGGGTTTGGGCAAGATCCCAAAGTTCATGCCAGAGGCATGGGGAAGGTGCACTGTAGTCTCTGCTAGTAAACTGCAGTATCAGGCCTTCGACCTGAGCACTGCAACTGTACCAGCTGTGCTTTTAAATTGCTGAAAAGCCCTGGTTCAGGTTTATTTAAGGTTAACTTGTCCTTTTCAAACAACTCCGAACACCTCAGGGTCACCACGAGCCTAGGACCATCCCCTCCTGTTTTGAAGGCCAGCAGGGCTCCGTGGTCTAGACCGAACCAGACCATGCTGGCTGCCCTCAGGAGCAGAAAACGTGCCCTGGCAGTGTTTTGTTTGCTCTTCAGATGAAGTGGTGATTTCTGAACAGCACAAATGAGACTCACAAAAGTTTGTCAGAGCCCTGAGGAAATACGTGTAGTTTTAAGGTGTCAGCAAAGCCCGTCACTGTGTTAGCAGGTGTTACCTGCAACTCCCTTCTCCCTCATAGGCTTCCCCTAAGCTGATTAACTATTTAAAACAATCTTGTCTACACTAGGATTTTAATATTTCGTAATTCCTGGAGTGCGTCTGGAAATTGAAATAGTCCCTGATCAGCAAAAGATGCTCTCCTGGCCCCAGCATCACAGGGGATGGAGGGACAGGCGGCAGTGAGAGGGGTGGTGGGAGCTCGCTACATTTCAGCGGTGATGATAACTCTGATACCTCACTGGTTTCGCTCAAGGTGTGGAGCATACCTTGGTCCTGATCCTCAACCACCAGCACTCCTTTTGTGCTCAGGGCGCTCCCCTGGGGAGCTGCAGTGTGGACTGAGGTCCTCGGAGCACAGAGCCTGGGTCTACGAGTACTTCTGCGTGTGCTCTCCTCTGAGCTGGCCTCAAGCTGAGCTCGGGTTTGGTTCCTGAGTGCTCAGCGTGCTTGAAAAATCTCATGGGATCCAGGTCGTGACAGAATCAAGCAGATGGATGTGTAAGCCTCCCGGAGGGCCCCCGGACCCTGGGGCTAAGGCAGGAGTTACGCTTCCATCCGCTTGACTCTGTCAAGACCAGAGCACTTCTTGGGCCAGCTCCCTTTTAGATACTGAGCTGCAGAAACTCAGAAGCTAAACCACAAGGCACTGGTGGAGTTTAGACACCCCAGGGTGAGATGAGAGCTGCAGGCTGCAGTTCTGGATCTAAAAATTCCCCACTTTTGGGGAACTTTGGATTGCATCTGCTCTTTAGGGTCAGCGTACTGCAGAGTGTCCCTCAGCTAATGCCACAGCACCTCATCATGCCAAAATCCTCACCTGAGCCCTGTGGCTGAGTTTCCATCCCTTGCCTTGTGATGATAGGAAGGTTTCTGGCTGGATCCTTCCTGGCTACGGATGGACATCCTGGCTGGGGCACGCGCCCAAGCACTAGAAGGAGAAGCATCTCTCACTGGCTCTCATCCAGCCTTTCAAAGCACCAGGGCCAAGGGAGTCATGTGAAACCTAAGCACAGAGTCAGCATTTAAAGGGCTTCAGCACTTAAATCATTGGCAGTCCCTGTTTAAAGTAGGATAATTAATTGTCCCTGCTGATAGCTACCTGATGCGCTCCACCAAAAATGCACTTTTTTTTGTAGGCTATGTAAGAAGGTAACAATTTAGGAAGAAAAAGTCCATGAACAGCCTAACCCAGCAGAATGAAATGGCAATTATTGTATAGTCAGACAGCATGGAGCCTGTGCTTTTAATGCAATTAATTCTGTCATGGCTTAATAAATTCATTACACTGGCGTAGTCAAGACTGAAGTTTAACAAGCACAATGATAAGGGTTCTTTTGTGTTTAAATATATTAGCATTCAGACTTTTAAAGGGAAATTTTGCCTATTCTGAGGCCTTGGCTGCTGCATAATTGAAAAAAGGCACCTACAAAATTATGCTTTTTTCAGACATGATTTTTTTTTTTTTGCATATGCCTCGTAAAATTGGACTGATTTTTTTAAAAATACAAGTGAAATTAGCTGGACCTTTAGATCCTCTAATCCTCTGAAAACAAAAAGGAAATCTGCTGTTTTGCTGTGCCTCTGTGTGTTGGAAAAGCAAGGTGTTCACCACACCTTAAGGGAGTGAGTGAGACACTTGTGTCCCTTGTAGAAATGTGCTGTTTTCCAATACAGGATGACATGTCAAAGGGTTCAGAAGAGACAGCAGGTGGTTTGAGTGGGAATCACTGAAATCACAAAAACTTAGTCAGTATTAAGTTACAGTCATTATTAAAAGGGGCAGGCAATCCTCACCTTCCCTCCCCTGGCTCTGGCCACTCATTCCCACCACGGTACCTGTGACATATTAGGGCTCATGCAGTTGTACCACCAGGGAACAGATCTGGTTGAAAAATGCCTTGGGGGAAAAAAAAAAGTTGTCTTCTGGTGGATCAGTTCCCTGAACTGACTTAGTTCACATTTTTTTGCTTTTATGTTGTCCTGGCATGAATCACTTTCTGGTAGCATGGATTTCTTTTCATTAGTCAATGCTACATGGGTTTTAATTCATTACTCAATGCTAGTTATGTCCAGCAAATAATTCTTCCTTTAATTTTGGAGCAGGAAGGGAGTACCAAGTCAGAGGGGCAGAGTGACATTCCAGGGTCCCCAAGGACCCGTCTGTGTTTCTCAGCCTAGTGCTGGATATGAGGGCATGGCTTGTTCTTAAGGGACGTGCTAAGGCTTTGCAGAAGCGAGCTGTTAAGAACCTTCCTTGCCCAAACAGTCTCAGTCCAATGTAATATTTGCAAAAATGATAAAAGCCTCCTGAAACCTGGCTTCCCATGGCTTAATCACAATCTCAGATGTCTCAGTGCTCATTTTAATTTGTTAAATCTGAACAGCTAATGAGCAAGCTGAAGGATGTACCAGCAACAACAGCCAATTGATCCACACAACAACTGTATTCGTGACTCACATGCTGAAGGTATTTATTCATGCCTGCAGCACCTGCAAGTGTGCAGGCAGCATGCTCCTTGATGATGGTGACAATTTTCAACGGTCTCATCCCTCAGTCACCTTGCTCTTCAAGGACTGATCCCAATGACAGCTGGAGCATTGGTATTTGTCAGGACTCGGCTGGGGCCTCATGTGCAGTTTGGTCACTGCACTTGAAAAAAGACATAGAGCAGCTAGAGGGGCTTCAGAAGGGAGCAGCCCAAATGTTTTAAAGTCTAGAAGGTAAGGTTTGTGGAGTCAAAGGACTTGGGAAACATCAGCCTGGGGGACAGATGACTGCCAGAGAAAGATAAATGTTTCAAACTAGGCAAAAGTGCCCTCAGAAAGGAAGGGAATAATCTGTCTGTGCCTGGAAAGGGGTCAAAGATTATGGACTTTAACTGCAGCAAAAGGATTTCAGTTAGAAATTATGAAAAACTTTCTCAACCTAAAAATAATGAAACACTGAGTTGGATGCCCAAGGGAAGCTGTGTAGTCTTCACATCACTGTCTTTTTTTAAGGACAGATTAGAGAAGCACCTATCAGGATTAGCTTCAATACTGTTGATCCTGTCTTGGGGCGAGGGATCTGCGCTGTGACCTCTCGAATTCCCTTTCAGGCTGATGTTCTCTGATGCTATTATCCCGTGGAAATTTGTCACAGAAAGTCATTTCTCCCCAACAAGTGAGATGCAGCCATGTGGTAGTTCTGGGTGTGCTATAGCACCTTTGCAGTTCATGGCAGCGCCACGGAGCTGCTCAAAGCAGAAATGAGAGCCCACAGACACAGCATGGGAATGCAAAGCTGGAATTTGACTGACAGCCTTTAATTAATGGTGTAGCTCTTGAGAGGGGTGTCCTGCAGTCCTTAAGGACAGCAAACGGTCAAGACCTCAGTTAGAGTGCCCGATCTGAAAGAGAGGGGGTTACTGATTTCTGCAGGGAATCAGGTTACGTGGGAGTTGTGCATTTCCCCTAAGGCTCAAAACCTTTGCAGACTCCCAAAAGACCATAAATTGTGTGCCTTGATGATACACTTCTGTACAAAGAAGACTCCCTAGCAAGCCAGTGCAAACTCGTCTATCTCAAATGTACCTGAGCAGTCACGAGCAAATGTAGTTTTGCTCAGTAAACCTTGATCCATGATGTCTGCAATCGTTTGGAACACTAAAAACAAATGCATCATCTGCCAAATGGCTTTTCTTATATGAATGCCATGGAAATGCATACTCTTTATTGGGGTCCTGCATTTCATTTGCCATCTCTAGAGTGATGATAGATCCTGTCTAGTAATTGGAAAAGAGCATGCCAAGAGTTATCTCATTGTAAACACCTTAGGAGCTGAAATAAATCGTGGACAAGCCAAGCTCACAGCAGATAAAATATAGCAGAAACAATGCAAAGTTTTCTAGTCCTGCAGAAGTGGTGGAGCTCACTCTTCTATTTGAATATGCATGAGGATATACACATCTGTACAGATGTACACAGAAAATGAGAGTTTCTCCTGGTAATCCCTTTTCCATTGCAAACCGTTCGCAGTTTGTATCACTGGAGCCGGGCTGAAATTGCACCTCTTGCATGTGCCCCTGCAGGAAGAGCTGCAACCAGAAGACACTCAACGGGATAGATTGCTTCTGAAGGAGGGGTGCAGACCCAGAGCACAAGGTGGGAGAGGAGGAGGCTGTGCTCTACCCACATGCCCCCCTCTCATGTGAACACCAAGCACAGGCTGGATCGGGTAGTCCTTCAGGAGGCGAGATGTGGCCCTTGGCTAATTTGCTTCAGCATCTCACAACATCTTTGAGGCTGTGAGGAGCACCAGCCAGGTATATTTTGGTTGTGTGGGCATTTTGGCACAAAAAACTTCCTGACCATATACAGACCATTTTAGTTTGGTATCTGCTGACTCCTCAGAGCAAACATGGTCTGGATTTATATACACATTTTTCAAGGACAGACGTATGGCTTTAGGAGCACTGATATGGCAGACAAAAAGGGGATATAGCACAACCCTGAACTCTCAAAATCATACCAGCTCCTTTTCCTCTGTGCTTGGTGATTCACTGCCAGCCTCCCTTCATTCTCACCTTGAGAGCCACAGCTGGTCCTGCACAAATAGCTGCTGCTGCAGGCTCCATGATTCAATGAGCCCCTGCTTCACAGTGGTGCTTTAAAGAGGCTCTGGGTGAGCCTGGGTATTTCGGGATACCTCTGAGAATCAAAGGCAATAAAACTTCCTTTTACATCATCTGTTGCGCCACTTGAGTTAATGTTAGCATTTGCTGTGTGCATTTGCCACAAACAATTCCTACAGGGCAGCGGAATTATCCAAGCCCCAGTGGCATTATCAGCAAATAATTTTCACTAATATTTCTCTGGTTTTGAGGCAGTAAACAAGGATGCGATCTGGCAAAAAGCTGTGGGAAGAAAGACTGTATTTCTCATCCAGCCAAGACGTACATCATCATCTCCAGAAATTTCTCCTATGCAGGGAGCACAGAGCAGCCCCTCTCTGGAAGGTTAACAGGGTTATTTAAACTTGGGTCATTTTACACAGCTGGGCAAATGAATCTGGCAAAACCGAGGTGGCAGTAACCTCTGGCAGTGAGACTGGAAGGGATGAGAGTCCAGGATGACTGTTGGGAGCTAGAAACTGCTGCTAACAGACTGCTTCTGGCTGAAATAACTGGTCTGATTGTGACTTTTCCAACAAAGACATCTGCAGCCTCCGTCCCCTGTCCCTTGCTCTGGGGCAGGGTATGTGCCTGACCAAGACGCTACCCAAGCCCATTTGCACCACTCATTGGGAAATAACAGCAGGAAAGCCTTAGGAGCCATTTCTGGTCTGCAGTGTGCCATGGGAGCTGCTCCAGTTAGCAAAGGTGACACCAGGGTGCTCATCCTGAAAGGACATGGCTGGATCCTGGGCAGGGAGCGGGCGCTGTGGGAGAACTGGGCAGGAGTGGGTCCGGTTGCACATTCCTCAGCCCTGAGTCACCCGGGGCTGCCTGCTGACCCCTAACCCCTCTCCAGCTCCAGGCACAGTTTTCCTGCCTTACTTCTGTGGGAGAGAGGGTCTTCTCAAAGAGGAGTGATGAAAAGCAACCACTGAAGTCTATAAAACACCGCTCCTCTAAGGCGACACTGTGCTGGGAGGGCTCCATGGGAGATGGCTCACAAAGGGGCTTTTCTCCTCTCCCCCCTGGCCTGGGGGGTGGAGAGTGGCCCCAAAATCATGTTAATTTTGCAGGACATTTCCCCATCAATGGCAGACTTCTGCAGAGCATACAGTGAGAGGTTTCAATCTTCATAGTTTATCAGGGGCTAATGAATGATCGACGGATGATTAGCCAGAAGCTCTTGTAGCTGCTGGTCCTATACAGGCAGTTTGGTATTTTGGGGGCAGCTACAAGCCTAAGAAGGCCTCATTAAAAGGTTTCTAGCAAAAGCTACTATAGGTACAAAATGAGGTGCAATGTTGAAGGTAGCTCCACGCCTACTTGATTCGTATGTCTGAAGTGGTCAGCCAAGGATGCATGATTTTTGGGTTGCAGAGAGAAGGTGCACACATGCACAGGAGTTTCCAGCTTCCTCAACAAGGTGCTGGAGAAAAGGCCAAGGCCCAGCTTCTGGCTGCAAATCCTGGGGCTATTTCTTGGTATCTTCCACCTAAGTTAAATGTTGTGACCTCCCCTGCAAAGTGAAGCCCATCAGGAAGGGTTGGTCTAAAAAAGTCATGAATTTTAGGCTGTGTAGGGTTTGCTTGACAGTCAGCGGGCAGACCCAGACCTCCCAGGGATGTTTTAGGGTTTAGAGCACCCGGAGCCTTGTCCCACCACCCTGCTAATCACAAGAGATGCTACAGCACAGCAACACAAAAGACCAGCTTCATTCAAAGCACAAAAGGGACAACAGGGCTCTGATCACATCCTACTGAAGCCAGGAGGGGAGGGATTCCTTTCACCTAACTCTTGATGCCTGCTCTGTCTGAACTATGAACCATAAATTCCTTCTCTGGTCATTACACAGAAAGATACTTTTAGGATTTGGTTCATTTTCAGGTAGAACTGTAAAATGGGTCAGACAAATTCCCCTCTCAGAACCCTGCAGCTGACCCCCATGAGCAGAACAGGCCCATAAAACCATTTGGTATTTCTCCTAGCTCTTGTCTGAAGATCTTCTTGTGTTGGCTATTTTTCTTTTTTTTTCAAAAAAAAAAAGGAAAAATACTTGTTGGGGTTCTTGTTTAAGGAAGTATTGAAGGAAGTAAAGAGAGCTGAAAATTACCAGATTCATTGTCCTGCTGCAAGTGTATTAGTAATTAGTCTTGTATACAGGAGCAGATGTTGTTTCTTTTCCCTGTGCTCAGGGTGCAAATTTAACATTTTGCAGTGATGGTGACAGGGAGGTGATACCACTGGGGCTGTATATGTGCATGAAAGTTAGATACCTGCTTAAATGCTCCTGCAGACTGCAATCCCAATTGACAGGTGAATTCATTGGAGTAAAAGAGAAGACAATTTAGACTGTGTTTTTCCAAAGAAGGTGAGCTTTAGTCTTCATCCTTCCCTTACCAGCCTAAAAAGATATCATTGTCTCGGAAGACAAGAAAGTCATATTCCAGATGTCCAAAGTATTTGAAAGAGGATGTTTATTAATGACCTGGGGACTGAAGATAAACAGGCTGCACAAAAATAACCACGGACATACACTGGTGGAGTTAACCTTTGCGTGCCAGAGGTCCGGGTAGCCCAGGGAGTGGGCTGAGAGGGGTGCACAGGCTGCAGAGCTGGCTTCAGGCGTGCGGCTCAGAGCTTCTGCTTATAGGGAGTAACGAATTGCAGTGCTGCAGAGGAGGAATACAGATCTGCTGAAGTGTCTTCTCCTATTGTCCGCTTACATGATCAATTATAACAAGAGAAAATTCTGGCCTCATCGCTCATGTCGAAAGGAGCAACCAATCCATCTTCGTGTAACAAACACTGCCACGAGGACAAAGGGAGGTTTTACCAGTCCTTCCCTTTGGACACCCATAATTTATAAACCCACAGCAATGCTTTTTGCAGGATCAACATCCATGCAAAACCAGAAACCACAGTAAAAGAAATCCCCTTTCCTTAGCTTCACATCCCCCCATCTAGCACATAAAACCTCCCTGCTCAAGATCAATAATATATGTACAGAGCAGGCTGAGATCCAGCCTTCCCATTCCGCACACACATATTCCCATAGGGAAAGCCCAAAAGAATCAAATTCCATGTCTGAACCGTATAGCACACCCTGAAACCCAGTGAGTCTGGGCTCCGTGATAACCACAGAAGAGAGATACTCATGTCAAGGACACACTGCTAAATGGCCTTCCTGCCAGCCCAGATTAAGCAGTGTCAGTCCCAGCTGATTACATATATCACAGGTCTGTGCAGGAAAAGCACAGTTCCATCCACCTGCGCTTTGGGGTTGATTTGCCCCATCTGTTCAATGGCTCAGTTAGTATCCAATGCCGAGGGAGCAGTAAATTGCCTCTCCTTAAAAAGTTGCCTCTACTTTCAAAAAGAATTTATGTAAATAAATAAATTTATAAATAATTTCTAAACAAAAATTAATAAAATATATTATTAACATTAAATTATTTATAAATAAATACATTTGTGTACGTAAATAAAGTTTAAATAAACTCATAACCATAAAGGAGTGGGTATAAACCACACTGATAGTCAGGTATTGTCCTTCACTGGGAAGCTACAGCTAAGTGATTGATGAGGCTTGGGGCAATTAGCTAGGGATGAGGCGCTCAGTTGGCTCCCTCCACTTCGATGTGCCTGGCTTTAGCCAAAGTCCGCACTACTTTGGGGTATGCGCGAGGCACTCTGAGGTGAGCAGGCTCAGAACAGAAGACAAAACACTTCTATTACCTCTGAGGAGCTCCAGTCCTATCCAAGCTGCCCCCCATATCCCCCTGTTCCCAGCCCATTCCTCCAGCCAACCTCAGTCCCATCAGCTCAGCTCCTCATTTGTCCTGTTCCCCTACACCGGTCTCCAGAGATCTCCCTTCCCTATCCATTACTCACACTCAGCAATTGATCTTTTGGGTGATCTTTTGGGTGATCTTTTGGATGTGTGGATCAGGGCTTGAGAGACTTCTGGCTTGACTTTGCCTAAGCCACTGAATTTCTTTGTTATCAGTTTGTAAGCCAAAAAATTGAATTGTAATTTAGTTCCTGTGTCAAACTGTGCATCATCTACTTAGATTGCAGGGCAGGACCTTAAATGTGTCAGGTATGTAACTCGAGAACAGAGTTTCCAAATAACATGGAGGACCTGGGCCAAAGATCTTTTCAGACTGGGTGGTTTCTTGCTATATATGGGTGTACAAAACCTCATAAACCTTGGTTTTAGCTAAGACCTACTCTAAGCACTGATAATGGTTGTGCAAACCAGGAATCCCACAGAGATGTGTCAAAACATCCATCCTACCCACACACAAGCAGTTTCTCTGGCTTGTTCCCATGTTCTCCTGGCAGTGAAGGGTTAACATGACCTTCATGTTCCAGATATGCCGAGACTAAGATCTAACACCTTTCAATGTTAAAAAAAAAAAAAAAAGCCAGGTAAAAATAAACTGATGAAAATGCTTGGCACAAGGCAAAGTACAATGGAGTGAGCCACCTGGGAAAACTGCATATTTGACCTCTTCAAAACCGTATGAAAAATATTTCCCTGACTCATCAACTATTTGTATCATTTACCTGCTGTTTGCAGTCTTCCCAGGCTGACAGGAGTCAGCTGGAATTCAGCAGCATTTGCAAAGTTGTTGCTAAAGACTAACCTAATAACTCATCATTTTTGCTGGTGCCTTTAACTCATCCAGAAGAACCAATTTCACATTCGGCTGGAGTAAGGGCCTGTTGTTTCAGAAGAGACCAGTTTATCCGGACTGCTTGTGCATCCTGGGTTTAAGGTCCCCTCAGCAAACATGCCATATTGTCTGCAGCCTGCGCCGTGTTTACCCAACCTATTCCTAGGGCTCTCCCCAGAGGAAATGCTAAGCATTATCATCAGTTGACACTAGTTAACTCTTCTGCTTAATGCATCCCCACAAGAGATATTACAAACACACACATATCAGCTGGCATTAAGCTGGAAAATAACTTGGGCCTCCATTGCAAGCCATGTCCAGCTGTATTCATGCTTTACTGCAGTTCCTACCTTGAGGTCAAAAGTTGAGAAAAAAAAAAAAAAGTCTTCTTAGTATTGTATTTATAATGTTCTTACTGGCAATGAGCTGAGCTGGCTGGATCATTGAACTAATCCTTGTATTCACTGAGTGGAAACTCCAAAATGTTGACAAAGTGCTGCTATTTAATCTCAAGGAATGCTTTTTGTTCTAAACCAGAGGCGTCTAAGATATTACAAATTATACCAAGAGGCTTTCAGTTTATCACAGGATCTTGATATTTGGAAGAGAGAAGATCCAAAATGGAGCTGTTTGAGAATTTTTCAACTCTCGTTTTTTAACTGTTGCATATCAGCTTTTCAAAATAGAAGTTTTTAATGGAAGTATATTAGTTTTGGTCAAATAAAGGTTTGTAGCTCCACAGTAGGCTTGGTAGTCTGTTGTTCCTGAATGAATACAGTGTTCACTCAGAAAATTAGAGATTGGGTTCAGGTCTCCGTTTCTTTTATTCAGAGCAAAGATTACTCTGGAAATGCCACAGCTCAGGCAACTGTTTCACTAACTACTACTACAGGCTATTTTGATCTGCCTTTCTCTTTTTGAAATCTCAAAAAAATCACCAAACTGGAAATGATCCTCTTCTTCGTACAGCTGCCCTCCATCTGGACACCAGAGAAGCCAAAGGATTCCCGTTTCCATCCCGGACATCACTCAAGAGCAAGCTCCCACCGCCCAGGAGGGTGGCTGGGCAGGCTGCTCTCGCAGGGCTGCGTTCTCCTCCACGCTGCCTGGGCAGTGCTGAAGAGGATGCCTGAAGAGGAAGGCCTAATTACTGAATCAGCAGAGGAGCAGTCTGGAGCGAGACCACTCTGTCTGTAGGGTAATAATTTGCTTGGTTCATCAGTGACTACCAACACCGCCCCCCCAAAGCTATCAGCCAAGTGATAGTTAACATTTCCTTGTGGTCAGAACTTGGGTGAGGTACCCCCGCAGGGGTGAGGTGCAGCAACCACCATCCTTTCCAGCTTCACAAGCAACGTGCTTCTGATGGGATACACCATCCTAATGATACTGTGGCAAACAGAGTCCTTGTCTGGGGGGATCCTGAACAGGAGCTGAGCCGTCCGAAGGGAGCAGCAGTGGGACAAAGCTCCCTGTGCCATCACCCAAGGAGGCACTCGAGCACCTGGCCAGATCTGGAACACAAGCCCAGGCATAAGAAGAAAGCTCTGGCTACATGTCTGCTCAGTCCCTGGCTTTTCTGAAACCAGCCAGAACAATTCAAATTTGGGGATTTTAATTTCCTTACGGGCTTCTATTTTCTTTCTCGTACTCAGTGTTGCGTGACACCGAGTATCATTGTTTTGAGGAGCCTGTAAAACTGCCACTGGGGACCTGGTTGTCCTTGGAAACAGATTGCAATCTCAACATGTTTCCAAACGAACAAGAAATATTTGGAGATGGGACTGAAGAATTCATGGGACAGAAAGAAAAGCCACTAACCCTGTGCTTTAAAGCTGCCAGGGAAGATTCAGTTTCATGAGGAGGTTAAGGAAAAAGCTTTTCTGATGAAACAAAAAAACCCAGCCAAGAACATTTGCAACCTCCCCAACAGAATATGAGCCACTCTGTAATTAAGTCCTTTCTGGACGCTTAAAGATATGCAAAGTGAGAGGGTCCCTGGCATGAGAGAAGCAATGCATTTTGTTTGGCAAAATGCCACTTTAAGTGTATCTCAGCTCATAAGTGATTATTTTCCCTACAGAGAGCTTTAAATCTTGATATAGCAACCTCCAGCAAACAGAAAAAGGGGCACCTTTCCTCAGAGCAGATTAGCAGCAGTTAGTTAGGAAGGAAACAAAATGAATTGGTTGAACAAATTTCTTTCAGTCCATGGCTGGTTTCTGAAACCTAAACAGTCCTCTAAAAGGGGAGCACAGCAAGGCTGTCTGTGTTTACACTGCAGATTTAAATATACTAACATACTGCCAGGCTTGTAGCTGTATATCAGGTGAAGGTCAGAGAAAACTCCAACTCCTTCTGACAGGTTATTTTGTGCTTAAATAAGTTCAGATAAATTTTACAATGAGTTTATCTGTAGCTTTCAAAAGACTGACATGCACCATGGCAAGGCTGCAGACTGCCGGCAGCCAGCTGGTATAAACAGTGGTCACGATGGCCCAGGACACGGCTATCTTATCAGAGTACAAGTATCTGAAATTAATATCTGTCCCAAAGAGAGGAAGGCTCACGTTAAGGAAAAATGCTGGACCATTGATGATGTTATTTACACTTGTAACATGGGGCCTGCTAGCGCTTCCAGATTATGTCCAGAAGAGCCCAGATATGACCACATCTTCTCAAATTTGCTTCTGTGGGTGGCTGGTGGTGCCGGCGGAGGAGGTGGTCCTCTGCTCAGCCCTTGCAGGTGGAGGTCAGAGCCGCTCAGCCCCACCACCCCCTGCCCGCTCCTGCTGAGCACCGAGGCACTCTGCCTCCTCAAAGGCCGTGCACAGAGCTCCGGCTGCACAGCTCAGTGGTTTTCATGCTTTTCATTCAGAAAATGGAAGAACTTGATGCATCAAACCTGCTCCCCGAGAGCAGTGTGCTCTTCCAATAGCACCAAATAGGCAAGTGTTCAGTTTAGAGGTTTTTATGCTTTCACCAGCAACCACCTAGAGACCCGTCTCCTGCAAACATGCACACATGCAAGGAGCACATCAGGGTTACAAGGAATTTGTTAAATCATGGTTCTGCACTATAGGATTTATTAACTGAGATGGATACTCCAGTGTTGCAAATTACAACATTAATTATTCATCCCTTCCCTCCCTCCTCCCTGCTTTTCCTTTTCAGCCTGTTTCTTCCTTCATCTTCCATCTCCTCACTTACTTCAAGATCAGCGACGTGATCTGCCCCCTGTTTTGCAATCCTTTGTAATTACAGCTTTGCCAGCATGACCCCATGAAAACCCTTGCACTGTGAGAAAAAGGAGTCAGTGACAGCAGGGTTGTATATTAGGCAGAGAGAAAATCTTCATTTACTTGTGTCTTAAGAAAGATGCTCATCAGAAGATTGGCAGAAATCAAGAACTGTTACCTTTTTATAAGGGAAGCAATGATGAAGCAGTAGGAGTAAACTGGAGAAAAACCTTGCAGGGATTGCACAGCGTTTGTCATGGTAGTAGCCACTGAGTTGTGCCGGTGATGTTCAGCTTGCTCATTTTTAATTTCTCCTCATCCATTTATCAGAATTAATTTATACTGCCATTAATCAGGAATAAGCTGTTGCTCTGCAATTACATGGCAGGATGACTATTTCTCCTGGGAATCAAAGGCTGCCTTTGCCTGCACTGCAGGCTAGTCCTTGGTAAAAACACCTGGGAAGCTGGGCTGGAAGAAGAGGGGCAATGTCCAGCTGCACCAAGTTTGCACTTTGGTTGGGACATGAGTCTTCCTACGCAGGGAGGGAGACCTGAGGGGGTAGGAAATCGCCTACACACCTTGTTGGGCATTGCTTCCCCTTGGGGGGCATGTCCTGCTCTGACCCAAACCCCAACACTGGCAAAACAACTGTGGTTCCTCAAACCCACCTGCTTTTCAGGGCATTGTCAGGTTTAGTTGCAAGGAAGGCTGTCTTTCTTTTGAAGACATGCTTTGGTGTGGGTGGTTTTAATGAGGATTTTCTACATCCTGGGTAGCTCCCATTAGGCTAAGCCGTGCTAAGCCTGGGCTCTGCGTGTGCTACTCAATGCCAGGAAACTAGCTGGGGAAAGGAGTGCCCAGCCTGCCGGGAAAAGTGTGACAAAATACATCCTTTTCCTCCGACGGGCTCAGAAAAAGTCCTGAAGGTAGCTGTGGGTTTTGAGAGGGGTGACCGGCAAAGGAAGAACAAGCTGCTCAGGCCAGACAGTCCTGGCCTTGCATGTGAGCAATCGGGATCGGTCACAGGCAATCAGCCTTTCAGAGGGGAAAATAGCCATCTGTTACAATGCCTGACTTGGGCATTTAAATCTGATATCCCTGTCCAGTTGCATTTTCCACTGGGACAGAAAAACCATCCCAGAATGGTTCTAACAATTAGACCATTTTTCACATGTTGACATTTTGAGCCAATGGAGGCAGAAAGCTAGGAGGGAACATCCTGCTGGAGGTGAAGTGTGAGACTGGCTAACCCAAACACCAGGTCCTATCATGAAGCTTTTTTAATGGCGCAGCACTGTCCCTTTAAGTCAAACACATTTCAGTTCATAGCACTAATAACAAATTGCATTTATGTTTAAAACCTTACCACTCAGTGTAATTACTCCATCATCCCTTGTGGCTAAGTCCTCATCCCGCCTTTTTATGAGCCATCCATAAATACAAAATGATTTATCCAAGTACCACCGTGTTGTAAACTTGGTCACGTGGAACTGTTGATGAGGGACATCCATAAAGTTTAATTATGCCATTGATTCTTGCTAAAATATTAACTTGAAGCTGGCTGTAGAGTACTCCAGTCACTTGAAATCAAATGAAAGTATAAAATGTCCTGTACTTTAAAGACATGCAGCATGTACTTTTCAAGTGGTAATCTACAGGGAAAATCTTTCATTGCCTGCTATAAAGATAACCTCTTGTATTAGGATTCAATGTGAAGAGTTATAAAATCAGAGCCAGAAAGGATCTATTAATTCACCTCCTGTTTCTCTGCCAACATAAGTTTGTTCCAAAAAATGTATTATTGAGTGTTATTGGTATAGCTAAGCTTTCAAAAGGGCCGGCTAATGGGGATTCCATAACTCTCTTTGGACGATGTCCCTTGCGCTAATAGACCTTGGCTTTGGAAAAAGCAGTTCTGACATTTAATCTGCAGCTTCTTTTTTTCAGTTTCACCTCACTGCTTCCAGCTATACCTGCTTGAATCAGCTTGAATTTTGGCTCTCCAACCCTGGTGTTACACAATCCCCAACACAGAGCCTTTCTGCTGTTGTCTGACTAACCTGGACACTTGGATCAGTTTTTCAAAGCAGGGTCAGGGATTCAGCCACGGCTGTAATGGAGAAAAACAGGAACAGAACAGAAGATTCAGCCATATAATTTTTCATTTATTTTTGTGGGAGTCATGTAGCTGCCACCCCAAATTAGCTTTGGAAACCTCAGCTGTCTGGTTCTTCCTGTCATTCCACGGAGTGGACATCCCCCCAGCCTCCAACTTGATTTTCCTAAAGTTTTTTGAGTCCCCTCCAATGTTTAAATATTTCCTTAACATCACTGTCAATTAAATGACTAGGCCAGCTTCCAAATTACTTAATTTTGACTCTTAAAGTATTGTGTAGTGTGCATGAGTACTTGTATGCACAGACATATATTTGTGCCTGCAGAAATCCGTACATGTACCAGCATGAACCCATGGGGTTTGTCTTATCTGTGTCTATAAGCATGTTAAATTTCTTTGGACTGACATTTTATGGAGATGATGTCTTCAGTTCCACAAAATGACAGTTTTTTAAATCTGCAGAATGTAGCAGACATTCAACAGACTATGAAGAAACATCAGAGTGTGTAAGCCAACAACACCGAAATGGCGATGGCCTTTCTAGCTGTTTTGTTTATGACAAATCCCCACAAAGCCAGACTGGCTATTCCTCCTGGGAGCAGACCAGCTTTGCTTCTTGTGTATTTTCTCTCCTTTAATGCCAGTCTCTCCTCATCTGTAGGCCGGTTTGGAAGAGCCATGGCTATCCTAATAGTGAAAGAAACAGGTTGGTTGGAGAAGCCCGCAGAGACGATGAGCAGCACCCAAATGCTGACTCAGGTCTCACCTGGTTCAGGGGAACGAGCTTTGTCCTTCAGTACAGATGATTCAGTTACTTTGGAAGGCAGCAGAATAGTCACAAAGTGCTAACAAATCTCTAACAAATACGGGTTTTTTATGGCTCATGAGTTCACCTCCCTGCATCAAAACAGTAATCCTTTAAGTTGCAGACCAGTGTTCCTCTGCCGACTGTGACAGGAGTTACTAGCTTCAAGGCAGTGAATCAGGTGGAATGAAGTAACCTCCAGAGGTAGTTCAAAGCAGCCTGAACTCAGAGTTGAGGTTGTTCATCTGAATACAGAATTAATCTATCAGGTAGTCATAAGCAAGGTCATAAGCTGTCATTTCCGATTCCTCTCTCACCATCTGAGTTTGGCCACATCTGTTCACTGAGGAACTTACCGTGTCACAGGCAGACGGACAGCCAGCCAGCTGCGGCTCAGAGGTGATAAGCACCTCTTCTCTCTGATGCAGCAACGTGATCAACAGAGGTAAGCACCACAGTGAGCAAAAAGACAAAAAAAAGGGAATTGGGTGCTCCTGAAGATTTATTGGGTGTGACATGTATATGAAACTCAGTTATATTAATCTCGCTATAGACTGTAACAGCATGTCCCTGCTGTTGGGAGATTTCAGTACTGCAGTAAAACATCACAGACATAATTCTGATCTGTTTAGACTTGTATTCTTGAGTTTCACCTCAAGGCCTTGATATCGGATCTGCAATGATTTCCAGCAACCAAGGAAGATGCACTACAAACCTGAGCTGTTTGAGTAAGTCCTCGGCAGCTCCTGCTTTAATGACTTATTCATGAATATAAATTGGCAGATGACAGGCCCCCACCTCTGGAACAGAAAGGTTGCTGCTTTAATTAAACTTCTTAATTGGCATGGCCATCTCCTCCCACCCAGAGCAGACACTGAATAAACATAGGATGTCACTGCATCCTTCATATGAACAGACACAGAGCCATTTCAGAAAATCAATGACAATGATTAAGAAAGCTCTCATTCCTTGCTCCTACCTACATTTTACTTTCCACACCAAATGTATTGACTAAACGTCTCCTCCCAGAAGGTTATGTGTACAGGCTTTCTGCAGACAGAACCAGCAAAGTTTCTTGTTAGAGGTAGGTGGTACTTCTCAAATTCCTAGCAAGCATCTTCCTTTGCTTTTGCAGTACAAGCCCTGTGGGGTCTGGGCACTGTATGAGCCTGTCAAGAGATATCCTGTCCTCAGAGATCTTCTGGTCTCCAAGACAGACAAAAAGTGGCCAGGGATGAAGAAGCGATGTGAATTTTTCCTGCATGGGGAGCCAGGCGGTAGGAGAGGGCATATGACTCCTGGCTGAGGATGGTAACCCCATAGTAAGGTCACCCTTTACTATCCTGTAAGCAGAAAACTTCCTCCTCTGAGAGGTCAGGCCAGCCACTGTACCATCCCACAGCTCAGCAGATTTGGCGTTTGGGAGGTCATCATTTAAGAGCAGCCATAAGAAACAGACCAAAGAACACCACCCTCGAACGTGTAAAACTCTTAAGAATTGATGAAGGCTTGTTGGCCCAGCCTTCCCCGTCTCCTCCAGCTGCTCCACACAGTCCCAGTGATGCTCAGATCTGGGCTGGCATCGCAGCGTGATACAAAGCAGATGGAGCTCAGTGGTGAGCCTGGCTCCTGATACTCAACTGCTAAAGAGCAATCTTCTTGAAGAGCTTTTTTCTTTTTGCTTTAAATCACTAGTTGACCCAGGTTAGGAGCTTTTTCTGTTGGCAACAGTGCTTTATGCATTACTGCATTATTATTCAAACTTTTTTTTTCATATCTTAATAAAGTTTTATTTATTCATCAGAGTTTTAAATATCATTTTTCCCTTAAAAGCCTAGGGAGAGGTGTCACAAGAATTACGAGTGAAATATGCTCCAGCAAGTGGCAGAACATGCCTATATCTTGTTTTCTTAAATGGGTTTGAATTACATCGGGTTAAGTTAACCAAACCTTCACCACCTCTCCCCATTGCTCCAGTGAACACAGATCACTGTAGTTGAATCTACTTACCTGCAAGGCTCAGAAACCCGCTCAGTTTATGACAACTTCACAGGTTACTGAGTGCCAGCTGAGCCACGGTGACTGTGCTGCTGTAGTCCAGGTGTGTCCTTCCAGCCTTTCTCTGGAGAGAAGTAACATGACTGATTTTAAACCTCCGTAAGAGAGGATTACACTATGTAACACATGCAGATGTCTGCAGATGGGTCCATGAGCTCCGCTGGCATCAGCTGACGGATGGTAATTCATTGAGCTTCTACAATTCAACTATGCATCTGAGCTCTGAGGGGGTGTGTGTATGTGTATATTTATGTATACGTATATATACATTTGTGTGTGTGTATATGTATGTATATATCACAGAGTCACAGAAGGGCTGAGGTAGGAAGGACGATCTCTCTGGAGATCGTCGGATCCAAACCCCTGCTTGGAGCAGGGTCAGCTACAGCTACAGGTCATTCACAGCCATCTCCAGTCAGGTTTTGAATATCTCCAAAGATTGTGTCTCCACAACCTCTCTGGGCAACCAACTATGGTGGCAAAGCAGCACTTACTTTAACACAAGCTACACGGCCACTGCAATCCTCTGCTCCCACGTGGATGGCCAGGGCAATGCCTCTGCCTCTCTGCTGTCCTCCAGCGAAGGAGGCAACTTCTTTTGTGGTGTAGATACACTGCTGAAGAAATCTACTCAACATATATGCAAGCTTTCACCCCCAGAGCTACCAAAGTATTTAGGAGCCTTTATGCTTTTGAAATCAATCATGCCTAGAAGACCTTTGTAGATGTGAAGCCAGTTTGTAAGGCTCCCATCATTGTAGCCTGAACTTGCCATGTTCTTAAGCACATTTTTCCTCATAGTGGCCCAGGATAGGAAAAAAAGAGCTTAAATGATTTGTCCCTATCTAAGACACAGCAGGGACATCAACTTGCTTCACCTGAGCCCCAGACCTGAAACATTGGTTCAGTTTCCCTCTCTATTCCAGTATCACCTGTAACTAACTGGCAGCTTTAAAGAAAGGGAAGTTGACACGTGCACCAGGCTTCAAATTGCAAATACTAGAAATAGGTTCAAGCTCTTGGATCCAAATAACCCTGGATCTGTATGCAAACTTTGCAGCTGATGCCTAAATAGCAGGAGGGATTTGTAAATTGTGTCTCAGGAGACATCTGAGAGCTACTGACACTCCTACTGGAGGATTCAAATGGTGCTGCTGATTTTGCCTTTTGGGTGATTAGTTCATGACTAAATAACAGATAAAAACTAAACTATGCAATGTTATGACTATTGCATATGGGGGCTGAAGGACTTGGGTAAAAGGCGAGTGTCCAAAGAAGCACTGAAACAGAGCAGCTGCTTTACTGCTGCCTCTCCTCCTTCTCCGCAACAGTTGGGGCATCTCAACTGCTCCCCAAATCCCTAGGAGACATCTCCCACTGTGAGAGCACAGGAGGTACTGCAGGGCAAAATAATTCGGTTTTGCTGCCTTTTGACACGAAAAGACCCTTCTATGACTTCTCTCACATGATATGTATTTCCTATCCAGCTGCAGGCTTTGTATGCTATATATATATTTTATATCATGGAAAAATTGAGGGCAGGCCCTCCACCTCTGGGCTACATTAGAGAGGGTATATGCTCGTGGATGTGTCCATAGAGGCTGGATGAGTTAAGAGTCTGATTGTGCTGGACACTGTGTAAATGCAGTCCTGCTCACACACAGTTTGGGGGACAGCTGAACTCTGCTAGTTAGGGATTTGGACTGCTCTGAAACAGAGACTTCTGTATAGCAAATGTAGGGCTCCTACAGCAGATTTCCTTTTCTTAATTAGTTTTTGCACAATTGCTTAAAAGTAGCCCAAACACCTTCCAAGATCGGTAGACCACAGGTTGAAAAGCACTGGTTTAATAAATAAAATGCTACTAATAGCTGAGACAAGCAAGCATGGAAAAAGCAGAAAGAAGTAAATAGGATGGGCAGGGTTATTAGCCAGAGCAATTATGACAATTTCTTGCCTTCTAAACCATCTTCAGGTCGCAGTTTATTACGCATGTTATGGAACCCCTTTTTTGAAATTTATATTTCTGGTTTTTCACATGCTTTCATTTCTAATAATGTGTGTGAGGCCAGGTCTTTCAGGAAGCAATATGCTCAAGCAGCAATCCAGGGGCAAGCACAGCATTTAGCACTTGTGCATATCATAACACCAGTTTCCATTAGCAGCCCTGCCTCATCTAATGTACGCAAGGGCTGTGGTCAATGGAAGAGCTTGATGGATGGTGGGAACAATTAAGCTCAGCATCACTTCTTGTGGTCATTATTGACAGGCTTTCCTATGAATTATTTAGGAAGAGAGGAAGCTGGACTGGGGGCCCTTGTGGGTCAGTGGGGCCAGTCTCTGCTGTCACAAGCTGCCATGTCACAGGTATTCTCAGGTGTGCAGCCGTCACCTAAACCAAGTTTCATTTCCACCTCCAGTGCTCCTCCTGCAAGGTTGCAGCTGATGCACTCTCCTCCAGTGATTAGAAAGCTACTTTTAATTCCCAGCCTAAAATTATTTGTGGCTGGCTGATACACATTTGTACTGGTGCCAACAGTTGCCTTTAGCTTACATGGGTTTTTTTCTTTCTCTGGTGTTTGCCTCCTTGATGTATTAATAGACAGCACCAGTGAATTGCTTCTCAGCTTTTGTTTTGCCAGACTAAACTGGTCAAATTCATTCAATTCCTTCTCATTGGACATGTTTGCTGCTCCCTCCAACATTTCTTCTTCGCATGCCAGCCTGCTCCAGTCGGAATGACTCTGGGCTAGGGGAGGCCGTGATTACACACAATTTTTCCAGAAAAGGTTGTAAAGGAGCAAAATATGCCTTCGCTCTTTCAGAAGTCTGTCTCTTGACGCAAGCTGGGACTGTGTTTGCCGTCTTGTGCAAGTGCGTTGCATAGGTGCTCACAGCCATTTTGTGGTTGATCAGTGCGCTCCACTTTATAGCAAAACGATGTAATTCCTTAGGCCACATCTACGGCAGGCCAGTAAAGTGAGCCAGGGTCTGACGGCGTGGCATGGCTCGTATCCACGCAGCTCAGCTCTCATAATCTCTAAACCAGAGTGACCTCATCCAAACAGCCTGCTGGAAGCAGTCCCTGGCCGGCGCTAATCCCCAAACCGTGCCTGGGCATTGTCTAGCAGGGAGCTGGTCGGCCCAGGTCAAACAGTGCCAGAGGCACATAAACATTTATCCTCGCCGATGGTCACAGGGCAGTTCATAAACCTGCCCTGGCTCAGTTTAATTAATTAGTGTCGAGGGAGCCTTGGTGCATGACGGGCACTTTGAACTCTTCGCTCCAGGTCTGCTGTTCCAGCTCTCAAACATAGCTCGTTTTTCCTTTATGATATTCCCAATTCACTGATGCCTCCCAACTGTGTATTGTCTGCAAATATCATTAGCCCTTGCTTATTTTTTGTTCCAGAAGAAAACTAACTAAAGCTGGCTCCAAGGAATTTCACCCATTATGTCCCCCCGCTCCTATCATTTTCCTTTCAGAAGAACCTGTTGTGTTTGTTCTTGGCTATTTCCTGACAGACCTTCAGCTCGAATACCACTCCCTGCTTCTTCCAACACAAACAATAATTTCCCATGTGGCTCTTTTATCAAAAGTGTTGCTGAAGTCCAGACAGATTAGATCTAAAGCATTTCCCATGTCTAAAAAAGCCCATGGAGTACTTTGTTTGCTCTTTTTTTTTTTCTTTTCTTATCACCAAAAACTATCAAGTTAGCCTGACTCAAGTGACCTTGGTAAAGCCCTGTTATATTTTTATCATATTTTTTCCTTTATTTCTATGTCTTCAGTCCTTCCTTCAAAATTATTTTGCATGTCATCCAAAATTTGTGCTGAACATATCCAGCCCTTTTTCTCTGAATTCACTTGAATTCAGTCCCCAAGCAGTCTGTGTTACTTGCATACCCCAGCATGAGGAGGTCCGAAATTCTCCCTGCTGCTTGAGCACCCTCAAGAAATGGCGTCGTTTTAGGAAGTCTATGGTGGGCAGAAACAAAACTCAAAGCTGGAGCTAGATCAGGCCTGTCGATCCCGAGGCTGCTCATTATCTCTCTGGAAACCCCCACCTTTCAATGGGAGCAAACAAGCTGTGGAGCATCCCCTGGTTCAGTGCACTCAGGAAGAAAGTAATGGCTGCCTATGGCATTGCAGCGAACATGCAGAAGGGCAGGCACGAGACGCAAATGTTCACTGCCCACAGTGATTTTACCCTGCCCATGTCGGTCTATGGCACTACTGTGCAGTGCAGGATCACTCAGCCTCACTTTTCCTGAGCTAAGGCTCCAGTTGAGGCAGAAAAAGAATCGGTTGTGGGCTAATCCCCTTTGTATTCAGCATTTAGGCAAATGCATCCTTGTTCCTCCACGGGGGTTTTGCGGTCCATCCTCAGTCCGCAGCTGCCGTGCCTGCCCTGCTGCCCTGCCCTGGCCATGCTTTGCTGCCCATGCAGCAGAGGCTGCAGACACACGCATCCCCCCGTCGCAGGCACCGATGGGTTTGCAATGATGGATGTGTGGGGACATGCAAGGCCAGCACTGACACTGCTTAGCACAAGGCAGGAGAAAGGACAGTGCCTGCTGGTTTGATGTGAGTTTTCTGGAAATACCTTATTTGGTCAGGATCTGTGGTCCCCTTTCAAGGGATTTGTTTGTCGTCCCTGGAGGCTGTGTTAGGTGGTGCAAGGGCTCCTGCTTGATTTATTTCAAGTCCTCTTTACTTCAGGTTTCACCTCCTTTGCTGGCAAACCTGTCCCTCAACCACCACCATTCCACAGTCTTCTTTGTGTGTGTGTATATATATATATATAAATATGTACATATGCATACATACATATATATGTATAAAAAATCAATTTATTTCAAGCAGTCCTCTGTCTCCTTTTCCACCCAGATCAATGCACACACAACAGTGATGCAAAAGTCCCAGCAGCTGCAGACAAGCTCCTTCCCCACAGTCTCCGGCAGGCTCCGCTCCAAAAGTCTGCTGGTCTTAATCTGGGACAAAGGAGCTCTTTCCCTATTTAGCTGGAGGGTAGCTATGGCAACATGGCACAAAGACATCTCAATAGCTGGCCAAGGCCAGACCAGCCCCCTGTCTAGCAGAGAGACACTGTTCGCTGGTACTTAAACTCTGCTTCGTTTTGACAAAGGCAATGTTTATTACCTAGGACTGGGCCCCTGGCTCAAAATGTCCAGTAGCTGGAAGTGAAAGCAAGCGCTGCAACCCCTCCACAAATGGGACATTTCAGGGGATGACCATGAATAGGTCTTGTAATGAGTAATGAAAGAAGCAGCGGAGAGGGAGGGAAGGCAATGAATGAGGGGAGACCGCAGCAGCTAAAGGGAAGCTCGTCGCGGGAGACGGCAAAAGGGCGCTCTGAGTTATGGCTTGTCTGTCTGGGAAAGTTGCACTGATACAGCTTTCCTTTTTGTCTCAAATGAGCTGCCTTGTGGCCACACACGAATTGTCTCGCATCCTTTCGGCCTGCCTTTAAATGGAAATGCTGCCTTTTTTTCGTACAAGGTCTGTTTCCCTCCTTTGTGCTGTAAAGATGAAGGTGCAGCCGCAGCAAAACTCTCTGCCTGGTACATACCAGCCTGCATGTGTGGCCATCGCTGGCCTTGGAGCTTATCAGAGGCATGTTTGGGGAAGCTTTTTGGATAAATGGCTTATAAACGCCTCACCTGTAGTGCTGCACCAGGGAGGTCTGCTGGGGAGCACCAGCACCGCTGCAAAGGAGCTGCACTTCGGCATCCCGACATAAAGCTCCACTCCTGCATTAACACCCCATCCTGACATTTTCTCTCCTTTCCTATTTCTAACTTCTGTAGCATTTTGGGGGATGATCCTGACAAAATTAGGCATTGTTTCGACCTCCAGGCAGTGGTAGTACAGAGTTCACCAGAGCCCTCTCTGCTTTTGCTGAAGCAATCCCAAAACACACTAGCCATGAAGACCAAAAGCAAAGGGTGGTGGAGATGCCTGCCTTCCCAGCCATGCGGTGTCGGATGCAGAGGCCTAAACCAGTAAGGATCTCTTCTTTCTCCTTCATGCCACTCGTAGCATTCCTCCCTCCAAAATCCTGCTGCGCCCTGGACTACCAAGCTGCCCAGGTTTGCACATGTGGGCTTGGCTGCGCAGCGTCGGGGCACGGCTGTGGCACATGTCCCGCGGTGCCTCGTGGCCCTGGCCTCAACCAGCATGTGCCTCAAGCAATCCCATGCATTGCTTGGGGAATCTCCTGCTCCATCCTGCCCCAAAGGGTTTCCCAGTGGTGGCAGAACCAGGACGTGCTGCCTCTTCGACCAGCTGCACTGCCTTAATAAGATTGCAAGCAGCCGCCACCGCTGGCGGTGGCATCAGAGGTTGCGGCATCACCGCTGATACATGCAGGCGCTTTCCTCATCAATTAGTTTTCTTAAAAGCACCACGGAGGCTGCAGAGCTGCCAGCCCCGGCGCAGGGCCATCTGTCTGGCGTTACCAGCCCTGTCACCTCCTGGTGACAAGTACCTCGAGAGTCGCGAGCCAGCTGGTGCGCGGCAGTCGCCGCACCGGCAGCGGGGACGTCCTCCGGTGCTCTGCATGCTTGGTGCCTCCACCTGCTCTCTCCCCGCTCACACATGTTAATCGTAAGCCCTGCGGGGTGGGAGCTGGCTGTGCTGATGGATGAGCCTCACCAAACCGCTCCCCCAGCCTGACCGGAGGCTCGAAGCACGAGGCAGGGAGGCAAGGAGCTGCCGCACAGCCCCGCTGTGCCCCACCGAGGTGGGCAGCACCAGCTGGCAAACCAGCCTTCGCTGATCACGTCCGTGCACCGAGCCTCGACACATCCAGGACGTGCAAAACCCTCTCTGCTCCCTTGAAGGAGAGTCGGAGGCATTCAGGAGATGGCCATCATCTCACAAGGCCACCAGTTCAACTCAGCCTTGTGAGGGCGTGAAGGTGATATATGGCTTGCTCCAGATTACTGGGGAACAACGCATGAATGCAGGAGGCTCAAAAAAGCCTGAATATGATGCTAGCAAATAGCTCATATTATATATTTGCTGCTGCAGAAGGCTGATGTTGCAGCAAGCTGTTCACAAGGCAATAGCCATTCATCACTCAAAAATATGCTAATATGTTAGACTGGATAGTTTCTACTTCATCTATATTTCTTCTGCATTTCCATATGTAACCTCCTGCTATTGAGCCCAACAGGCTGTAGTCTTATCTGAACTTAGAAATCAAATTAACTCCCATTTAAAGTGGAAAGTTGTCTGCTGCAAAAAGTGTGAAACTATCTAGCACCTTCCTTCATGCCGCTTGGCTAGCAGCACTGGTCTTGAGACTGGTGAGGATGCTCGTTGTGTACACCCGCGTGAGAGCTGCTGGTGCCCGGGCTCCCCTTCTGCTTCTCACGGTTGCTGTGGTGGTCCCTAACCCTTTAATTACCAGCTCCCAGGGGCCTCCCCTCTGCCTTACCCCAATAACTCACCACCATTTTCTCCCATAGACCCATACTCCAGCAGTTTTTTTGGAGTGTTAACGCCATTGCAAGCTGTTTGCTTGTTTTGTTGGATGAGGGTGCTGAGAAGTCTGATGCACCCCAGAGCTGGGGTGAAGGCGGGGAGAGGCAGGGGAGGGAGCAGGACCCCCATGAGACCTGCTCAGGCTGCCATGAACCCATCTGCAATTCTATGAGAGGGGCTGAGGAGAAGCACTGAGATGACCTCTCCCAGCTCCTCAACTCGCTGCTTTGCCTCAGGCACATTCCTGCCTGCCATACAGGCAAAGGTATTTTTTCTGGGCAGCAGTGACATACCTGTTATGTTTTTTTTCTTGCTTGCTGTGGGACCAGGACCCACCTTTCCAAGACCTTTGCCCAGCAGCTTTAGCCAAATTTGGTGCAGAGACACTGAAGGTGCTAACTTCCAACAAACTGCATGAGAGCAAAGCAGCAGGAGGGGGAGAGCAACCCCCTGGAGAAAAACACCACGGGAGTTTCAGGTCAAAGGCATGCCAGAAGGCAGGATTGGGTCCGGGACACTGTCACCCACAGCGTGGGTGTGTATGTGTGCGTTTGGGGTGGCTGGCACCCAGCGGGATCCTACAGACATGCCACATGGAGCAGGATGTGTGCCCTCACCCCAGGTGTCTGGTCCCTGGGGATGCCGGCAGGGATGCCCACAAGGATTGTCCCAAGTAGGATGGCAGAGGGACACCTACGTGTTGCTTTTGGAGTGACCAGATGTGTTTCCTACCCCTTCCTGGCAGGTAAGAGGGTTTCCAGTAGCCTGATGCCCTCATCAGAGCCTCCCCGGGGAGCCCAAGGACAGCAGACACTCTCATTTTCAGCTTTACGCATCAGATGCCCGAGGGATGACATCAGTATGGCTTCGTGCAGATGGGAGGGGGGTCGCTCCCAGCCTCCAGACCGCAGCTGGTGAAAAAGCCCAGCACACTGGGAAAGAGAAGCCGTAAGCTGCAGCTCTCTTCCCGGCTCGGGCATGTCTGGAGCACAGACCTTTTCCTTTCTGGTGGCCAGAAGTGGAGAAGGCTGCTCTTATCTAGAGGTCAGCGAGGAGACAGCTGACAAATACCGCCGTCTCTGGGCTGTCATTGTGCACATCACACAGATGTTGAAATAAGGTTGACTGGGGGCTGGGGGTCAGCTGGGGGGTTTTTGGAGGGGGTATGTTTTGTTCTAGAGAAAGATGCATTAGCTTGTGCTAAACGCTGAAGTTGTTACAGCCTTTTCCTCTGCTGGTTAGATGAAAGGGGGGGTGGAAGAGGTCTGGAACTTGTAGCCCTGAATAACTTAATGGTCATGATATGTACTTTGAAGCAAGATAATAAAAGACATCTTTTTATGCTATTCATTTCAGGAGCCTTTACTCTTCAGCCAGGATATTTCTGCCTGCTGGGAATGGCCTGATGGAAAAAGTTTCAAAACTTTCAGAAATCCTGTCTGAGACTTTTACTTTGTTCTTTACCTCTGAGGTTTATGTAGCATTTGTATGGCCTTATCCATCAGACAGGACAATAAACATCAAGAACCTCCAGGTCACACAGGGACCAAGTTGCCAACCCAGAGCTCAAGTGATCTCTCATAAGTCCCAGATGCTGCACCAGGGCAGTTTAGACACCAGAGAGTTCTGGAAAGCCATCGAAAACTTATGTCTCAGGTTCTGCCTAACTCCTGAAGGTGCCAAGAACCAGTAGGAACTAGAGCGAGCATCCAACAACAGGCCTTGATGATGGGCTGCTCGTCACTGCTGCCACACCTGACACTGAGTTCTGGAGGAGATGTAGGGACCTTACACATACATGGGAGAGCTGAGTCCTAACAAACTCAAACAGGAGTTTGAAGTAGTTTGCAGGCCCAAGAGACACCGAAATGAGGCATTGTCAGGAATTGTCTTTTAGGTATCAAGGATGAGCAGTGTGACCATGGAGGCAAGTGTCTGCTACGGCAGCAACCTCAAGCGGCCCGAGCCAGCCGGGGAGGGCAGGGGCACATCTGCTATCTGGGTCACGAGCAGGTTTACTTGTAAGGTGGACTTAGCTCAGCTAAACTCATGTATCTAGGCACTCAGCAAAGAAGTTCTGGTTCTTCAGAAAATCTGAGGTAAAAACCTGAGTTGTCCATACAGTTCAGTTACGTCCAAGGAAAGGCAGCAGCTGTGGACATATCTTCAGACCTGCAGGTCTAAGCTTGACTAAGACTGACCCCAAGTCCCAGTTGGATTTCTACACCTTTTACCAGGGTTTTGTCTTATTTCTTTAGTCAGTTGGAACCTAAATGCAGACCACCTCAGCTCTCTTCCAGATGTATTGCTATACTAAGCTGTTCAATTTTTAATGAAGCCAAGATACTGCTTTTCCAAAGAGCTTCTGAAAATCAATAGTGCTCTTTTACAACCATATGTCTTTACAATGGGAGGTCAATAAGGAAGAAAAATGCAAAGACTCTGGGGACAAGGCTACCTTCTTAACTGAAATGATGAATTTTATGTGACAAAGTTCAGTAAGATAAGTGAACATATGAATAATTTGGAGGATGTATCACCACCACATCACTTGTGATATTTGTTCTTTAGAGTTATTAAATTGACCGTTGGTAACAATTAATTATTCGGAGGTCTGATGTGGTTTAGTGTTTTAGAATTTTAGCACAAGAGCATTACTGGTCTAAATTTCGTATAGCATTTCTTATACTGTTATTTTTTATTTTTTTTTTTATTATTATTCTGCTCAAAAGCCAAAACCAGTTGGTCAATAGGAACACTAAGGCATCCTTACGTAACCTGTTATGAAACCTGACTATCAATATTCAGACTTGTCATGTCAGAATAAGTAATCATCTGAAAAAAAAGTGAAACTGACAGATAAATTCATATTAGTAATAAATCTCTTCAGAGTTCAGAAATGCTTTGTTTGATTAAAAACTCAACAGCTAAATTAATCTGACTCCAGTCTGGGAATTCATATAAAACTCTTACCACACGTGTCTACTTCCTTTAACTTCAGTGACATTGAAAGAAATGCCCAGGGTTTTTCCTAAATTTGGATACTTTCCTGAGCTGAAGTGTATATTTGTGAGCTGTCATTCACTTTGGCCACCCTCTGCTAGGTTCAAGAAGGAAAAGGAAAGAGGAAACGCATATTCATGCTGCCAAAGTTTAGGCACCTCAGCTAGAAGCGATTTCCTGGTGTTCCCCACGCCTTTCATGGGGAGAGCTGGGGGCTGATGAGAAGGGATGCAGAAAGCCTAGATCTACCTTCTGGTACCAAACAACCTCCCCTCTCCGGCCCTTCCCAATGTATTCCTGCAAACTTTGGGATTTTCTCCACTGCTGCTGTTGAACAGCCTTGGCAGCTGCTGGCACCTTTGACTCGTCCGTGCTTACTTGGTCCGTCCCCAGCGTGGGGGATGTGCAACCTTGGAAAAAAATCTGCTGGACCTCTCCCCGTCCGCCCACACTTCCCTTAGCACCCTCGGACGGATGTTGTCTGCACTTAATGCCTTGTCAATACCAAGAGGCATGGAGCCTTCGCAAGCTATTTTAGAACTTATCTTACAGACTTCCTTATTTTCCTGCTTCTCTCTCTCTAGACATCTTGTCACCAGTTTAGGTAAAAGCCTGTCCTTCTCTGCTTTAAAGCCAGATAAACAATGGCCTAATAACTCTGCTATTCCATTATTTTTAGTTTATACTTTCCCCTATATCAATCCTGCAAGGAAAAATTACTTGTCCTCTGTCAGTGACATTACTCATAAGCCTTCAGATCTTTTTGGTTAATCCTGCTGTCCTGGGACACTTGGTCTTATTTTTGTCATTTTTCTTCTTCTATATTTTGTAACTTTGCTCAAGTTTTATTCTCCTTCTACCTTTCTCTAAAGCTTTTAGCCAAAAATAGCTCTCGCACATTCATGGGTCACCCTTGAAACCGAAATGACATGGCATTAGAAGCTGAATTGGAGGATAACATTGGAGTTGGGTGCTTTGGATTTTTACCCAATTCTGGCAGAGTGGGATCAATAGCCAGGAGCAAATCACTCAACAAATTCATCTTCTTTCAGATATCTTTGAAAGGGGAAGAATTTCTGTCAGTCTTTCATTGCAGCTCATTTCAAACATAACACCTTGGACAGCCATGGCTGAAGGGCACTGGATAGCTCTCAGATAAAAATGTAGCTGGGCCCAGGTAAAATGTTATGCAGAGAATAGATAGTGAGATGGACGATGAGAAAGACAATGTGACCTCTCAGGAGAAAGCCCAGGGAAAATCTCTGTTAATACAGCTCACAGGCACACATGTGGCAGATACACCACAAGTGTTCACAGAAGAATTAATTAGAAGAACAAAAGTAAAGTAAATTGGAACTTCTGGGATGCATTAATCTTACCCCCAAATAATCAGGTCTTTCCTTGATGATATTAATATGGGATTTCCTTGCTTTAACACAAAAAAATAGTTTCAATAGCAAAACAGTTTACAATTCAGCTAGTATCTACAACCACTTCTACCTTAAAAAAAGCAATGTTTTCTTTCCGAAGATTCTTGGGTTTTTTTCACTGAGCTTGGGACCAGGTAACTGGAGATAAAATAGTCACAGTGGATGTGGAGCCACATTTGAGACAGGGATTAAGTGTTGCAAGACTTCCCACAGCAGTACAGCAGGGCAGAAAGTGGGAAGATAAAGGATTCTATATCCAGGAGAAATCACATTTATCTCAAAGTGACAAGCAAGTGCGAGAACAATGCTCTTTATTTTGTTGAACAGCAATCCTTTCTCATCTCCTTTGCAGATACTTTCAGTGGCCAACTGGGCTGTGTCCTGCAAAACTGTATTAGCAGATTAATTAGTAATGGATTTTTAACAATAGTGTAGAAGATATGCACAGGAGAGAAAGATCAGGCAGTTGAATTGAATTATTATACTTGCATAGGTTTTTAGATGGACTACTTTATGCTTTTGATTAAATTATTATAATTTATGTGCTTTACAAGTAGCAATCTTCTCTGAGAGATTATTTTCTCTTGACCTATCTCCATATAGAATTATTTCCATGGCAACAGTTTGAGTGATTTGAGAAAGAAACAAAATTATGAACTTCCATTACCATTGGGTTAAAAAACTAGTTTGATTTTAAAGCAAAAATACAGCAGATTTTGGCTTTATAAAAGATAAAGAATAGCCTTTGAAGGAGTCACAGCTATATAAAGAGGAAATTCAGACATGATCTTTTGTTATTTCTTTGTAGCAAAAATGCTATTTTCAAAACAGGTTTATAAACATACTATTATCATTAGACCTAATAAATCTAATGTTTATCTCTATTTGAAAGTATCTTTGAGAGTAATGGGACATAAAAGATCCATTACTTCTCCTGAGTCAGCAGACTGATAAATCAATGCATAATAACCATTATTTGGTATTTCCCTGTAATTTCCTCAGTGTCGAAATGTTTAGATCAGTTAAATGTTCTAAATGTAAGGCATAAATTAGAGAAATTAGATAAACCAGGAGGGACAGATGACAATCACCCTAGGGTAAGTGAGGGACTGGCTGAAGCACTCCTTGAAACATTAGCAATTATCTTTGAGTGCTCAGTGAGGGTGGCAGAAGAGATCCCAGCAGGCTGGAGAAGAGCAAACAACAGAAGGAGAGGGAGAAGGATGTGGATGGAGAGAAGACAGACCAGTCAGACTCACTTTGGTACCCGGAAGGATTGTGCATGAATTATTCACAACTTCATAAGCATCAGCAGGATAAAATGCAAATATGTCAGAAGCAGATTTTTCAAAAACAAGTCACAGGAGTCCAGTTTGACTCCCTTCTTTAACGGGATAACTGGTCCTGTGAACAGGGGAAAAGTAGCTGATATGTCGCATCATGACTTCAGAAATGCTTTTGTCATGGCCAGATGATGTTCTTATATACAATCTAAGAGAACGTGAGAGATTAAATCATAACAAGGTAGGTGCTGAACTGCTTGGCGTACAGCACCCAAAGGCAAGCTGTCAATAGTTCACTCTCTAATGAATTTTTCTTTACAAAAGTTTGCAGAGACTTTAATCAATTTGTTTTGCACTTTGAGTTCAGATAATGGAATAGAGCATACACTTTCATTTGTGGAGAGATGAAGTCCCTGGAGGGAAGTCTGCAAACCTACTTGAGGGATGCAGCAGGACTCAGTAATCTGTAAGTCAGGGGAAAAGCACAACCAACAAAGTCAAATGCAGTAAAAAGTTGAATTTAGGAAGGGGGATCAAATGTGCAAATATAAAGGAGGCAGCAAAACAGCATATGTCCCCCCCTGCCCCCAAACCAAACCAACCAAACAAGACATCCCCAATCATGCATTTATAATAGATAAAATATGAAATAAAAGGGAAAATGTATTCTGGGTTGTATTGGTAAGAACATCACAGGCTGTTGTTTTACTCTGCTCTTCGTTGATCACTCTTGGGTTTGTGTGCTAAATCCAGTTTAAGAAAGGTTGGCTACCATCCAGGATGGGCAGCTGTGGCAGAGGTTTAAGAAATTTGAGTCAGGAGGAATGGCAGACAAATTACTCTGGAAAAGAGAGGACTGAGGGGAGAGGAGTGGGCAGCAGTGACTCTGAATGTGGTAGGGAGGACAGCAAGTGGCTTTTTCTGTCTGTCTGGTAGCACTAGGCAAAACATACTTGACTGAAGCTGCCGCAAACAATATTTGGATGAGATAGTAGGAAAATATTTCTAACTGTAAAGTGGTGAAACAGTGGAAGGAGTGGCCTGGGGAGTTCCTGAACCTCTTCCACTGGTGAGCAGGTTAGACAAGTCTTCACCAGGGATGGTCTAGATATGCTTGTTCCTGCCTTGAAACTGGCTGAGAGGAGTCAAGTGCTGTTACTGTCACCTGTGTTGATGGTGCATGCATGGAAGGTCACCAACACGTAGACTGTGGGAAGATGCAGCTGGATGATGTTCTCCTCTCCTGTTTGGAAGTTTTCTTCATACTCAATGGAGGCTTTCTTCTCCATCACTCAGATGTCAGGAGAACAGATCTGGAAGCAGGAGAGGTACCAGGAGCATGTTTTAACAGCTCAGGTTCACAGGCTCGCCCTGGTGAAATCTTCTTGATGCAAACTCCCCGGCTGCACTGTCGAAGAGCGTCTGTGCCTCGCACACCTCCTCACAGCTCTGCTCTGGCACTTGCAGGACACCGTCAATCCTGGGCACAAGCAAGACTGATACCTCAGAAAAGCACAACCCTCCCCCGTTCATTTTCAGAGCTATCATTAGCTACCCGCTTAGCTTTGGGTATATATTTATGTACTTATGTACTTCGCTGAACAGGGCCCAGCGGGAGAAGAGTAGTGCCAGAAGCAGAGTCAAATTTGCCTGAAGGCTTCCTGAGGCCCTTGCTGGATCTACCTGGAGTTTCATTAGCAAAACCCTCTTTCACCTAGGCAGGCTCTAAGCCTCTAATCTGATCCCATCAATAAACCACAGATTCAGCTATCAAGAATTCTGTATCATGATGCTGTAATTGCTTATTATTATGCATTTTTGTAAGTGCACCATGCCCCCTGGGCAGAGCGACTGCTGGAGTGAGCAGGCTTTCCCGCTGTAAGGTAATCAAGGCTTATGCAAAAGGATCTGCTGGGAACACGCACGCTGTGTAATCCCTGCTGTTAAGTGACTGAAAACAGAACTTCCTGCGGAGCCCATTTAATCCAGCCAGATGAAATTCATTTTGGATAGTTTCCGTTTCTCAAACCATAATGGATAAAGGTAGAAGCATCTTATCAGGTTGTGGAGAACATCACTCTCTTCTACAATTTTTAGAAGCAGATGCTGCTGTGTTCGCAATGGATCTTTTCTCCTTCTAACATGTTTCTTCCTTTTTTGTAAATTTTCAGGCTTGTATAGGAACTCTTTTTAACTTCTAATCCTTTAATCTCAGTGTGATAAAGTTTCTCTTAAAAGCTTGCATTGGAAGCGCTTTTAAAAGTTGTTTGGAATGCACACAGCCTTTCAGAAGAAAATCAAACTCATGTTTATGTCTTCTTCTTGGTAATTTAAATCATGTTGTCTATTACAAGAAGGCTACAGCCACGTTGGCTGTAAGTAAACCAGGGAAGCTTATTCTAACCACTGTTAAACTTTCCTGTTTTGTGGTAATAGCAAGCTGAGGTCTAAATACTTTTGGGAAAAAAAGTTGGCTATGTGGGAGAAATGTGGACCAGATTGGTTTTAATAACAAGACCTTGTGTTCATACAGTATTTTGCACTTTTCGGGGTGCAAAAAAACCATTTATAGGCTAATTGCCATCACCAGCAGGATGCCATTGTGGTCCCATCAAAGTTTGGTACTGGCTAAGTTCAATCAAAGCTTAATGGCTTTGAAAACACTAAGAATCTGCTGCAGGGACATTGCTGTCCTGGCTGCTGCCTACTCTGGGTCAGTGTACGCTAATCCTTCCCACAGGGAGGCATTTGGGACAATCTGCAGTGCCAACGGCCTGGGGGACAGGACACCTCCCAAGCTGGGCTGCTCAGAAACATGACTTCTTACCCAGCTGTTTTCTTGGCTAAGGAGGTTAAATATTTAAAAAGGGGCTTCTGGGGAGTGGTGGGAGTGTATCACTGGGATGCACAGGCACTGGGATGTTTGCTGGTGGGGTCCAGGCATTGCTCAGAGACCAGAGGTGTCGGTGGGTTTTGGCACCAGGACCTAGCACTTCCCAGCTGGTGGGATGCTTGCCACCCCAGCCCAGTTGCTCATCTCATGAAAAGCCCTTTACTCAGTAGTTTTCTCCTGTGCATTTACCTTTAGCAGTCAATAGCTATGGGCTCTTCTGTGTACAGGTTTCCTTCTGAGTCTGTGAGATCTATGGTGTTGTACTGAATGGCCCTGAAAGCCTTTCTGTGCCTTTCTGCACACAGCCGCTCCTGGGAAACAGCACTCTCACAGACAAGAGCCTTCCAGGAACGGAAAATAGTGCTACCAAGGATCTTAAACCCCCACTTTCCTTTTCTTCCCATTTTCATTACACAAAAAGAGCCTACTTCAGTCCAGGAACATCTTTTGAATCTCAGCAATGACTTTACCTTCATTTGGTTTACTTCTACAGCACAAAGCCCTGGATCTCATCTTGATAGCCTGCTCTTCTTTCACTGGACAGAAGACCCAGTTCAGCCTGAATCACTCTCTCCTGAGCCTGCAGCTGAAGGACCAGTGTGAAAGCCAGAGAGACCTGCCTCTCTCTTCCCCTTCACACTATTTTCAAAAGTCAGCTGGCTGCCGAGACATCAGCTCCCACTGCAGACAAGCGGGTATGTGGCACTCCCTAACATCAGTCTCCAGGATGTTACTGGGACTTGCTCCTGCTCAGTGCTGCAGTGCGAAGGGAGAAGGTAGAGCCCATGCAGGAGAGAGCCTGGTGCTCGCCCTGTCCCAGCCATCCCTCGTGTCCCTGTCCCTGCGAGCACAGCCGCCTTGGGGAGGCTGAAAATCCCCGCTGCTCCCAGCGTCGGCAGTGGGAATTCCACTGCCTCTCTGCTCCGACCATGCTCAGCAGGGTTTGTCCAGTACCTACTGCCCTTTAATTTTGTTCTCTCTTACTGCAAGGCTTGAGCTCTTTAAGGGCCAAAAGATTTCCAGGCCTTTCTCTGACTTAGTTATTTTTAGGCTTTAAAGTTCAGCAGTGATCCTTTCCTCCTCCTCATGTCTGAGTTGTGTCCTGCTGGGATAAGAGGGAGAGCCTGTGCTTCTTTTGACTTCGGTCATCACCTCCTCATTTTTGAGGATAACAATCTCATAAATAACATTAGATTCTGTTGTTTCAATTAGGGAAGATTAGTTTTTGTGCTGTAACAGCTGAAGATTGAAGGTGGAATGAGACCACAATCAATTCACCGATTTGGAAGTGCCTTTACCCATCTTCCCTTTGTTTGCAAGACTTAGTTAGGCACATTAATAACTGAATAGAAATCAAACTGCTTTCAGACAAGCTAGGGCATCCATTCAATAAGAACAAAGTATTTCATTAAAAAGAGCTCAGTAAGATGAAAACACTTAGTCTAAAAACCAGCTTATAAGAAAAAGGGCAACAAACTGTTATCCATGCCAATCACAAACCAGAAATAACCGGAGTTTGCAAAGATACCGGTTTAATCACTAATTGAAAGGACTATTGTTCTGCAAACCTCGAGGCAGGAACTGTGTTGCCGTTGTGGGATCCAGTCCAGTCCCCATGACAAGGGCTAATGCAGCAGCTTCCCAGCACCTCAAGCTCTGCTCCCCGCAGGCGCTCGCCGAGCGAGGGGGGGCACAGGGGTCCTTCTCGGCACGAGAGATGTCACACCTTCCTCCTGTGTCTCCCTGAGTCCAGAAAGTAAAATGTCTGTGTTCACTGGCAATTTAGCAGGGTGAGACGCAACTCTGCCAGCTGCATTCATTAGCACCGTTTTGGGGATGAGCGGGTTTCCGTGTGCTGGGTTTTGGGAGGATGTTTTGCGTTGAGAGGCCTTTTCCACAAATAGTCATGGGCAATTCTGCCCTTCCAGACCATTTCTGGTAAACGGGACACTGGGTTTCACATGTTCTGAGGGGGTAACTGGAGCGCCACATGGGAAAATGCCAGGCACCCATGTGCCTTTGTGTCACTCGTGTTGGCTTCGGCAGCGTCCGTCTGGATTTAAATAGGAGCTTTTCAAAGCCAGAGTTTAGATGGAGCATTTAGGGCTGCTTTGTCCCAGAATAGTAAATGTCAGGAACTGTAGGTTCGTTGCAGCAGTCTGGCTCAGCTGATGGGCTTTCTTTGTGCCGCTCAGATTTATGTGACCTCGTGTCCTGAGATCTTCTATCCGTGGCCAATGTTTCCGTGTCCCCTGGGACATTGAAAGGCAATACTGCAACGACTCTCTGCGTACAGACGTGGCAGCTGGATCTTTGCAGACTCTGACAGTGGGATTTTGGTCACTGATTTAGCTTCGATTTAGCTATATGAAACTGCCTGTTGTACATTATATGAAGCTGCCTGAAGCACATCCCCAAACAGTAATCAATTAGGTAGGCAAGGCTGTGCCCTCCTGGAACACGTTCCCTTTTCACCTGAGACAACTGAAAATATACTGCAAATTGCCTTACCAGGAGAGACTTCCCTGCTGTTGGCCACCCCGTCCTTATCCCCGTGGACCACAGAGGGACAGCACAACCCACTAAGGTGACAGGGAAAGGCTCTTACCCCCACAGCCCTGCCAAGGCAGGCGTTTTCTCATCTGTCTCTCTCCAAACTCAGGGGGTTGAAAGCCTCCATCATTCACAATCCCAAGCCTTGAGCCTTGTGTCCCCACCTTATAGTCCCCATGGGGAGGTTTTTCACCTGAAATATCCTCAAATTGTAGCAGGTTAAAGCGTTCCTGCATACAAGAGCTGTGGGTGCAGTTTTGGGGAAACAGGGGGCAAAGGAAGTCAAGAAAACAGGATTTTCCCCAAGGTGAAAGCTCTGACCGCCGTCATGCAGAAGACGCAGAGCAGCTTTGCTAGTACGTTCCTGAATGCAGACATCGCGCTATGCTAAAACACTGCTGACAGCAGGACACTTGTGCCCAGCATGCCCAGGTAGAAGCTGCTGAGGCCTTGAATGCGGGAAGACATGTAATGTCAGCAGGCTGGGTATAATGTGGCACCTGGAAAAGTGGTCTGGTGCCCAGATTTGATTATTCTATGAATTTAAGCCCAAATCTCAGCGTAAACGGCACTTTAGCTGTATTAGCGGTGTTTTGCTTATGCCACTTCGCAGAGTTGTCTCTTCCCCAAATTGGAAATTATATTCCCAGGTACTAAAGCACCTGTTGATATGCTTTCCCTTAGTGTAAATTATCTGTGAAATGATGTTGTTTAACTGGTGTAGAATAACGCCGGCTGTTTGCTTACATCTCAGGAGACAAGTCTGCAATGGCAAGGATAATAGTGGTTTGTTCATTGGGTGTTGGCACTTCTGAAAATGGTTGGCAGTGTTTGCTCAGAAATTGAGAAGGGATCTAATGATCCAGAACTAATCTAATTTGCATGGATATTTTACCTTAAATGCCACCTTGAACAAAATTTAAATTCTGCAGAAATGTTTAGGAAGGTAGGTAAGATGAGATTGAGAAAATGGAGACAAACAGAAAACAATGTATGTCTTAAGGAGGTTGAATTATTCTCTGGAGGTTCTCATCTCTCCCTATGGATTATACAGAGAGTCTGAGCGCTCAGGTAACCAACTACGACTGTATATTTATTTTTAGCACCCAGTGTGTCAGGACTGCTTCTCTCTGAGCATATAAGTGTCAATTGCTCATCGCCCTCTTGAAGCCAGAGGGTCTGATAGTGATGTGCTGAGCGCAAGACTGTCTCTTAGTTCCGTCACTGTGTGATGTTAGTAAAAGCTTGGCTTAACAGGTCATTACTGAAAGTTTAAACAGTTCAAGAAGTGGAAATGAGGCCCATTTGAAGGCAGGTAGGCATATTTGAAAAGTCATGGGAACAGCAGAAACTTGTAGGAGGTGAAGAGGAAAAGGAATCAAAATAGAGCATATGGCATGTTGAAGTAGAGGGTTAGGCAAGGCAGAGGCAGTCAAACTGCAGTCTCCCTGCTGAAAAGAGGAGATTCAGTCCCTCTTGGAGAAGCAGGACTAGAGAAGGGTTATTTCTGTCACTGCATTTCAAGTTGGTTGCAAAGTAAGCTCTTACTTGCTTTCAGGTAGGAATGGGACTTGGCTTACTCTTTCAGAGAAGCGGGAGGGATGGAGCAGAGGAAAGGGGGGACTGCAGCTTCGCGGAGCTTCTCAGGCTACAGGGCACCGGGGTGACTGTGGGTGCATGCCTGCTACAGGTCTGCTGCACATTATCTTCAGATGGGTGACACCCCGTGGTGCAGTAGCATTGTGTTTCCACATATCTACAACACAATGTGAAGAGCTACCAAAAGCGCTGGGTGATCAGGCTGCTCCTTCAGCTCCTGGGCCTGGCTCTACACAGTTCTGCAAATGCTGGGAAGTCCAGCTCCCTCCCCAGCCTCGGCAATTCCCCAAGAGGGGTGTGATGCTGCAGAGGGGGAGGAAGGCTCCAGCACCCTCCTCCTCTGCAGCCTCCACCAGGAGCGATGCCCCAGTCAGACTGGCTGTCGAGGTGGTGCTAATGACGGGGAGATCACTGAGACATCTTTGACATGCCCCCAAACCCTGCAGGTGAATCCAGCCACAGTACACAGCAGTACCTGGTGGCATCAGGATCTATATTATGTACCTATCTACCTATTTTTCTTTTTGTGGGGAGGAGAGAAAGGAGTTAAGGGGGTCAGTATCATGAAAGTGAGTCACCCACTATCAGACCTCATTGCTGTGGGTCATTTTTTTGGTCTAGGATCTCTCCAGTAGCCAGCTGAATCAAATTTCCCCCCCTTCACTGCAGGGTTGCTGGCTTCAAGATCAAGTGGAAAGCTGAAAGGGAGGGAGGAGCAGAAGCAAAAACATGCAAAGAGGGAAACAGAAAGAAACGTGCAAGAGCAAAAGTTGCAGCCAACTGTTGCTGGCACCACTCTGGGACCCTGCAGATTCAGAAAAGTGTTCTGGACGCACAAATTTTGCATGGATAGATGCTAAATAACTTGCAAATATTCTTCCACTGGCCTCCTCCCTCCAGGGATGGAGGAGGAAAATAGCAGGCAAAGGGCCAGCAGCAGCAATGTCAGGTGTCTTGCAGGAGCTGTGTCCTCACAGCTGCTCCTCTGGCCTGATGGTCCTCAGAGGTCCTTGCTGATGCTTTGAGTGACAGCAGCCTTGGCGGGTTTACATAAGCTTCCTCTTATTCTCCTTTCAGTTTCTGCATCTTTCCCCAACCCACCTCTAATTCTTCATTGCCAGAATAGTGGAATGAGGGCTGCCTTCTTTTCATAGAGCAGACACATGAGAAGTACAAAAGTTTCCTTATCTCTGTGGCCTTTCTGATGATCAGGTTTTGACCTTTCCCATAAGGGGATATCATGGCCTGAGGGACATGCAGTTGCAATGAGGGAGGGATGCCTTTGCACTACGCCACTCAACAACCAGCCTGAATAAGCGGGGGCTCAAAGGGAAGGGCGAAACCTGCGTTGACATTCAATTTTGAGTCCTTTGGCATCAGTGGGAGGTTCATAACTGCTCCTGCCCCTGCAGAGCAACACCTGCCTCCACCAGAGCTTCTTCTCAAAAGGTCTGGACAGAGATGCAGCAGGCACAGGGGGAGGAAAGATCCCTGGGAGGAGTGGTGGAGACCTCTGATTCAAGGCACACAATGTTCACACTGATGACAGCTCTTCCCCTAGATGGTGACCACCTGAGGAACCTGAACATATATAACTCTATGGGACTTGATGAGATGCATCCCAGAGTCCTGAGGGAATTGGCTGAGGTAGTTGCCAAGCCACCCTCCCATGACATTTAGAAAGTCATGGCAGTCAGGTGAAGTCCCCAATGACTGGAAAAAGGTGAACATTACACTTATTTTTTAAAAGAGTAGAAAGGAGGACCCTGGGAACTACTGACCTGTTAGACTCACCTCTGTGCCTGGGAAGATCATGGAACAGATCTTCCTAGAAGCTATGCTAAGGCACAAAGAGGACAGGGAGGTGATTCGAGACAGCTAGCATGGCTTCACCAAGGGCATATCTTGCCTGACCAACCTAGTGGCCTTCTATGATGGAGTCACTACAACAGTGGACCAAGGAAGAGATCCTGATGTCATCTATCTGGACTTCTGTAAGGCCTTTGACATGGTCCCCCATAAGATCCTTCTCTCTAAATTGGAGAGATAAGGGTTTGATGGATGGACTGTTCGGTGGATAAGGAATTGGTTAGATGGTTGCATACAGAGGGTAGTGGTCAATGGCTCAATGTCCAGAGGAAGATCAGTGGTGAGTGGTATCCCTCAGGGGTCCGTATTGGGACCAGTACTGTTTAATATCTTCATCAGTGACATAGTGGGATCGAGTGCACCCTCAGCAAATTTGCAGATGACACCAAGCTTAGTGGTGAGGTTGACACGCCTGAGGGATGGGATGCCATTCAAAAGGACCTGGCCAAGCTCAAGAAGTGGGCCCATTTGAACCTCATGAGGTTCAACAAGGCCAAGCGCAAGGTCCTGCACCTGGGACAGGGCAACTCCCATCATTTGGGGGATGAAGGTAGGCTGGGGGATGAAGGGATTGAGAACAGCCCTGCAGAGAAGGATTTGGGGTACTGGTGGATGAAAAACCAAACGTGAGCCAGCAATGTGCGCTCGAAGCCCAGAAAGCCATCCGTATCCTGAGCTGCATCAAAAGAAGCCTGACCAGCAGGTCAGGGGAGGTGATTCTGCTCCTCTACTCCAGTCCTGTGAGACCCCACCTGCAGTATTGCATTCAGCTCTGGGGACCCCAACATAAGAAGGACACAGACCTGTTGGAGTGAGTCCATAGGAGGGCCACGAAGAGGATCAGAGGGCTGGAGCACCTCTCCTACGAAGGCAGACTGAGAAAGTTGGGGTTGTTCAGCCTGGAGAAGAGAAGGTTCAGGGGAGAACTTATTGCGGCCTTTCACTATATAAGGGGGGCTTGTAAGAAAGATGGGGACAGACTTTTTTAGCAGGGCCCGTAGCAATAGGGCGAGGCTTAATGGTTTTAAACTAAAAGAGGGTAGATTTAGACTAGACATAAGGAAGAAATCTCCGATGAGGATGGTGAAACACTGGAACAGGTTGCTCAGAGAGGTGGCAGATGCCCCATCCCTGGAAACATTCAAGGTCAGGTTGGACAGGGCTCTGAGCAACCTGGTCTAGTGGAAGGTGTCCCTGCTCATTGCAGGGGCATTGGGATAGATGGCCTTTAAAGGTCCCTTCCAATGTAAATGATTCTATGATTCTATGGCCCTTCATTTCCTCTTCTTGACTATACACCTACAACATCTGAAGGAGTCACATCAGGTAACAGGATTTGTCCTCCCAGTTTTGGATGGGCAAAGTGGAAATAAGACCAGTCTATGGTGTTATAAAGGCAATCCAACAAAAAGTGGCCTATAAACCCCAGCTGCCCAAGTATGTCCCCCTGGGAGGACCTCATGGTCATTTTACCTGCCCAACCTTGACTGCACCATGTTGCTGCAAGAACAAGTAAGAAAGCAGGTGGCAGCCTGGGTGAGAACAGCACAGCCACCCCCTGCCAGTTGCAGGCAGGGATGATCATGAATCAGTGCTCCCGGGTGGCCAGGGTTCAGGCTTTCCCCATTTAGACAGCACCAAATGTCAGCTCTAGCTCATGGCTCAGTCTGGGCTGGTCTCCATGTGGGCATAATATTAGGAGCCAGAGGGGGGTTGTGAGTTTGTTCAAGCTACAGTGTGGAGTCTGCTGCTGAGAAACAGCTAGCATTTAAAATGTTTGTCTCAGTATTTCAGAAAAAAGTCCATTTTTGTGCTTCTTCCTTTTCCTAATTTAGGTGGCTGGAGGGTGCTAAAGAGCAGCTCATTGGTGTCCCTGCAGTTTACCAGCTCCAGCCTGCCCAGCATCCTCAGCTTTTGAGCTTCAGGCACTGGCATGGGTGCAAGATATATCAATCACCACTGTGCTGCAGAAAACAAAGGAGATCTCAGCACAGCAGGAGCCAAAGATGCCTGAAAAACAGTTGCTCCTTGTTCAAACATGCAGGCTGCATCTATGCAAGGAGTCAGACCAGCCAAGTATAAAGTCTTGAGGAAGGGAAAAGATCTGCATTAATCTTCATCTGTTAGTGAGACAGCCTGCTTTCTTACAAGCTGAAATTCAGCATTAATTAAATTGCTCACCTTCCTCCAGAGAAAATAAGTACACTGATAAACAGCATGGGATTTGAGCGCAGGTTGGCAGGCAAAACATGGTAGCTTAAGCGAAGAGGCCTGTGACAACAGGCAGCTTCTCCATCTAGAATGAAGGCACGGGTAACGCTCCCCTGTGGGGACCCGCAATGGCCAAAATTACGTGTAAACCCCAGCTCCTATCCTGCCCTCAGTCCTCTTTGACTGCCACAGACATGCTCTGTGGGGAGCTGGCAGGGTGCTGCCATAGGTCCTGCAAGGGGGGGTGGCAGGTGAGGGAGACCCCCCCAGCATGTGGGAGTGGGTGTCGTCAGTGAGCTGGGCTGCAAAGTCAAGGGAGGGCTGTCCCGGGGGGGCTGGTAGGCACTGAGTCTTGTGGCAACTCACCATTCTTCGTCCAGCTCTGAAGCTGGGTTGGTAAGAGCTAGTGACCTCCAGAGTCACCACCTTCAACAGAGGCCACCAAAATACCTCAATATGTGACTTTCCTGCTGTTGTGGGCCATTGCAGAATCACAGAATGGTTGGGGTAGGAAGGGACCTCCAGAAGTCATCTAGTCCAAGCCCCCTGCTCCACCAGGGCCACCTAAAGCTGGTTGCCCAGGACTGTCTAGACAGCTTTTGAATATCTCCAAGGGTGGAGACACCATAACCTCCCTGGGCAACCTGTGCCAGTGCTCAGTCACCCTCACAGTGAAAAAGTGTTTCCTGACGTTCAGAGGGAACCTCCTGTGTTTCAGTTTGTGCCCCTTGCCTCTTGTCCTGTCACTGAGCACCACTGAAAAGAGCCTGGCTCCATCTTCTTTGCATCCTCCCTTCAGCCTTCTCTTCTCCACACTGAAAATTCCCACCTCTCTCAACCTTTCCTCACAGGAGAGATGCCCCAGACCCTTAACCATCTTCACTACCCTTCATTGGACTCTCTCCAGCATGTCCATGTCTCTTTTGTACTGGGAAGCCCAGAACTGGACCCAGCACTCCAGTTGTGACCTCACAAAAGTGCTGAGTAGAGGGGAAGGATCACCTCCCTTGACTTGCTGGCAATGCTTTGTCTAATGCAGCCCAGGATACCATTTGCCTTCTCTGCCACAAGGACACACTGCTGGCTCATGTTCAACTTGATGCCCACCAGGACCCCTAGATCCTTTTCTGGCAAGCTGCTTTCCAGTGGGGTGGGCACCAGCACATACTGGTGCATGGGGTCGTTCCTTCCCAGGTGCAGGACTTGGCACTTTGCCTTGTTGAACTTCATGAGGTTCCTGTTGGCCCATTTCTCCAGCCTGTTGAGGTCTCTGGATGGCAGCACGACCCTCTGACATATCAGCCACTCCTCACAGTTTTGTGTCATCTGCAAACTTGCTGAGGGTACACTCTTCTCCCTCACCCAGATCATTAATGAAGGTGTCAAACAGGACTGGACCCAGTATAGACCCCTGGGGTACACTGCTAGTCACTGGTCTCCAACTAGACTTTGTGCCACTGGTCACCACCCTCTGGGCCCAGCCATTCAGCCAGTTTTCAATCCACCTCACTGTCTGCTCAACTAACCCACACATCAACAGCTTGTCTAGGAGGATCTAATGTGAGAAAGTGTCGAAATCCTCACAGAAGTCCAGGTAGACACTATCCACTCCTCTCCTCTCATCTACCAGGCCAGTCACTTCATCATACAAGTTTGGCAAGCATGACTTCCCCTTAGTGAAACCGTGCTAACTAATCCTGGTGATGTTCTTGTCATTTGTGTACCTGGAAATGGTTTCCAGGGATGAAGTTGAGGCTGATCAGCCTGTAGTTCTTTGGGTCCTCTCCCTGTCCTTCTTGAAGATAGGAGCAACATTTGCTTTTCTCCACTCTTTGGGCACTTACTCCTATTTTATGGGAAAAGATGCCAGTCCTTAAAAGATGCGGTAAAACAGCATCATCGCTGAAAAGACGGCATGTAAGAGTGGGTTTTTCTGGCCTGGCCTTGCTGGCACAGAACAGGCTTCAATATTTGCAAACACTTCAGCGATAAAGGGTGCCTCAGAAACCAGGAAGAGGATTATTTTGACGCCAGCCTTCTGTGTTTCAACTCCATCCATGGATTCACAAATAACATCTGGCATGCCTCTGCTCAGGCGATCTTGCGGGCTATGAAACGTTGTGGGTGCAAAGACAGACACGGAAAAAGAAGTTGAAGTCCCTGTGGGTGTCTCTGCCTAACAATTCACTTCTGGCGTGACATGGAGCTTGCAGCACTCTTGATGACTGGTCTGTGCTCAAGGGTCCCAGCTCTGCAGTGAACTGTGTCAACCATTCCCCACTTGGCAGAAGAAATGCCTTGATACTCATCCACACAGTAAACGAAGTAAGAACAACAACAACAAAAAGATAATTAGGGAAAGATATCCCATAGAGATGCAAATTAACCTCTCTGTACAAAGCCCTTTATAGATCCTGGGATTTTGTGTACTTATTACTTCTATTAAATGTGACATACTGAAAGCTTCCCTTTGCCAAAAATGCTCTTTCACTCTTTCTCTCTGACCTCACTTAGCTAGTTCATGAACAAAAGGGCAGATTAAAGGAGAGATAAATACAATTTATTAAACACTTGGGATTGTTGGAAAAAATGCCATGTATAAAATCCTCATGAAACATACAATATTTTAAAATGTTTTATTTTGCTGGAGGTTTTGAACTATTAATTACCAGTAACATTCAAAAGTTCAATGTTTCTCTTTCTCTACCAACCATTCCCTTGCTTGCAAGGAGCTTAACCAACTCCCTCCACGCCATCCTTGCTGCTTCTTCTGTTTCCTCTTTGCGTCCAAGCTTGCAGCACCCACTGCCTGATCTAGGTGAAAAAAAGCACTAAATACACCTTTGCTCTAGCTTACAGCTCAACAAAGAAGGGCTGTTTCTTGAAACAGGACAGAGTACTTGCTTAATGTCGAAGGTCCCTGGCAGGCCAGCACACCACCAGTGCATTTCTGTGGTCTGCAACCCCAACATGCATGGTGAGGCACTGGGCAGAGGTCACTAGGGGCTGGGTCAGTTAATGGGAAGCAGGTTTTACGGAGTCCCAGTCATGGGCTAAGCCCACAGGGCAGCAGAGCCCATCGGCAGGCTGATTTCTCACTGACTTCAAACAGGCAGGCACAAGTGCTTTCTTCTTTCTGCTCATCTGTGGTTTTGGTCTCACCTCCCCAAATTGCCCTTTGCTACTGCAGGGCCCCTTGGGTTTCAGCAGGGACATCTCGTTCCTTATTCACAGCCGGGGTTGGATGAAGCTTCTGGTGGTGGACATCTCTGAGGAGGCAGTGCCACCAAACAGTGCGCAGCGATCCCACGTGCCAGCCCACGTGCCAGCTAGCTCTTCCCAGCTGCAACGGTTGGAGACCAGCCATCCTCAGCAGGCATGGATTTGCTGACAAAGCTAAATGGCCGTGAGACCTTGGTGAGCACTGGCCAGTGTAAGGCTCCAGCACGTGGTGTGTCTGTGGCAGGACGTGTAGCTTGGGTGGAGCCAGCATGGCTGGATGTGAGTGGAGACATCCTAAAATAGCCAGGGGCAATGACAAGGGCACGGAGAGCATCCTGAGGAATGGGAGGCATATTCTGCGTGGCAGAAGGTCAGACGCGCTCGTTCCCATGGGTAGTGTCTGGACCGACATTTCAGCCTTCAGGAGATATGAGGCAATTCGGTGTAGCTGTATCCTCTCTCACTGAAAGCTAAATGATGTCAAACCTAACCTCCGCTGCCAGACGCTCAGATCATGCTTGGGCACTTGCTGCTGCTGAGGTGCTGTGTGATAACTTGCCAACCTGCAGTCATGTTTCGGAGCCTCTTAACGAGTGCAAATCAGGAGCAACTCCATAAAAGTCAATGACACCAGTGCAAAGCATCAGCAATGAGCCTTCTGCGCACTTATCAGTTGGGCTATGCCCGTTAGTCACATGTTATTCAAAACTACAGAAAAAAAATGAAAGCCTGGCTGACACTCATTGAAGTAACTACTTCAAGCTAAGATTTATGAGAAATAGGCTGTGTAATAGGAAACAGATCTTTCCTTCTGAGCTCACATGCCACTAAATAGTTGTACTATCTTCCACGTGTCCTTGCCAGTCATCTTTCGTCATGGCGAGTGCATTTTTTTATTTATTAACATCCTTTGGGAAGTCATGGTCAGCTTGGGATTTTTTTTATTTCGAAAACATCTTCCTTGGGACTGAGTCAATGCAAAAAGCTCATGTAGCATAGCGAGAAAAAAGGCAGTTACAAGAACTGCTGTGCCTTTGTTTCATATTGTGACTTCCAGCAAATGCCTCAGCAAAGTTGCAGTCCCAGCGCTTGGGTCGGAGCCTTGGGGAAAGGCAACCTGTACCAGCCCTGGGGGCCAGGCATCAGAAGGACTTTGCCTATGATGCTGAGGTGGTTGGTGGTCCCTGGCAGACGTCTGGCCCTGATGGTCTCCCCAGGTCTGGGAGCCAGCTCACACCATGGACCACTCCTACAGTAGTATGGTCCCCTTGTGCCAACTGGTCTCAGGACTGGAGGTTCTGCTTGGGATCATCTACCAGCAGGGTTGTAAGGTGCTTTTTAATAAACACCTGAATAGTCTTGTGCCTACCTCTCTGTCTGGAATGATGTATCTGCTCCCCAAAGAGGCAGACTCAGAAGCTGCTCATTAGCAGGTATGGGCTCCTCCTGTAAATATTAGTAGACTATGATCAGGTCATTTGCCAACCCACCTCCTCTTGTTTCCTTTCCTTCCCAAGAACTTTGCAGTCCTGAAAACTGATCTCCTCCATGTCCTGGGTTTCAGTGCTGGAGGTTTTCTTACTAAAACCCAGGTGTTTCAGTGCCCAGGTGGAGGCACAGGAGAGAAAGGCTCCGGCACGGCAGATGTGCTTGCCGTGTTGCAAAGAGAAAGCCGTTGTCTCTCAGCCAAACACTTTCCTAGCAGCAGTGGAGCAATCTGTCCTTGAAAGACCGGGCCTAAAGAAGTCTGTCCTCAAGAGAAGAGCACAGCCTGCTTCGTACGGCAGATGCAGGCCAACTGAAATTGCTCACATGTCACAGCTTATTCTAAAGTGCGAATAGTCCTGGATGGTTTCTTCAAACACCGAGCTGTGCAGGGGGAAGAGGACTAGCAGCAGCTCTGCTTTGTGCTGTGCCTGACCAGACTCTGGTCAGAAGAGCACAGGACCATCTCTGCTGTGTGACCCCTGCATTGGCTGCACATGAAGCTGCTCTGTGTCTATGGCTGGGCTGCCCCGGGGCAGGACAAAGCACCCCGGAGCTAAAGCAATTTGCTCTTCTAGCATAAACCAGTCAATGGTTTTGGAGGGGGCAGCCATGGCTGTGTATACCTGGAGTAAGTGTCTCAGGGTGCACATGTCTCATCAGGCAGGGCTGGTTTTGCATGCTGAGACCTACGCCTGAGCCCAGCTCACCATCCTGGGCATGTCCCGGGCCAGCAGAGAATGGATGGGAGCAGCACAGCCTGCAGCGAGAAGAGGTTTGGCAGCACTGCTGGGGGCTGAGAGAGCGCATCACTCTCATGGCAGGAGGTACCTGCTCACGCCACGTCTGAGCCTTAAAATGCTGTGTCAAACTTTCCTCGACAGAGGCTGAGATTTTGCCATCCCGGGTGGGAGTCCTGGGGGATGTATTGTTGAAACGGTGTTCCCCAGGAGAGGGCAACCAGACCTGCTGAAGCACATGGCCGTGAAAAAGTGTGTCTGAAAAAGGACACGGAGTTTTCTTTCCTATTGCATGTACAAATCACTCTTCAGCAAATGGCTCTCTCATTTGTGGGGCCAAACTCAGGACCAGATGGCACCATAAGACAATGGCTACCACAGCCTTCAAGCAGGGTGTTTGCTAGAAACTAGGCAATTTTACCACCAGATTATAGCAGTTATGAAGGTAGTGACATGAAGACCTTAAACCCCAGCACATCGCTGGTAACGGATGTTCTCCCAGTGAATGTAAATCCATCACTCACTTTGCAGCCCCCACTGAGGTTGCAGACCACAGACACATACAGGAGACATACATGACCATCGGCAACAGAGGGAGGGGGAGACAGCTCTGCATCTTTGAGCACATTAATCAGTACTTCCCACAGGGTTGTTTTTAACTGCCTGTCTTCTCTAGGGGAACTCTTTCACGCAGCATTTCTAAAAGGAAAAGAAGAGCCTGACATCGCTGCCATTCCAGCAAGAGAATGTGCGAGAACAAGGTGCCTACCAGCAAGAGATATGCCCAGCCCTCTGCAAAGGCATCTTACGGCCAAACAAGTTCAATTTCAGGAAACCAGCAGCATGACCCTCAGTCCCACCTCCACATTGCTGGCTGGTGCAGAGCTGAGCATGCCTGCATGGACCTAAGATATACCACCAAGGAACCCATCCCAGAACATCAGCATTTGGATCCAGAGTCATTCAAGATGGATAGACCAATGCAACAGCACTTCAGAAGCCATCCTGCCCTGCAGGGGATTCATCAAACTGGCTGAAAAAGCTCTGGAAGTCTCCCAGCTTGACTAGCCTGTAATAAATTAAAAATCTGGCCCAGGTGAGGACACAGTGTCACTGCGAGGATGACATTGCTGTGCAGAGAGGCCTTTTCACACAAGACAGTCAGTGGCATCCCCTGCTTTTTTCAGTTGCACCACTCTACTCTCAGTGTTTGTTGAGGTTATGTACAAATAAATCCATTTTTTATTGTCTTTTACAGCAGTAGCCAGATTAAGGTCTAGGTGGGCTTTGGTCCTAATTTTCTCCCTGTATAACCTCACTACACCCTTGTAGTCCTCCTGAGTTGCCTCCTCCTTCTTCTGAAGGTCATAAATTCACTTTTTTTTCCTGACTTCCAGCCAAAGTTCTCTGTTCAGCCAGGTCCATCTCCCTGTTGGCTTGTCTTTCGGCACATGGGGATGGCCTGTTCCTGCGCCTTTGAGATTTCCTTCTTGAAGAATGTCCAGTCTCCCTGGACTCCTTTGTCCTTCAGGAGTGTATACCAAGGGACTCTGTCAACCAGACCCCTAAATAGGCCAAAGGTGGCCATCCAGAAGTCCAAGGTGGCAGGTACTGACCCCCCTCATTGCTTCTCCAAGAATCAAAAACTCGATCATTTCATGATCGCTCTGCCCAAGACAGCCTCCAACCATCACACCACCCACAAGTCCTTCTCTGTTCGCAAACAACAGGTCCAGTGGATCACCTTCCCTAGTTGGCTCCCTCACCAGCTGTGTCAGAAAGTTCTCTCTTCCACACGCTCCAGGAACCTCCTAGACCGCTTCTTCTCCACTGTATTTTATTTCCAGCAGACATCTGGTAGGTTGAAGTTCCCCATGAGCACAAGGGCTAGCAATTGTGAAGCTTCTCCCAGTTGCTTATAGAGTATTTCATCTGCCTCTTCATCCTGGCTGGGTGGTCTGTAACAGACTCCCACCATGGTATCTGCCTTGTGGGCCTTGCCCCTGATTCTTACCCATAAACACTCAACCTTATCATCACCATCATTAAGCTCTAGACAATCAAAACTCTCCCTAAGATACAGGGCTACCCCACCACCTCTCCTTCCTTGCCTATCCCTTCTGAAGAGTTTATAGCCGTCCATTGCAGCACTCCAGTTGTGCAAGTCATCCCACCAGGTTTCCATGATGGCAACTCTATCATAGTTTTCCTGCTGCACAATGGCTTCCAGCTCCTCCTGTTTGTTGCCCGTGCTGTGTGGATTGGTGTAGGTGCACTTCAGTTGGGCTATTGATCCCACCACCTTTTTGGGGGGAGAAGTCCTAATTCCTGTGTGACCCTTCTCAGGTGCTTCTGTGGTTTCTAACACATCAGTAACACTTGCATGTTTTTAGTTGACTATGATGCACGAAAAGACTCATGTGACTCTTGGGCTTCCCAAATGCCATTTGAAGGATGTAGCTTCAGAGTTCAACCTTTGAAAACTCAACAGCTGCCTAGTCCTGGAGCATCTAGTGTCTGAAAACACCTCAGACACTGACATTTAGGTCCTCCACGTCAGTGATTTTCCATCCATGGGTCACAGCATCTGTGAGCTGATGTCTAGGTCTTCAAACTTCAGAGCGGTTGCTGAAATCCAGGTCTGCTGTCAGGCTTATTCTCGTCATACAGAGGTGGACATCCACCCTGCGGTTTGAAAATTGGTAAAACTGAATGTCACAGTTTTAGGCACGTTTCTGGGCACACCCAGAAATGCTCAGTCTTTTCCTTTGCTGAGTAGGATTAAATAGTGTTCAAAACACATCTGGGGAGGATGTGGCAAGACCCGTTTTATGTTCTAGGTCAGTGGTTAGAGAGCTGCCAGGGGAAATGGGCACAGCCCTGCCTCCCTTAGGGGAGATGAACCTGTGCCTCCTTCCTAACGGGCAGATGTTTTAAGTGTCTGGCCAGCACAGACTCTGGGCAGGGATACAGGAAGTTTTTCTTGTGAAAGGTGTTTTATTTTGTATTCATTGGGACAAAAAGGGTGTGAATTCTGGGTACCACCTGGGAGTAGGGAGACATGCTATCAACCTCCACTTCAGGGGATAGCTAGTGTAAAAATATGCATCCTTCCATTCATCTTAGGGAGAAACCAAAATCAGATACATACCCTCACAGCTTTACTATGGAGACATACTTATTTACATGCACTTGATGGGCTAAAGAACATTCACTTTTCCTATGCATGCAAAACCATGAAATAATGTTTATGTTTAGGATAACATGAAACCCCAGAACACTTTTTAACATAGCGAATTAGTTTAAAATAAATTCAGAGAGAGGCGAGAAGTGAACTATGGTCTCCCATGTCTGGAGACGTCTGACTAGCCAAGCAGTAACTGATAGTGCCTCTTCCAGCCCTGCTGTGGGAATGCAAGGGGAGAGAGGAGAAAGAGAGGAGGAGAGGGAAGGGTTAAGGGCTTAGGTCTATCTGTTCCTTGAGGAATTTGCTTTTGTGTATGAATTTCCTCCAACAGGTGAGACTTGGATCACATGCTCAAAAGCAGATCCAATTTTTCCCCCCAGTTTTACATCAGTTGGACTACTGAAAAATACAGGCTGTCCCTACAAATCTCACCTTGCTTGCGTCCTTAGATCGCTACAGCTGGAACAACATTGCAGCTAACTCTTCTCATCTGCAAAATTCAGGCCTGTCGGGACGCCTGCTCACGAACCAGAGCAGACACTCACAAGGGAGGTGTCTCAGTGCCAGGCTGCAATTCTTGCAGTGGTTCCAGCCCCTGTCCCACCCCTGTGCACCCTGCCTTGCCCCCTCAAATGCTCTGCCTGTGTTAGCCTAATGTTTTAGCCACTCTGTGACTTTCGCAAGCACTTATTTCTGCTTTTTCAAGATGGCCACAGAGTCCCTGGGCTGCAGATTTGCTCAGGACAAACTGTCCCCCATCACCACGCTCACGAGCAGGCTGTCCCCAGGCAGGTAGCAACAGTGGCAATCATTAAAAACAGGCAAATAAATAAGGAACTAGTGATTGCTGCAACAAAGCAAACTGCCAAAACAGCATCTATGGCTTCCTAGTCCTAAAAGCTGTGAGAAGCAGGGTCACCCCAACAGTGAGGGATGTGCTTGGGTTTTTGCTAACAGTGTTTTAGCCTTTTTATAGAAAAAATGAGCACTGCTGTTTTCCATCTCTGTCTCTCCCCTGGTGGCACTGTGTGGGTGATAACAGCAACAGGCACTTTCAATCATCAAAAAATTATCTGTTGCATCCCATGTACAAAGACAACACCCAGTCCTGCAAGTCTGTACCCATACGAGCCTCCCCACTGGAACCAGCAAAGGAAACCTGGGTGCATCTACCTGAGTGTTTTGCCTTGGATCAAGCGTGAACTTTTGAAGAGACTCTCCCTTTCCTCCCCACCTACTGCTTCAGTTCACATCGAGGAAAAGTCCCGGAGCAAAGAACGAATCCTTCAGATGAAATGACTGGGTGTTGCAGCCCTGGAGCACACTCCTGAAGGGCCCTTGCTCCACAGGACCTGCGAGGGGTAGCTCAAGGTAGCCCCCAGCCCTGCGGAGTGAGCATTGGCTTTCACCAGCCCACCCTGCTCCCCCTGCCCCACGCCGCCCCGTCTTTCTCCCACCTCCCCCCCACGTTTCCCCCTCCTCGTCACACGATGCAGATTTGCAGAGCTCTATTTCCAAGCTCCTCTCCCACCCCGTCTGCGGCAGCAGGAGACGACACGGCCGCAGGGTTGGGTGTGCTGGATCGCGGCAACACCCCGGGCTCCGGAAGGAGCTGGCAAGAGAAGCGGGGCTGCTCGTTAGCTGCTGTCTGAAGAAACCCCGCTAATTGATTTCCAGCCTCCCGTGACTGTTTGTGAAGGCAGGGCCCCCCCGAGCCCCTTGCCACGAGCGTGTTGTATTTGAGTCGGTTGCTCAAGGCAGCGTCTCAGGATGGGGTTGGGTTGAGTTTCTTTGCACGCACATGAAAAATGGAGTAACGGGTCAAGGGCTGCCTCAGTGCCCACCGCCGGGCATAACTTCTGCTGTGCCACCTTAGCAAGCAGGACTAGCAGAGCCTGGGTTTGGGCACACGTGTGTGATTTGGTTTAGCCCCTCAGTCCAGCACCACCGCTGAGAGATCATCCCCAGGTAACTTTGGAGGCAATCCATGGAGCACCCGAAGGAGGTCAGAGCACACCACAGCACTCTCTGGTTTCCTTGCATTTCTCTAAGGGGGCTCGGAGGTTTTATTTTAAAAAGAAGCACGTGCCCACATCAGGTTAGAATAATTTTTGTGTGACAGGAGGCATGAAGGGCTATTTGTGCCTTGTGCTCCTTTTGACAAACTGAGTTTAATTACTGTGTGCAAAGAACCTGGATCTTCTGTAACAGGACACACGGAGGAAAGGCACAATCTTAATTTCACACATACAAGGTTTTATGTAGGTGCGTGGCCCTTTGGATAACTTGTCAATGAAATATTGTTCCATCATTGCATGAAATAAGCAGCTCTAATCTTTGTCTGGAAAGGCTGACACCAAATGCACCTTTTGCAAAATCAGGAAAAAGAGCCCTTTAGGGAAATGAAAGAGCTGGGGGCACCACTCTCCAGCCCCTGTTGGCACAAGGAAGTCAGGTTGGTCCTTGTTTTTTGGGTGCAAATGCTGCAGTGCAAATCAGAGAGCTTGTCTCATTAAAATCCCACAGGCCAGCTGCAGGTACAGTTCCCTTTCATTATTGCTTTATTTATCACCCAGGCTTTCCAAAATACACCACTAATCCAACTGATTGCAGGAGAGCAAAAGGTATTTTTCTCCTCAAGTGTCCCCCCTTGTGGGTTTTAAAACATTCTTCACTTCAGGCTTGAAGGGAACTTGGAGTGAATATGAAGTCTGCGCAAGAGCACAGTGGAAACTCTTTGCAAAGATTTTTCCCATCACCTTCATGCAAGCCTGAAAAACTGCAGAGCGATGAGATTTCCACCACACAACTCGGCTGTGCCTCCCCTGTCTTATCCCATCTCTGCTTCTAGACACGCAGACACCCTCTCCCCTCGCCTGCTCCTGGCATCGGCATCTTGTTCTCCCTACCGGGTCACGGTGATAAGGAGACACTGGTGGGGTTAAACGGCACACGAGGCAACCCGCCTGGGTTTGGATTCATCCCTAGCACACCACCTTCATGAAGGGCAAGTAATCCATCGACATCAGGCCACAGCCGCGGCCTGCCACCTGATGCTGTAAATATTTAATGGCTTCACAGCTAGAGAATGTACTTTTTTTTCCACTGACGAGAGGTCTCAGAGCCCTCTGTTCTTCTGCTTAGGGAGGCAGCTCTTCACATGAGCTGTCAGTCTCAAGGACATGACACTCGGCTCCCTTCCTCCTGCTGAAATGGAGTTACGTTGCGAATGGGTGATTTAGGTTGCTTAAAGAATCACCATCAAAGGTATTAGCAAAAGTAGTTTTAATATGATGTTGTAAAAGTGCAACTTAACAAAGTTTCATGGCAAGGTTCACTCTATTACTGTACAGCACAATCATTTGAACAATGATTTAAAACTACCAAGCCATAAATCAAAGTTTCCGAGACAAAATCAAAGTTACCATACTACAAGGTTACGCATGGTATCGGTCGCTCACCAAAAATCCGCTGTTGGTGAAAGGTCTCTCTGACTCAAGGAGCAAAGTTGAGAGGTGTCCCAGCTCAAGGGGAGATGACTGCCATGCAGCCAGGCTGCTTAGCTGGGAGAGCTCAAAGAAGGCTCACTTAGGCTGTCATATTTATGAAATGAAGTGGTTGGCTCGTCGTCAAATTACATGTGATGTGAAAGGTATGCATGAGACTCCTTGTATCCACAGCTTGCTTTGTTCCTTGGTAAATAAGTCTTGGAAAAGCCACCCGCTATTCATGTGTTAATCGCATGATCAGTGTTCAAGCTCCTATGCATCGATGCTCACTGTGTCACTCTGCCCCTTTGTGGGGTTTCAGAGAACAGATTGAAACTAGAGAAGTTCTTGGCCCGTTTACGGCTCAGGCCTTTACCTCCTTTGGAGCCTGTACCAAGCTACCAGCAGTTTGGTTAAGGGGTCGAGTGCATCCGTCACAGGTTAACAGTCATATCCCTCCAAGGATGCAGTGGCACAGCACAGCTGAGGTCTGTAGCAGGGCAGAAAATTGCTTCAATTTTAACACCTCAAAATGAAACTTTATTGAAACAGAATTGAAACAGGGCAGTGTCTTTCTGAATGAACTTCTGGTTTTCAAAATTTTTATTTTCTTTAGAAAAGGTCTCAAAATTGTTCACCTATCTCATCCCTGGCTTTTGGTTCAAATTTAAAATAAAATTATAATTTTATAGTTTTAGGGGAAAAGTGATATTCCAAATGAAAACCTACTTCCATTGTTTCTGGTCAGTGCTTTCTTTTATGGTTTTGGTTAGGAGGTTTTGTTTGTCTGTTTGAGATTCTGTCTCTCTGTGGTGATCTGAAACTGAGATGTTTTCTGAAACCTTCAGATTTCCCTATGAATAGATCAACCACCCCAACACCTCCCGCTACAGCTCTCCCAGGATTAACACGTATGAATGAATTTTTTAAAGACTCCCTGTGAAAATGCACTTTTGCTGCTAGGCGAGCGCATGGCAGAGAGGGACAGACCTCTGCTTACCCACAGGAGATGGCCCATCACGGCTTAAGAGGAGACAAGTCCCACCTGGGACAAAGCACCGTCTCTCCATTTTCCCTGTGCCGGCTGACATGAACCTCCTCGCGTACCCACTGCCAGTACATTTTTTTGGCTGGCTCGTCTGCTAACAAATGACCCAAAGCATATGTGCGGGAACAAGCCCAAAATAATGCTCGTGGCACGGCTCCAGCCGATGGGTCCCAGCCTGGAATAGCCTCCCGGCAGCTGGCGGGTGGCTGCGGCCACCTCCTCCGCTTACAGCTCAGGGGAGACCCAGCACGACTTTTGGGGAGAAAGCCTCCGCGGGCAGGATCCATTTCACCTAAGTTTAGATGCCTACAGTCTGCAGCTGAGCAAGTTGGCCAAGGTCCCTTTTAGAGGAGAACAGGCACTTCCAGAGGGTATGTCATCTCACCCCAGGTTAGATGAAGGTCAGATGAAGCAGCCTGGAAACACCAGTTGTTTTCATTGACTAAAAAAGGGTTCTCAGCTGCCAGCTCTGAGATAGGAAACACCACCCTTGAGGTTTGGTTCCTTTGCCTAAACACAGGTGTCTAGTATCTGCTTGGCCTGCAGCTGCTGGCCCCCAAAAGTCTTTCTCGTAGGTCCCCCCCCAGCCCCAGGCCGATCACTTGCTGGGTGCCACAGCCCCTTCGGAGCTGGACCTTGGCGGCTGAGAGACGTGCGTGCAGGGCGAGTCTTGCTCAGCCTCCTCCTACACTGGGCTTATGGAGGAGAGATGTTGTGTCCACCGGCTGGCTGCAGATGGGCACTGTCAGGGGAGACCACAGTCACAGGAAAATTTACAGAATTGCCCACAATAGATTACTCTTTTTTTCCTTTTCTTTTTTCCTTTTTTTCTTTTTTTTCCTTCTTTTCATCATACAGATGAATTTGGGAAGATTTAGGCTTTATTTATCTGCTTCTAATTACTAAGGCAAAAGGCACAACTCTGACATCCAAGTGATTTCTATGCCGATGCCCAAACCCTTCTTTCAAGGCATGGGACTATAAATCCTTCTCATCCACACAGTTTTAAGAAAAAATATGAGCACTCAAAGAACGTTCTACAACTTCATCTGAAGACTGCTGAACTGTTTGAGCTGAAGCTTTCTTAATACCTCAAGTGGAGCCAAATAACCAAGCATGTGAAATGTTACCCTGAACAATTAAAATCTGGCAAAGTTTAAGGAACTAAAACCAGTGTCCTATAAAGGAAATGGCTAGACATATTTATCTGCAGCAGGAATAACTTGCCACTTAATACTAATAACGATCATGTTCCAATTGGTTTAATCAGGTGCCAAATGGGATTATTATCTCATTTGCAACATGTAATCAATAAGGAAAGAATAACAGGAAGCCTCCAGAAACAACTCAGATCCCAGCAAACTCTGCTTTTACTCATACTCCAAAATCTCACTTCTTGCTCTCCCTGCAAGTTCCCTGCCCTACACACACACGTAACAAGGTGCCGTGATGGCAGAAAGCCCCGTTGCCATCAGCCCACCGTGCTTCGGTGACCCGTAAGCTTCTGCGTTAAATCACTTTGATTAACATTAAATGACCTTGCTTTCCCTTCTTGTAAAGTGCACACTCATGCTCCTGCGCAACTGCTCGTTAGTCAGCATTTCATCACGCTTTAAGTATTTCCATAACTGTGTTTCTAAGAATCAGGACTGCCATCAGTACATTGCTTTCAGACTGCAACAAGAGAATACTGAGCTCAGCCTCCACGGCGGCCGATACCATTTCCATTTCAGGCCTGGTTACACCCCTGCCCATGCTGAAAGGGCAGCAGCGTTTTTCTGTTCTGTTCAGAGAGCAGCCCTGGTTCTGGGAAGCTGTGCAAAACCTCAAAAAAAAAGGGGGGCCTATCCCGTATCTGTATCCGGTACCTATTTTTTTAGGAAACCACAAAGGCTATAGTCCTAGTGCTTAATCCTGGAGGAAGCCACCCAGACGGCTTTCTAGTTTTTATGCCTCTGAAGGCATCCGTGGGTTTTGCTGTGACAAATTAACTACGATTTCAAAAAAAGTTTCCCTTTAAAAGATTCTGTCTTGCAGTGTTCTGACACAAATCCGGCAAATGCTTTATTCACACCGGTTCTGAGGAGTCTGTAGTGGCTGAACAGAGACTGGATGGGGAAGAAAAAGGTGACTTTTAAAGGAATTTGCAGTTTGGGCCTGTTTTGCTGGCAATAAAGAAAACAGTTAAGCTTTTCCTCTTTTATTTTTAAAGGTCATTCATTTCCTTCTTATATTTTATTGGGAAAAAATAGGAGGAAACCCAGATTCTCACACCCTTAGTATTGGGAAAACTCATTAGCGATCCTAACAAACATTGTTTTTCTCACAAACATTGTTAGACATTTTAAAATGAAACAGGAATTCAACTGGAAAAGAAATTAAAACTTGTAATACCAAATATCCTGTCCTTTTGCTAGTTTTCCCTCCCTTTCATCTGTTGCAATGTCACCAGTTCCCTGGCTGTCCAGCAGTCAAAGCATTTTCTTGACCTTCTAACAAAACAGAGAAAAGGCAGGCAAAAATTTTTCAGAGGGAGAATATTTCAGGTCATCGTTATGCACAACACGAAAAAGTGAAAACAAATCAGAAAATCCCTTAACCCACAAGATGATTGTTTTGTTTGTATTTTTTAATTTAGCCTTGAGGTTCATGACCAATATAGGAAAGCAGACAAATCTTTTGCTGGCTCTGCTACAGAGTCACTGTTCAACTGTGGGAAGATTAATAAGCCTTTCTGTTTTTTCCATGTTCTCATATGTGCTATATACACACATATTATCAGACAGAGAGAAATGCAGAGCCTATAATGACTCCAAAGTCTTAAAACCCAGTCTCTACTCAAGTGTCTAAAATAACTGAACATCGTTTTCATGAAATGACTATTATTAAAATAGCTACAGGGAAAGGAAAGGGAGGCAGCAGGTCCCCGACAGTTGCACACAGGTGACCACCCCAGCCCCTGGGCAGGGACACGGTGCTGTGCTCAGTTTGTCACTCTTAACCAGCACATTTTGCAGTGTCCCTGCCAATTGGCACAGTCTTCACAGCAAGGCGAGACAGCAGACAACAACGATACCTGCTCTCCGGGGATCTCTTACTGGTTTCTAATGGTGCCCTGTGTAACTCCCTGTGTGGATCTCTGGCAGAAATAAATGAGATTTGTTACTCAAACATGGTTGTAGGGAAACAGTTTTATTTTTTCCACTAAACTCCCAATTTTTCTGTTCTTACCATATTGCTGAGCAAAAAAACCCCATAATTTTCTTTCACAAAGCTGGTAAATCTGCAGGTCAGGTGGGAAAAAAAGAAAAAAAAAAAGGAAAAAGAAAAAAAAGAAACAGCAACAGCAATGGATTTAAAAAGCTGTGGTAAATGCAGACATTACAGATTTCATCCACAGTAATTACTGGATGAGCCACTGTAGGTCAGTACCTTGAAGGGGAAGGCAGTCAATCTGGTAATTACTGCATTAATAGGAAATGGGTCAGCTCATGACTACTCTGCAAAAGAGTCGTTTATGCACAGACTTGCAAATATGGGAAAACTGGAACTTGCAAATTTAGCAAGTGCAACACCATTCAGACTAGCCTGGTTGCTTGTCAGGCTTAGCCGAAAGCACTCCTCCGGGCACAGCCTGGAGCGTGGAGCGCAGCCACACCAACACCCTGCCGCCAATCCAGCCTGGTTTGTGGGGTGCCAGCGTGGAAACGGGAGGAAGCGACAGTGTCTCCTAGTGACCCCCAGCCACTGTTTTTTGAGCCAGCCTTGGGACAGACGGTCTCTTGTCTTGTTGCTTAAGGAAATTTTTATTTCTTCTAGATTTTTTTCTGGTACACTGCTTAAAGTATTCACCCAGGAGGGCAGAAATGCGGGCTTTTTGCCTTCCTCTGCCTCAGGGACTTTTGAATCTCCATCTCCCATTTCTCCAGCAAACATGAAGCAAGGCAGTGCCAAAATCATGCTTTACCTTCCCTGCTGAAGCTGGAAAGAAATATTATTCCTAGAAGAAGAAACAGGGATTTTATAGCGAGTAATAAGGACATCTACTTGGGAGCAGGAGATGCGGGAGTTTGTTTTCTGCCCCTGCCCCTCCCACACAATACAACATCGTTCCTTTACTTCAGCCAATCTTTGCTCAATGGAGAACTCGCTAGCAGCGTAGAGAGCAGAGACAGATGAGCAGAGACTAAGCTGCTACATTAAGGACACCTGACTGGGTATTGTGAAATCCACTCCAGCATCTGCAGACCAGGGGATGCCTGAACCTCCCTGTGATTTTGCCCCGTCCTCCCTTTGCTCCCTCAGTACAACCCCTTACTGCAAAGGTGGAAGGAAACAGGCTGACGTCAGCTGGATTTTGGGCTCAATTTACCACCAAACATGCACTGATGACATCAGCAAGTGTGGCGGCATGACGGGAGAGGATTTGCAAAGTGAAGCAGCTGGTGGTAAGTACCCACTGCCCACATGTACACATCTGGGGGAACTTACTGCTACTTCTAGTCGGGTCCGCTGGAGCCAAGTGTCCGGTTTGCTCCACGGCAGCTCTGTGATGGGAACCAGCCTATGGTAAGTGGCGCCAATCAGGGGATTTGCTGTGAAAGTGCTCTCTTGAGCTAAACTAAACCACTGATGAAGACAGCCCCCGATTTCTTTTTCAGTCCTCATGAAAAAGATGAATTTTCAACATCATTCCATGTAAAATTAAGTTTTCTTTTTAGGTAAGGGATTGCAACTATAATTAGACAGCAGTTCTGGACACAAAAAATTCCTTTCGGGGACTGTACACAAGATTAAGTATGTAAGCTATTAAAGGTCAAGACACAGGAAGGCATAAGAAGGAAAACAAGACATAGTAGCCTGCAGACTTGATTGCATAAGGCAGGGGGAGAAGCACTAGGTAGCTTTGATTCTCAGCATTCAAGGTAAAGAAATGATTATTTTTGTTCACAGTAAGAACTTGTTAACATACCCAGACATTATCAGACTAAACCATTTCTATAAGCTCCTCTGAGGTGAAATCAGTGGCCTTAAATTATTATTACCAACAAAATAACCTGACAAGTTTGCAATGATAAGCACAAATTCCCTGGATGAACTTAAAAAACAGAGAAATTAGCAGAGAAGTAAGAAAAGCACTCAGTAAATACCCCAGGAATTTTGTAATTTTATTTTGTTTGCTTTTATGTTCATTAGAAAAACCACGGTGCCCGTCTCACCGAAGAACCATTAAATGAATTGCTCATTTCAGCCCTACAGCCCCAATCTTTCAAGGGAAGTGAAAGGCTCTGGAGCTCTGTGTATAAATCAGGCAGATGCCTTCTTTCATTCCGTCCTGTGTCTCCCATTCTCAGTGGTGCTCTCCAACTTGATCAGGCTTGACAGTGGTGTCACATCCCATTCCTTTACCTCCTCTCTCAAGCATCAGCATCACCAAGCTTCTAATGATCTGCATGGGATTTTGACAGTTTAGATTGACTGTATGACTCTCCCAGCAGTCACAGGAAGCAACCCTTTGACGACATAAATGGCATAGAAACATTGCCTTTGGCAGCAAATGGCTGAATCGCATTCACAGAGTATTTAATGAGTTCAAGGAGAGACTGGTTTGTAATTTTTTACCAAAACCCAACAAAATGATTGGTCCTGATCATCCTGATTTGACTGGGTGACTGAAACTCCCACATTAAGATGGCACCATGACCACAATGCTTCCCCATGGCTTTAACAGCTCCAAACCTCCAAATCTGTTACGATGATTCCTAGGTACTGGATAATAAAAACAATATACCTGAGGGTAACAAACCATGGTGGCTGTTAATGCAGCAGGGGCCAGTGGGCTGTTAGGTCTTTTTGTGTTTGGTGATGACTTCAAACTCTGAGGTTCCTGAGCACCTCACTGAAAAAAAGCATAACATAACATCAGATGGTCTATTTAGGGGTTATTCCACTGAAATTTGCTGGGTGTTGTGATGATGCCATTTGTTGCCTAGTTACCCTCGGCAAATCTCTTACATTTGACTTCCTAGGCAAATCATAGAATCTACTAATATTACCATTAAGGGTGGGATCTGGAGGAGCATTCTAGAATGGTTGAAATTTTCCTCTGATATCAGTAAGACCTTTCCTGCTCACTGCAAATATAACACATACATGTCAAAAGTGGCTTTTGAAAAAGTATATATTGCAAATCAAAATTTCCACTCACTTGAGGAATCTTTCCTGAGTAAATAGGAGAAATGACTCTGTTGTTGTAAGGCCAGTGGACGGATCTTACTGAGGGTGCTGGGAAGCAGGATGATAAAGAACTGAGGATGTTCTGCTCTTTCAGTTACCAAATCCTAAGTGACTCATTCAGTGTGAATTTTGGCTTAGCCCAATATAGTATTCTTCACAACAGCCAAAACCAGATGATTATAGCAAAATATGAAAATATTTGCTTGTTGAATATTCTCATTTCCAGCAACTTGTAGCTCAAGAACTTCCCAAGCTCTAAGTGGCATCTTTAATAACCCTTGATAGATTTCTCTTCCACGAGTCTAACCAGTGTCTCCTTGACCCCATATAAATTTTTAGCATCCATAACATCCTGGTATGAATAAAACTTAGTCCCTAAATATCTATGACTAATCAATGCTTTAAGCAGCTTCATTGACTTCTGAACTCCCACAGCAGCACTTAATTTGACTATTAATTTAATTTACCATCATCACCTTTCACTGCTAATATTTTTACGCAAAGCAGTGTACCCTACAGATGGTTCTCTAGTACCACAAGCACATGATTTCCCTTCACTTGAATTCTTCATTAGGTTCAATGGATGACATAAATACCAGTAGTATGCGGAAGGCTATAAAGGAAGATCAGTGATATGGTGAGGGCTGAAAAAATTGGATCAGAAGGGTTTAAAGATGAATCAGGGAAGGAATGGGTGCAATACAGAAAGCAACTGAGTGACTTTATCAGTCCTGTTGTTGAAGTTGAGATGAATAGTAAGAATATAGATAAAACCTCACAATAAACCTCCTTTCCTTGACTTACAGAGGTTTAAACTGTCACGAATGTGTGATCACATCAATCAATAAGAAACATGGTGATGCACACACACACAGATTCAATAATCCTTGGTGACATTAGTGACAGTCACATTTTTAAGTGAAATATCAGTTCTTTCTTGTACTCTATATTAAATCTAACAACCACAGGGATTGGTCATTTACGGTCTCCTTTCATTAGCTAATGCCTTAGGGCCCCATGAGCGTGCTGGATTTTCATGACCTTAAATCACAGGCTGACTTGTGTATTCTGCTGTAGCAAGCTCAGCTTCTTTGCAGAAGCTAACATCTGGGCAAAGATTAACAGAAATACCAGTTTCAATTAGTGTATTTTTTTTAGACCCAACACAAATTGTCACTGACAGAACTAGGCCTTAAATGCTACATGGGAATTAGCTTTGCTAAAAATTCAGCAACGAAACAGAACTGAGCAGATGACCCACAGGTCATCTGTGAAATACTAAGCTTGGTGAAATCAGTATTTTAGCTCTGACCCAAATAATGAAGTATATAGTGTTATTTCTTAATTGGTGCTGTACCACGTAACAAGCAGAAGGTTATGCAAAACAAGCAGCAGCTTCTAAAGCAACAGAGATACCTATTATGAGTTCTAATCACTAAAGAAAACATCTTTTGTAAAGGTTTAAATATAACTCTCTTGCTTTTCAAATCTTCTGATGAGCTAGCTATTACTAATGTCGAAAGGTGATGCTTGTCAGCCAAGAACTACATTAGAGTCCACAATTGAATTTCAAGAGTTGTCAAGAGCAGGCTAATAAAATAGCTGCTACTAGAAGTGATGTATGAAGAAAAAAAAAAGTAAGTTCTGGTCTGGCAGGATGCAAAGTATATTGTGTGGTTTCACTATGTCATTTCAAATAATATGTTCAATTTTTCTGGGCTACATTTGTCTGACATTCTTCTCTTATATAATAATGATTCATTATCTATAATTTATTCAAGGACTGTAACTCACCTCTTAAGTGCCTATAAATATTACTGCAGCTAGACATTTGCATTGTAAAACAAATGTGTAACACTGGGATTTATAAAGAATTCTTTTACGTTAGTTCCTTGACAGGAAAGATAGATTTTTTTCTGAAGTAAAACATTGACCTTAAAATCATCTTAAAAATCTAGCACAGGAAACAATTAACAGCTGTTCCTTCCCTGTGTTGTTTAGGTAATTTGACCATTTTGGGGAGGGCTGAGCGGTGAAGTATTCCTTGGCCATTCGAAAGGGATACAGCTATACTGTTTTTACATCAGTATTACTGGGAACGTTCCCATGGTTATGATGGTAACATATAATACCTACCCTCCCACTGCTTTACAAAAGCATGAGCCATTTCTGAGTGGAGCTCTTAGAGGTGGTGGAGGGCAGGCAGATGACATTGCTATGAGGAACGGTGAAAGAAAAACACAGTCCCAGCTGGAACAAGGGCTGCACATTGTGTCACTGCACCAAGTGGTGTTAATGAAAGGGTGTGGGATGCTGGCATCCTTTATTGCCCCTGGTAAATTGGTATGTAGATATGTAGCAATTCTTCTAAAAACAGGGGAGAAATCCAGTGCAAGCTGACAACATTCATCCAGGGCACACCAAGTCATGAGGAGCTGGTACTGTAGTGATGTCCTGACCTGTCTTGCTGCCACCCTCACTGGGCAGAGTTGTTCAGTCTAGGAAAGAGACCGAAAGAAATGTACTTTGTTCTCTTTCTGTGGTGATGAGAATTAGAAGTAATGAGCTTAAGTTGCAGGAAGGAACAGTTATGTCAAACAGTAGGAAAACATTTCTAATAGGATGGCAAAGAATTGTAATGGTACACCCAGGAAGGCTATGACATCTCCAGTGCTGCTCTCCAGCCAAACCTTTAAAGACAGGTTAGAAAAATGTCTATGAGAGATAACACAGGCATAATTACTGCAAGAATAATTCAGTGCCCATGCTCAGCTATCTCTCCAGCCTAACTGTGTTCAGCCACCATGTCCCGCTCTGGCATCTGCCTACTCTTCCAGTTGCAGCCTCACATCAGCACCACCTTGTCCTGGCTAGTAAGAACTGCCACAGGCCAGATGTTTCTGCTTAGGGCAGCACAGTGGACAAACTGGTCTTCCCAGGCTGCTGCCAGCTCTGTTCTTCTATGATTTCTCTAATTTACTTCAAGAAATCTTAATCCTTTTCCTGTGTTGATCCCCTGCTAAGGGTGGATCTGCTTTCAGCCTACTGATCATTAAATCCATGGCCCTCAATATGGTAGTTTTAGCAGGGTTCAGGCCATGTGATGGGCTGCAGGCCAAAACCACAGTAATGCAAGCAGTCTCCCCGGACAGTGCTGAACAAAGAGGAGATCAAGATCCCTCAACCCTCAGTTAAATATACAGTGGTTGTTCATGACACCAGGTAGTGCAAACAGGAAGGCTGTCCTCAATTATTCTTCTGCCTGCTATTCTCTGCCTGCTCTCTGGCAAGTCATTTATTTTCTCCTCAGTTTTTTTGATCCCCTTTTGCAGGATGGGATAAACAAGCTTCCTAATTGCACCAGGACACTGTGAGAACAGACAGGATCAGGTACTACCTTTGCCCGTATATAGTTTTACCTTTAGCTGCTCTCAAAGGAAATATGAGTGCAGCTACATTCTTGGTTTCATACTTATTTACACAGGGTTTTAGCAGAGCATGCACTTTAACACCATGTAACACTCCTCATGTCTTAAATGGAATCCATCCTTTAACTCCGATTTGCTGCTACTGTACAACCTACAAAACAACAATAACAATAACACCTGCAGGTTAGCAAAATGTTTTATTATACTGAAACATGAGATGAGAGCCAATGCTTAAGTTTTATGTGTCCCATCACACCAAAATACCTTTATTATATTTTCCATTGGCTTAAAAAGGAAATACTAATAATTTCATTATTAAATATATATATTTATATAAAATGCTTTCTATTTATTTTGTTCTATATTAGAAAGGCAAATTTGGGGATAGTGATATGGCTTAAATATATTAATATTTTCCCTCTGGGGAGCTTGTCTTCACATCTGGACAGAACACTTGTGGAATGAATTCAGGAATCTCTTTCTACATGACAGCAGGTATCTAGCCACATTAGATGTAAATTCAGCATGTTTAACCAGAGTGCCTGAGCTAAGGAAGAAGAAGGGTAGTCTGGGATGCCTGTTCTACCACGTTTTTCTTTTCCTGCGTATTAAAATTTCTTCAGAATATTTTCTTCTTATTTTTTCCTCTGGATAATCCCAAGTTTGTCCTCCCTTGTTTTAACCATTGCCATAGTAATGAACAGACCACTGTTTTATCAAAAAACCTCATTTTAGCTTAGTGGAATTAATCACCGTGGCTGCTGCTTTAAGTTCTGGGAAAAGGGAAGGAGAGAGAGAGAGTTAGTGATGCCAGAGAGCAATTCAGAGTTCCTCCATTAGGACACCTGCACTGAATCACCTCCTGGAGAAATCTCTTTCTCTCCACTAACTAGTGGAAGCCCAGGGAGACTTGGCTGGAAAAAATTAGCCCTTGTTAATCTTGAGTGGGTTCACAAGAGTCCTACAGCATCCAAACCTCCTACACACTGCAACCTCCGCATATGCCTGGAGCTGAACTCTTAGCCATCTTCAGTCATTTCCTATTCTCCCCAGGGGCCAGAGATGCATAGCGTCTAGTGTTTGCAGTCCTACAAGTTCTCTTACAAGTTGGCATTTGTGCAACAACAAAGGCAGCAGATTGTCAGGCTTAGCTGGGATTTCAGTGTTTCTCTGAACTATAGAGGAACCGTTACCTATACTTAACAGTTCCTGGTTATAAATTACTGAAATACCAGTCAGGGAGGAAAGGGCTGCTATAAAAATGCACAGGATAAAAGGAAAGTGACCTTTCCAGTGGGCTGAAATAGACTGCCTAAAATGACAGGAACAGCATCCTGTCCTGCCTCAGACCATTTGTTGGACACTATTCACAGTTGCCATGTGTGCAACAAGCTTACCATTTTCAATCAGGACTAACTGGCTGAAACTGTACTATGTTGATACTAAAATAGTAGTAGACAATCTGTAGTGCTAGGTCCTTATCCACATTCCCTGTAAAATCCTGAAAATCTAAGGCAACATTATACCACAACTGCACTGTTTTGAAAACATGATGTCGAGCCTCTGCTATTCAAACTTGCTGCTCTCTATATCATGGTACACAAATGAGCACTGTGACGGTAAAGACATCTGGTCAACTCTTGCTACCATCACTTGAGCTCACCGGGAGTTTGGTAAATACGTATGTTCAAAAAAGACTTGTATCTTGGTTGTTGATAGATTCATTTTCCTGGATATACTTGAGAATGTCCACTTCATTCATTGTCTGAATCCTGTTTTCCTTTGGCTTTGCCAGTGGAGAATTACTGCTCCTGGGGGCAACTGCTGGCTTCTGAGGCAGTGGTGGTTTTGATGGTACTTTAGGTTTCGGTTTGGAGGTTACTTTCAAGACTTGCTCTAAATCATCTTCAACTCTGAATGAAAAGAAAACATCAGTAACATCTTAGGAATTTCTGAACTGCTTTTTGTTTTGTAAGAAAATGCAATCTTGCACGATAAAAGCTTTCTGCAAGAAAGGATCAATGTTGATGAATTTTCTTTTAGGAAGAGCTTTCCATGAAAGTTTCAATGTTGCCAAAATAAGAACTGTGTTTTTATAATGTGGCTTTTCAGTTCACCGTACAAGTTAATTAATTTTACAGCATGTTTTCAAATGTCTAAATTAAAAGCAATTATTAAAAGAAAAAGAACTTGATTTTAGCTTGGGAAAAAAATGCTTTCGATTTGTGAGGGGATGATTTGCTTCCCAGAAATTTTAATGGGATAGTATAATTTTTCACATTCAGCTCTGCTTCCTCTTCATCCCCCAAGACTGAGATTGAGCATCCCCCATGCTCAATCATGAGAAACTGGAAAAACTAATGGCTTTAAAAATACTGTGTTCACATTTGTTTCCAAGAAACTGAAGAAGTTTTACAATCTGTGACCATATATAACAACTCTTTTGGTGACCATTTCCCCCTATTACTTAGTGAAATAACCCAAAACACCTGAAATAGTTAAGGATGTTTTCTACCTGCATTGTTTGACCTTATCAAGAGACACAGCATGCTGTGCATGCCCAACTCTGTTCCCACAGGAGCTGTTAAAGATTTTGAGAGCGCCCTTATAACATTGTCTTGTGACTCCAAGAGGTGTCTGCCTTTGGAAAGTGAATATGTGGAGGAAAGGGAAAGAAGGTTGTGACACATCACATCTCTAAAAGATAGAGCAGAGATGGTAAAGTAAAAATTAGCATAGCTAGAGAAGTCTTTACAGGTCACAGTAATTTCTGCTCTGAATCAAAATAGCCTCTTGTTTTGGTCCTCTGAGCACAGTGCTCAAACAAAACACTATAAGGCATAAACACAGTTGTTAATTTCCCAGAGGCTTGATTGATAAATAATTGTTAAGCAGTCAAAACCCAACCACCAATCCATGCAGACAGTCAGCTGTGTAATGACCAGCTACAAAAGTGAAGCCTCTGATAAAATGCATACCTCATATATGCTTACAAAATACCCGACTTGCAAAAGGCTCCACCTCTAACTGTAGCATACAAAATCAAGAAAGCTAAAGCATAAGAAGAGCAAGCAAAAACTTTACATGATGGACCAGGAGCCAAAGATCAAGAGGAACAGTAGGTTCGTAATATGTGGGTATCTCCTTGCCAGACCCCAGTTCTAGTGTGATACGCTTACCCTACAACCATATTGTCTTAGGCAGTGAAATGACTTAACGATTTAATTGTTTACAAGCACTGTTATAAGCTGTTTTTACCAAACTTCAGTATCAACTCCATCAGCCCATAGGCTGTAACAGTGCCAGCAGTAAAACTCCCTCTGCCTCAGCCAAAGGGTAGCCTGACAGGGAAGCTACATGAATAGGAGACGAAATTAAGGTGCAGGAGTTATTCCAAAGGGATGGGTATTTTCTTCAGTGCCAAAATTCCCTTCAAATAGTTTTACTTAGTTCACTCTTAGAAAACTTGTGAGGTAAGAAAGTCTGGTCAAGTGATTCTTAAACAAGGAAGGAGTTGGCAGCACATGTGCAGCCCATCGTCTCCCTCTGTCTCTGCTAGAGCACTACGTCAAGAGGTGGCACAGTCCCTCCATCCAGGAGGATGGGCTGGATGCTCACTGGAACAGGACACCATACAGGGAGTCTAAGGAAGGTGCCTTTTTAGTTTCTACAAGCCCCATAGGTAGGCAGTCCCTGGAGCATCGATCAGTTTCACTTTATTTCATGTCAGGTATTTTTTGGTCCTTCCACTCATTTGTCTTTTTTAATTCCTATCTTCCTCACTGCCAGGCAATGAGGCTGTCTTGGCAGGGTTATCCAGACCCCTGCGAAGCCACTGGGATAACTTCTGTTGACTAAATGGGACTGTGATTTCTCCCTTTCTTTGTTCACTGGTAGCCTTAGGAGAGATACTGTAAATGCCTCTACCACATGGCAGAACAATTGGTGGGGCCTTCTGCAGTTAAAGTAGGCAGTTAAAGCAAAGCTGAGCTCTTCCATAATTTGGGAAGCAACTGATTAGGGTAACAGGGCAGGACCATGGGGAACAGAAGAATCAACGTCTCTGAGACACTTTATTACTCCATCCCTAGTGCACATTGTTTGAATGTTAAAATCACAGGTACTTCAAGAGCTCCAGCACCATCAGCTAAGGGTCCCACTATTACTGAGAAAGACCTGCATGATTTCGAGGGTTTCTTTTTTATGTTCACCTTTATTAAAAGCTCTGAGGAACTTACGACTGTACTGCCCAGGCTGAGACAAACTACACTCACCATGAATGGGCCATAAAGTAAACAAGGATTAGCCTGAATTTTCTGCTGTATAGATGGTCAGAACTCTTTAAGGTAAAACCATTCTTGAAGTCAGATCTTTTTGTGACTCCCAAAGGGAATCTAAAAAGGATCAGTTTTAACCAAGGCTAATCTTGTAAAATCAACTGCCTGAACATTGATATATAAAACTAGAAAATACCTAAACAGACCAACTGATGGACAGAGCAGGGCCACTGTCCCACAGCTCTGAACCTTGATCTCTACCTTGTGGACTTGTATTCCGGCAGGCAGCTCCTCAAATTTCACCCTCCCAGTAATTCTGGAGATTATATTCTCTTTTATTTAGACAAGATTTCTGATGTCTTTTAGTTTCCATGATTCCCTGTGGGTGACATATCCCACCTAACTTAGAGAACACCTTGTCAGTGTATTTCTTCTTCCTGAATTCCTCATCTACATAGAAGAAATTAATTTAATTTAAGCCCAGGCATTTTTGTTTGCTGCAAACTCTGATATCCAAGAGATACCACACCTGTGATCACATTGCCAAGACATGTTCTTGCTGTCTTTGCTGTGTAATAAACAAAACATGTTAGGGCTGGTATTTCTGAAGACTAGCTTTCTTCAGCTGATCTGATGCCTCCTTTCTTGGCATAAACAAATACTGAATGAATCAGTGTCCATGTCATAAAGTTTTGGTCATAAATATCAGAAACCATAATAACCAGATGAACAATATATACATATACATATAGCTACATGGAGGAAGCATGATTTTGAACTAGGTGCACTGCCTGAGAACTAGCTGCACTGCCCAGAAGGGCCAGCAGTAAATACAACTCATTGACCTGATCAGATGGAACAGCTTCCTGAATTCTCTATTCCTGTGTGGGTCTATATTAATTTCTGTGCTAACCACAGCAACAAAACCACTCAGCACAGTCATAAAATACCCCCAAAAGATGCAGTCCAGTAGTCTGTGGGGTTTTTTTTGGGGGGTGGGGGTTTTTTTTGGTAGTGTGCTTTTATGCCAAAAATTCTGCAGGAGGTGATTTTTCAAAGTCTGGAAGCTAATCATGTAAATCTCCTTTTTTTTATACTGGATTTTTTCAAGACCTTGGTTAGACAGAAGTCTTTTACAGAGAACACAGGAGATAATATGTGGTCTTTGTCTCAAAACCTGCTTTTCAGTGCTGCAGTGCTAGGCAAACTGTTTGATCCACTGCTGTTTGATCATGTGTGACACAACTGTCTTTGGAAAACTAAAGAGGTAAAATGCAAAATGCCTCAGGCAGAGATAGAAACAAGGACTTCTATTTCTTGAGAAGCAAATGAATTGTTACAGTGCATAACTACCACCATATTTAACTCCAGGCCAGGAGGAGGAAGAAAAAAATCAAGCAACTATTCTGAAATAACAAGATTAAAGGAAGAACCTTCCCACCCCCATCTTTTTATAGACAATCAGGCACAGAATCCATGTAATTAATCATTCTCTAATTAGTCTCTTTCTTTTTCTGTAATGGAAAAGCAGCGCCACATTGTTTAAAATTCCTGCCATACTGTTGTGCTGATTCACAGACTCTATTGGTGGAAATTCTCTTTGTTTCCAGACACAGAAAGCAATCAAAACCCTTACTGAAGAAAGGCTGTCACAAAGGCCTATATATGACTGCTAGCATGTGGACCTCAAGACAGTAAACGAGTTCTGACTTGGAGACAGACGCAGCTGCCATCAGAACATCAACATTTTAGATGCCACTTCTCTGAACGCTGTCCTGTCTACCCGGGCAAGATCTCTGGGACCAGAATGACTATATGCGTGTACAGCATCTAGCGTGATGGGGACAGTGACCTCTGCTTGCTCGGAATGCTCTAATGAGGAGAATCAGTAATGAAAGCAAGAGACGAAGACTCCCATAATTCGCTAAAGTATCGAAAAGGATCATGTGTGAAGCTGGGTTATGCAACTCACGGCAGTTCTTGCAGAATAGACTTTTATCTTCCCCTATCTTATTATCGGTGTCTTTATTTTGTCTGGTGTTAATTCCAAGTACGAGAGATACCTTAGTGAAACCTTGGGGAGAGGTGTAATATCAAGTACATGACTTGGGAAAAGACTTGTGCCCCAAAATAGGCAGGAGGCTTCGAAGTATCTGTTGACCATCACTTCTGCTATGGTCAGTAGAGACAGTGTGATGTCTAACAAGGCCCATGGAAATTATACAGGCTGGAGTTAACCACAGGAGTGCAAAGCTGTGTAGGAGGTATCTCCCCTCCTGCTCCTGCTTTTCCCTGCAATCCATTACAGGTAAATTCATACTGGTACTTTAACCAGTGCCAGGAAATATGTCTGGACACTGGAACACGAGAGTCTGTACTGTTGAAATGCTAGAAGAACCACTGGCACAGCTTTGGTCTGGGACAGATTAGCCCTCCTCCAAAAAACTCCCAGGCACAACTTGGAGCTGGCGCGGGATAGGGACCATTCCCAGCAGGCGGCTGCGTACAGTCACCTTGTTCTGCAGCTGGAGAGAGTCTAATGGCATGGATGCAGCCCAGTGGTGCTGTCTGGCCAAGGGCCAGAGAATAGGCTCATTAGTACAGGTAAGTCCTACATGCATATGGCCACAAGAGCCCTCTGAGGAAAACAGCCTACTGGTTAGATCACTCATCCAGGAAATGAGGAAATTAAATTTTTACAATTTGAACCAGAGAGCTGGTTCAATTTTTCCCCAGCACTGAAGAAGTTCAAAACTCTGTCTCCTGCTTCTCTAGAAAGTTCCCCAATCACCAGGCAAAGGCATAGCTGGGGCAGGGGAGAGTAGGCAGCTTTCACCCCCCAGCTGAAGATGTCTGTCAAAAATGCAAGTAACCTGGGGCAAGATGGTTGAAATCTGGTGACTCTCAAGCCTAGCAAAAGCAGCTCTTGCTACACCAGGAGAGACTAGGACTCTAGGTCACCTCTTTGCATTATTCTATACAACACATACGTGATACGTGTTCCTGGGGTTGGGGCAATAATTAATGTTTCCTGTCTGGCAAAAGCCTTTTTATTCTGTTGGCTGAGTTTACTTTGTAGCTCTTCCAGTGCTTGTAAGTAGCATCTCTATACATCATAGGAAAAATGAAAAAAAAAAAATGCTTGAAAATCATCACAGAAAGTGCTTTTGGGCAGCAGAGAAAACCCACCAAAAACTGGTAGGAAAAGAAGAATTTATTTGTTTACTGAAAGCTACTGCAGCCAAATCAAGGTTCTTTCCCCACAATCAGGTCACAGCAAGCAAGGGAAAGTGCCCTGGAGTGGTCAGGAAATTTCTGACTCAGTGATTGCAACCTCCTCTACCACCTGCCCATCACCCTAACAACCCTCTGCCCAAAGGATCTAGATTTAAACCCTCTGCAGTTTCTCAAAGCTGTTCTCCCAACGATGGTGCTGCTCTCATATCCTCAGGACAGCGAGAAAGCATTTCTCATCATAGGGTGCTGCAAGTGGTGTCACATATGACTCCTGGCTAGTCTGAAGATGGAAGTGTTGCTTTCTGAATTCAGCATCTGCTAATGGCCTGCTGAATGAAGAACATACAAACTTTTTCTGCTTCAAGGGTGGCAACAGTTCCTTGGCAAACCGGAAGCTAACAAACCTGCTCAAGAAGCTGTATGGACTGAACGTTGTTTAGAAATGGCCATTGTTAGGATGCCATTTCACAAACAGCTTCAGCCTCTAACAATATAATGCTCCTCAAAGGGTCATCACTTGCATCACTGATGCCACAGCTCGCAGCTGTAGAAACAGATCAACCTGTAAATACAGACAAAACTCGTCTTTTAAGGGCACAGGCAGGATGATGCAGCTGTAGCACAAAGGTAAGAGCTGGATTGTCCCTTTCAACACCAGCAGTCTTAGATCAGCGTAATCCTAAGAAAGAATACACCAGGTCTGCCATCACAGGGCAGCAGAACTGGGATCCCGCTGCTGACACTTTTCTCAGCGCTGGAAAAAGACAAATGTTATGCTGACAGCTGCTTCCTTCCAGTTCAACTCCCTATTCATTATCAAAGGTGAAGTTAATTAAATCTCTCCTGAAAAGCGGCTCAGACAACTGTGGTAATTATTTCAGGCTAGGATGTGTGATAATTTATGTAATTCTGTGGGCCCACAGAGCTGCTGCAACATTCACAGGATCAATTCTAGCATTGGTTTTCCACAAAAACCTGATCCATCACACCAGGCAGGCACAATTTAGATTAATGAGGCAGAAGAGGTCGACTGCAGTCTTGCTGCATGAAAACTTAATTTGCATATCTGTGGCCTCTGGGTGGACAGAGATGAGAAAATAAGATGGCATGAGAATCCATGATGGGAGAGTTTGCAGGATACTGATTTCTGCAGCAGTTGACTTCTGTCTCTAGCTGAAATGGAAATCAGACCTGAGAAGGAGCTTTGAGAGTGGAGATAAATGGCTGAATGCATCCAGAAGGAATCATTATATGGTATGACGTGACCCAGGAAAATGACAGGTGAAAAGAGAAGTCTGGTCCTAAATCCATTCCCAAGGATAATTCTTTTAACATCTGGGAAAGGGTTGATCAGCTACCCTTTCATCTCACTGCAGTTGGTCACCTTGCACCCTGGAAGAATCAAAAGCATTGGGACCCGGACTTCTTGGAAGAGCCTGGGTTCCTCTGTATCCCTGTGGTAAAAAGATAAGCCAAAAAGACTTGGTTACCTATCCCTCCCTTTCTCAAAGTACATCCCATGAAGGAAGAGTATGACGTGCTCCTTTTTTCCTGAAGGCAACATGAAGGGACTTGACCTTGCTGGTTCCTACCACTATTATCTCTTTTCCACAAGTTCTGGAAGGACATTCAAGTACAGCGCTCTACAGGCACCTCATTAACGTATTATGGCAGACCTAGTGGTAGGAAAGAGTGCCTGCATCTACAATGCCAGTGGTTAGTGTGGTAGCTCACCCAGTTTCTCCATCACCATCACTTAATATTTTTGGTAGGCCAAGAAATTAGTAACCAGTAAAAGGCTGGTAAATGGACAGGAAGAGGGAAGATATTTGTTTGAATGGATATTGGTATTTTGCCATAAAAAGAAATCTTTCATTGCAATGCAAATTGCAAAGCAAATTGGTTCTTCTCAAAGCTCAACACTTCGTAATGTAAAGTAGGTGATTCTATTTAAAATAGTAATTCTCATTTCATTTGAGCAGGTATCCACAGAGAGCACAGTCTTCAGTTTGCAATGAGAATGTTTATCATATTCTCTTCTCCCTCATGTTGTGACAAGCTCATCCTACGCACATTTTGCAGACTCATTTGTCTCCATAACAGTCTCTTCCTCAAGAGTTACAAGTCACTGCTGGGGATTCACTGCTGTGCTGACAGTGCTGTGGTGCTACTGCTGCTACAACCACCCAGGTACCATAAAGATCACAAAGGACTTGGTTGCTCCTGTGTTCTGCTCTGAACATCATCTTTTTCCCATCTCCCCTTTGGAAGAAGAAAGTTCTGCCTTCCCCTGCCTTAGGCAGTGCTCTCCTATCTCTACCCATGATTCACTGGAAAGTACATTTTCCAGTAAGTCAGACATTTCTCAGATCTACCACATGCATGTGAGCAGACCACATGGTACATGCAAATTTATACTACCTAAATCAAGGGCTACCACATCTGCATTATTCAGTTAATCCATCTGTGTACAGTGAACATGTCTAGGATTCTGGACCTACTACAGACCTGCTGGTGCATCATAACTCAGGATAGTCTTAGGTCTTGACAAAATGTGTCCAGGCAGATTTTCTGTATGGTATAACAGAGTATGTCCAACAGACCAAGACATTTGCCAGTTTTCCTCTAGTAGCTTAGCCAGCTGTAGTCCACTAAAGGAACGGGTTGTCACAGCTCCTGCTTTGATCTGAGGGCTGGGGAGAGATTTCTTCAGTCCCCTTTGGGAAAGGAGAGGGATTGTCAACATCTACAGGGCAAAGGCAAGATTTATTTTTAGGCCTCAAAATATGCTCAAGCCCCCATGCCAGAAAGATTGCAGGGTTCAGCCCACATTGAACATTTCCCCTCACCACAAAGGGTCACTGCCTAGAAAAGAGACTGGGGTGCTGCCCTGCAAGAACAGGTAACACCAGTCTGGTGATAAGGGAAGGTGGAGGATTATTCAAATGCTGCCTCTACATTTATGAGACCTGACAGTTCTGCTAAGGCTTCTAGCTGAACAGAAAACAAAGTGCATTGTGCATAACCACTTGAGAAAGTTCAGCTACAGGATTTCAAGTGACTGCAATGAATTTACATAGAGGCAAGGTGAAGGATTCTACTAGGTTACAACAGAACTGCCACTCCTCTTCCCTGCTTTAACAGCTTCTCCTTCATCCCCAACTGCCTTGCATTCAGTCTACCACCTCTCTATGATGTGAAAAGAACAATGTGAACTAGGTTTATCAGGGGGATTTCAGAGGGTGTTAGGCACATGAAGAGGTCAACAGATCCTGACCTATCTGCCTATACCTCTTGCACACCCAGGAGTTGCCAACTTTCCCATTGGACCACTGGCATGATTTTCTGCTTCATTACATGTATTCATTTCCAACTGGATCCTGATGGTTTGTCAACTACTGAAAGCGCTGGGACAATTCAAGAATAAATGAAAACTACTGGAATTTAAAAGAAATGGAATCTTTTTTCCCATGGGTTTCCATAACCATCTGGGCATGCTGCTAACATTGATGACCCCAAACTGATTTAAAAGCATGGTCTATTGGTCTCGGAGCAGACTTCAGAGACCTTTCTCTGCCACAGAAGAAGAGAAAACATATAATCCAAAGGACATTAACATGACAGATGGAGAAGCTCTCTCCCCTAGAGGATAATAATGTAAGGACTGCACTGAAACAGGCACTTCTAGCTGTATGAACAATCTGGATCAAGCGCTATATGCTGAGATTGCTAGCAGAGGAGAAAGCAAACATGAAAATATTGCAAGCACATACATGTTTGCTCCCAATATACCACAGGACTAAATCGGGTCATGTCCTGCCTCATCAGCTTCCATAAACATCAGGTGGGATGTCAGGATGTAATGCAAGATGGCACCCAACCCAGTTTAACGTTTGTTTAAATTAAGTCAGGCATTACCACTGAGATAGCTAGCAGTTTTGCATGCATAGAAAGCAATAGCTACAAAACTACCTGCTTCAGGAGAGGTTTAAAACCACACACAGATTCTCTCTCCTGGGTTTAGTAACTGCTGTGGAAATCATACATCCTAACAGGAGCTGGCTGGCAAGAATTAGCACTGGAAGCAGGTTGGCCTCATCATTCAGATGCCAGCCTGAGATCTAGAAGGCATGAACTTGACTCTTTACTGCAGCACAGATTCCCTGGCGATGCTGGTCCCTCTGAGCATTGGCTCCCTGCTTGATCTCTTGAGGATTATCAGTGCAGGCAAACTAGCCTTGTGAGAGAGATGTGAGGAATAAAACACATTATGTGATGATATGTTCCAGTGCTACACTATCAAGGGGGCAGGTAAGTGTACGAGCAAGTACATTATTCCCTCCCGTAACTCTGAGCTCCAGCCCTTCTTTCCACTACATTAAAAATTAAATGCAGGGTGACAGAGATTTTAATGAGAGTACTTTCCAGCTGTGGAGGTGTCCAGAGGATTACTCCTGGAAGTGTGCATGGAGATCTGTGAGCCATCAGTAGAAAATCATTCCTCTTGTGGCAAGAGCCCCTGATTTCAGCTCACTGAAGCTGAATTCCTCTTTGTTTCTGGGCTTTGTTTCTCACTTTTCATAATGGAGGTCAGTTTTCACCCCCTGTGCATTGCTTGCAGAAAGCAGAAGTGTCATGTTAGAAAACAAGGACTAGATGGCATGCCTTGGGCCTTCAAGACCCTTCCTTTGGAGTCACAGGATAATACCTTGCACCCTACCTTTCTCAAAGGGTCTTCCTAATTTACTTTTTCATATGTTTGATTTCCAAGCTCAATGACACATATCTTACATTTTACTTGTAAGTACAAGTATTGATTCACAGTTAGCATTCAAAGTATTTAACCTTTGCCCTCAAATTCATCTCTTTTGAGGTCTAAATAACTCCTCAGATCACCTTCAACCTACACGACAGTTTTGAGATATGTACCTCAGCAGTTCTTCAGTGTCCTCCTCAGGATCTGTATTCAGCACATACTCCCTATTCTTACAGGCAGCTGGCAGCAGCAGTGAGTCACCCAGTCTTACCACCCCACCAAGGTCTGGATCTTCAAATAACTTCAGATCTAGAAAGAGGAACCAGAAAATGCTGTAGTTAAATCATGCTACGTAATACAATACCTGCATTAACACTAGCTAGTAAACCTGGCTACTGGGCTGAAAAAAAAAGATCACGTAGACAATTCTTTTTTTACAAGGACTTCCAATCCACAAAGTGCAGTAATACTCTGCACTCTCAGGACTTGGTAAATCTGCTTTCTTCTTGCACTCAAAAGTAGGTCACATTACTCTTGTTAGTGTGGCATGAGTGACTGTGGGACAGCCAGCTCCCACAGACCTATAACATCCCCGCCCAAAATGTCAACAGTGAACAGCTATGGGAACTACAGGTCTTATTTATTCTTTCTGAATGATTCTAGATGATTCTGCCCCAGCTGAAGATTTGCCTTAACATTCCGAAGTCATTATTTAGCCTGTATACTCTGTATCACTACATTTTAAAAGCTCAGTTATACACATGCTTTAGATAAAACAATCTGTGTATATACAAATATAGAACAGATTTACTCTCTTTCATCTTCTTCCTGGGACCAATTGATGAGAAATCTTTTTCTGGGCCAAAGAGTCCTTCATCTGGATCTAGTTCCTCTTCAAAAATGGTTAATCTGGGTTTCTCTTGCTTTGTTGGAGGAGCAGATGCCTTCTTTGGTTTTTTAGTTCTAAAACATAAGAGACAAGAAAGTCAGCTGCAATTCTTCATTTAACAAGAAAGATTTATGGCTAGAAAGTCTCATAAGCTGAAAATAGATGGAGGCTGGGAAGGGATTAGAGAAAGGTACATAGGCACTGCTGGCAGGAACGGGATATTGAGCTGGAGGGACTGTTGGTCTGACATACTCTACCTGTACTCATGTTTTGTATTCTTAAGAACTATCAAGGAACCCAATGGGAACTGGAAGAGCAGGGCTAACAATGCTGTACTGTGCAAACTACCACTCAATCACATTTGTTTTAAGCAGTTTTACTCCTCTCACACAGAAAACTTAAAATAAGAAAGAAGACCAGACCAGCAACACTGTCATAGACAGACAGAAAAGGGATGGCTTGAAAAACAAAGTGCAGGTTGGACCATTACACTGATCCCTTTGGACAGGTTTTTAAAAATCTCTTTGGCTCCATTTCCTTGCCAGTGCCTGCTGCTGTTTTTGACTGCTGCATACGCCTTTCATAAAGGTGTTAGACACTCCTCTCATCTTTCCCAGAAGAGAGAAGATGTGAAGACTACATCACCTTTAAGTTGAAGCAAGCAGGGACTGGAAGATACTTGGTTAGACAGACTGCTATTTGCAGAATTTACAAATGTCACTCAGTACTTTCTTGAACAAAGGACAGGATTAACTTCCTCTAAATTTAGTCTTCTAAAAATTTGACAGTGAGACAAAGGTAATTTTTAGGCTTCTCCTCTACTCAGTGGAAAGAGACACACATTTCCATAGGACAATTAATCCCATCTATTTTGAACACTGGTATCTGGATGAAATAAATCTCTGAAGATCTCTTCCTCTCCCCACTGGCTGGAGAAGCTAAAAACTAGTTTGGATTAGAGACCTCATTTGCACGTGGCTTAAACAAGGAGAGCTGAATTCCCTTCCGAGAACAGAGTGAAAAGCATGTACCTCTTGCTCTCATACCTAGGAGTCACACTCTGCTAGCTGAAGCTACAAAGCAGCTTTCACAGTAGGGCTGCTTGAGTTATGAGGCAAAAAAAAGAAAATTTAGATAACAGGACAAAAACCTTGGGTGAAAAGTCCAATTCAAACTAAGCTGAAAGAGAAGAATTCCTTAGGACAGCATGTCCTTCCTAAGAAATTGCCATATTTCAAAGATCCTTACTCTTAGCAGTCACGGCCTTGCAATTTCTAAGGTAGCCCCTTTGAGTGCCTCTTACAATAGAAGATCTGATCTTCTCCTTTGCAGAGAGCAGGTCAGGTTTCAGCCTAGAGCAAACCCAATTATCAGCACTTAACATGCCATAGTCATAAAAAACTAAGAACAAGGTCAAAAGATTACACATACATTCCAACTACATTAAAGAATCTTGTAAAATCCTCTTCCGATTACAGCTGCACACAGAAGAGTGGAGTCCAGTTACTTCCAGTTATTTTCACAAGTTTATTATCAACAACATAGAACTCAGGGATGATATTACCTTGCTACCACCACTTTGTCTCTTAGCAATGGGAAATGCTGCACTTTAAAGCCCTAAGAGCAAGCCCCATGCCGAACTTAAATATGGCCTTATTTGGAAATATATCCTTTTCAATATACTAAAGGCATCTGCAGTTGTCAGCGACTAATTTGCTGAACTATTTATTATACAAACCTTCTTTTTAAAGCAGGAGAAAATTCCATGACTTTCTTTTTTTCACACTTATATTCATTATGGATATGCCTTGAGTGACTTCTGAATTTGAGCTACTTTTGAAAGGTCAGCTCCAAGGAACTGCCTCAAACTGAAGCATTTGTAAAAGAGCCTCCTTCCAAAACCTGACAAAGTCTAAAGTTATAATATGCACAAGCCAGACAGCTTTCACCCAGGATTTCTACACAAACTCAGATTCATTGCTTTATTAACTGTGGTAAGAAATCTATCACTCAAATGAACCTCAGTATTAAAGGAAAAGGTAAAAAATGAGAGCTATTATATTTAACAACAAAATCAGAAGAACAGTAAGACTGAGTCTTTCAGAGCTGACAAATTGATTAAAAATGGAATTAGTAGACACAAATAAGTGCAATCTACTGGGGAAGAAGCAACCTTTGTTTGCATGATTCATGCCTTGCAAAGTATTCTTTGAGAAGTAAATGACAATATAGATGAGGATTTGCCAATCTACAGAATGCCAAAAAGCCTTTGACAAGAACTCCCTTGTCCATTCAGAGAGTTACAGCAGCTCTCCTGATGCATAAGAGCCTGTTATGACACAGGTACTTATAAACATGAGCCAATACATTTCCAAGCAACAGGTCTCCACCCCAGTGAAGTTAACACGGAGTTTACTAATAGTTAGCTAAAGTATTTGCCGCAATGAGTACCAGAGTGGTGGGACATACTGAAGAATGGGAAGACAACCATAAAGAGTGTCATAAAGAACAGTATGTAAAACAAAATTAATTGAACTGAAAGGTCCTGGTAATAACCCTCTGTTTAGTCTAGCCATCAAACCAGCCCACTTACACTGGCTCGCTTTCTGTTTCGCCAGGGGACTCCATTGGCAGTTACAGGGAACAGGGCCAAACCCCCAGGGCTTGACTGCTACCAGTAGGAACACGAGGAAGTTGTTTTTCTGCCTTCAAGTTGTTTCCCCGCACTACCCTTCTAAGGAAGCCACAGTTGGACTGCCAAGTAATTCCAGCATATCCATACAGGGACTCTGTTGAGGTCAGTCTCTAACTGGGAAACAGGATTCCCACGGTTCTGTATTTAGCTGTGCCAGTCCAGGCTGTGCACTGCTAAGTAGAGGTTAATGGAAGGGAAAGGGTGTGTAAGAAGTTTCGGAGCCTGTCTGAGGTTCTGGTTTCACGATAAGCTTCATCTGGCCTGAGTGTGTGTCTGCCTGCCTACTCGTCCCCCTCTATACATTCCTGCTACCTCCCCATAAGCAGGAGACCAGGGACCTAACCGGAACCGAGCTGACTGTGAAGCCACATGCTGGTGGGCATGCACAGGAGAAGCTGCAGGGATAGTTAATTCGATGATCATGATGTGCCAGGGTGCAGTAAACTGGTGCAGGGATGCAGAGGCTTTTGGGAAGACAGAAATGAAGGAACATTTAGTCTCCCAAAGTATTACTGTACTCAAGCCTTGCACGTCATTAGCACCTTCTTCATCCATCACACTCACAACCTTGGCATCTGACATTTTGAAACTACCTGCATCCAGCTGGCAGAAGATGACCTGTGTCATTGCTATTTCTTTGTTGCTGAAACAAGTGAACTTTGGAACATCATTCTAGTGAATTTTAAAAATCTTAACAAGAACTAACCCAGTCCTAAAGATGATGCATCCTCTGTTCAGCTGAACCTATTTACCCAGTTGAGCTCACTGACTTCTATACACAAAGCACTGTGAGAATGACTCAAATAACACTACTGTCTTCTGCTCTTGAGTCCAAAAGGAGCCAAACTGCCTCAGAAGTGACTGTAGATAAAGACTAGTCTCCTAACTGACATAGACCAAAACTGGGTGATCAAAACTTTGGGTATATGAATCTACTTAGTCAGGCTGCTGGCACACTTGAAAATCCAGTTGAGACTCCTGGCTCCCAAATGATTCTCAAATCACCCACAACAATGTCAACAAAACCCTGCATGCAGAAGACACTCACTTTAAAACCTAACCCATTTTGTGAGCACAATTCTCATATTATTGTTTACTGACACAATGTAGGTCACTTGTTTGGCAGCCTCCATGTCTCACTGGCACATCAATAATGCAGAAAAGCTTTCTGGTCAGCTATAGAAAACAGCAATGAGGATGACTGAAACACTCCGAAGTCAGAAGATTTCCAGACCTGTATGTGTGATAGCTGTGTTTTGAAATAGTGGATCTTCAGACCTAACGCTTGGTGACACATAGCTTAAATCAAAGTGCATGTCTATTGTGCTCAATACAGACAGGAGTCCCCAACCCATGCTCACTACTGGGTTAAAATAGTGAGTGTAATTATTCAGAGTAAGTGTGTGTCATTATTCAGAGTAAGTATAATCTCAGCACACAGACAAAAATTTTCAGAACTTCTTATTCTGAAAATATGACCATCTCTTTTTTTATAGAAATAAGATTATGCTCCAGGAAAGGAATGATACAGTAATATTAAAAATTACTCTGAATATACATACTCATATTTTAGGTATCCATGGGATTTTACAAGGAAAGAGGTTGCTAATATAAATGGACACCCCAACTCCCACAAATCTATATTCAGGCTTGAACAAAAGAACTACTGCTAAAATATCAGCAATATTAGCACATCTTCTTGAAAACCATTTCCGAAAAACAAAGAACCTATACACTAGTTCATACAGAAAACAAAATGTCATCTGCCTCTTTCTTTTTATTCAACAGTGCTCATTTTCCAAAGCTGCCTGATAATAACAGACAGGACAAAAGGGGTCATTCTCATCTGCTTTGGGCAAGGGATGCCGAATAGAAATTCTAAGCCTGTCAGCTCAACACAGCCTGACTGCTAAGCATTAAGCAACCATGACAAGTGCTGGCCGCAGGGATATTTTACCTCACACAGTAATCTTTTTCTTGTGGACATCACAGTAACTTAGAGTGTTTTAAATGGCCCTGGCATGTCCCAAAATAAGATAATGCATAATAGATGGAATAAATCTCCTATTAGAAATCATTTGGAAGAAGAGCATTTAATTGCAGGCAAAGTTTCTCCTGCTGCAGCCCCCAGATCAGGCCAGCCTTGGACTATTGTTCTAGCAGAGCAACAGATGGAAAGAAAGCCTGAAGGAATAGATTTTCAAGAGTTCATCTCCCATCTAGGGACCTGCTTTTGTGGAGACATTTTTCTGAAGGGCTCAGCACTCAGGAGTACCTGTTCTTCCTAACAGAAGCCAAGCTGTTTTTATAATCTGTCCTTTCTGATTATATCATTTTTCAATATAATTTGAGAACAGACAACAAGACCACAGGCAGACAACTTTTGTTTAGTATACAGCTCATTAGCAATAATCATAATACAGAAACATTTCCTAAGAAGTTTTCAACTAAATAACTAACTAATAAGCACATTCATATGCCTGGCAAGGGAACAAGGGTTCCAGAGTAGATTGCAAAGAAAGAAAATTAACATAAAGGAAATTTCTTTATCATTTTCCTTTGATTTTCTAGACTAAACCAGAATGTGAGACTTGCTGAAATAAATGAAGGACAACAAAAGCCAAGTTTCAAAATACAATCATGTCTAAATTAAACCACAGCAAGGACAGAACAAGACAGGCATAATAAAGTTGCCAATAATGATGTGAAAAAGCCAAAAATACTCACTAGTATTTTTGGTTCCATCTGCAAAGCAGCAGAATGGTACTTTCAGAGTTTCTGACAACAGTGAAATAGTTTGTACCCTAATACTCAAGTTAATGATGCAGATTTTCAAATATGCAATACCAGATAACATGCACTAACGTGTTTTGGAAAAAATTGGCCAGGCATCTTTCTGCACCCTGGATGTAACTACTCAATGCATTTTAGAACTTCAGGGAGGTTGCAGAGGGCTAAAAATAAAGCTATTTTAAAAATTAGAAAAGTTAGAAGTGTTCAACACAAAGAAACATGAGCTGGTGAGCATTGCCTTGATGCTTGGTAAAGTTAAAGAAAGGCAGACAATCAGATATAATCAGTAAGTAATTAAAAGAGCATTCATTACTAAAGTCTTGCCAGAATCATGCTGCTGTTTTCTTTTTAGGAGCCTATAGGCTTGGTTAATAATGGTATCTTATCCAAGGATTGACATAGCAGTCCTGAGACTTGCCACCGTTTTCTTCCAAAGCAGGACCAGGAAAATGGAAACTCCTATCCACCAGCTCCTGTGGACAGGGTCCTCAGTGCAGCATTGCAGGTATCTGCTTCTCTGTAGAGAGAGCCTGAGCTATCTCTGCATTACCTTAGGCACTCAGACACCTCAGGCAAGGAGAGACAAAACCAGAACGCTCTCTTTTTGGTTCTTCTCCATGACTTTGATGGGACAAGGAGGAGAGAATATTATGTCCTGCTGTTCAGTCTATGAACTAGTAAAAGAGCTACGAGGCAAACATGATGATGGCAGCATCAGGGCTTGGTGTATACCAGCCTTTATTATACCCTTAATTCTCCTTCCCTATTTGTACATTTGATAGGAGCTGATTTCAAATTGATAAAAGGAGAGAAACATTGATTTTTTGCTCTGCTGCCCTCTTCTGGAGCACCTTCTATTGTCCCTGTGCCTAGCCCTTGCAATTTCTGCCCAATATCATCCTATTTCCCTCCTTATCCCTCATTCCCATTTTTCATCCCTCCTCAATCCATTTCCCCAAATTTCTGGCCAGTATCAGACACTTTCTTGCTCCACCTCCAGAATCTGCAGTATTGCCTCTAGACTGACAATTAGGCCTCCTTGTCATTTTCAGCCATCTTCTCCTGCCATCCACATCATGTACCTTTTACCTTCCAGACATCTATTCTGGACTCTTCTTTTTCTGCTTTAACTGGAAAGATTACTACTGTTGGCCAAATTACGCTTTTGAAAAAGACCACAGGCTGTAACTGAAGGAGAAACAGGAAGATGCAATGGGAAAGTGTGAAAATGCAGAAGGGAGGTAAGGAAAAAAAAGGATGAAATTAAGCAGAGGTAACAGTAGACAAGTTAGCAAAGCAAGAGAAAGGGAAGAGGTTGAAGCTGATCACAAATGATAACCTATGACTGCTATGACTGCTGACCACCAAAAATAAACAGGGATGTTTACCAGTCACTTTTCAATAAAACATAAAATTCATGTTAAATCTTAAATACATGCAAAAGCTTTCTGGAGAAAGGAAGCTTTATCAGGAAAAAATTAGGACAAACAGTTTGGACTTAACAAACTCTGCCAGACATTATTCCTTGATTTATTTCCTTTAAGGTCACTATTCAAGGTAATGGAGTTAGTTTCAGGAATAGGCCCTAGCTTTATGTTTTGACCCTATAAAAATTACACTCTCAGAAAAAATTCCATTCTTTTACACTAATTAATTATTGTTACAGGTCTGTAGCTCCTAAGACAACAAATTTGGGGGCAAGTATTGTGTTGCATGCCTGTGAAGTGATGTCTACATGCAGTATAACTCAACAATAAAATGTGCGACATGACAAGAATATAAATATGACAACTGTAATGAAATCAACCTGCCAACATTGTCCCTTTATGAGACATTCTTCACAAAATGTCCTGAGCAGCTTCACAATCAAAGTCAACCAAGCTGAAACAAACAGGGTGTGAAAAAAACTAGCTAGTAAGCATGTTATCTGCCACCTGCTCAACAAGATTCAGGAGCAAACACAAAAAAAGGCGGCCTCACAAACAGGGAACTGATGGTACTGAAAATATCCAATGTTGTGGTAAGAATTCTTAAAACTATCAAGTAAAAGCAACAAATGCAAACGGCAACCATTTTGGAGGAGTGACTGGTTTCTTCAACACTGAAATGGTGAAAAAAGCCAAACATGCACATGAACAAACCACTGTAGCTTCTTCTTAGATGTATTTGAGTAATTTCTGAAAAAGCACTGAATAGCTTGTGAATAGCTATTCACAAGCTGTGAATATGTGATGTGAATATATGTGAATAGCTGATGCCTCATTTCCAGAAGTGTTGGGCACTCACACTTCTAAATTACAGAATGGTTTGGGTTGGAAGAGACCTTTGAAGATCACCTAGTCCAACCCACTCCCCCATGGGCAGGGACATCTTTCACTAGACCAGGTTGCTCAAAGCCCTGTCCAACCTGACCTTGAACATTTCCAATGATGGGGCACCCGTAACTTCCCTGGGCAACCTGTTTAAGTGTCTCACCACCCTTATCGTAAAAAATTTCTCCCTTATGTCCAATCTAAACCTACCCTCTTTCAGTTTAAAACTGAAAGTTTTAAAGTTGTCCTTTCACTACAGGCCTTGGTAAAGTTGAATCAGCAGGACCTGCAACTGCTTGGTGCCTCCTCCCAAGGACAGGCAGCCTGACCATTCTACATCTGCTTTACAAAGGTTTAATTTTGTGTTATCTAATCTCTACCTCCTCGCAAACAGAATGCCATCATATCCAGCGGCATCTCCTGACACCTACATTTGACAACCTCCGGGTCTCACATTGTGCTCCTCAGAAGACCACTTCACCTGTGCTGCTGCCTCACGTGAATTCCCTCCTCACCACATCCAAAAGCAGAATGGGTACAAGAATGCAGACTGGGGGCACAACTCTAGTTTTTATCTGCCTGTGAACAGAAAAGCCTCAGACAGATAATGTAACAAAAGAGGATGTTTGCATCAAACAACCTCTGGCCTCTCTAACACCAGAGGCTCCGTGTAAAACTCTGTCTAAAGGGTGCCTTCTTTTTTTCGCCTGGTACCTGCGCAGACCCAGCCCTAACCTACAGATAACCTCTAGCAAACTGCAAATAATGTTCTAGTCTAAAATTTTGCCCGACATACCTGTCACACCACACCTAGAGAGCTTATGAAAAGCCAGAGAAGGGCTGGTTACCAAGGCAGTGAGCAGATTCCAGCAGTAGCCAAGCAGGACTTGCACTCAGCAGCAGACTGCTTCAAACGCACAAGGTCTCGACTGCTCCATGACACGGCCCGAGAAGGGAAGATGGGGCCGAGACTGGTTCCCCACTGCCCTCCCTCCCTCCCATCTTGCTGTTCACAGAGGTCACTTTTTTGTCTTGCCTGCGCTGTGGATTAAATAAACCTCTTACTGCAACACAGAGATGGCTCCACAGGAAATAAAATAGAGAAGGACACAGTGAGACATTGTCAGAGCTAAATGATACCGCTGTTGCAGACACAGCCCTGTGCTCCAGCTGCTGCCTCTCCTGCTGATCACGGGATCAAAACCTCTTCCATAAAAAGAAAATGCAGCTTTCCTGCCTAGAGGTTTCTTGTGTTGTTTTTTTTTTTAACAGAGGTAAGATAAAATTGCTCTGGGTGAAATATTCCCCAGGCCACGGATACAGCTATTGCATGAAGCACTTCCACCTCTGATGTTGCAGACGCTGCTGGAGGTCAGACCGTAGGAAGTCACACCAGGAGCACCAGAGACACAAAACTCCCTCCTAAGCAAGACACTGAGGCTCTGCAGTGGCAGCTGCCAAGGGGCTTCTTTCTCCTGCAAGCAAAAAAATAGCTGACAGAGTTCTGCATTTTTTTAATTGGATTCCTATTTATGTTTTTGTCGCTAACCGGCCTGACTTCTCAGCACACAAGCTTTTGCAACATAAGTAATTCCAGGGGCTGGGCACTGATCTCAGCGCGCACAACAGCTGGCTGTCATGCTGAATGGACGGGTTCAGCTGGGGAAGCACTGCGAGCCCTTTGTGGAGCACAGGGAGGCCGGGCACTGAATTGCAGAAACCTGATAAAGGCAAGCAATCCACAAACACATGACTAAAACAAGAAGAACTAAGTAGTCTTTACAAGTGTTCTGGCTCGCGCATGAGATCCAGCTTAGTGCTGGCGTTATTTAACATCCATGATAATATTCTAAAATCATAACAAAAATCATTCCCCTCCTATTGGCAAAAAAATCTCTCAAGAGCTCAGCTCATCCAGAGCGACACTTGCTATTCCCACAGCACTCTTCAGAGATGGCAGATGGATGATCTCAGCAAGGCCTCCAACTAGCTTCTCATATCCTCAGGGAATTATGACTTGACACAAGCGACATGAACCTGCGGATCCACCCAACTGATTCATTGCTGACCCTGCTCCTTGCTCCTACTTAGCTACCTGATGATCTGCTACTGCCAGCTGTCCCCCTTGGGGCTGGCTGGATTAGAAACGCTGAAGATTCACATGCTGCAAGGGATGCAGCAGGGAAAATGCATCAGGGAACACAGACTGTGGGTAGAAATGCTGGTAAATATCTCAGGCTCTCAAATCCCACACAACGTGAGACCTCAGGCTTGTGTGGGCACAAAAAGCGGCAAGCGTATAGTGCTGTATTAGCCCAAGGAGAGCTCTTTTCAAGATTACCTGCTGTTGACTCATGGTGTGAGCTTGGGCAAGTAACTTGATCCCTTGGGCCAGTTTGCTGACTCAAAAATCCTAAATAGACTCAAAGTACATTGCAGTTACGCCATTTTACATCGGCGGAGAATCTTGTGCAACTAAGCCATCTAGTAAGTTGGAGAGATGTGAGAAATTAACTGAGGTTTGGTAAGGGGATCTTTTGTTGAACACACAGGGGGAGCAGAAATTATATCACTAATCTGTGTCAGTAGGAGGAACTAGTGGAAAAGTGATGAAATGATGCTGATGACAGCAGGGGAGTAGCAATTACAAATAACTGCACAATGTTTTAAGCTTCTACTCCCCGGTGTTACAGTGGCTGTGGCAATGTTGGAGGAAAGAATGATGATTTCAGACAGAAAACACAGACCCAGGACCTTTCAGGATCTGGATCCATAAGGAGAAATGCTACAGCAGACCTTTCACTTGCCACATGGCTAGCACAGAGAACCAACACCACAGGATCAGTGTGGCTGTAAACATATAGTACATCGAGCATGGCCAAAATGCCAGGTGCTGATTCATGGGGCTGCCTTGTGCCCTCACCGAGCCCCTCCATGCTGCCCACCCAGCTCCAGTCTGCAGCTCCTGGTCTCACTCCTGTCTCTGTTCATCTTTCTTTGTACCCCCAAAGGAGGACACTGCTACCTGCTGTATTGGGTTTGCGTGGCAAGGTTTTGGTAGCAGGGGAGCTGCAGGGGTGGCTTCTGTGAGAAGCTGCTAGAAGTTTCCCCCATGTCCGACAGAGCCAATGCCAGCCGGCTACAAGATGGACCCGCCGCTGGCCAAGGCTGAGCCCATCAGTGACGGTGGTAGCAACCCTGGGATAACAGGTTTAAGAAGGGGAAAAAAAACCCTGCGGAACAGCAACTGCAGCTGGGAGAGAGGAGTGAGAGTATGTGAGAGCACCAGCCCTGCAGACACCCAGGTCCGTGCAGAAGGAGGGGAGGAGATGCTCCAGGTGCCGGAGCAGAGATTCCCCTGCAGCCTGTGGGGAAGACCATGGTGAGGCAGGCTGTCCCCCTGCAGCCCAGGGAGGTCCACGGTGGAGCAGATCTCCACCTGCAGCCTGGGGATGACCCCACGTCGGGGCAGGGGGATGCCCAAAGGAGGCTGTGACCCCATGGGAACTCCACACTGGAGCAGGCTCCTGGCAGGACCTGTGGCCCCGTGGAGAGAGGAGCCCACGCTGGAGCAGGTTTGCTGGCTGGATTGGTGACCCAGCGGGGGACCCACGCTGGAGCAGTCTGTGCCTGAAGAACTACAGCCTGTGGGAAGGGACCCACACTGGAGCAGGGGAAGAGTGAGGAGTCCTCCTCCTGAGGAAGAAGGAGCAACAGAAAAAACATGTGATGAACTGACCGCAACCCCCATTCCCCGTCCCCCTCTGCTGCTCAGTAGGGAGGAGGTAGAGAAAATCAGGAGTGAAGTTAAGCCTGGGAAGAAGCGAGGGGTAGGGGGAAAGTCTTTTAAGATTTAGGTTTTATTTCTCATTATCCTACTCTGATTTGATTGGTAATAAATTAAATTAATTTACCCCAAGTCAAGTCCATTTTGCCAGTGACGGTAATTGGTGTGTGATCTCTCCCTGTCCTTATCCCAACCCACGAGCCTTTCATTATATTTTCTCTCCCCTGTCCAGCTGAGGAGGGGAGTGTTAGAGCGGCTCTGGTGGGCAGCTGGCGTCCAGCCAGGGTCAACCCACCACATCTGCCTGTGGTGTCTCCAAGGAACGGAAGTGTTTTGAGGCTGCCTACCTTCCCATGACTGGCAGAATTCCACAGCAGAGGTGCCATAAGGACAGGAGGCAGCACTCACACCTGCCCTGCTGAACAAGAGGGCTGGGACAGGACTGTATCCATACTATAAAACACTTGGCCTTGGTCTTCCCTTGCTCTGTGTGGTGTCCTGGAATTATTATTTATTCTGCATCTGATTTTCAGTTCAAAGTGCTTGAAAAAATGTGAGGTTTGTGCTAGAGCTCTGCAAAGTCATAGCCTGAAATGGAGGGTGCTTATGACATGTTGGGCACAGAACAAAGGCATGTGGGGGTGTTCAAAGGAGCACAGCTTGATGAGATACTGCCAGAGGACTGTGTATGGAGACAAACTTGATGCAGTCTTCTCCATGTACCTTTTGGAAATGGTCCCTGCGAGGGGTCCTGGGTACCAGACCCTCCCAGGAAGAACAGATAAGCAGAGAGCAGAAAGGAGACTGTCCTTTGCCATGTTGCCCATTTGTCTGTAGGGTTTAAGGATACCTTGGCATCCTTCATAATATCCATCAGTAGCATCCATCTTGTAGCGCACAACAGCACCATGATGGCTCCCATCCCGCGAGCAATGGTGCTGTGCTGCCCAATGGTGCAGTGCTGCCAACAGCTGGCAAACGACTGGCAGATCAAGCAAGTTTCTCCATGAGAGTAAGGGATACGACAGGCTGGGTTACATCTCTAACCACCTCCCAAGGGCAAGTAAAACAATGCTTATTGCCAACAGACTGCAACATTTGGATAGCCCCCAAACACCTCACCACCTTTCAGAATTCGCTCTCTGCACCTCTATGTGGCAGGGCATGCCAGCACTCTTACAGACTGAGAATGAAACATGGTCCTGAAAACCAGAAGTGAGCTGTCAGAAGCCTAAACAGGATGCATTTGAAATGAAGAATTGAAACTAATTCCCCTAAGAAGTTGGCCAGCAGCTCTGAACCACATGCTTCTCCTTCCCATTTGAGCATCCCGCATTGTGTGGCACTGCCTTTGTTTCTTGGCAGCACCACTGAACAAATAAAAACAACTCCAGTGAGGTCAGGGTTTCCTGTAACAGCCCCTGAGGGAGGAAGTAAGGGTTAGCCCTCAGGAGCCTCTTAAGAACGCATTTGCTTTTTTTCATATTACAGGAACAGCTGGGGCCATGGCTCTGTCACTCATAGCCAAGACGAGAAAGACGGATGACTTGGGAACAAGTTTTCAGGGCAAGACTGTTACACACAGCAATAGCCTATGGTGGCAGATAACCCATCACACAGATGAAAAATAAGACGTCTTCAGCAAATGGTTTAGATAATGTTGTAAGGTGGTTTTGAGGGCATGACACCATGTTTTGTGTTTAATGATGCCTTCAAGAACGCCTTGGATGCTATTACAGACAAAAAGCAATAAAGCAAGGGAGAGAGACTCTTGGAAATCCTCCATCCGAGCCACTCTGACCAGTTTGTGTATCGTGCCAAATAAGTAGCAGTTATTACAGAAAATCATGGTTCAGAGAGCAGACCTCAGAAAATAGTCTATATTAGCAAAAACCCAAGTCAAGACCTTTTCCTAGCCAACTGACACACCACGGCTCACACCCACACAGCTGAACTCTGTTATATTCCAAAACCGGCTGGCTGCACCCGCCCAGTCCTGGGCTAGCTCCTGAGCTGTGCCCACCATCACCCAAAGGAGTACTAGCTGATAGGAGCCACAGCAGCCAGCTACATACTTGCTGCAAAATGCCCTTGGTGTTTTATGATCACAGAGCATCATTAAGTGTCAGACACACACTCAACACCGCCTGCACCAAGAAAAGTCTCATCACAGGGCCCCAACAGCTCCAGTCCTGACTCCTAAATGCGCACCTTCTTCAGGCTGCCTTGTTGACAACAAAAAGGCAACATCTACACTAGCAAATAAACGTGGTCAGGGCTTGGGCTGAGATAACAGTACACAGTATCTGTCTTGTGAGTTTTTAGCATGCTTATGGGCATGAATTTGGCCCAGGCTAATTATTGCTTTCCCAAATGATGCCTGGACATAATTTAGGGACCAGTACAAGCTCAGGGCCCTTCCTGTTTTGGACGTGGCCAGCTTTCTCTGGGGAGCGGAAGGATTTAGCTGTCGGACAGAAGTTACTTCATCCTAGTTGGCACAGAGCAAGATTACAGTTCCTGTCTGCTTTTATTTACTAGTTTAGCCACAGTCAAACCACCTACCACAGCTGTGTATTTCACTGTGCTGGTAAGTCTTAATCCCCCTTATGATTTGGACATGACTGGGCATCTCAGGCAATATGGAAAGAAAAGTTTTGAGTCTTATCCTTTATGGAAGGCAATAGAAAGCATTTCTTTCACTTCAAAGATAATTGTCATTAACAACGATCTGAATGCCACATTTCTGTGCAAAGGGAAACTTTTCCCAGGCAGACCTATAAAATCAGTTTTATTCCTTTTATCAAAAGGATAATGGAGAGATCTAACTTTTACATACTGTGATGCGACCTGAGAAATTCAAGTGCAGAATGAAGAGCTGCTGAGTCCAAAATGTGTGTCTGTCCTTAAGGACATTCCTCCTTTCGCTGGCACTTCAGATGATTCCAGATCTGGCCAACTGCTGCAAGGGGCAGTAGCAAGAGATGTGATCCCCAGGTGTGCTAATTAGTACCAGGCCACAGTTATAATGGCTAATTCATGCATTTTTGGTAAAGTTTTGCAGATAGCTTCCACAAATTGTTTTCCAAAAGCCAGTTCTTCAATCCTTTGAAACCAAGACAGAAAATTCTCCAGCAGATCCATGGGGAAAAGGGAACAATGGTTTTATTAAGTCTGCTGAATTAGGAACTTGACAGCATCAGATGAAAGGAAAAGCAAGTCTCCCATCTCAATTTAAACTGAGCACACATTCACCCCATAGACAGCTTCTTCTAGAGCAAACAATTCTGTTATACTTGGTGAACAGAAAAGCAACAGGGCAGCTCTGAATCTATCCCTCATTAGCAGTCTGTCCCATCTACAAGCAGTTCCCTGCATCTGTCGATTAAAGATTTCCCGTGCCTTGGTGAAAGGAGCAGGCTAATCGATGATGTAATGCTTTTTTATTCTAATTAAGGACTTGAGTCATCCTATTATTGTAAAGTTCATGAAACAAAACATGTTTAAATCTGCCCAATTACATCATGTTCAATCCTCTTCCAAAGCAAAGTAAAAAAAAGACACTTTTGATTCTGTGTAGTTGTAAACCTATCCTGTTCCCCTTCTAAAGGATCTCCTGCCTGCTACGAACCTGTCTCAGTTAAGTAAGGACTTGCTTAATACGCCTGCAGAATGGCTCACGGCACCTTCTGCACGCCTTCATCACCGTTTAGTTCTGCTCTGCTACAAATGACCACACATTGCTATTAAACAGGATGGGAAAATCAAAAGCTGAGAGTTCACTCAGAGGACTATGGGAATTATTTGAAAGCTGGTGCCAGCTAGTGGCAATGGTATTTCATTCCAGTTCCCTGACTACTTGGCTCTACAGTTCTTCTATATACAGAAAAGTGTGTGGTAAGTTTTACTGCTTTAATATATTGTAAACAATGAACCGGGTTCATTAAAAATCCCATGACATCTTCCTTAAAAGCAGACATATCTACTTCAGCAAGTTGGTCAAATTCCAAGGTGGGTATTTACATCTACTTCAGTGCAATTCCCCCCGCATTTTCAGTTGAATTATGTGTTCTTCACTTACTGTCTGATGCAGCAGTGAAGTATTGCACTAAGCTATTAAGTCCTTGCTGCATTTTAGCTCAGGTGTAGTTACATTTGTGTTCTGCTTGAAAACACTGCTGGATGGCATACACACCTGTAACACTACACAGACTACAGAATTATTTGCAGTCCTTTGGGTTTAGGACGATGGTATAAACAGAAATTTACTATTTATAAAACCCATTAAAGTATATTCAATGTTCTAATCAAAAAGAAAATGAAGCACATTAAAATAATTACTTAAACTCCTTCCCAAAGGATCCTCATGCTCCAGCTGTGTATGTACTGGAATCACTCAAGCTAGCCATGACAGAAACTCACGACTGAAGTTTAACCAAGGCAATTGCTTCAACATGCAACATAAAACCTGGGGAAATGATGACTGCATAATCTTATGAAACCAAAAATCCAACACTAGACCAGGAAATATGAATGCAGATAAGGACAATGCTGGTACATGGGAGGACTCACACAAGTTTTCCTTAGGTCAGGGAAGTGACTAGTTCCAGAATAAAAGAAAACACAGAGCAGCCAACTTTAGATCTGTAAGTTATGCATCCACTCTTCTCCAAATCTCTCTGACAGTTTGAGTGCCCTAGCTCAGATCCCAAGGTACAGTTCTTTCTGATTTCCAGAAGTGGATATAGCAGCAGGGTTTTTGCAATCACCTGTCAAATATGCTCTCCTGAAGGAGTACTTATGGATGTAATATATGCCAACTACAAGCCCAGAAGTACCAGAAAATCTCAGTTTTCCCGAGTGCACTTACATTCAGTTAGCACTACCACAGAGCAGCAATGAGGGAAGAGTGCTGAGTCCTTCACACGTACAACTCTATTCCCCTGGATGGAAAGTACAGCTAGAAAAGGTTCTCAGTCCACCACTTGGAGCCACACAGGCCTTGGTAGAGCTCTCCCAAGGAAAACACATTCCAAGAGAATATGTTTCTTCCACTCAGAAGACACAACACAGAAAGAATATGGATGATTCTGTGAGATTCAATAGCTAAACATCGTTTCATTTTCCACTGTTTTCTTTCAGTCACCCTCACCCTTCCATCTGTGGTGGGACAGCAAGATTTGCAGAAAAGAAATACGTGGGAAGCTGTGCTCAGGAGATGGGATTGGAGGCAGAAGAGAAAGGAAAGCCCACTGTGTGGGAAAACAACACTCACAAAGTACCTATAAACATAAAAAAAGTTCAGGACAGACAAACTGGAGGGACTGAATTCCTGCAAGGAGAGCATCCCCGCCATCCTGCTTTACTCCCTAGCCAACGTGGTTAAAATGTGCCAAGGAGAGGCTATAAGGTTGCCCCTAAAAAGAGTTGAGAGCAGACAATTTATGAAATTATGAATTTATTTTTATGAATTTATGAAAAGTGAGGCTTATCTTTTAACTGGATGGGTAACACAGACTTTTTGTTGCCTTTTCTTCTTTTTCCTCTTTTTGATGGGGAAGAACACTATACCAGACTATGTCCTTGGTTTCCAGAAAAATTTCAACTGTCAGGAATGTTTCAGCAGAAGACCAACGGGGTTGTTTACTGGGATTTTGCAAGTCGGCAATCTGACAGCAGCTGGATTGGAATTGCGACAAATACTCGTGTCACTTGGCAAAGTGACGGTCGAGCATGCCTTGCAACCTAAGCTTGTGACTCAACAACTGACAGAAAATAAAGATCTGCCTGTTTAAATCTCTGAAGGCTTCACAGCTGTGAGCACAGATACACACACTGCTAGGAAAACAAGGCTCTTTCCTTCTTTTCTTGTTCATTGTTTTAACTATCTGAATTTCATTAAAGAAAAAATAACCTGTATCTTCTCTCTTCTTTGATGTTTTGACACCTTCACCCTCTTTCAGTTGATCGGGACAGACAGACAAGTGTTTCTACTGCTGTGTATGAATCCTACGGGATTCAGAGGGGAAGTCATGCACGTACCTGGCTAGACCAAAAGGCAGTTGCAAATTTATGAGTGACTGAGGAGTAGGAGGATGCCTGAGGAGTGGCATCTTGAGGAGTGGCAGGAGTACAACCCTGCCAACCAAGGACCAGAAGGCACAGCAGCTGAACACACATTTTGACAAGTTTGGTCCAGACCATCTGTCCAGCAGACAGCAGCTGTGCCACGACACCACTCCAGCCTGCAGAAATCCTCTTCCTTGAAAGTGAAAATCCACTGGCAAGCACACTGCCTTCACCTGTTTCAGCTCTGGGCATTCTATCAATAAAATCACTTGGAAAGACTTAAGCTGATTTCTGCCTCTTCGTCAGCCGTTCTCAGCAGCCCAAGGTTTCTGGCAGAGGAAGCAAGATCAAACGTTGCCACTCATTTCTCCCACAAAGACAAAAGGCTGAGGCCATCCTAGGCTCTTTTGCCACGACAAGGAAGAAAAGCAAAAGAAAGGGAGCACTGGGATGAACAGTTCAGGAGTCAAACTCTAGCCTGGCTGCCATCAGGGGGCTGGGAGACCTGAAGGTGTAGGATGCAACCCAGAAACAACTGCTGGCTTGTGTGACAACCTACGTCCTCCTGCAGCCAGCCTGACTCTGCGGGCTCTGGCAAGGCCAGGGCTGGCTGCCTGGCTGCTCCTTCCCTGCCAATCTGTTGCTCGAAGCCATCACCCATTTCATCTGCAGCCAGAAAAGGCCCTGGGTCCTTTAGTAATCTCCTTACCAACTAAACCCAGCCACGGCAAACCTCTGGCACCAGGGGTGGTTGAGCTTGACCCCAGCAACAACTAGCTACAAGGCTTTTAAAAACTTTTGGCAGCATGCCCCCAAAAGGTCAGCCCTCACCAGCCCCATCCCTTCCTAGCTATTGTCTAGGAATAGCTGTATCTGCATTTAAACACAAGAGATGCAAAACTTCCACCTATGCACATGTCTTTATTCCTCTGCAAAGGCACAAATTCAGATGAGAAGCCACGAGGGGAAATCCTTTGAAACAATAGCAAAGGTAGAGAGTGGAGACAGGAACTCTCCGGGACCCATGAGGAGACAGAAGAGCCCTTGTCTGGGGAATACCCACCTCTGGGCTCTGTGCAGTCTGCCAGGAAAAGCCTAGGGCTGAGGGATGATATGCTGTCACTGAAAGATTTAGGAAGGCAAAGGAAAAAGGATGGAAGGGAGGGAACCGTGTGTGGAGGAGCGGCTCCTGTGAGGGCTGCAGAGAACTGATGAAGACAGGAAAGGAAAGCACAGGAAAAGATGGTTTCTTCCAAGCTGGTGAACAAGTATTACCTCATAAGTTAATTGCAGCTGAAGAGATGCATGCACTGAAAGGGCTTCTGCATGCTTTAACCCATGCAGCAGCCGCACTCCCTTTGCAAAATTGTTGCTGCTTTATTCAGAGGATCCGGTTCTGAGTCATTTTAATCAGCTGCTATCTCAGATTTATTGGAGTAAACTGAATACAAATACTAAATTCAGTTATTTTAACTACAAAGTGAGAGTAGAGAGAAGCTAAAGTTCTTGGCTTCAACCTACAAACAATAAACCTGCATAGTTCATCCACTGAGGGAGAAGACAAAACCCAATTCAGTTATTGTGATGTGGTTTTTATATTGTTTTAAGATTCAGAGCTAGAAATGCCTAACTTGATCTTGCTTGGATCAAGTAAAAAAATCCACAACTGGTTGCCTGAATTCCCTACAGAAAGCAAAATCCTAGGGAACCCTCAGGCAGACTGGGAGTAAACATGGCGGCAGGCAGAAAGCTAACCCCTGTGGGCAGAGGAGCTCAGGGCCATACTATTTTTTTCAGTAATTCTGTCACACACCCAGGGCCTGAGCACAGAAACTCGGTTTAACAGTTCAGCTGTTAGGACAGTCCCTGGTACTCCCCTGGCATGGGACAGCCTGCCTTCTCCTAAATCATCCTAATGACAGCCCAGGAGACAGCACAGGCCAGCAACCATTTCCAGTGGGTATCTGGATGTAGCAAACCTACTCTGGAGGACAGGAGAATGTAAAGGTATAGACATGGTCAGATACTGCCCAGTCAGCCTCAGCCAATGTGCCCTAGCACAGCTGAGCTGACTAGCATTGATGCTGCTCCGGATTCCTCTCTTCACTCCGTGAAAATCTTCTCTCAAACCACTGGAAAATTACACCTTTTTCCATTGCAGAATTTTCAGCAGTATCATCAAGAATATCCTAGCTGTGGGTAGATGGCTCCTCCACCTTGTGGCCATCTTCCATACCTTTCCCTTCAGAGGATTAGCCTCTTTTGGACCTAGTATTCTTGCTTCTCTCATTCCTGAAGGCATTCCAGTTGGAGAAACCCCTGCAATTGTGACTAGCCACACAGTACTATTTTGCAATTTACAAAGAAAGTCCTTTAAAAGGCAGCAGTGTTGAAAGATACCGCACCTCTAAAAACCCAGGTATATTGTCAAAATGCCATGGTAGTCTATTAAGCACTTAAAAATATGTATCTGCGAATGATAAGACAGATGGATTTAGAGAAGGGTGATAAAAAGCAGTATTGTGCTCACTTTAAGGATAACAATAGAGACAAAGATAAGTCAATATACCTAACATTGTCCCTATAATGTGGAGTAACATACATATCTGATTTCCCACGTATAGAGGAATTAAGACATTTTAACAAAGGGATATTCTAATGATCATGGCTTACCAGAAAAAAAGAAAAAGAAAAAAAGGAGATGCTAACTTTAAAAAAAATAGTTTGGCTATGAGAGCCTTGCAACTTACAAATCACTGTACACTTACACTGCCAAGAAAAATGAAATAGATCTAGAAATGTGCCACTGCTACAAAAGTGAGTACACTATATTCATTCCCCGCTGTACAGCTGATGCCAAAGGACCATCTTACTCTGTATTAGGACTGCTTGTTCTTACAGGACCTGTATATTCTGTCCAAAGCTGAAAAGACTTCTACAAATGTCCAGGAAAATTTGCAGACTAACTGGTGACAATACACTGGAATAACAATACTCTAAACTATCAAAAAGGGCGGTGGGTGAAGAGGAGAAAGTACACTCCTTGAAAACATATTTCAAATGAATTTCAACACTGCACCCCACAAATGTAACCCAATTTTGAGCACGTTTTATTTTAGGAAGAACCAGGCCTGGGGAAAAAAAAAAATAAAGGAGGAGGCGTGTTAAAAGCTGAAAACTTAATCAGAAATATGTATTGTAATTTTTTAAATGTCCACGATCTGGATGAGAAAAAAAACAGTCTTTCTGTTGTTAAGGATCCCAGACATGGCCCAAGATCACCCTGCTAACACAGAAAGAAAACTTTTGAGCATAAGAATCATACAGCAGAGAAACACAAAGTTTGTAGACCATCCTTTATACCCGTGAAAGCTGAAGAGCAGAACTGGCAAGTGAGTTGCCCACCAGACATGAAAGAGCAACTCAGACACAGCCGTGAATGTAAGGAAGAGAATCAGCACAACTGGGATGTCTCCTCCAGGCAAAAGGAACCAGACCATTATGAGCTTCCACCTGGACGATCAGCAGCAATACAAAACCAGAAAAAAAGACCCTAGTTTAGCATTTTACCCCTAAGGCCAGTATATTTAACTGGATATCTGGTGGTTCAGCAGCACAGCAGCAGTGCTGGGCCAAATCCAAGTCACAGTCTTCTGGCCCAGGAGGAAAAGTTGTTACCAAATGAAGCGTGCTGACAACATATGGAGGCCTGTGCTACTGGAGCAGTTTCATCCTCATCCAGAAAGAAAAAAACCTGTAAGATTATGCCAAACACATGATTCAATTTAGGTCACAGCTCTGCTGCTCAAGGCACCCTGGCCACCGATACTGCTTGGAACGGACTGGCTTGTTTCAGTGCTGGCTTTACATCTTTTCAAAGGTTTTTCACAGGGGAAAGGATCGTGGATTTTTTTTTTTTAACCTGAATTTACTAGGCATTAGGGAGCAGTTTACTACTAAACATATTTATCCAGTCTGCATCACCTCCTTTTTTTATTCTTACCCATCCCAAAGTAACTTCAAGCACATCTGAAGCACTAAAGCTGTGAGGCCTGCAAGCTCCCTCTTTAAAGCATGTTAAGCACCTAACATTGTAATGGGCATAGAAGACACCCTAAAATGGAAGACACCCTAAAATGGCCACCCAAGAAATGCCCATCCACTGACAGCCAAGGTCCTGCCTTTGGCCTCTTACCTAGACACCTATTACTAGGTGGCATAAAGCTGGGATACGATGCTTATGTCTGATCTGATCTCCATTGGTGTGAATTGAAAATACCTTCCACGGAAGCAAGGTGAGTTACAGGAGAATAGAGACAATATAAAATCAGATGCAGGATTCTCATTTCCACTTTCATGTTTCTGCCTCGACAGTGTACATGTGAGATTTACAAAAATAATAATAAATACATATGGAGAATTTTTGGTTTTATAGATAGCCAACCACTGGTTTAGAGTGAAAAACATCTGACTGCATAACATGTCATGCTGCAGCTCTGTACCAGTAAAGACTACACTTCTTATATAAAGGAAGTTATTCTGATTCAGTAAGAATTCTGTCCTCAAAAGGAATGGAACCAATAAACTAAATGAGGATTAAATACCAGATCTTTTCATCCTTCAATGCATTAAAAGACCAAAATAGTCAAGACTTTCAAATGCTATGTCAAACTGTGCAGAGCAGAAAAGCAAATTCCTTGCTTGTTTTGGCACAGCAAGATCTTTACAGCTTCTACTTGTTGTAAGTTGGAAAATACAACATTGCATTTGCTAACCCAATAGATCATTTTCCTATCCAAAAAAGGACAGCTTCTGTTGTAAACTTACCAACTAAGGACCATTTTGTGGGAAGTACTGCTTTATCTAACTTCTCATTGTAAATAGTTATTTAACTTTTTTAAACTCTTCTTCAACAAAAGAATAATTTTGATGCTGAGTAACTAAGCACGTGCTTTGTCAAAAGAATAATACTTAAAGTTTTCTGGTGACATGTAAAGAATTAAAGACTTCAAGTAAAAAGGACAATATCTGGACATCGACAATTACATATGATTATAATAGCAGGAGCAAAGTCCAAATGGCGCTTCCAGTATTAATCATTGTAGCTGACCCAACTTAGTGTGGGAGACTCTAGCTTAGAGCCAGGAGTGAATGATCCCATTGGAAATAATTCAAGGTAATTGGGAAACAACAAAAGAGGGCTCTGGCTTGTTGCTATCAGTTACTGCCTATTGCTATGAAGAAGCATTTTGAAAGCACCATCTGGGTCCAAGACAACGAACATTCAATAGTCGCTAGTGACTGTGGGTGGTCAGTCAGTGCTTACTGAAGATCAAGAACAGCTAAGCCTTTTCTACTTGGGCATCGAAAGCCTAAGACACCCTAAAAAAAGTAGTCACTACTCATGATCCCAGCAACTGAGAAACTAAATTTGCTTCCAGGCTTCAGTAGTTGGAAATGTTTTTGGGAATTGAGACATTTCATCTTGAAGTGAAGAAAATAACTGCCTGAAAGTTATTGGACAGGTAAGCAAACCCAGATACTAACATTGGCAAGCTTTGATTCAATTATTGTTTCTCAAGCTGTTATTGTTTATGCCTTAGCGGCATTTAGCATGTGACACCTTCAGATAAGGGAAGAAGGAAAGAAAACCCTATTTGTGAACATCATGATTGGAATGTTGGCTCTTTTGGTCTTTACGCTGCTATAACTGTACCTCCTTGTAGGCACAAGTGAGCTCAAAAGCAGTTCCAGACACTGTAAGCACCAATGTACTCCAGAACAGCACATCCAATGGACCCTGGTGGCTTTATGTTTTGCGGTGGGACCCTGCAGTGTCCAGTAAAGTGCCTACTGTAGCCGAGACTGTTATCAAGGCATTCACAATGTCCCTCTGTCACTTGGATTTCCTGAGGAATGCACTAAAGAGGCACTACAAAGCCTCTTCCCTCTACTGAGGCACCTTCTTCACGAACTGCAGAGGCCTCTCCTCCTCTGTGAAATTCAGCTGAAAGTAGTCAATGTTCAAAAATGTCAGGATGAGGGGACAGTGACACCGAACAGCCTTATTTGTTTAGAAAACTAGGCTAAAATCTAAATAACAAAGGTACTACCAGCCATACCTCATTATACCAAGAGGGTCTAACTCTTCTTCCTCCTCCTCCTCTTCTTTTTTCTCCCCTTTTTTGGCATTTTCCACTGATGACAGCTGTGAGATTAAGTCAGGTGTCTTCTCCTCTTTGAAAAAATCCAGTCCCTCATTTTCTTCATCTTCTTTCTCCTTGTCATCAGGAGTGTTTTTTCCCTTGAAGTCAATGGCACTAGTAGATTTTGTTCCTGCAAAATACAAAAACAGTCCAACATGCACATGTGTCAGGGCATTCCCAAGCACAAATACAGGCTGGGCAGAGAAGGGACTGAGAGCAGCCCTGCAGAGAAGGACTTGGGGGTGCTGGCTGACGAGAAGCTCAACATGACCTGGTGATGTGCATTTGCAGCCCAGAAAGTCAACTGTATCCTGGGCTGCATCAAAAGAAGCATAACCAGCAGGTCAAGGGAGGTGATTCTCCCCCTCTACTCCGCTCTCATGAGACCCTACCTGGAGTACTGCGTTCAGCTTTGGGGGCCCCAACATAATAAGGACATGGACCTGTTGGAGCAAGTCCAGAGGGCCAGGAAGATGACCAGAGCGCTGAAGCACCTCTCCTATGAAGACAGGCTGAGACACTTGGGGTGGTTCAGCCTGCAGAAGAGAAGGCTCCGCGGGGACCTTACAGCAGCCTTCCAGTACCTAAAAGGGGCCTACAAGAAGGCTGGAGAGGGACTTTTTACAAGGCCATGTAGTAACAGGACAAGGGGTAATGGCTTTAAACTGAAAGAGGGTAGATTTAGATTAGATGTCAGGAAGAAATTCTTTACTATGAGGGCGGTGAGGCACAGGAACAGGTTGCCCAGAGAAGCTGTGGCTGCCCCATCCCTGGCAGTGTCCAAGGCCAGGTTGGATGGGGCTTTGAGCAACCTGGCCTAGTGGAAGGTGTCCCTGTCCATGGCAGGGGGGTTGGAACTAGATGATCTTTAAGGTCCCTTCCAACCCAAACCATTCTATGATTCTGCGATTCCCGACTGTCCCTTCTAACCACTGATGTGTCACTACGTGTCTGATCTGTTTACTGATTTAAAGTAGTTGAGAAAGACAGAGGAAATGAACTTTATCTGAGACATATCAGTACATGTCTAATCTGCTTATTTATGCTCCTTCTGCAGTCAACAGAAACAACAGAATTTCCATGATTCATCCCATCCAAATAAAGTTGTCTGAGAAGGAGTTTCCCTCTAAAGTGCCTATTTCTCTCTGCTGGCTACTGAGAGACTGTAAATACTCTGCTTAGATGTAGGTAGCTAACTTTCACATAGCTAGGTGAGATAAAGTCCACTTTTTGTTACTAATTTAATTCATTTAGGCTAAAATTAGAGCATTGAACAGCATAAAAGTTTCCACAGGAGCTCTTCAATTTACACTCAAAAATGAAGCCTGAAGTTCTAACTCCTTTCAGTGTGCAAGATCCATCCAACTGAGCAAATTCAGCAAACTGAAACATGTGCTTTGACCAAGTCTTCTCACCATACTTGTTATGTGCAAAGCCCAGGGGAATGACAAGAGAACTATTCCTTGCTGTGGAGTCTCTGGATGTTCAGGAAAGCAATTTAAAATAATGAGACTAGCTAGAAATAGGCTAGTGAAAAACATGATGGATAGAATTTGTGGTTTGCTCCTTTTGACTGTTAAAGTAGCATGGCATGGGAGACTCTCTCACCCAGCTTTTCAAGCTTGCATCTGCCAAATCACCCAGGGCAGACTTCATTGACTAAACGTGGGTGTCTACACTGAGCAAGTGGTCTTATGCTCCCCTTGGAGGCAAAAGAGTGCTGGTTGGGGTAGGCAGTGAATGTTAGGATGCTGCTTACCTTATCCCCACAGTCATCTGTGTTTTACCATGTTGATTCTCCCTAAACACCCCTGTATATATCAGCTATGTCTCCGACACCTGTGAGGAAAGTGTACTCAACTAGCTTGAAGATCTGCAGCGTAAGTACTGAATTCCACCTGGTTTGGTAGGGTGAGACTTACATTATTCTAAGGCAGATTTTGATGAACAGATCACATTACTTGCACCCAATCTGTCCACAGTATAAAGACAGTCCAGACTAATTCAGCTGTAGACATGTGCACCATAGTTAGGTTAATCAACATGCAAAGGTTCATCAACATGAATTCTGAATTCTCTGTGCAAGAGGTCTACTTAACACTGCCAAGGAAAAAAGAAAAAAAAAAAAACACCAAAAAAACCCAAAACAAAAACCCACTCCAAAACCTTATTAGCAAAAGGATTTTGCCAATTATTATGCAGTTTTGCCCCCCTTGACTTTAGGAAGCTGCCAGTCTCACAGTACTTCTAATCTGGCCACACTTGACACTTGCAAAATCGGCTGTTCACACATGGTGACTTGCTAGCACCTTGCAACTTCACTTCCTTAAAACTAACACTACACTGAGAATCCTGCACAACACCAGGCTGGAGTATTCCCTGCTCAGCAGCTCTCAGCTGAATTAAGAGCAGAGAGCCCATCTGTTCCATTCATTCAGTGACTCCTTGCTATGCCCAAGGAACATAAGAAAGGAACTGTAAAAATCACTGGAAGAGGCAACAAGAGCTGGACATGAGGCTAAGGAAAATTAAAAAAAAAAAAAAAAAAAAAAAAAGGCCAGAGGATGGGTTTAACTAAAAAAGAATTTGTCGTTTATTCAGATCTTTCTCAGGGTGAGTAATTTGCTTTAGAATCCTGTTCTGCAAGGCCTAACAATTTTATTAGGAATGAAAAACACAAAACATGGAACAGTTTATCACAAAGGGAGACCCTGCACTGTCTCTTTAGGGTCCATCTCTCCACTGACAACATATGATTATTTAGCCTTCTAAACTTATATGTTCTGAATCACAGCTTAGGTATATGCCTAAGGGAAATCAGAGATGGTGGGATAGATACCTTCAAAGCAAGCATTGTGGTATCAACACTTCTGAATGAGGTGTGTGTCCTCTGAGAGGAGGGGAAAACACTAGCAAACATGACTATGTAGCACTGTAGATGCACAAGAGGGTATTTTCAGTGACAGCCTTTATTCTGGCATTCTCTAGTTTTTGACTACCTGAGTCAAGAACTTAGCACATTCATGGGAGAGGGGACACTCACATCTTTTAGTTACCTAAAAATTCCAGTAACTCAGGACTTGTTGCTAGATCCTCATCTTTTGAGATGAATTTCATTATATCATTGAACATAGCTCTTCGTTCACAGATGTCAGATTCCCCCACGAAGAGAACTTTTCTAGGCAAGAGCGGAAGAGAAGCCTGTGGATATCGTGCCGCCAGTCTCTGGTAGAGCTCCTCTATCTCGCTGTACTTCTTGGAAACCTGCAATGAAACATGCTGCCTGAGTAAGTTTCTTTACAGGGGAGACATGAGCAGCAAAGAAGCAGTTACAGGGGAGACATGAGCATCAAAGCAGCAGTTTAAGTGCTGTGAAGCATTAACCCTGGAAACTGAAGTGGAAAAACATGTATTACCAAGGAGCTTTACATATAGCCTAGTAAAAGCCTGTTATCTACACAGTGAAACCCCAAGCATTGTTGTTGGTCTTCTAATTCTGTTATTAAAATATGCTCCCTAATGGAACTGAAGTTCATTGCCAGATACCCAGCATCCATTTGTCTGACTCATCAACTAATGAAATACTGGGAAGGTCAATCACTGCTCCAGATACTTTTCTCTGACAGCAAAAATCCTTGCCCACTAAAAATGAGCTACACAATGCCCAGCTGTGAGAGACTAGAGGGAAGAGAAGCTCAGCCAGGTAGGCATGTGATAGAGAAAGCAGCCTGAACCTTTTCACCATTGAGCCAGAAGACCCATTTCTCAGCCCTGGTGGGCTTCAGTGCCCTTCTGGCTGTTAAGGCCTAAAAAACTGGAATGTTTGCTGCCCTGCAGAGCACCTACTACAGAAACCAAAGGGCAGAGACCTCAGTTGACCCCTGACTATTCAGTTTATCCATGAGAAAATAAAAACCAACAACTTGGCCATGGCCTACAGGTTCTCGTACAGCAAGAAGATGCCAGCAGTGAATGGAGTCATTCTTCTGCAGACAAAGACAGGAAGCCTGAGGAGAAATAAGGCCCAAGATATTACAAGGAAAGCAATAACCATGGGAATGCTGGTTAGAAATGGTGTGGCTTCTATGCCACATTAAGTTTTGAATTCAGTACCTTAAAAAAATCAACACACAAACAAAACACTAAGTGATGTTACAGGAGCAATGGAGAGTGACTGTCAAGGTATTATACAGACAATGTATTCATCATGGTCCTCTATGGCACCATAATCTATGAATGTGTTTCAATGAATACGGAGTTAGATTAAAAAAAAAAATCAAAAAAACTACTGCTAGTGGAGTACATATGGCACAGATCCTCTGCTAGGGTCCAGCTCTTATCCTCCCATAACACACGTTGGTGAACTCTAGTGGAGTGAATCCTAATTAATACTGCAACATAAAAGATGGAGAGACTCAAGCACCACATCTTGGGATTGGAAGAAGGCAGAGTTCTTCCACCAACACAGTGATAAAAGTAAGTCAACCCAACAAAAAGCACAGAAGTAGAAGGGAAATGAGTTATAGATTAACACAGAATCCATAAAGTGCATCTGTCCTAGCAAACTAAACAGTATCAGGCATATTCCCAGTCACTGGAACCTAAGAGTGTCTATTAGGAACCTTGTAGTGTCTACTGGAACCTGACAATGTCCAGCACAGTTTTGACTCTAGGCAGGTAGCACTCCCCCAGATAATTTTTCAGCCCAAGATTTAGCCTGGTGCAGAGACCACGCACTAGCCAGTTTGCGTACCAATGCCCATTGCAGGTGGTAATAAAGTTTCGTACTATGGATGCAGGCAGACTGTGCTAGCTGCCCTCCAGGCCAGAGAACAGGTCCTGACATTAATAGACACACCTTGACTAGTTTACTAAATTAGACGTAGGCATAAAGAGCAATAACAACCTTAGCTTTCATGCTTCCCTGCCTTTTGCAGTAATTATCAACCAAGCTAGCTGATTTGAAAAATATTTGCATTTCAGCTGTACAGTGGTCACTACGGGTTCAGTGTCCAGTCACAAAAGGCAAGCAGCTCTATAAGAAAGATCTGAAGCACAAAACCAAACCTGAGTCGACAGGGGAACAAAAAACAAGAATTTTAGACTTGACTCCTGTAAGCAACACAGGTAACTGTGAGGAACACTGTGCTCCACATGCAGGACCTGACATGCAAGTCAGCAGCCAAGCCCTAAACTGATGGCAATAAAGAGATGTTCCCAGAATAAGACAATCCTCCCTTTGAAAGATACCCCAAAAAGAGAGAGGAAAGCAATTCTGGAATTTTTGATTTGCTGTGCATTTCTAGTTTGCTAGGTCCCAGTAGCACTCTGAACATGGCTATGATACCAGAACCCCTCCCAAAAATACTGTGTAAGCACAAATGTAAGGGCAGTGAGGAATTCACTGGTACTTTTTCAAAAGAATAAACAGTATTACCCTCCACCCAGGAAAAAAAAATCGAGTCTGATTTGTGAAGAATGTTTAACATCTAATTAATTTCAATGATAAATAACAAATTAATGTCTGAAAGCATTACAAGACAGCAGCCAATCAACAAGACTATGCCAAAACAGCTTTAAAATACTCAAAAAGTAACACCGAAATGAGACATACAAACTTGTTTCTTTCCCCACTTAATTTTCATCCTTCTTTATCAAACTCTGTAAATTATTCATAAATCTCAATTTATGTCTAATTACACCATTGAACCTAAAGTACATGCACACCCTCATATCCTATCGCTAATTGAGCCTTTGTGAATCTGCGTGGGTTTTGAACAACAACACCAACCATAACACACGACACAGCATACAAAGTGCGATAACACTATATCCAAAGCATGCTAATATGCTAGCCAAAAGCCTGCAGCACACCATGCAAGCTAATATCCAACAGTGCGGGGATGCCCTCTGCTGGGATAACGTACCACACAGGCAAGATGTTAAACCTCTAGCCTAAACCATTCCCCACTTACCTAAGCCCAGTGCTGGCCCCTGCAAGCCCCTGGCAGCTGAGACTCTTCGCCTGCACTCCCTCTGCCTTAAATCCTGGCTGCTGCTGGCTCCTCTGCTTCTTCGCTCAACACTACTGCCATCTTTACCTTGGTTTTGGTGCCGGAAATGCAGCAGTAAGACTGGCTGAATCCAACAACCTCAGACTGAAGCATTTAGAATCACAGAATCATAGAATGGTTTGGGTTGGAAGGGACCTTTAAAGATCCAACCCCCCTGCCATGGGCAGGGACACCTTCCACTAGACCAGGTTGCTCAAAGCCCCATCCAACCTGGCCTTGAACACTGCCAGGGATGGGGCAGCCACAACTTCTCTGGGCAACCTGTTCCAGTGCCTCACCACCCTCATGGCAAAAAATTTCTTCCTTATGTCTTATCTAAATTTACCTTCTTTCAGTTTAAAACCATTGCCCCGTGTCCTGTCACTACAGGCCCTATTAAAAAGCCTCTCCCCATCTTTCTTATAAGCCCCCTTTGTACACTGAAAGGCCACAACAAGGTCTCCCCTGAGCCTTCTCTTCTCCAGGCTGAACTGCAACTCTCTTAGCCTTTCTTCACAAGAGAGGTACTCCAGCCCTCTGAACCATTTTCGTGCCGCTCCTCTGGACCCGCTCCAACAGGTCCATGTCTTTCTTGTACTAGGGACCCCAGAGCTGGATGCAGCATCACAGAGGCAACGCAGCAGCCTTACAAAGTACCAGCCAGATCTCGCAGAGTGTATTTTCCCAGGTCGAGTCCCACACATCATACAGAGCATTCTCACACCTTTCCAGTCAGAAGGCACTGCTCTGCCATGACAATATTGGACCTTTTCAATTTGACATCCTCTGACAATTTTCCAGAAGAAAGACGTATTAGCATGTAACAAAATTAAATCTTGCTTTTCCTGGTTACCACTCAGAACCTTTTGAAAGCAGTTGATGGATCCTATGGCCCAAAATGTCAGGATAAAAAATAAATGCTGCTCTAAACCCCATTTGATCAATCCTATTAAGTAAACAAAGTCGCATTTGATTAATATTCAAATATTTTTCTTCTGCTGCCTGTAATTCCTCTAGGTCTTGATCCCACAATTATCCTCTCCCCCTCCATGCCTCTAACTGAACTCTGTGCATACTGTGGAGCTAAACCCCCACCACCTGTAAGTCAGCCTGAGTGCACGCACTTCAAGGAGTTCTGTCAAGTCACAATATCAAAGGCTCAATCTACTTCACTTCAAAAGAGTTAATCATGCAAATACGGCAAAGCATGTGCATATTTGCCAGGTCAAGACCCTATTTGCCTGTAACAATTAACATCCAACATAGAACTTAAAGAGAGACAGGGATGGGTTGAATATTTTTTGCACCAGGAACAAATAAGTAAGTTGAATATGATCAAAAATAGCTAGAAAGTTAAGAAAACCACCGGGAAGTTCAAAGTGAAAGCCTGAAATTTGCTGCTAATCCCTCAAATCTCATGCATGTGCCTTGTTCCCTGCTTCACGAGAACCTCATGCATGAAAGTACACACACCAGAATAGGTGTAGACTAGGATACAAGCCTGGGACTCTCAAATGTGCATAGGAGAATTTGATCCCACTCAATATTAATGGGATTTAATGCCTCCTTTCCCTTTAATGCTCCTTTTAATGCCCTATTTCTGACCTCAAACTTGTCTTCATAAGCTTTGTATCTACTGCAAGAATTTCAGCAAAATGGAGATCTTGGAGCTAATTCAAGCCCTTTGTCCAGCCAATGCACACTAGTGAAGAACACTCTTGATTTTATAGTACTTCATGAAAAGTACTTTTATAGTACTTCATATGGCTAGTGTGACTTTCATTTTACAAAGCCCACTTCTTAACACTGTCAGAAAATGGAGATACAGCAGCACTGTCCTTTAAAACAACCACTAGCTTTGGATACAGGAGTCAAAAGCATCACTTCTCGCAGACAGCACAGACCAAGCTTTCACTTGTACACTCCCCATTCAAGCCACACCAGAATTAATGTTGCTTGGTGACCTCATGGGTATGCATTATGGTAGATTTTAATTACATGACCACATGCTGTTCTCCCCATCTGTTTTGCCCAGCAGAAGAGCAAGCACTCTAATATTTCTTTTTAATCAACATGAATTCTTAATGGCTCCTGAACCTATTGCTACACCGAGCAGGAATATTTTTTCACCCTCTCACATCACAGAGGTTATAACATGAAGGAATTTATCTTCACAGCACACCTGTATGGTCAGGAAATAGCAACTCTAACGCACAGATTTTGAGGCCCACAGAAAGAAGGCCAACATATGCAAACTGACAATGATGAAAACATAGACAAATACACACCCACATACTTACAGTCCCTCATTTTATGAGAGGAAGACAGTTCTATAGTAAATTCCTCCCAAAAATGTGCTGTGCCTGTCAAACACCAGTAGTTATTTGTTCAGCTTTGAAAAAGAAAGAACTTGACTAACAAATGTAACTTGTAAAAAAGAAGCAATTAAACTGGGAGCAGATAGAAAGAGAAGGCACTATAGGTTGGGCAGATTTTTAATAAGGCTGGGAAGACAGAAGTGAATTCCTAAAAAAGGTAAGGTGTGGCTAGAAGAAATGCATTTAAGAAAAACAAAGACTTTTCTTCTCACAGAAAATGGCAGATCTACAGGCAATAAATAAATATCGCCTTTGCAGCAGTACCTCTGATGCAGTACCAAAGATAAAATCAATTTCACTCTTTCAATAGGGCAAGAGTATTCTGCAGCTGATTTTTCCTTCAATTATGAAATACAACCTCAAGGTTAAGCAGTTCTACAACCCATTTGCCCTATTTTACAAATGGCAGTTCTTTAATTAAAAAACCCCTCCAGTTTCTTAGAATTTAGATCTGAAAGTTGTCACAGAAGTGAATTTCTTCTTGTGTTAATGCTTCACAAACGTTTCAGTTAGAAACGCAATGATACTGATTTTGCATAGTCCCATTAAGACCGCAGAACAGAGAACTCTGGATTGTTTAGACCCACAGTAAAGGGTAGTAACTCAACAGGTCAGATGTAAAATCTTTTTGACATTCATCTGGTTTTGGTCATAGGCCCTTAACATTTCTCCATCCAGCGTGATCTAAACACAGCCCAGAGATCACAGCTAGCTTAGAGGATGCTTCTGTCCTGCACACCATCTTTTTCCAGGGGATACAGAGAAGCTATTTTAGCAATAAAAGCTGCTCAGTCACATCCCTGCCTGCAGTTGCTCACAGCCTAATGCACAGAAAGCCAGTGTCGTTGCTGCCACCTAGGGCACAAGAGTGTGTCGGGCAGTCACTTCAACTGGAAGCAGGTGGAAGAACAGCTAGACAAGCAAAATCAATTTAGCTAATATTGGAGGGAGAGAAAGAGGGGAAGGAGAAGAAGAAAAAGAAAGACAAAGGGTCTCAAAACACAGACCTGGCTCCTGAGGTAGCTAAAATTGGATTAATGTATTCAGAGCCAATGAAAATCCTACCACGCCTACCTGCTTTCTCAAACCTACTTGTCATCTCATACTTCTCTGCTGTTCCCCAGCCACCTGGTTCTCTTACACTTCACCTGCAAACTCTCTTGGGAAGGGTCATGGCTCTTGTTTGTGCTGGTACAGCATGCAGCAGGACAGGGCACTACACAGACAATATGGGTGCAACTCAACCTCACCTGGCAGCCACAGGGTTGGGACTTGCCTCCAGGTTAAGACAACTGCCTACATGCAGGAGGTATCTCAGCTCTCATGACAGTCAGATATAGTCACTACATTTTGGCAAGATGTGACTGAAACTCAACTCATCTGAACACAGGCAGCTAGTGGTACCTTGGATAGTGGTACCTTGGATGGCGTACTGTATCTCACCTCATGCTGTTTCAGAGTGGTGCCAATGCCTTTATGTCCTGTCACATCTGTCAGCCCTGTGGAGACACCGAGGATAACTCAGGGTTTCTCAAATTGTACCAGCTGTGTATGTCATGCAAAGTGGATTCCCCCCACATGTAGATGCTCAGCTACATTCTTCTCAACAGTACTGCACTGACTGGGATGAGAGCTTAGAAATCCATAGCAAATGCAGACATTCAATCATACAGAGCAGATTGTTCTGCCTAAAGACAGGCATCTCATGCCATCTGAGATGCTTTGGGGTATCCAAGGGGCTTGTGTGGGGCAGGCAAATATCACAGAGGACCTATGAGAGACTCACATCCTTCTGAAGGCTAGGTGGAAAATCCCAGGGCACCGCTGGTGGTATAGACAGTGAGTTGCGTGCAACTCAACTGAGCCTTAAGCATTTTAGCCTGGAGCTGAAGCCCCCCACCCCAGCTGCCTAAGATGCAGAATGCTCTCCCTTTACAGTCAAAGAAGAGGGGCATTTCCAGAGGGTAAGACACCTCATTCCCCTTCTCCCCATTGACTATAAAAGCAAGAACAGACTCATATTAAAATATCCAATTTACAGAGAGGTAAGTTAGGACAGGTGAATCCCTCTGTTCCTTCCAGTAATACATACAGATAAGATTCATCGGAATGAATTGATGCAAAGCATCTATCCTCCAACCTCCCAGCTCACAGTTTTAAATTACTCTCACACCAAACTATAAAATATATCAGACTTAGTCAGCTGAAAAAAAATGTATCTGATGAGATAACTGTTATTCCCGTCAGACTACACCAGTTTTCTTCTTCATGAAGAATGAAATGTCAGGAGGTCTGAGCAGAGAAGTCAGAAAGGTTCATTTCACTTGAGAAGAGCAACTAAGTGCTGAAAATCCTCCTAGAGAGAATGGACATGCAAACAGACAATCTCAGCAAGCAGGGGGGCCACAGTAGGAAGTCTTTTTCTCCTCTTTATAAACAAGCTGATTTTATCTACTTTTTCTTAAGCTAAGCAAAATGTTAGATGACAATAGCTGAGTTTAACACCTCAGCTTTAGTCAGGTTCTTTCTTGCACAGAGCTGCATGGAAATATTACATAATATAGGCAGGCATTGCTGCAGAAAAAAAGTGATTCTACATCCCCTCTCTTATCTGCCCATGTCTAGCCCTTCCCCTGTCCTAAAACAAACTTTAATGGGGCTGTGCAACTCACAAGCTCAAGAAACAGGTGTAAGTTAGTACTAAATAACAAACCCACAAATACCCATTTTTAGCCAGGAGCAGTTCCTCAGCTGACATTACAGAATAGACACATGACACTGGCACACAGAAGGAAACGCTGCAGGAGCAAGAACAAGCAGTCAGGGACAAGGAGAGAGAACAGAACAGACTCCTATGCCAGCGTTGCTGCTTTTACCATAAAGTTATATATAGCATAAGGAGTGCAATAAATGTATGAGATACCCTCACCATGCACCTCTTCACAACATTGGCAGATGTGGCTTTATCTGCAAATCACACTGTGTAAATATCCATTTATCAGCTATCTTCTACGAATTGTGAGTTACACTAGGGCTAGTGGTCTACCAGGAAACCGCACACTCACATCACTCTGACATTACAGTTATCCCCAAAACATCTGAAGAGGGGAGATGTTCACAGCATGCAACATGGTGCACCCCCTTAGAGTCCCTTTTTAGTCAATGGACAGGGAAACGCACTTCTTGGGAGTGAGCAGTTCTAATGAAATGTACCCTAAATGCACCTTTTTCCGTCGACTCAATAGATAGTACCATGTAAGACAGCTCAAGTGGACATGTGCATGCTATAGATGACTTAAAACAGGTGAAATGAATCTTGTGCTATGTTTTCAAACCTTCACTCTGCAGGTATGAAAAAGACAATCTAACTCAGTAACATTTTATACGGATGCTTCCTTGTAAAACTCTCTTGCTAAGGATTTTAAAAACCATGTCGAGGCTAACAAATCAAGGCTAATAGGTCAAGGCTAACCTACTGCAAGATTAATTCCTCTTATTGCCCCACATGATTCCCTCTCCATTCAAGTAAACTATTATATATTTATTTCATGTTTATGTACCAAGTCCCAGTACTGATCCATATATCAGGGAAGCTAATTTTGTAGCAGGACTTATAAAAAGCTTAACTGGTTTCTATTTGTTGACTCATAATGCAAAATGCCTTAAAGGCAACAAGAAACAGTCAATGTTGCTTTGAGATCCTGGAATAAAAATTTCAATTAATACATTATAATATTCCTATTGCAGGAATGGTACAGACTGTGTTGTCCTACCAGGGACCTTGACCTCTGGAGGCTGTGATGACAAATTATCTGCTACATCAGGACCAAAATAATCAAAGCTGATTAAGAAAAAAACCTGATCACTAACACAGCACTGATTAAACATTTACCATAAATTGAACTACATCTTCAGGCTTGTGCTTTGCTGATTTGAAGGCAGCCAGTCGGGTAACAACGACAATGTGATACTCTACATGGCCAGACATCATCTTCCCATGGATTTCTTGGTATTCCGGCACTGACAAATCCAGCCCCGTGTGCGTATTCTGAATTTGCCTGGGGAAGAAAACACACACAGAGTTCAGGCGTTGGCACAAAGACTTTTAAGTGACCGTTTCCAACGATCCAGTCCAAAGCTCAAGAAAGTCAGTGCAAAGACTCCCATTTCAACAGGACACCAGTCAGACACCACCCTAACACTGTTGCTACTCTGCAACAATACAAATTTGGACATGGCCTGCTTCCTATATTCTATCCCAAAGCACTGGACACTGGCTACTGCAGACAAAATGCCAGGAACATAGCATTTCTGGGAACAGAAGATGGGGATTCATTCAGAACAGGACTTCGCTCACAGGAGTTGAAGCTGTTGTCCTACACAGCAGGGCAGATGAGAAGATCCCATGATCTCTCATTACGGCTTGCTTTGAAGCAAAGGTCTGTTCACTACAATTCACACCAAGCCCTATCCACCTCTCCTTTGTCTTAGAACATCCCCAGGAATGGCAGAGACAATAGCTGAAAGGGGCCGCGAAAGGAAGAAGGAGCTTGCTTGAGTGCAGGGACAACTTGGCATTTGTAAGAGCCAACCAGGGAACTAGCTTAAAGCCTGAAACACAAAGAGAAGTTGCTGGAGCAGACTGCTGGGCCAACCACACAGTTTCCATCTGTGGAGGTCCTTGAGGAAAAATTAGACAAACACCTATCAGGACTGAGCAAGTTAAAGGAGTTCATGATCTCTTGGAGCTGCCTTCTGGTCTTGACTGATTGACAGTCTTGTTCCCAAACAGCAGAAAGGGTACACTACCTAAAGTACTGCAGTTTTCCCACAGAAAATCCCACTGGAAACAAGACCACCTGTCCTTTCATAACTAGTTAAAGTAGACAAAGAATCACAGCATCAACCTCTGCGAGTTGCCAACAGTCACAACCACCCATGGTCCCTCTTGGAAGAAAATGCAACAAGGGAGCTGCTGGTGCAGTTTACTCGATGCAATTTCTTCTCCTGCCAGCTTCAGATCCACTGAACCGTGGCATCATCATCTCCCTGGATTCCCATCCAAGGAATTATTTATGACATTTTTGCAAGAGGAATGCCAGGATCATATTATAGTGCTCATGCATCAAGAGTAAGACCGAGCAGCTGCTGTTAGGGCACAAGAGAACGGTATGTTTAATGAAATAAACAGTCTGTTTCAATAGACTGGAAACCAAAACTGATCAGCGATCCTTTCCCCAAAGCTACCCCTATGCCAAGACACAGCACACTCACTACTGCTGTCGCTGGAACCAAGCACTCTGCCAGAATCAGAAAGAAGTTTACCATCCAGAGCATTGAATACCCTCTGAACACATCTCCAAGTGCATCCTTCCTATGTGTGAGTGAATGTTTTTTAATGAAATCAGAAGGGACTGTTTAAAAAAAAAAAACAAAAAAAAAACCCAGCAATTTTATTTTCATTAAACATTTTTTCTGCCTTTTGTTTTTTTAACCTTAGCTGTATGGGAAATGTCAAGTCCCATCTTCCCTGGACTTCCTGTGGATTGCAGAGGTGTCTTGTGGAATTCTTGCCTTTTTCTTTAGGAAGCTTAGATTCATTAACACAGGTGCCCTTCACCTAAGGATACATGAGGCGTACAAACTTAAAATACACTTTAAAGAGGTTTAAACAATCTAGTTTCAAACAAAGTTTCAAAAGAGTCCTCTCATCATGTCAAAACTTGACCAGCTCTTTTGAAACTTGAGTTTTCCCAAGAAGGCAACCTGTGAATCTCTAACGCAAAAGTGAATAAAAAGCTTTTTAAAGGGAGTATCTTGAGAGCTCTCTATAAATTGGATAGCAACAAACAAGGGCACAGGCCCAATTTTCTACCTAATCCTCTTTGCAAGCCATGTTTAAAACATTAGGGCTTTAACAACAGCTCTACCATCACCAAGATTTTGTACTAGGTACCTTAATGCCACTCTGTTTGCTCTGATTCCGTTTCATTTTCTGCCAGCCAAGGACTTGAGTTTACACTAACAGGCAAAATTTTGTTCTCAGTTACACGTTGTCAGGCTGTAAACACAGAATCAATAGTGCTTACGTATAAATACATAGGTGCCTGGCTTTTACACAGCAGTCTGTTGAGCCCGTAACAAACAGCCATTATTTGAAATGTCTCCTTAAGTGGCAGCCAAAATGCTGACTCAAAGGACACCTGCCAGTAAAATCAGCTGGATCTGGGTTTTTTAAAATACACCTGCAGCAGAGGAAATGCTCTCCAGATGTGTAGTCACTCAGAAGTCGTGACTGCAGCTATAACAGCAAAATAGTCTGTCAGTACTCAGGAGTGACTTCTGTTAACACAGCCACAGAGTATAAATGACAAATTAACCTGCTTCTCACCTCTGATGTAAATAAAAGTAAAAACCACCAGTAAACCATCCTTCCTGAACGGTCTTATTTAGCTTAAAACACCAACCACGTACAGGTGTTCTGAGAAGACACAACAACTTCACTGTAAGAGCTGCTGCATTAAAGAGTTCTAAAAATGTCATGAAGTTAGTAAGTACCTTATCTACACCCAGGGTTTTTCTTTTAAAGTTAAAAGTCTGAGCTAAAATGACTGTAATGGAAAGTGATTAGAGGTAGGGGGAACAGCTACATTTTTGTTTCTTTGCTTTAGGCCTTGTGATCACTTTCATTATCATCTCTTACAGGAAACCTACCCCTATTATCTCTTCCATAGCAACAGGATTGTGTGTTTTTTTAAATATAAAAATTATTCTAAATGAACAGAAATCAGCATGGAGGCCAAGAGATAGAGCGTAATATCCAAAGCGCACAGTAGTTCTTGTAATGCCTTAGCTTCAAAATAAGCAGCCCCAGTGTTTTAATTCATTTGATACTGTTATTGTTGTTACTCAGACAGAAGCAGCACCTACAAATCCCAAGACAGATTTGTCACATCAAACAATTATTTTTACACTAGTAGCTTTAAAAAAGAAGCAAAAGGAGAAGGCTGCTTGTTTAAATTGGACACATTTATTGCTTCTACTCTTCACTTAAATCTAGCTTGTGTATCTCTAAGTTATGCTTTTGTCTACAATACAGACAGTTCAGGGGAGATGTGGGCACACAGTTAACTTACCTAATGTGAATCGCTTCACCTGAATACAACGAGACCATTCAGACCAGCAACACTGTGCTTGCACAATCAGATCATGCAGGATCAGCACGGGACGGAGGAAGGGGAGGCTATATAAAGGTCAGAACAGAGCAGTTTCCACAGTTCACTGACGAGCCACAATTTTTCATTCCTGTCTTTTGATTTGCTATAATGTAGAGGCTTTGTACTTTAATTAGTCTGCTTTCTGTGCTGAAAGGCCAAGATGGGACGGGGGAAAGCAGCTATTGCAAGCAAGAAAGCAAAGTAAGGGATATTAAGCGCTGTGACCTGAGAAACTTTATTCCAGTGTCTGTGTGGCCAGGAGAGCAGACTCTGCACTTTCTGCCTTGATAAAGTCAGCCCTACCAGCAGCACCCTGCTCCAACAACCTCTGCCCAAAGGCAACCAAACTGCGATGACCCAGGTCATAGTACAAGGAGAAAAAACTTGTACAACTAGTTTATTCATTAAGTGAAGGCAAAGCATCAGACACAAATTAGCCAGCAAACATTTTTATTTCTCTGCATAGTCCAACTACAAGTATGCAGATTACTATTTATTTATATTACCATAGCAACTAGGAATCCCATTCCCCAAACCACTATGTATAGAGTGAAAAAGGTCACAGCTATACAGCTATCTCATAAGCTAAAAAATATATTCACTTGCTAAAGCCTTAATCCCACACATACATATATATCCAATATTATCACTGAAAGCATTCCAGTATCAGTGGGACAATTTGCAAGTGGTAAAGTCTATTGACTGTAAAATAAGTCCAGGTGTTCAGATTTCCATTTCCAAGGCTAAAGCTAATACAAAGTCCGACCTACAAAATGTGTATGTGAGTTAAGTCAGATACGTTTGAAGGTTCAAGGCCACTGCTCCAAAGGAAGTCAGGCCCTGATACAGCCAAATATTTAAGGATTAAAATAATGGCTTTGATGTTAATGTGATTGAAATAGTTCCTACTTATGTCCTAGGAGGTAGGGTGCGAGAGTCAGGACCTTGCTGAATCAACACTTCTGTTTCTCATGTCACATCTGATAGGGAACTGCTTTCATGTGGTCTCAAATATCTTGTGGGGGGTAAAAAAAAAAAAAAAGAGAGTGATATCGCTATCATTGCTCTATAAAGATTGCCACAAGCATTTTCTTCTTGAGGGTTCATTCACCACATCTGGAAAAATACAAGTTTTAAAAATTTAACACAAGTGAAAACAGCGCCTCTGCACCCACCCAGGTCATGGTTTCAAGAAGGTGGGAAAACAGAATAAACTTATTTTGCCCATCACTGGCCTAACTTCAGGCCAGACGGGTTCCCTGTGGCCTGGTGGACACGAGGGATGGGGCGTGGGGCAGGGCAGCAGGGAGCGGGCGTCAGCCAAAAGCACTGACGACCCCAAAGACGCCGGTGTACGCTTCGGGACAAATTTTAATTCCTTCTGACCCACCTCGAAATACTGACAAGGACAAGATGTTTCTGGAGGGTGAGAGCACACACTGTGTCCCCAGCAGCGCCAATGTGGAAGGGAAAGGACCCTAAGTTACCACAGGAGGAAAGGGCCGAACAGCCGCCGGTGTTACACAGGACGCGCCAGACAACAGTGATGTCTCCCGGCTGTGAAATGCCAAAAAACTCGAGGAACCGCACACATCCGAAGCGTCCCGGGGGCAAACCCACGCACCAGCCGCCCGCCGCCCCCCTCGGCCTCGCCTCAGCTCCGCCGCCTCCCTCAGCGGCCGCCCCGGGGTCTCCGTGAGGCGCCGCTCGCCGCGTCCCTTCCCGCGCTGCGGGGACGGCTGCGCGGGCCTCGCCCCGCGAAGGGAAGGCCGCGGCGGGCGGCTCCGCGGCGGCAGCGCCCACAGCGGCTGGCCAAGTTGAGGCGGGCGGCGAGGTTCGCTGCTCTCTGCCTCCCCCCCACCGCCCCGTCTCCCGGTACCTGGTGGTGACCAGCACGGCGGGCGCCGGGCTGTGCTGCATGGCGCGGGGGATCGGAGCCGGCCCGGGAGGAGAGGCCGCGTCCGGCCGTCACGGGGTCCCGCCTTCCTTCCCTGGGGCTGGCAGCGGCCGCCCTGCCGGATGTTCGCCGGCGGGCGGCTTCGGTGCAAAACGGTGGCTGGGAAGGGCGGGTGGAGGAAAACGTCCGGGGCCGGGGGGAGAAGAAAAAAAGAGCGGCCCCGGGTCGTAGTCGGCAGGATTCGAACCTGCGCGGGGAGACCCCAATGGATTTCTAGTCCATCGCCTTAACCACTCGGCCACGACTACACCGACGGGCAGCTCTTCTGGCACGAGAGCTCCACTCACTCACCCGCCCTCCTCCTCCTCCTCCTCCTGCCGGGGCCGAAGCGGCCCCGGCGGCACCGTGTGTTTCCCTCCCTCCCTCCCTCCCTCCCTCCCTCCCTCCGACGCGGGGACGGCTCGCACGCATCTCCCTGCCTTAAAACAACCCAGAGCACCGCCGGGCGCTGCAAACCCCGCGGCCCCGGCCACAGGGCTGCTCGGAGCCGCTCTTCGCTGTTTTGGACAGAAAGCGGCAAGCAGCTGCTCCCCCTGCTGCCCCTCACCGGCACCCACAGCTGCCCTGCGGAGCCCGGCTTCGGTTTCGTACACCTGGGTGCTTTTTTTTTTTTTTTTTTTTTTTTTTTTTTTTTGCCGGTGCTTCTCCGCACGGGCGTGCAGAGTTTCTGCAGGGAAGCACAGAGAAACACAAAGCTTCACGCTAGGCACGGTTTTCTGCTGTCTGCTGCTCACGCCTCGGTATCACAGCAGAAACCTAAGGAGATGCTGGGCAATATCAGAAAAGTGACAGAAACCAGGCGCTGCCGCTGCATCAGTGCAGCCGCCCCCCCAAACAGGCTCCGCACCCCGAGGGGGTACGCAGCGGGGTCCAGGGGTGCCCCCAGAGAGGAGCAGCCCCTCAAAGGGGACCTGGTGAGTGGATTAGGGCTTTTCATCCCGGGAAGAAACAGCTGGAGGAGCTGGGGATGCGAGGGAAGTCTGTAAAAATCACGAGACTTCCAACGTTGGCAGATGTGGAACAATCTTTTGCTGCTTCTGGTGAAGTCTGGAGCATGAAACTCGTGAATCAAAGCAAACAGAAAAGGGAGACTTCATAAGTGGAGTTCCTTCCTAAATCCTGGTTGTTTTCTCCCCCTGGCTTTTGCCACTGGAAACCTTTTGTTAAGCAGAGTGTAAACACCACCACATGGCTGCAGCCTTCCTGGCACAGGAGTTGCTTTTGTCAGAAGTGCTGCAAGCCACTGGAAAATGCTTTCGAAACATGAATCTTTCTCATGTGACCTCTGAAGGGTTAAAAAGCTCTGGGCTGGAGTTCCTGAAAGCATAAGTATATCCTGAATAGCTATATGTCTAAATGAGTTACTTCTCTAATGGCATTTTTATCCCTGGTTGGCTTCCTGGATAATTTTATTCAGTTTATTCAGATTGTAATAAGGAGTAAGCAGCTGGCAGTTGGCCGCCTAAGACAGCAAAAATAGGGCAGGACCTGAGCCACAAGCCCCTGCTGAGGCAGTGCTTGTCACACTCTCTGAGCAGTGTCCATCCAAACGTCACTGAGTGCCTGTGAAGACACTTCAAAACCAGGGTCTTTTCTCCTCAGACAGAAGGGTCTGCTTGGCCCCAGTACGTTGCTGGGGTCTGTCTTTGACCTGGAGAGGTTGTGTGCACTATGTCGGTATGCTCATGAAGAAGTCCAAGCGCTACCTATTTATCTAATTTCTTAGCAAGGCTCATCATATGTGGCATTTTTATAACTCCACAGCCCGTATTATCAAAAGCATCATGTAGTTGGAAAATAAAACAAATGCCTCAGTGTTGCTAATCTCTGAAGTTGTGGAAAGAACCAGCTGACTTACCCATGAGGTTAGGGTAGGGTCTTTCATCAGGTGGTGACTGTGAAGAGTGAATCTCGGCATAAAAGTTGCACAAAAATCAAATCTGACAGAAGAAAACTACAGTATGCTTATAGAGCTTTCAGCTGGAGCTGATCAACAGTCTTGCCTTTTTCTGAAGCAATATCCCTGAATAATTGGAGTTTGATTCCCATATTGCTTTGGATGCTACATAGAAAATTTCTTCCATTTGACCCATTTCTTTTCTTTTTTTTTCTGGCAGAAAAGAGCACATGGATGAGTGGTGGCCAGACCCCGCACCCAGGACATCAGGCACAGTGGCACTGGGACTCGTTAGTGTAACGAGTGTAACGTTAGTGTAACATTAGTGTAACTGGAAACCTGCAGGGGAAGGCCTATGGCAGAATGTGCAGTGAACCTGAGAACCAATACCAGTAACAGTCATCACTAATAAAGTTATGATTTCCTACTGATATTTGGGTTCCCCTCAGCTGCTCCTCTCATCTTCATGGTTCTCCCTTGCCTCAGTTCAGTTGTGTATGAGCAAAGGAAAGATGAAGAAACTCTCTGAAGTTTCAGGGCTCTTTGCTTTGGGACTGCTGGCTTTTTTCCTGCCTCTTAACTCTCCAGTGCTGACTCGTTTGGTAGGTTGCTTGATTTATTTTTAGCCATTCTTTTTTTTTTTTCCCCTTCCTTTCTGGACCATCAGCAAATTTAATCAACATATTCATGCAGTCAGTATTCAGTAGCCTAAATTATGCATAGCTGCAGCATCCCTGTAACAAAACTATGAATGAATTTGCATAGACTAACTGCCCATATACAATCCTGTATTTTTTTACTGCAGGTATGTGTGGTACTGTGTTAGAGCCTCAGTGGTTTCTGACTAGATGAGGCAAGGTCAAAGATGACTGCTCCAAGTAGAAGATGCTCAAAGAAAAAGAGGCCAGTCTGATTTCAGTCAAAGGCATCTAGAAAGTGAAGGAAAAGAATGAATGGGAGACAAGTAATTAAGCTCAGTAGGAAGCTGAAGGAGCTTCGTTTGTGTTCAAGTTGTTTGAGGATTGGGAAGCTCCAAGAGGAGCTCTTGCTGACAGGTGGTATCATCCTGAAAACCTAAAAGAGTAGTCCCCACGACACAGGGATAATGGAGAAGCCAGGTTTTAAACAAAGAATTTGAGATGCATATAACCTCTATTGCTGGTGTAGCTGTTTCATGAGTCAAGTGGCTGTTTCAGTTTTTACCATCATCATCATCATAAAAAATCTTTTAGCTGTTATTTCACACAGAAATAAAAGAAGAATGCAATGAGTTATTCTCAGAACTCAAACCTCAGGTACCTAATGTAGGTAAATCCCAATTGCAATACAGTATCCTTATAAATCTCATTATTTTGGGACACCTTTGAACATTTGGGTTCAGTAATACAGTCCTGCTGATCCAGGAGCATCTACTACATAACCACTTTATGGCCTGCATCCTCAGCTGACTTCCATAAAAACCTTCTTGTCACAATGAAGTAGTCTAAGTTTCCTCTACATCTAGTGGGTTATCATTTTGTGCTATGAAACAAGAACTATCTTCCCTCGGAGCAGCTATGTCCAGCACTAGTGGGGCTCTTGGAGCAGAGGGCTCCTGGAGGCTCAGCAATGGCTGGTAAATGAATCGATATCATCATTTTTCCCCACCTCTTCATGAAATCCCTTTCATAACCATAAAATATTTCTATTCTCCTTCCACAGTACTTATCTGCTCTTCTACCTGCTGACTGAGTGTGCAGGAGCAGGTCCTGCAGGTGTTTTCCTTCAACACAAGGAGAAGCACTGAAAGGCCACGTAATGGGGAAGGAGTTGGGATGTTGCTTTGCCCTCCATGTGTGAGCTCTTATCCGACAAGACATGCATCCCCTGCAACCCTGCACTGCTCCCGCATCAAACCTCTGCCCCGCAGGGTCACGCATCAAGAAGACCCTGCTTTGAACCGCCCTCCCAAACCCTGCTCCCAGCCACGCAGCACAGGCCCATGGTGTGTAGGTATTACGGACCCAAAGCCTCAGACACCCAGGGGAGGGTGACTTCAGCTCAGGGAGCGTAAGCATCAGCTGTGTTTGCCTCGGGACTAATTTTTCTGCCCACTAGAGAGCACTCAAATACAACCTATGGACCAGGGGTGGGTTGCTGGTGCTAATTGCAATCCCCAGCTGTGTCTCACCCTTTGGGGGGTCCTGTCCAGCACCGTTTTCTTGCACAGTCAATCCCACTGACACCAGTCTAACCCTCAGCACATGCTCAAAACTTGACTCTGGGACCAGTTACACTGGGATTTTCTACAGAGCTGAAGCCAGTCAGTGATATGACCACATTTACAGCTAGGGCTGATGTTTGTATTTACTTTCTATACACAGTTTTACCCCCAATACCTAAACTAAGAGCCTTTCACTGACTCATAACCAGAGGAGTTTTCTCAGTCACCTGCCTCAAAATGAAGAGGGTTTTTGGGGACCAAGTGTTAGGTTTACAGTTGGACTCAATGATCTTAAGGGTCTTATCCAACCTAAATGATTCTATGATTCTATTCTAAGTAGGAGTGGGATGAAAAAGGGGGAGAAAAAAGAAATGTTAAAGGTTAGAAACCAGCAGGCTACAGCTCCTGTTCTCCATGATCTCTCCCTGTATTAGCACAGGGCTTTTCTGCCAGAGAATAGATCATTCTCCATCCACCGGGCTGGAGCAGAGCAGGCAAGGAAATGCAGAGAAATGATGGAGATGCAGCAACCATCTCCCTCCCCAGTGCTCAGAAAGGGGCACAAACAGGTTTGCTGTCCCTTGCCAGACATGACTCAAGAGCTCTCCCCTTGGAGGGGCTGTGGCAACCTAAAAACCACGTGAAATAGATTTTTGCAAGGACTCGGGCAAGCTCAGATGGCTCAGGGGCTGGCAGGCAGCTGCAGAGCTTATGGCCTGACACCTGTGAGATAGCCAGGTCCTCTGCAGAGCTTATGGTCCGATGCCTGTGAGAGAACCGACAGCCAGGTCCTGGACTCCTTGGGGACCAGTTTGGTGCTGAATCAGGGACCCGTTTGGTGAGCAGGCAATGGGAACCCTGGGCAGCGAGGACTGCACTGGAGGGCAGCTGTAGCAGAGACCCCAGGCGTGAGAAGTGAAGGAGACGGTCGTCCCTGTCCCTTCAGCCCTGACTGGGACATGGACAAGGCAGGTTTGCACCAGGTAGCCTTTCACCATCTGTGCTGGAGGCCTGCCCACCAGCCATCTTCTGCAGGTCCTGAGTTCCCACAAAGGGTTAAAGCGAGGAAGAAAAACCTCCCAAAGTCTGTAAAAATAGAGCGATACGTGGCTATGGTCTGTTCGTTCAGTTGATGCAAAGAGGCTGCAGCCCTACAGTTTAATCCCTCTCTGTTCCCCATGAGGGCACGGGGGGCTGGGGGTCTCCGTCAGGGCCAAGGTGTGACCCCACGAACTCATCCCAGGGTCACGTCTGTCCCCTGTACGCTGAGCAGGGACCAGCTCCCGCAGCACTGCATCCCTGCCTGGGTGTGATTCTTGGCAGCTCGTGGATTTGCTTTTCATCTCCCCTAAGACAGCAGGCAAACAACAGTGAGATTATAAGTGCAGGGGGAATTGTCCACCAATATTTGACTCCCTGACAGAGCAGTCTGCCTGTAATCATGGCAGGATGAGGAGAAATCAGAGCCTTGCTTAGGGTATAGTAAATAAAGTGGGGGGGGGGAAAGCAAGGGCAGAGGAATATATTTAAAACCAAGATAAATTGGCTATGAAAACACAGTTTAAAAACCGAACATGAAACTTTTTTCAGCCTTGATTCATACTGGGAGAAATACAATATTATTTAATTACTGAAAAAGGCTGCAGTAGAGTAATAGGATTCCAGTGAGATGACCAGTCACTTTATCACTCCTACCACTACTTGTTTTCAGATGACAATTACAAAACCCAGATGTGAACCACTAGGAGATTTTATATTAGGACTGGGCTTCTCTGTGAGTTTCAAAGGTAGCCAAAATGGTAGATTTAAAGTTCACTCTTGTTATATGATGTGTTAAGGTTGTTGATAGCCTGTCAAGGCAGCCTTTTAATCTACACACCTCCTAAACTCAGGATAAATTTATTCTGGGGAGAAAGGAGGAGAGTTATATAGCTATTCTTCATTATGCCTCATGCTCCCCCTTGCCCTTTAAATAGTTAACCTGTAATATGATGAGCCACATGTCAGGAATAATCTAGTAGAAACCATAGGTAATCCCTGCTGAAAGCTAAACCTGGCTCTTGACCTGCTGCAACCTTGGAATTAAAATTCCACCTTTCTGAAGTTTGGGGGTCCTAGGTAAATCATGGATAAATTTCATAGTAGCCAGTGAGGAAGAAAAGTTGGGATTTCCTGGTTTACCCAGGTTTGATAAAACCAAGCCTTATAACACAGAAAATTGTCTATGCTGTTCAAAACCCACATCTACAGTAAATAGATACAGTAGACTTTTTTTTCCCCCAAAGAAAGGATAGCTGATTCTTTACATAGGTGCAATAAAAAGTGTAATTCCCCAGATCGAGGAAAGGTGAAGGAACTGTCAGTAATTGCACAAGTTTCCAGGTAGACTCCCAAATAATGTTGCCAAGTTTTTCAAGTACATCTTCACCACACACCTTGAGCTGTTGCTCAAGGACTTTATCTTGGTTTCCCTCACTCCCACCAAATAAGCTCTGGAGGTGTTTATGTCCATGCTAATTTATTGGGCTGGAGATAAACAAAAGCCCAAGGTCTGCTTGGCTTTGGTGCTGACTCCTGGTTGCTCATTACCTGCATGAAATGTGGAGATGATTCCCTTTATGAAGATCCTGCCTGCAGGAGTAAGAAAAGGAGTCCTTGCAGGGATTCTGAGGTTCATGGAGACCCAGGCTCCTCTGCTGAACTACCCATCGCAGCACAGTTCGAGCCAGTCAGGTTAGATCTGGCCAGATTTTGTTCCTGGATTTCTTTTTAAAATTAGGAAACTTTTCACAGATATTGTTGGAACAATTCCTCCATTTTATGAGTGATTCTGGACCTGACTGAAATTCTCCCAAATGGAAAAATGTCAACTTTCTGAATTAGCAAGAAAAAGAGAAGGGGGTGGGAGGCGAAAAGGTGTTAGTGTGTTATTCTTCAGCATGTCTTCCTAAAAAAAAGCTGTATGCAATTGCTCTGTCACTCCATGTGTCTGCCAGTCTAACTGTCTGCTCCCCACCTAATACCATTGTAATAACCCGATGGGCAATTTTAACCAAATACAGCAGAAGAGGAGATGGCTGAACAACTTTCAGCTCCTCCAACTATTGTAAAGACCTGGCAGCTCAATAGGTGAGAGGCTGGCATTTGCGTCTCTCTAAGGGAAAGACTGAAGCATAAACTCAGCAGATACCTGTTTGATTTGGCTTGCCAGCAGGCCAGTCGCTTGTTGTGTACCTCCAGTGTGGGAGGGAAGTACAAGGCAAGTACAATACAGATTTGTTGTAACCTGAGTTACGTTAGTTCTGCTGCTCTGTTTTCAAGTCAAGATAACTCGGTCTTGTGCTATGTCTGCATCTCCAGGCAGATGTCTTGCATCTCTGGTATACCTCAGGTTACAGTGTCTATGGGTAGGCAACAGAATGAGGCCTAAATGGTTGAAATTCATGACCTTAGAAGTAGGTGTCACCGTGTTGGAGCCCTCAAGTGCATTATATATATATGCGCACTTATTACACCAATTGAAAATAAAGTCACTATGGTCTCTGGAGCTAAAAGAGTGATACAGCTGATGCATGTCTAGCAAATCTCACATTTACATTGTAGATGAAGTGAAATGAATTCACCCTAAATCCTTCCTTATCACACTCCTCCAAAACAGTAACTACTAAAATGATACTATGCGGGTGTTGGAGATTTTATAGAAATGGATGATTGTCCTTCAGAAAGACAGAGGAAAATAGCAGCTCTAGAGACAGATGTAGCCATTTATGGTACAATGGCATAGGACACACTTTGGATGTTTCTCTCATGAGTCAAGTTTTCAGCTTTCCATAATGCAAGGAGAAGCAACTGCCATCTGGTGAGAGAAACAATCAGACTGAGGAGAATGGAAATGAAGTCTCCTTGAGAGACCACATTGTTCTAGCTGGTCCTACAACCAGCTGTATCCATTCCTTCTTCATATGACTGGAGCCTCTGCTGAACTCAGTCGCTCAGGTGTTCAAAGCTACAATTACAAAACCAGAATGATAAATGCTACCCAAGCACTACACAATCAGGGGAATTGGTCTGGGCTGTGCTGAACTGGGGAGTACAAAAGGAGACCCAGGAATCATGGAAAGCTGATTGCATGGAAGCTGCTTTTCCTTCCCAAGACTCCATCAGAAAGGCCCATACCAACCCTGTGCAAGGTTGGAAATTCACCTACAGTATTTCCTTAATCCTTTGCCCAAGATGCCTGCAAGAGCAGGCAGGAACTCTTTACTACAAAGAGGGAAAAACTCCCCACCACAATTGACCTTGCTGCCAAAGAGTGGTCCTGCAAACATTTAATTTACCTGTATAGATGTAGTCTAAGTGACTAGCTCTACTTGCACGATTATGTCCACCTGGAGAGCTCATGGAACAAGTCTTTACATTTATAACCTGTTTTACACATACTGTATCCACAAGCTATCACTATATAGAGGAAAAACTACGGAGAAGATTCAGAGCTGAGTTCACCTGCAGTTTCCACATCACTAAATCATCAAGGCCCAGGAAGACCTTTAACTGTCCTTGTGCCTTTGGCTCTTATTAAAACTGTCAGCCCAGACTTAATCCCTGCTGCAGGGTGAGGCCCTGCAGAAAGAATATAACACCTCCTTGTTCCAAGTGCCAAGTGCTTGTTAGCAAACAGGCAGCTGCCTGCTGGACAATCATTTCATTTCATAAAAGAGTCAATCACGTAAATAATTTTCAGCTGCACTTTCTTTCTGGACACAGAGTGAGGACCCCAAAATGGCATATTTTGACTTACTAACCTGGTGGGATCAATGCGTGAACCACAGAAATAGCCAGAGCTCCCCGTACACTGCTGAAGTCACCCACGTGCAATGATGTGCTGCTCTTCAAGAATTTCTTCAATATCAGAAAGTCCCATCTTGTATGGTTTTTTTCTACTAAATTCTGATGATCTTCTCATAAGGAAATCTGCTTTGTGCAGGTGCTAAAATAGGCACCTGGGGTCATTCTGCAGGCTGCAGGGCACCCAAGACATCCTCATGGTGCTGGTAGATGAGCAGAAGGTGTTAGGACATCCCCACTCTGTTCTGAGGTAGCAACTGGAGGCCCAGATGTCTCAGGTGGCACCAGATGCTCACATTTAAGTATCTGAGGTGGTCTCAGGTGCCTGAACCTGCACATGAGTGTTTGGGTGGGTAGGAACAGGCAGGCGGGCAAGGCAAAGCCAGTGTGTTGCCTGCATCAAATATTAAAGGCAGAAACATCGGTTACCTGGATACTGATGCCAGCACAGCCCACACCAACTTGCAAAGAGTTGCAAAGAGCTGTAGAATGGCAGTTGTGAACATGTGCCACTGTAACGTGTTAGGAAAGCAAGATTATTGCTAACAGGGCATTTGACATCCCATCTAGTAACATGTATCTGTGGCTTCGTCCACGCAGCTGTCGCTGCCCAGAGGCCTGTCTTTAACTTTGGTGGGAGCACTAAATAAATGCATAGGGACTGCAGAATTTAATACATTGCACATACCTCCTTTTAATACATCTATCTAGGCAAAGATATGTGGGCAAAATCTTGTTTTGACCTATATAGTAAAACTATGCAAAGAACCCTTAAATGAGATGTGATTTGCTCATTTTATTAACTTGGGGGCTCTTTGAGACAGAGTTGGAGCGATGCAAAATAATATGGAGCTTCACCAAAAGCTCTGTAACAGCTGATCCTGCAGCTCTTACACACTCAGAAGTCCCCATGACAGCATGGCACGAAGAAAAAGGGATGTGCCCACATAATGTATTCCTGTCCACAGCCAAATTCCCATCTCTACTGGGCTGCTTTACATAAGTTTCACAGCCTGAGGGGAGAGAAACCGGAGTGAGTGTCTTCCAGACAGATAGTGCTTTTCATATTTCATCTGTGCATCGGAAAAACACCTTGCAAGGAGGCTTAGCTGCTATAAATTCCTTCACCGGGAGATGGTGCTCCTGCCCAGGGAGTGATCCGTCCCGGCAAGCCCGGGCCCTCCCCGGGACTCAGCTTTCTGCTGATGCTCGGTCCCACCGCAGCCACCCAGCCCCTCTGCTGAGGGGGGGTCCGGGTGGTCCTGTGGGACGGTTTCTTCTCCTCTGAGCTTCTCATGCTACTCAACAGCTGAAGGAGAAAGAGGTCCAGGGCATGAAATGTCTACAAGAATAGTTGGAAAAGGAAAGATGGGAAAGGAAAGCAGAAATTGTGGGGTTAAAATGCAAGTTGGACGAGAGGACAGAAGATACGCTGGTGGTAAAAAGTAGTTTATGAGCTGTTCGGTTTGCCCCATGGTCTGTGCTGGTCTCTGTGGAGCCTTTTAGGTGAGGGGAATCTCTCCTAACTGCCAGGTGCCCACCCCAAATCACCCGCGTCCCCTCCATCGTGGAAGGACATACTGCCCTGGCAAGAAGGTCAGCGAGACATAGTCTTTGAGAAAAGTGATCCAGGCCATGCAAAGCTGCAGTCAAACAGGACTTTGGACCCACCTTCCTCCACACCTCCTCCTCCTCCTCGAAGCCCAGGACAGCAGCAGGCCCAGAGGAGTGAGGGGAGGAGGACGGGTGAAGCAGAGGGGGTGGCGGGTCTGCTCTGGCCCTCTGCACGGCTCAGCTGACCCTACGGCTCGGTGGCGTTCCCAGAGTAACTGTCAAGGAAACCAAAGCCGATACCTCCAACGAGGTACCTCGTGTTGTTAGCTGCACTTAGGTAGGATGGATCTACCTGTTGATTCCTGCTCAAGGTGATGTTCCCAAAAGGGAGGGAATCAGTTCTTGGGGACAGGACTTTCTTTGCCAGACCCCTGTCACTCTGGAGAACTTGAGCTGACCTTAAGGACTTAAGACTTTAGCTCCATTTGGCTGGTCTACGGCAGAAAATAAAAGCATGGGATTAAGAGCATTGAAGTGAATGACAGAGCAAAAGTAGCGGTCTGACAAGGAATAAACAATCCCAAAGGATGGGAAGATAACCTAAAGGGGAAAAAATAACCCCCACCTTCCACCCGTGTTCATAGTAGTGATCACCTATGTCCAGAAAGTTAGGAGTGAGCCAGAACTGAGGTTCTTGGTCAGACTTTGCATTGGGATAGAGAGCAAAGGACTTGGTTTTGGTACAGAGAAATAAGAATGACACAAAAGCCATGAGCAGTGCTGGCTGGAGGGGGCAGAGAAGGGGTCTGCTGGGAATAGCTGGGAACTGGAAAGATCGGGGTGAAATACTGTGTGCGATGGTCCCTTTCTTATGCTCCCTTGGGTGCGTGCTGGCAGACACTCTCCCAGCCAGGTCTCCCCTTCGGGGCTGGCTGATATCCCTGGGGCTGAGGAGCCTTCTTCACAAAGGCGCTGGGAACTGGAGGATGAGAAGTTGGGGAGAAATGCTATAATCTGGGAGACAGATGAGAGAAAAAGGGACCGAATAGAGGTCAAAGGGTGAAATATGTAAAAACAAGGAAGCACGGAGCAGAGCTTGGGGAGAGCTGTGAGAGAGCACTTCCCCTGGTGACATCTCACATGGACAGCCAGGGCTGGGGAGGCAGCTGAGGTCTTTCTGCACGGGCAGATCAAAACTTCTGTAACAGCTCTCTCAGCTGGGCTCTTTGGTTAATGCTGGAGGAATCACTTTCTGGAGGTATGGCTCTCCCTCCAGTAACTGTTGATGGGAAGAAGGTGATTAGCTAGACTGAGAAAGAAGCTAAAATGAATCAAGGTGTAGCCCACCTCTTCTGACCAGACACTAGCCTAGACTACCTCCGTAAAGACACTTGGGATGAGTCATTGTCCCGATTTGGCATCTGTGGCTTGATGCATAGACAAATTACCTGCTGATTCTGCACTTTTCAAAAGGCAAATGGTCTTTTTTTTTTAAATTGACTGAGCGCTCAACAGTGTTTTGACTTGCTATCTTCAGGAGGCTTATGCCAGACCCTGTTGACCAGATGCTGAATAGGACAATGTTCCCCGAGGGGAATGGAAAGTCTAATCCAAGAAGCTTTTATGTTTCCAGAAGGATTGAACTCTTAGCAAAGCATTTCCGTAAGTCTCCTGTGCCCTAGCTAGAGTACAGTGTTCAAATAGAAAGTGATACGAGACAAGCATAGCTTTAGACATCCAGATTGCGGTGACGTAAGGTCTCTGGGCCTGAAGGAAAGCAGCCCTATGGGTTCTTTGAATCCACCTGATGTTTCATGCATGGACTTTTTACCTTGATTTGTCTTATCTTCCTTGGCTATCCCCATGCAGACAATCAGGAAGAATTCAGCTTGGCTTCAGTTTAAGTAGGTTTTGGAAGGAGTTACTGGAAGATTTGGAAAGAAAATGATGCTGTTGCTTGGTTACTTGCTCAGCTGGCCTTGCCGTCACTTGTAGCCATCTCTCTAGAAGGCATTTGTTAAGTGAAGCCACAAGAGGCTTCTTGTGTGGTCACTACATGAAAACATATTCTTCCAAATAACCACTAGCATCAATACTCTGACCGCTCTGAACTTGCTCAAGACTTGCGAATTTGGTTGAGGCCCGCTGGCTTAGCTAATGGAAACAGCCACAAACATCTCCAGTTTTGCAGCGTGGAGGGGGTTTGTCACTGCAGTTTATTTTTATTCCATCAAAATGTGCTGATGACAGGAAAGGAGAACATCTGTGGGGGTATAGGGTTGTGGGAACATGGCTATGACACCAGGTACACAGTTATTGCTCGAGGATTTCCTTTCTGCCTCAGTTTCCTCCTTTGAGAAGTGGTCTTCCACAGCTGGTGGGGTTCTGGTTAAATCAAATACCTCCTTCTTTCCTTTGCTGAAGAGCATCTGTAGGGCAGCCCCTCTCCGGCAGGCAAGAGTCCCAGGCTGGGACCTTGCCCACAGTTTTGCAAAGAGGATGCAGCTGTGGTAGGAGAGTCCACCCTGCCCAGGACTCAACCTCGCGCACGGACATGAAGCCATGCTCCACGCGCAAAGGTCCCCAACCGCCATGGACAGCGCAGGAGGGCAAGCAGGGCAGTGCTGGGGACCAAGAGAGGGAGCGGAGGGAGGGAGACTGCAGCGGAGGGGACAAGCCCAAGTGTCAGCCAGGCAGGAAAGATTCCTTCCTGATCCTGGAGGAATCAGTGTCCCAAAAATGTTGCCAGTAAAAAAACAGGCTTAGTGAGCTGACTGCCTCCTTCTTTCCAAAAACCTGCTCAGAAGGGCCTATTGGTGAAGGGAGGGAGAGACCGGGGTGGGACACAGTGTGAGCTGTTAAGGTACGGGAGTCAGGACCCTCCTGGGCATACAGCCATTGGCTTCGTGTTATTTGGGACAGGTTCTTAGGGAAAAATTAGAGGCAAATGTGGCCCTTTCTCTTCATCTTAGGTTCTGGCAGACTTCTGGTTTAATACTTAGTGAACAGGGTGACGGGAGAGTCTCAGAACTGTTTTTCAGTCCATGCTGGAGGCACCCAGAGGATTTGTAAGTGTAAGAGCAAAGAGAGATGGAGCAAGTGAGCAGGGCCAGAGCCAGTGTCACTCCGTTGGTTGAGGGCCACTGTGGGCAGGGGCACATCGCTGTACCCGCAGCGATGGGGAGTGCCCTCAAGAGGAATGAGTCTATTTGCTGGTGAAGCCGAACGGACAGAAAATCTCCTTTGGTTATATGGGTGTTTTTTCTGTATAAACTTGCTAATTGAGTTGTAAAATAAAACTGCAGCCTTTCCTCTCCAATTTCTGCTGCTGCAGCAGCGTGCTAATTTGGTTTTGGAAGGGGGCTGGTAGAAGGTGGCTCTTCGCCAGCGTGAAATTATGCGCAAAAGGTTTGCACTGGGAGAGAAGGGAGCCTGTCCTCGGAGCAGGGAAAGGCTGAGGGCAGGAGCTGCTGTGCCGCTGCGCAGGGCTGGGGCGGCTTGGGAAGGTCCTGCAGCTGGGCTGGGCTGGGCTGATGGAAATTCAAGAAAGCCCAAAAGGGTTTAGATGAAGCTGCAATGGAGAACAGATGGGAAACTCGGTGCACCTCGATAAACGCTGTGCGGTTGCGAGGACGGGCTGCGGGATTTCACGTCTCTCCTCCGGCACAGCCGGGCAGGATTTGCTTCTTGGGTCTGTGTACCCGTGTGTGTGTGTGTGCGCGCGCGAGCCAGCTGGTGCAGGCATGTGTGCCTAGTGCGTGCAGACGTGTGTGTATATGTCGCTTGGGGTTGTGTGGGTATGTGCGTGCCTGTGTTTGGGTCTCTGTACAGGCGGTGAGGACAGGGATTTGGCTCTCATCACCCAGCAGCACAGGGCTCCGCCACAGGGACGGCTGTGCACAGGGATGAAGATGGTGTGGTGCGAACTGCCACGGAGGAACCTGTTGCTCAGCTCTGCCAGCTTGCACCAAGCTGGGATTTGGCCCTGCTGCCCACTTTGGGGGCTGAGAACAGGACTGGTCTGGGGGTGAAGAAGTTGGGGGGAAAGAAAAACCAGCGGGCACAGCCTGGCTGTCTGTTGCACCAATGTAATTTTAATTTTTAAAAGATACACAGAAAAAAAAAGCAGTGACAGTTCCAGCCCCTGGGAATTCAGCGAAGCCTGGGGTTCCTCACGTGCGGCAGGTACACACTCCCCGATACGCGGGAGGAGGTGCAGTCTCGGGTGGCCCAGGGCACAGCCCGCACTCACCATTTTTGTACCTTTCACTGTTATCCCATGAAACCGGCTGCGTGAAAGGATTCCAGGCAGGAGGCTCCAGAAACCATTGCAAGAAGCCCAGAGTTTTATGGATAGACTTGTCTGCCCATTTTCTAAAGCTCGGCAGTCCTTCTCGTCACATCATCCTTCCATCCTTCTGCTGACCCTTTCGGTCCCTTCCCTGGGCAGCAGTGGGAAGGGAGTGCTGCCCTACCCTGCGGCGGGGGCATCAGGAGCCCAGTTTTGTGGGTCTGGGGCTGCCGGTGGAGGTGGGATTGAGAGGTGCAGGGCAGGACCGTGTTCTTCAGCCTTCCCATCTCCGGGAAGGGCTGCCCTGAGCACTCAGCTCCGCTGCCTGCGAGGGCACCCAACCGGGGTCCCAGCACCCTGCCCAGGGGGGACGGAGGCATCAGGGGGTGGAAGGTCTTGTCGGATGCTTTTTTAAAGTCACCTTTAGTGTCTGAACAGCATCAGGCTGGATTTAATAAGGGACTGACAGAAGAAAAACAGCTAATGAAGCCTTCCTCTGCCGACCCTTCCTCTGCCTCCTGCCCAGGCTGGGTTAGGGCTCCCAGTGGTGACCAACTGCTGGGCGGGTGGTGAAACCGTGCAAGGGGACGCACAAAGCGTGCGAACGCCGTGCAAACGCCGTGCAAAGGCTGCGCGAGCCCCACGTGAACCGCGTGGACGCCACGCAAGGTGCCGCGCGAGGCTTCGGGCCAGGCCATCCCGCGCCGCGTGGGACGGGGGTTTCTTGGGATGTCGTCACGGGAGCCGCCTCCGTCGCTTCCACTGTGCGAATGTATGTACCGAGCAAATCCGCAGCTCGGCATGAGAAACCCGCTCGCGACAGTGTGACAAAGCACCTGTGAAATGACAGCAGAAGGAAAGCTGAGAGGCTGCAGTGACAAACGCTCGTGAGAAGCGATTCTTGGGGGGGGGGGGGCTGGTGGGGGAGAGGGGAAAAAAAGCCGTGTTTGTTTTGGCGAAACACCTACATTCCTTCAAATAAATCATCGCAGCGCTTGTTTTTGTATTTGCGGAGAAATCGCAACAGACATAACCAGGGACTTAAGAGACTTGAAATAACATCCTAGTCAATACCCCACTTTGTTATTTTAATCGAGACCCAAGGAAACATCTGAATTTTACCAAGGAAACCCTCCGTCCAAGGGAAAACATTAGCCCGCAGCCCGGCCGGGGCTTTGTTTTGCTCCGGTACCGGCCTCCCGAGGCGGCGTTACCGGGGCTGATGGAGGCGCGGAGCGGCGCGGAGCCCGGGCGGGGGTCTCCACCACCGCGGCGGGGGGGTCCCCCTTCCGAAATGGGGGCGGTGGGGTGTCCCCCTCCGGGACGGAGCGGGGGTTCCCCTCCAAAACGGGGGGTGCGGCGGCTCCTCCGCCCGAAAGACACCCGGGGCTGCCCGGGTGGGTGAAGGCTCCCCGGGGCGCGGGGGGGTGTCTCCCCTCTCCGAAATGTGGCCCCCAGAAGGCGGGGCCGGCGGGGCGGGGGGTGTCTCACCTGCAGGCGGAGGCGGGGCGGGGGCCGGCGCTTCGGGGGGCGGCCGGCAGGGGGCGCTTCGGCGGCGGGCGGCGGGGCGGCGGGCGGCGGCGGCGGCGGCGGCGGCGGCGGCGGCGGGCGAAGACGATGTTCAAAAGCGGGCGGGGAGCGGCGGCGGCAGCAGCACAGCGCCGAGCACCGGGCCGCCGCCATGCGCCTCCGCGCCGCCGCCGCCCTCTGCCTCTGCCTGCTGGGCGCCTGCCGCCTCCGCCGCGGGCTGGAGGCCGCCGCCGTGCGCGGCCCGTCGGCGGCCGCTCCCCGGCGACCCTCGGCAGCCGCGCCTTCCTCCGCCTCCTCCTCCTCCTCCTCCGCCGCCGCCTCCCCCTTCTCCTCCCCGCCGCGGAGGGACGGGGCTCTCCGCAACGGCACCGTGGTGCCGCACCACTACATGGTGGCCCTCTACCAGCGCCTGGCCGCCCGCCGCGCCCCCGCCCGCCGCGCCGACACGGTGACCGGCTTCGCGGAGCGGGCGCGCAGCGGTGAGTGCGGGGCGCGCGTCCCCCCGCGCAGCGCAGCGCAGCGCAGCGCAGCGCAAGGCAGGGAGGGGAGCCGGGACGGGCTGCCCCGGCCGGGTCCCCGCCGTCGGGCGGGAGGGATGCGGACGGGCTGGGGCTTGGGGATGAGGATGGGGCTTGGGAAGGGGCTTGGGAAGGGGCTTGGAGATGAGGATGGGGCTTGGGAAGGGGCTTGGAGATGAGGATGGGGCTTGGGAAGGGGCTTGGGGATGGAGACGGGGCTTGGGAAGGGGCTTGGGGATGGAGACAGGGCTTGGGAAGGGGCTTGGAGATGAGGATGGGGCTTGGGAAGGGGCTTGGGCTTGAGGATGGGGCTTGGGAAGGGGCTTGGGGATGGAGACAGGGCTTGGGAAGGGGCTTGGAGATGAGGATGGGGCTTGGGAAGGGGCTTGGGGATGGAGACAGGGCTTGGGAAGGGGCTTGGGAAGGGGCTTGGGGATGGAGACAGGGCTTGGGAAGGGGCTTGGGAAGGGGCTTGGGGATGGAGACAGGGCTTGGGAAGGGGCTTGGGAAGGGGCTTGGAGATGAGGATGGGGCTTGGGAAGGGGCTTGGGCTTGAGGATGGGGCTTGGGAAGGGGCTTGGGGATGGAGACGGGGCTTGGGAAGGGGCTTGGGGATGGAGACAGGGCTTGGGAAGGGGCTTGGGAAGGGGCTTGGGCTTGAGGATGGGGCTTGGGGATGAGGATGGGGCTTGGGAAGGGGCTTGGGGATGAGGATGGGGCTTGGGAAGGGGTTTGGGAATGGAGATGGTGCTGTGTGCGGGTGTGGGGATGGGGCTGCAGCTCGCGCGTGGGTGCGGGGATCGGGCTTGTGCGTGGGTTTGGGGAGACAGGGTTGCGCGTCCCTTCGAGCCCGGGTTTGGGGCCCGGGGTTGCAGACGGACATTGGAGCTTGCGCCGTTGGTCTGGGGGCGGGGGTCGTGCCTGGGATGGGGCTCGTGGGTTGGCTGGGGAACGGGGTTGTGCGTGGGTTTGAGCGCGGGGTTGGTTGCGTGGGACGGGGTGGGGAGCGCGGGGGGGGGGATGCGGATGGAGCTTCCCGGGGTAGGGGCTGCGCGTCAGTCGTTTGACGGGAACGGAGCCGGGCACCGGTTTGAGCACGGGAATGGGGCTGGGAACAGGGGTGGGAACGAGGCCGTGCGTGGGCATGAGGTTGGGATGGGGGAAAAAAGGGGATGCCGATGGAGATAAGCACGGGGCTGTGCGTGAGCCTGGCCTCGGGGGTGGCACATGCAGCCGGGGTCAAGGATGGCGCTCGGGGCTGGGGATGCGCTCGGGGAGGAGCGGGGGGACGACGAGGTGCAGCCCAGCCGGGGCCGGGGTGGACGGTGCAGCCCGAAAAACTCCCTGGGGCACCGCGACGGGCCGGGACGGGGAGGGAGCGCGGCCGCGCTCCCTCCCCGTCCCGGCCCGTCGCGGTGCCCCGTGGGAGGCTGCCGGAGCCGGCGGAGCTCGGCAGCGTGGTGCCCTTCTCCCTCTCCCCCTCCCGCCTTTTGCCCCCTTCAGACCCGCGGATCTAATGATAATAATCAAATAAACACATACACGTACTTAATTTTTTTTTAAACATATATATGTATATACGTATATACATTGCGCCCTGCCGGCGAAGCTTGCTCGGCTGGGGAAAAAAAAAAATAGAAATAAGATCCCGATCGAATAAAATGAAAAGACAAACTGAAAAGCAGCCCCAGCCTCTCCCGGTACCTGTCGCCGGCTGCCCCCGGGGGTGGGAGAGCGGTGGCTGGTGGTGCGGACCCCCCCAGAGCCCCCAAACCCATCCCCAAACCCAGCAGGGGCCGTATCCTACCGGCAGCCTTTGCAGGGAGGTTTTTGCTGAAAGCTGGTGGGGAAACGGCGGGGAAGCGCGGTGGGACGGGGAGGGGGGGGGGGAGGATGCTCCGGTGGGAGGGTGGGCAGTGCCCGGCTGGGGAGAGCCGGGGGAAAACTGCGCACAGGTCCTGGGAAGTTTCAGCGCAAAACGAAACCAGATGAACTCTTCAAAGGGATCTCCTTAGCTGCTCCTTGCCGGAATTTTAGATCTGCTTTTAAAATAAAAATAATAGTAGTAGTAGTAATAACGATAACAGCAACAACAGCAACAACAACAATAATAACAACAATAATAACAATAACAATAATAATAGCAAATGTCGGGGAGAAACATCTTTCCCCCCCGGAGGGCAGTGCAGGCTGCAGCCCGGCGGCACAGGGCTCTGCCGGCAGCGGGTCGGGGGGCTCGGGCACAGCACCAACGTTTGCAGCATGCTCAGCTCAGGTTTCTTGTTAGAGAGGGGAAAAAGAAAACCCAACCCTCCCAGGACTCATTCATCTCTTTTCCCCAAGCTCACCTCCTTTGGGTTGTTTGTTGGGGGTTTTTTTTCCCTTTAATTCACATGGAGTGTATTTAATCAGTCTGTGTTTGGGCTTTGGATCCACCAAAAATAGTGACAAATTCAAGCTGGGCTCACTTTCAGCTTCTGGGAGTCCCTCTATCAGACACCCCGAGGCACAGCGTCTGCGTCCCCGACGTGTGTGCCTGTGCCTGCCTGTGAGGGAAAATGAGATTTTTTCACAGCATTTTACTTGGTATGGCTGGAGCTGGGGGAATGTGTGACACTTAGGGCGGAAGAAATCAGTGACAACCTGCTGATCGGGGATGGGACTGTGCTGTGCGGGTTCAGATGGGGCTTCTGTGCCAAAACAGGATAGGGATGCAGCTGGAGGCACTGAAACACTCGGGAGAAGGCAGAGAAGCCACCTCGGGTCCCGAGGAAGAGCACTGATGAGAAGCCACTTGTTTGAATTGATTCTTCCCTCCCTTTCTGCCTTCTCCTCCCCATTTTTTTTCAGTGCCTCCAGCCAGGGTGACGCTCCCGGATGGAGGGCACACAGGCTGTGTCCCTGCTGGGATGCTCAGAGAGCCTTGCTGCAAGGCGATGGTCTCCCCTGTTAGCTCTGTGTCCCTTGCACCTCTGTAACAAGAGCTTGGCTTCAGTTTGCTGGGGTTTTATATTTTTTTCCCTTTTTTTTTTTTTATTTTTTGTTTTATCTCTTCCAGATGCCTCCCCGTCTGCCCCCGAGCAGCGATACCTCTTCGACATCTCCAGCCTGCCCGAGGCAGAGGAGGTGACGGGCGCGGAGCTGCGGGTCCTTCGTGCCCTCCCCGAAAACCGGAGCTTGGCCCTGTCCCCCGAAGGCACCTTCCACCACCTCCTCCTCTTCACCTGCCCAAACCGGGACGGCGAAGAACCCCGGCTGCTGGACTCCAGGGCTGCAGACATTTTGGACGCGGGCTCCTCCAGATGGGAGGCGTTTGATGTCTGGGAAGCCCTGCGGGATCGGAGGGAGAGGTCTCTCTCAGGCAAGCTGCTGTGCTTTCTGCTGAGGATCGTCTCGGATCAGTCGGGGCGGCTCCTGCCCCCCCGGCAGCTGGGGTTCAGCAAACCCCGGCCGCAGCCCCACGAGCGAGCCCTGCTCGTGGCCTTCTCCCGCACCCAGAGGAAGGAGAACCTCTTCAAGGAGATCCGGGATAAGATCAAGGCCCTGGGCAGCCCCCCCTTCCTGGAGCCCCCCGATCCCGGCCAGGAGGCGTACTCCAAGCGGAGGAAGAGACGGACCACCATCGCCGCCCGCTCTGGGGGCAGAGGCCATGGGAAGAAGGCGAAGACCCGCTGCAGCAGGAAGCCCCTGCACGTGAACTTCAAGGAGCTGGGCTGGGACGACTGGATAATCGCCCCCCTGGATTACGAGGCGTATCACTGCGAGGGGGTCTGCGACTTTCCCCTGCGCTCGCACCTGGAGCCCACCAACCACGCCATCATCCAGACCCTGATGAACTCCATGGACCCGGAGTCCACCCCCCCCAGCTGCTGCGTGCCCTCCAAGCTCAGCCCCATCAGCATCCTCTACATAGACTCCGGGAACAATGTGGTTTACAAACAGTACGAGGACATGGTCGTGGAGACGTGCGGCTGCAGGTAGCAATTTCTGCAGCTCTCCCCCTCCCCACCCTGCCCTGCCCTCTCCAGCCCCATTTTATATATATAAATATAAATATAAAAAAATATATATATATATAAAATATATATATATACATACACATTTTGATGTGTGCCTTTCCAAAAACCAAGCTCGGAGCAGGTGTCCCCCGCCTTCCCGGGGCCACCCTGGCCATGAGCCCGGGAGGGATGGGACATGCCCCCGCCAGGCAGCGAGGCTGTAGATTGCCCCCCCCCCAGACCCTCTCAAAGAACGAGCGATGCCCACCACCCACACCACGTTTCCCGGGGCTCAGCCAAGGGTGATGCGCTGCAGTGGGAGGCTGGGCTCCCCCCTCAGAGCTGCCCCTATCTCCATGCCTTGCCCGCTCCCCCCCCAGGGAGGGGGGCACACAGCCTGGCAGAGCCCCTGGGGGTGCCCGCTCAGCCACCAAGCTCTGCCTGATCCGCTTGGTTTGCCCAAGCTGAGCTGACACCTTCTTTCCCAAAGGTTTTGGAAAATGTCTAGCCAAAATTGTCTTGGGGGGAGGTATCCTGGGGAGGGGAACAGAGTGGTGGCTGCGGCAGAGGGTTCGGGCCAGCATCATCCTCCGGCTGCAGCAGCGGGGTGGAGGGGAGGTGGGAAGGCTCTTTTCTTTGAGTTAAAGGAGTTTTTCTGACTGCCTTCAAATCGCTGCCCTGGGTTTGCCAGGGAAAAAACGAGGGATCCTCGGGGGAAGGCGGGGGGTGGAGAACCTATGGCCGTGGGGGGTTGAAATCATTTGGTCCAGGCCTGTTTGCAGTGGGGAGAGATTTGTGAGTCTGCTGTTGGGGACAGGACAGAAGGTCCCCGAAACTGGAGGCTAAAGCGAGAGTCAGGTCTGAAGTAGAGCTCGTGCTCTCAACAGAGATGGGAACGGCCCTGGGCGGTGTTAGCTGGGGATGCCCTGGCTCCGGGTGGTCCGAAGCACTGGCCCTCTTGCCGATGTCCTGCGGGAGGTACCGGCTGGTGGGTGCCCTCCCTTTCCTGCACAAAACCCCATTTTCAAGGCAGACTGGGCACCCGGCATCAGGCCCACGAGTCACACAGCCGTCCTCAGTGTGTCTAGACAGAAGCAGAGTTCCCAAGATCCCCGGGGAAGAGCCATTTCGCTTAGGTTCTTGTTGCAAATAGTCTCTATAAAAGTGCTAAGCTCCACCCTACCTTCCTTCGGCACCGATTTCCCAGTGAGCTCCATCCCGCCCCGGAGCGCCTGCCTTTCCCCGCTCCATTAAGGGAGCCCGGATCCGCCGGGAATGGACATTTCCCATGCAAACGGCTGAACTCCACCCTCGGAGACTGCTACGTAAAGCGGGGTGCTTTGAGCCATGCTGAAAGGGCTACAGGATTTTAGTAACTCAGGAGCTGAGTATAAATTATGCCTTTAAATCAGAGGAGGCTTGCATCCGTGCCAAGGCGTGTTTTGGATGCTGGCAAGCGTTTCTGCTGCTCCTCGGTGGCTTTAGGTACTGAACTTTGGCTTCATGGCTGGGTTGGCTTAGACCAGGGATGTATTTGCACAGATTTTGCTTTTGATGGTTTGTTTTTTACTGGCGGTAAAGGTGTTGGCGTGTAAACATCAGTGATCATTAGCGGCGGTAGTTTGCTTTTGGGAGAGATAAATCCGTGCTGGAAAACATGTTTTTTTCCTCTATAAAGCCAGTTGTCCACCATCGCAGGGGTGTTCTGCTAGGGAGGGCTGAGCTGAGCCGGGGCAGAGAGGGGGTCACCTCAATGAGCTCTACCGAGATCCAAATGATCTCAAAGGTCAGGACAGCCTCAGTGAGGGTCCGACAGCCTCCTCCCCCCAAGAAAACAGTACATCAGCAGGGAGTAAACCGTGCACATCAATAACGGCGATATGTCCGCTGGGCTAAACCCCCCCAGCCTCCCTCCATCCTCGCCCCACTGAGGTCTGCTCTGCATCCCCAAGCTGTGGCCGGTGGCAACTCAGGGGAGCGAGTGTGGTACCCGTAAGTCTCGTGTAACCTCCTTGACACCCACAGAGCTCCTCTGGCTTTACATCCACGTATCCGAGAGGAAAATCCGGCTCCCTACCTCAGCGTGAATGTAAATATATATTAAGCGTGGTGTACCCATTCCCAGAGGGATGTTCAGAGGTGGAGGTTAGTGGGGGAGAGGAAGAATCAGGTCCATGCCAGTGGGTTTTCTCGCTGTCAGCATTTGCGGGGGGGTGAGATGGAACTAGTGGGTGAGGAGGGGTCGGCAGGAGGGCTCACGGTTTTCCTCTGACCTTCGGCTTTAGCACAGGCGGTTAGGGGAAGGAGGTTGGCACGAGCAGCGCTGGAGCTGCTTGCTCTGGAAACACTGCGTCATTTATAAAGTTACCAAGCTTTCAAAGTACCTAATTTTTCAATCGCTGTTGGTTGCTTGATAGTTTTTCTCACTGCTGAGGCAATTTTTTAAAATGTTTTCGCTTCTTTTACCCCCTCCCCTTCCTCCAAATATTTGTGGTGGAGGTTTGTGGGCAGTTCAAATCCAGGCAAGATATATATAGCTCCTGGCAGCTCCCGCTGGCTGGTGGCTCTTGTGAGCCTCGGCCGAATGGGTGGCCTGAGACCTGTTCCTGTGGGACCGTGTCCGAGGGGGTGCTGATGCCAGAGACCCCGGTTCTTGTGGCTCCTTTTCAGCCACAGCTGCGGGGAGTGGACAGACAGACAGACGTCACCCACCTCAGGTCTGGAGGTGGCCGACGGAGAGCAGGGTGACGGGTTGGGTCTCGCGATGCTTTACCCCGACCCCAGTGCTGGGGTGCTGTGCGCTGCTGGGGCTCTGTCCTGAACCCCACGATTGCTTCGCTGGCCCTGGTGAGAAAAGCCGTGGCTCAGTCGCTGCAGTTCCGTAGCGTGGATCGCTACGATAAACGGGGAAGGGAAGATTCGGGAAGAGTGCAGAGGCCGCTGCTGGCAGCGATGCCATCCGTGGTTTTGCCCATGTGGGAACCAGTCCTGGCTCTCCCGGCTGCAGGTATCTCTCCCTAAACAGGCATGTTTGGTGGGAGAGCAAACTTCATCCCCAGCGGCTCTGTGTCCCTTTGCATTCACACCCATAGTGGCAGCACCATGCCAGCTGCTCTATTAAAAGAGCATCTCTTCCTTTCCTGGGCAAACAGCCTGTGGAGGACAACAGGAGGGTGAAGGATGGCGTGGTACCCTCTTTCTCCTTGCCTATGGGGACAGGGAAGGGCAGTTCCTTCCCTGGGGCTGCTCCGGGGAGATGCGTATGAGCAAGGCAAGGCTGGAGGGGAGCGGGGCCGGGGTTTTCGGTGGGTAACTCTGCCGCTCCCCCCGGGCAAGTGTATCGGCCACAGCACTTGGCGGTCACATTGCTCGCTGCTCCCGGAGGAATATTTCCAGAACAAAAGCCACCAGCCCTTCCTTGCGAGGGTGGACTTGCATCCCCATGTGCTGGCAGCAAGGACTGCCTGTCCATCCCCCTGCAGATTCAGAGATTCCACCCAAACAGTGGGATTAGGCTGGGGATGCAGTTATTGGAGTCATTGCAAACGGAGGTGCTGAGATCCCAGAGGGATGCAGAAGCCTTTCCCAGGGCAGGGAGGTTCCTGTGGCTGAGGTGCGGCAGCCCTGCTGAGTTGGGGAGCAACGTGGGGATGTGTCTGCAAAGGGCACGGAGGAGTAAATCCTGCCTTTGGAGGCAGGTAAGCGGGGCATCGGCTGCAGGACAGCACTAGCCCAGCACCCCACCCCAGAGCTGGTCCCCCGCAGAGCATCACCCTCTGAAACCATAGAAACTGTCCAGGAAAAATGTAGTTCTGATCAGTCGCCTCTTGCCTGAGCTGATTTTTGGGCACATCTGAGCATTATAAATAGGAGAGTAGAGGTTGAACATGGACAAATGTGAATTCAGTAGACTCAGAGTGATTTTAACGGATAATTATAGGTTCTCAATCTGCAGTATTTATACAACCTTTCCAGTTAAAAACCCCATAGTTTCCATGCAGAGTATATTCTCCTGGAGGATTTGTTTGACCTTCAGCACCATTTTTATCTGCAGGATATAATTACAGTGACGCTAGAAATATTAAGCATTTGAAAAGGACTATGCATCTACGCTTAACTGGCTCCCTCCCCTCTTACGTGGGAACGCAATTGCGCAGGAGCAGGGAAACTCGCAGAGCGATCCCATTTGACTTGGAAGCGCTGGGGCTGCGATTCGGGGAAGCACGCACGATCGGGATGGGACTGGTGCATGTGCCTTGTCTTGGGGCTCCTTGAGCTCTGTAAAACTAAGGCCTGTGCTTAAGCCGCTGCCTGCACTGTGTCCTGACCCCCCCCTCCCTCCTTCTGGTGGAGTCCCATAGCAGGGACAGTCAGAAGCAAAATGGCTTTATGCCCAGTTTAACTGCCTGATGACCAGGGGTCCTTCTGGCCTAGAAATAATTCCCAGAAAACAGAAATTTTATCCTTTTTTTTTTTTTTTTTTTAAGGAGTAATTGGTTTTGAATTCTCTTAAGGGGATTGTCTAACACCCAAGCACCCCCTTTTTTTTACATCCTACTTCAAATCCAATGGTAGAAGGGAAATGAGTATCCTTTGGCAGGGAGAAGGATGTTCATATGGAAAAGGACTTGATTCAGGCTTGCAGCAGCTTCACCCTGGTGTAGCTGCATTGATCCCAGAGGCCTTACTTCTGGTCAGCACTGGCAGACGGAGCCATGTCCTCTTTGGCTGCTTGCTGATGCTTGGCATAGCCGTAAGGAAAAGACTGGAAAGGCACTGCTTCTGATTAAAAGCAAACCCCAAGCCTTGAGCCTGCTGCGCAAATCTGAATGCCAGTGACTTCTGTGTATATTTGCACCAAATGGATTTTAACTCATGACTTGATTACACAGCTTTCGCTACTGGACAAAATTGGGCAGGCCAGTGATTTATCGGTCACGCTCCCATTGCAAAACAAGCAGTTCCTTTTACTGTTGGCAGTTTTAAGCCCTTATCCCACAAACCCAAAAGTGTGTGTTTAGGGAGAGTCACCCGTGCTGGCCCCCACGTAACAGCAGACACGTGCACCGCTGTTTGCAGTGCTGCCTCTTGCAGGGAAGAGGTGAGAGAGGCTGGGGCATCGCTTCGGACGCCCTGGGGATGTGGGTGCCATGGGGCTACATCTGGGCAAACGGAGCAGAGCACCTTGGGGTGCTGAGGGGATGCCTTTGGCTTTGCTCTCCAGACTTAACAGGAGTTTTGCCATGAGATTCGGCCTGATGTGCTTGTCTGCAATAGCAGTATCTCGTTATTCACTTCAAAAAAGACATGACATACATTGGTGTGACAGATACATCATGAATACCAATCCACTGACAGCTCATATGCTGGAGTAAACCTGGTGGGAGTGTTATGGTTTCCTGCTGAGCATGTACCAAGTCCTGAAATACGAACGCTTTGTCTTTTGTCTGCATTGAGGCAGCACGGCCATGTGTCAGGGAGAAAAAAAACCTGCGTGGGGCAATGGCAATGAGAGTCTGGGTATTGCCCAGGGGTTGTCACTGAAATGGGGCTGTGCCACTGGATTTGAAAGATGGTCAGACGGAATGGCTATCATCAATCACATGGACCTTGGTTGGGCAGTTCCACCAAATTGCTTGCTGTGTCTCCTGTCCTGGGTGAAACCAGAGTTGCAGTGTGAATTTTTCACTCTTCACATCACCCTCTGGGGAGGTGAGTGGGCAGAAAAACCTGTGTGAGCAAAACCGAGCTCTGGTCTTTGAAAGCATCGTCATCCTTCTTTTGGGTCACCATGACCAGCAGATGGAGATACCATGTGTGTCCCACTGGCATCAAAGCAGCCTCCCCGGCATCGGGGATCCCTTTACGGCTATGTGGGGTCCAAATGGGGATGCTGGGCAGCAGGAGCAGAGTGCAGCAGCGTGCTCAACGCCAGAAGTGTGTCCTCCATGAAAACACATCAGGGAGAGGAGCTGGGGAGTAACTGTCCCATGGATGGGGTGTTGCTGATGGCCAGGAGCCTGTGATCTTGTGTGGTGCGGGGAGAATTTTTCTGCCTTTCCTGTCTTTGAATTAATGGCTGGTAAAAGAGCGAGATGTTCCACCAGGCTGGTGTATGTGACACCTTGCATTTTGTCCTAAGCTGGTTTGTGTCTTCCATGGTAAAACGGGGTGCATTCAGTCTTTTAAAGCTTTTTATTCCTAGTACAGCATGTTGTGAGGTACATAGAAGTGCAAAGACGTCTCTGAAAATCAGATATGCCCTATCAGCAAGCGTTCTGGACCTTCAAAAAATGACCAAAATTTGGAACTCCCGCTGGTGTAACCCCCTGCCCAAGGACCCCACCCTATATCTCAAAGGATGTTTTGCAGCCTTGCACCTCAAGACATGTGTAGCCCATGGGGCAGCTTTTTCCTTTTACTGGCACCAGCATTTGAGCAGCCCCCTGATTTACTGCACTGGAGAGCAGCCTGATTTGCAGGGTGGTGGGAAGGAGCACACCGGCAGGCTGGGTGATGCACCGTGTTTAACTTTTGGCTGAGCAGACCAGGATAGGAAGCAGCAGAACGTTTTCATGGAGATCAGTATTGAAAAATCTTAAACTGAAGCTTGATCCATTCCCAGAAATGGCTGAAAATGAAACCCAGCCATTTTTTCAGTGGTTTTTCAGGTTTTGCTCTTCATTTTTCCGTCATCACCACTTACTAGTTCATTCGTACATTTTGTGAGCTCTTTTTTTCTGCCTTGATGCTTGTGCTCATACTTTGGGTTTTCAGGGTGGGGAGTATGGAGACTTGCTGTGGTGTTTGGTGGGCGAGGGGAGAGTGGGGAAGGAAAGGCTGAGTCCCAGCTGCGGGAGGCCGGGGCGCAGTCTGTGCCCTCGAGCGGGGGACAGTGAGGGGACGGGTCTGGCAGGGTTGAAGCCGGTGGGAGGAGAGGACCTGGGTCACACGCTCAGGTGCTTTTCTGATGGAAGGTGGGAAGTGTTTGGGTCTCCCTTCCCCTCCACTTTGCCACGGTGTTAACCTACGCTGGCGGCACCCAGGTCTCCACCATCAGACGAACGAGACTCAGAGGCTGGGTCAAGCCCAGCCTCCCCGGGACCTGTGTCTCCCCAGTTTTGGGGGAGACAGCAGTGTTCCCCGTGGTGTTACATTGATTTCCTCCATCCTGCCTTGGCAAAGAGAGAGGAGGGCAGCAGGAGGGAAAAAAAAAAAGAGGCAAAGTTTAGGGTTCCCTTGCTCCCAAGCTGGTCATCGCAGGGAGCTCTGTGCCAAGGGGCTCACAGGAGCTCAGCCGTCAGCAGCAGAGCATGAAATAACATCCACAGGCCAGGAAAAGGGATGGTTGTGCATGGAGGGGCCAGGCTTTAGTCCTCAAAGAGGTGCCAAAGTTAAGTAGTTGTGTGGGCGGTGATAGCTGGGGATGGGGCATTTTGTAGGGGCAGCTCGTTCCTTCCTTGGCCAGGGAAGGGGGTGATCACATTGGTTGTATTCAGCCCATGTGCTGCGAGTAATTAACCTTTTAAATAGTGCCCAAAAGGAAGGGTCTTGAGTTTCTGAGGTGCTGAGCATCCAGTGTTCCCACGCGCTTCAGTCGAAGCCACATTTGCAAAGTGCCTTTGCCAATCAAGCTCTTACAACCTGAGGAGCAGTTGGGGGCTTTGCCCACCTGGAGTCACCGGCTCTGTTTCGTGCTGCGGCTCTTTGCTGGAAAAGCTGGTGGAGATGCTGCTCACAAGAACTGAAGGCATGTCTGCGCAGGAAAGACCTGCTCCGCTCTTGGTGCTCCCCACTTTAGATGCAGGCGGGAGCAACATCAGCCCTGCTCGTTGATCCAGTTTGCTAAATCACTACGTATCCCATCACCGCTTGGTCTTTTTCTGAAGTCAAGTCGACACTATCTGGAGCTCCTTTGACAAAACAAGCCTCTCTGCTGGTCAGTCGTGGTTTTATTTATATGTTCTTTTCTTTGATTAGAAAGGAAAATATCAAAAAAATGAAAAAGGACTCACATTTCCAATAGCTGTATCTCTAGTAGTTATAATTTTTGAAGCAATACTCATATCCCTGTGTGTGCCTCTAAACTATCCATGTATTTGTTCAGCTTTTTCAGGTCTGAGTGTGTGAAATCTCTCTAAAGAAGATAGCTCTGTAAGTGATGGTGTAAATGCATTGTTTGTATGTATTCTAAAGTTTGAATAGATTGTACATATGGGATTGTAAATGAACTGTAAACAGCAATCTATATTTTCTTGAATATATTATATAGCAGTATATATTTGTTAAATAAGTATTCTTGTATACTCTTCAATAACCTTTTTAATATTTTGTACAGATAAGTTTATTAAATATTTTATTGATAAATAGATCTGTGCAAGATTTTTTTCTTTTGAAGACTTGTGCCTGTGTCCCAAAACCAGATGGCTCATGTCACAGCAACCTTCATAAGTCACCTTTAATTGCGGGGCTACCTAAGATGTTAAAACCAAAAATGAAAAAGCTGTTCATTTTACACTGCCTTCCTTGGCAACCTCAGGTACTTTCCAAGAAAAAACCACAGAACAGTGAGTGTTTGCGATGGATTTATCATCAAAATGTACATCCCTTTTCTTTCCTGTGTTTTTGAATACAGTTTACCTGCCTTGACAGTAGCTACCCAGCTCCACCCAGCCAAAGAGGATTCTCTCCATTGACTTGAACAGAAAGCTTTAGAGGCCCAGAAACATTAAATTGAAGGGGTAAACATGAGAGCTCGAAAAATATCCCCTGCTCACATTGTGCTTGGCCTGATGGGTTTGACTTGAGCACAGGACTCTGCCCCTGAAGGTGCCCGGCTCCCTGTGCTCCCTGCAAAAGCAGCCCAAGGCAATGGCTTTCCAGAGGGGTGTGGGTGGAACTCTATTTGGTTTGGTTAGGTCTGGTGAAAACATCTCCTTTGGGAATGTGGAAGAAATTAGGTATTTCAAAATTTGGGAAATGAAAAAATACCTGGGAAAATGCAGTAGAGAGTTATTTGCCCCCAAATCTGGTCCGGTAGTTTCGTTCCTGTTAGGTACCACTGGTATATGTGATACATCGCCTAGCACTTAAGAGATTAAGCTATTAGTACTGCTGCAAAATTTTTGCCAAAGATTGCTTTTAATTGAATATTGGTTTTTATTCTTCCATTCCTCCCTCTTTTGAAGTCTTTTTTAACTTTTTTTAATAGCTAAATGAACCACCCTGGGACATGAAACCCTTTTGCATTCCTAGTAGGTGATCTTTAAAAGTTATGGGTCATCCAGAAAGCAGAGAATCTGTAAGATTAGCTTAATCATTTGGGGAGGGCTGTCAAATAGCTATGTAAGTGTTTGTTATCTGCTTTCAGTGGGACATTATAGTGGCAGAATCAGAAGTTTCAGGGAGAGTGAGTTGCTTTAGCATGTGCTCCTGCAGTGGACATCACCAAAGTGCCTTGGAGACAGCGAGTGAAGGTAATAGGGTTAAGGCTGCCTCTGCTACATCCCTACTAACAATACTGTGAACATGCCGGTGTGGAGTAGGGCACATTTGGAAGCACAGAAGAAGTCTTCAAGGCATCAGGTATGTGTTTCAGTCACAGCAGAGCAACCTCAGATTTCGAGACCCAGGAGAAACACATGGAGAACTGACAAGAGGTTTGCCTGAAGGACTTAAAAATGAATTCTTACAATACCGGTATTTTCTAAGCTGTCCCTTCACCTTAAGCACACCCACAAACACGTGGCTCTGCTGAAGTGAGGCATGGTGATATCTATTCCCGGGGCACATGGAGTGACATACCAAGCATGAGCCACCCTTCGGGCAGTATCCTGCATCCTCACATGCTCATTTACAGTCTCGTTGGCTGAGGGGGTCTTTTGGCACAAGTTCTCCAGCTAGGCATGCAGAAGATCTGCCGTCTGCACTGAAATCAGTGTGAGTGGTGGGTTTGCTTTCAGTGGAGACAGGTTTTTAGTCCATAGTACTAACACAGCACTTCAGACTACTCATGTGATTTACAACATAAACTAGTTAATCCTTATATATATTCTGAAAGCCAAGCATTGTCATGGTCAGTTTATATTTGAAAGAAATCAGAGGCACAGCAAGGTCACACACTGATACAATGGAAGAAAGTGCAGAGCACTGCTAAAACAGGACATAGTCTGACTTGGATACCTAGTGACTTAGCCCTGAAGCAAATGCCTAAGTCTCTTATGTAGAAAAAAAAAAATAGTTGGTGCCTGCCAGGAGCTCCAGAGGGAGATCTGGTACCCCTACATAGACATATCTAAGTTAGACAAGACAGGGAATTTAGACATCTGTTTTGGGAGCACCGCTTTATGAACTGGGGGCAAGTTAAGTGAGCCAGGTCTATCGTGCTTGGAGCGCCAGTTTTCCTCTTAGCACCTAATCCAAAGTCCAGTGAAGTTAATGTACACGTTAACTTCAGTAGGTTTTGGACCAGGCTTTAGCATCTGCTCGAGACTTGCCTGAAGCCTCTCAGGTAGCATCCCATGTGGTCTTCTGTGATGCAGACCAATTCAGGAGATGCTTGGGGATATCACTGGGATGTGTTTGCTGTGAAGCAAAACTGCAGTCCCAAAGTATTCTAGTATGAGAATTTTATCTTATTTTCAGTACCTGATACTAGGCGGGCATGTTTTCATTACTGTGAAAACTTAAATCCTCATTATCACAAAGTGTTAGTTCCACAGGAATCCTGCTATGTTGCCCTGTCCTATTTTGGTGCACGTTAGTAGGAATAAAAAGGATAAAAGGAAACTCCTGTCTAGCAGGTAATACTTTTGTACTGAAGCTCTTTGTTCATGTCACATCACCTCTGTTGTCCTAGTCTCAGTCAATCCATCACTTGGGTCTCTCTAAGCCTGTGTGCAATCCTGTTGACTTTACTGAGGCTGTACTGGGGCTGTAATTGGAGTTACACACTCCAGTTCACTCTGGATGCTTAAAAAGCTAGGGGTTTTTTGTGGGTAAAAATACAGGTTCCTTCCTAATAAGCACTGACAACTTGCAGTACCTCCTGCACAACAAAAGCAGATGACATCAATGCTTCAAAAACTTTATATTCTGTAAATGGTATGCCTGTTTCTAAGAAGTTAGACTGGAACAACGGGATCCTTATCAAATTTTAAGGGTGCCTGTTAGGGAAAAGGAGTAGTTGAGTCCTGACCCTGGGAAAGCCTTTTTTCCCCAATTACAAGTCACCATACACAAGGATTTCTCTTAGTATATGAAGCACAGTGTATTTAAGAGCTTGGAGGCTTTAAAGCAAGTTTGTTGAAGATGTTCTTAAACTGGGAAAATGGGGGGCACCCTCCACTGCCTCTTTCATTGTGAATGACTTCAAATAGGATGGCAAAAAATCTCCTTCGAGTGTCTGACTGGCAAACACTGCAGTCAGATACAGAGCAGGTGTTTTAAACAACATTCTGCATTTTATTAGCTACTGCAAACTACTTTCCACAACACAAATGCTTCCTGCAAGCATGTTCCTGCAGTAGGTGGTCTGGAAAAACCTAGTCCATTTACTATCAGCTTAAGCACTTGAAAACAGTCTCTAATGAAGTCCCTCCCATGCATCTGAGCATGCGTGTTAGCCTGTTTCGTAACTTCTGCACGATGCTACCGAGATCAACGATCGCTTCTCGCAGCTGGCTTGTACTGTTCCTGCTGTATCTGCTGCTTGTACTCAAACCCCATCAGCTGTTCCAGAAATATATGCTGTTTTAATAGTTCCTGGTCATTCACTAACGTTCTCTGGATTCTTATTTTGTAAATGTGCCAGGGAAGAGAACATTCGCCTCCAAGTGAAGAGCCTCAGAAACTTACTGTAGTTGGGAGTCTGAGTGTGACCTGTGACACAGAATAAAACAAGTCTCTTGGGTCTAGTAAGTTTATCCAATGCAGTAATAGTTTGAGCAACTTTATTAATGATAACATTGAACATCTTGTTTAAAGTCTTTGCTTGCTGGCAGTTAGCTAGACCAAAGAAAGGGACGGGAAGTGGATGCATGTATAAACCCATTTGCTCTAAAATAAATATGTAAATGACCTCAACTGCAGAGAAGAGATTATCTGTTGTGGCTCATGTATGCAATCTGTCTCCTGTGAGTCAAGAAACTGGTGTTTAGCTTGGAGTCCAGCTCCAAATTCTTCACCATAAACACTGGGCAAGCACTCATCAAGCTTCCTGAAGGGACAAATCTCGCTAATCCACACACTCTATAGTTCATTCAAAGCAGCAAACACGGAGCTGGAGGGAGCAAGGGGAAACACTGATTGATTATTTTGGAGTGTCTCTGGATAAAAATGCTCGAGTGAGTCAGGTGCCTACCACCCACTGATTTTCTCTGCACTTAGCAGATGTCTACATCGCATGTGAAATTTGGGGTTTGGCAAGTATTTTTGTAAATTTTGTATGCATGAAGTAATGAAGAAGGTGAACTGAGACTAAACAAGTTATCAAATAGTCAAGTTACATTTTACCATAAATGTCTTTATTTTTGTTATTGGAGTTGTGTACTTTTTCATAAAAGGTATCAATCTAGCAAAACACTTGAACGTGAGTCAATCATTGAAGCTAGCAAGATTACTCGTGTGGTGAGAAGCACAAATGTGAATGACAGAGATTAGGTGCTACTGTATACAGTCAGCTCATTTGCGATAGGTTTCTCAAGAATTCTAAAATAGTCTAAAATAGGCAAGACCACACTGTGTTTTCATGTTAAGTTGGCACATTTGGACCATAAGCATTTTTGACACTCTTTGCCTGGGGTCATGGTGAACACCACGGGCTTCAGAGGAGCTGGATTCTCATTGTGTGAGATCAGCTCCTCTTAGGAAATACAGCTGTGGAAACTAGACCCGTGCTTTTTTTGCTATGAATATAGTAGCAAATTTTCAGATCTTAGCCTTACAGTAACAGCTTCTAGGAGGAAGATAGCAATTGAATCAATATGGTTTTGATAATCTTAGCGAAAATTCATTTAAGAAAATCGTAAGGCATTATCCTGCAGTAGATCTCTGTCATCACTGACCAGATCTAATCTCAGTTTAGGTCTTAATGCAGTCAGTAGGATTTATTATAATGGATTAACATTTGTATAAAAGGCATACACAAGTCAAGTACAAGTATTGCTAAATTAATTCCTCATACAAAGTATACGAATAATGCACTGTAAACAACTGCTTCTCATAGGTGCTTCAGTTTCCAGGCTTTAATAGTTGCTTGTCATCTTTGGTTAATGCAAGATTTTTTCTGTCCTCAGGAGATCCACTACAACAGCTGAACTTTTACAAACTGAGTCCTTGCTCAATTACTTGATTCCATATACTTTGAAGAGCAAAGGTTTTGTTCAACCAGATCAACATGTGAACCAAAACAACCAAGTGAACTGTATTTTTTATGTTGCTAACATACACACATGTGCATATGTGTATATATATATATATATACGTGTACATATATATATCTCCACATATATGAACATCCCCCCCTCTTTCTGCCCCAGGGAGCACCTAGGCCAACAGATGCATTTAGCATCTGCCATAAGGCCATCGAACAGGAATACATGCCAGCATCGGGGGGCTGTTTAGACACACAGAGACACATACAACTATGGATTTCTAAAGTGAGCACAAGAATTGTTTTGATCGTGACTCAATATGGCCCTGTAGAAAGAAGGGAAGTCCCATGACTCTCCAATAAACAGAATCAGTTGCACGAGCACAGTCCCTTCACTTTGAACGTATCTGGCTCCTCCCCATGCTGCTGTAACTGTGGTCTCAACATTTCTGCCTCGCGTATCAGTATCTGTTTCATTACGCGGCAGTGTAATCTGAAAATCCACTGGCTAGTCTCAAAAGCTAAACCAGTTTCTGATGCAAAGAAGGTCACTTAAACCCACTGTCTGTCTGCAGGTTTGAAAACTAGTCCAAAATATCCAGAAACTGAATTCTATTACAAATTGCTCTAAATATTAGTGAAAGATTCAAGGGGGATTTAGAGAGAAGTGGAAGGTGTGTATATAATCGTGTAGGAAAAGGAATTAATCAGTCTTTCTGCATCACGGAGAACATTCTCCGGTACCATCCTCACTAGTACCACATTAAAACTGTTAATAAATCATTTAAGTTAGATACCCAATGCATCATCTAAATTCATTTGTTTGCAAGTGCAGGACTTCCCCTGACTATATTCTGTAGTGTTCTGTTTATTTATAAATGTCTCTATGAACTCCACAGGGAGACTATTTCGCAGGTTCATGGCTAGAAAGCTTTTCCTTATTACACTTGGCTCTTTTCCCCTTACTTACATTATTTTCATTTCTAGTCATCACCTGTAACTTCTGTTATCACAACTGGTAGGATGTTTTTTTCTAGTTTTTTGCTATCTGTAAAGGAGAAGGATGAACAAATGTGAGGAACAGTGTACTCGTCAGCAATGTTACAGCAAGGATCTGGTTCTCAATAGTAACATTTCATGCCATTTCATGGGTGCAACCATGGCAGAGTAATAGCCATTTTCTCACGGTGGACTTACCTAATTTGTGGCTTGGCTGAAAACTTCATACTTCAGTCCTTAGAGCAAAGAATTGAAATTGAGGCATGCATCAAAACTGGTTTAATTCTTTAAAGTTGCTGAGCAAGCACTGTTCTCACGGACTTCATTAGGAGAGCTAGGCCACCTATAAGTAGTTATGTATGGATTCTGCAATCCATTTTAACCTTTTAATATTGGCACTTTTGAACAGCATCGTTTACCTTCTCTACAGTCAATCGAAAAATGAAACACTTGGCCATGTGCCAGACAAGAGCTCCACATGTACTCCCTCGCTGAGCAGCCACAGTTACCTTATGGTATTTTTAATACTCCGTGGAGTCCTGGCAGCACCCTAAACCCCTTCTGAGACTCGGAGAAACTGCACATCTCATCTATGCATCTCCCTTGTACTCATCCCGACCTCTGATTGACGACCAACCCCATCTGACCTGGAGGAGACAACGTCAGGGTTGTCCTGGGCCCTTGGGCTATTCTGGCTGTCATGCACCTGGGTTACATGGACGGATGAGACATGTGGAGAGGGCCAGGTCTTTCACAGCATTCCAGGATCCATTGCCAGGATCCATCCACAGGGGGATTTTTATCCATACAGAGTAGCCTGGTATTTCTTTCTAAAGCAGGCCAGCTGGGCTGCCCCAAACCCATCCCTGACCGTCCTCCAGCAGGTGAGTGGGGTGGTAGTAATTCGGGTACACTTGTAGCCAGTGAATCTAGTATCAGTGTTGTCTAGAGTGCTAGCAGTCAATAAATATTCCACCCTTTGCCAAGTCCTGCAGAGTCCTGAAGACACAGGATGAAGGTACATCACCACTGAATCAATAAAACTATACTTTGGACCAGCCAGTCTCTCTTTAACTTTCTCTAAAACATCTCAATAGAAAACAAGCCATAATCTATAATAAACAGAAAAAAATAGGACAGACTCTTTCACAAAAAATTACACGTTCACAAAATAATTACATCGTTTTCTTGTTAATCACTGAATCCGTGTTTATAATTTGGTCAGATCATCCTGTAACCAGTCTGTAATCATGGCAGCCATCTCCTTGCTGGCATCTAGCACAAAGGCGTGGCGGAGCCCCTTCTCACAAAGTCGAATGTCCCCGTCTGGAAAATCCATTTTGATCTCATCGTAGTAGTGCTGTGGACACCAGCTGTCTCCAGTTCCATAGTAAAAAATCAGCTAGAAATCAAAGCACATCAAATCATTAATTTGAAAAGTTACTGATGAAGCAACCAATATCCAAACAAAGACCACTGAATTATTTGGAAATAAGCAATGCTTTGTGACCCAAGATACACTGTGAGGAATAGCAATTGGTAGTTTTTGGTTGTTTCTAAGTCTGCAATTATGACGAAGCCAATCAAATACTCTGTGACTCAGTTTCCTCATCTGTAAAACTGTGGAACACAATACAGTCTTAATTCTAAAAACAGCGATCTGCTGATGAAAGTCTGGCTTTCTTAAGAAATTTGTTATTATGGATCAAAACATCTAGCTGTCCATGGAGTCCACCCTTAACCAGGCAAGCTGCTGTGTTTTCCCTAGCTATTAGCTGTTCTCCATGTTAGCTTTCTAGCTACTTAATCAAATAGCAAAATTACCACTAAACTTGACGCTATGTCCCAGCTGAAGGGGCTAACCATGATGGCTTTCTTCTGGATATAAACTAAGAGAAAGTAGGAGGTTAATCCACATCTGTGAGTAGCTCTATCTTACTAGCATCAGTTAGGTGTGATCTCAAACCACCTGCCTGGTTGGGGCCTTAGGTAGAGGAGTACCTATTTTTCTTAACCTTGGTGTTAGATGTAAACTAGAGGTGATCCATTCAGCCATGTTAGAATAACAGCAATTATGGTGATTCTCAGAAGCAAAACTTTTTTTGCTTGGAGAATTTTATAATCATAGAATCTTAGAATCATAGAATAGTTTGAATTGGAGGGGACCTTTAAAGGTCATCTAGTCCAGCCCCCCCGCAATGAGCAGGGACATCTTCAACTAGATCAGGTTGCTCAGAGCCCTGTCCAACCTGACCTTGAATGTTTCCAGGGATGGGGCATCTGCCACCTTTCTGGGCAACTTGTGCCAGTGTTTCACCACTCTCATCAGAGGTTTCTTCCTTGTATCTAGTCTGAATCTACCCTCTTTTAGTTTAGAACCATTAACCCTTGTCCTGTCACAACAGGCCCTGCTAAAACGTCTGTCCCCATCTTTCTTATAAGCCCCCTTTAAGTACTGAAAGGCTGCAATAAGGTGTCCCCGGAGCCTTCTCTTCTTCAGGCTGAGCAACCCCAACTCTCTATCTTATCTTTGTGAAGTGCTGTCCATGTAGAGCACAGGCACCTCTTGGAGATGAATGAGCAATTTTCTTTTGGGTTGTAATGTGAACTAAAATTCTAGCAAAGTCCATTTTGTTCTGATCTTGCCCTAACAACCTTGTTCAATGACATACGTGAAGCAGGTGCTACAAGGCCCACCTAAACACAAAAGTCATAAATTCCAGGCAAATATCATATTCAATGAAGTGTCTTTTCTCTCTGTTAAAGACACTGAATGTCACTCTTTCCCAAGTCATCATTTCCCCCCATTTTCATCTCAACTTGGCATGCTATAGCTATGTTTTTTAATTTCTATAAAGTATTTGAAGGGAGAGTGGTTGTCTGGGAGACAATAAAAACCTATGGATTTAAAACTATACAGGAACAAGATTAATGATGAGGACTCTTTATACTAAAATGTTTGAATGCAGGTACCAGAAGGATTTTGATTGCTCAACATATCACACACACAGCTTGGCCCAATTCCATTACTCTTCTTTGTTTCATATTTCATTTCTGTACTTCAGTGAATAATTGAGCAATGCTAACATAAATTAGGGGACAAGGAGTTTTCCTTTCATCACAAAAATCTTCAATTCCATCATTTTTGTAGCCATGTGGAATATAAATAAATGCACCCACTGGGGCAGAGGTGGGCTAAGAGCCCAGACTGCATTTCACAAAATGTTACAAGTTTTTATCTAACTTGCTTTTCTCTTGTTGAAGTGTACCCAAATCTTGGACATTACTGACTATTGGCCGAATCCAAAATATAGTATCTCAGTTGCATAGACACCAACCCAAGTTATACTTCTATGTATATGTAAAACATAGAACATAAACCATCCCATGTTAACAAACATTATTCGTTTCCTTTGTCACTCACTAATTGCTGGAAACAAGACACGTTGTTTGCTTTAGCAGAAAATTTCTTTTGATCTTGCCTTCGACTCATAAATCACAGGATGCCACACTAGCAAAAATTCTTCAAAAAAGCCAACGTAAAATGGCCAGCTGCATTCAGGACTTTTGAAAGCCAAACATCTGACCGAATTATGTTTAACCCTGGGCTCCGTTACCAACAGATACAAAAATAAAGATTATGAAACACAAAAAAAGAAATGGAGCAACTCCAGTTTAATGGAGCAGTCTTTGAAATTATTAGATATTTTAATAGGCTAATCATAGAATCTCATCACACGGTCATTTAGCAAAAGATGAAAAGTCATTTACACTTACAAAGGTGGATAAAATACTTGGCTTAGTCTGCATGAACTGCAAAATGGGCTGTTCTCCAGGTAGGGTTGTAAACTTGAGAACTCACAGATTTATGTGCATTCTTAGCCTGCCTCTGGTATATTTGCATTACGGTTTAATCCTTCATCGCATGATCCAAAGGATCCTTGACTCATTCAATCCACTGACACAATGACGTTCAGCTGATGAGCTGCAATTTGATAGTATTTTTTGTTTTAAATTCTGTGTGTGGTCTGAGAATTTATTTACTACATATTTCATGGTTTACAGACAGAATTTATTTTCTTACGTGCATTCCTCTGGCACGCACCACTACAGGATTTGCATGCTCACATTTGTTAATTTAGTTTTGCAACACCTTAAGTGGCCATTTTAATCTCCATTTTGCAGATGGGGAGTACAGAAATTAATGTCACACTACATACATTAATTTGAAAGTATGTAGTGTAGTCTGAAACACCTAGAGCTGGTTTTCCAGTGTGTGTAGCATTACACAGTATTGACTATGCTCTTGGACTTCATTTGTGGGTGCTCTAAAACACTATCTGTCTGTAAAACAAATTTCAAGATCTTAAATGAGATATTCAGAAAAGCGAGGATGAACTGTGATCGTCTATGAAAAATATTAATGGCTTCACCAACAGCTCGTTCTTGGATGTGAAGTTTAAGTGCCTTTACTATGAAGCTATCCATTTTTACTTCATATAGTTCTCTGTTTCTTTCAACAGGCTTTTTACCACTTCTGCCACAAATGAGGTAGGAGTTCTGCATCCTGCTGTCTCCTTCATTACACAGCTCTTTTGGTTAATGAAAGAGAAAAAAAGGAAAAGTGATGTTTTAATGAAAGACCACCTCTTAATGCATACATAAAAGGCATCTGAAATAAGATCAGTGCTAACTTTGAAATCCTTGGTAATGCAGTATCAACTGGTTTTAGCAGAGCTTGTGTATACAGTCTGCTAGACTTCAAGGAGGTAAACCAAAAACCAGGTATTTTACACATGGCACCTGCATGTGTTGGCAACGGTTTTAGCACCTCTAGATCTGCTGCTTTAGGCCTCTGTCCCTTAAGGTAATGGTGTAATTGAAAGAAGTTGCACTGTCAGCTTCTGGCCAGAGGAACATGGGACACCTTCCTGCTGGGTGTCACACTGGGTGTGTCCAGCACAGAAATTAGTGATTCAGTTTGGATGTATTGTGTGTTTTTGAAGCAAATGTCACGTTTGTCCAGATTTACCATGCTTTGGTTCACATCATGGAGTAGTCTCGGAGTGTATGAACTCCTTTCATCTGAAACTAAGGCAATGATGCTCTTCAGGGTCACACTTAGTGAGCTCCAGTCACTAATGGTCATTCAGTCCATGGGAGCAGACAACTGTTGGTTGAAGTAATAACCCTCTGAGATGCCTACATTGGGAACATCAGGTCCTCACCATTTACTATTTATCTCTACAAATTCTCTTTTATTGTGCTGCTGCTGTTTTTAAGGCAAACATAGCCAAAGGCACCTGCTGACAACAGGAACGATAAGATTTTGGAAATTTAGGTTCCTTTCCAAGTGGAAAAGGGCCAAATATTTACCAACTACTGGCCTTGCTGTCCAGTTGTTTGTCCAGTCTTTCCAAGTATGGCTCCTTCTGTCTTGTCCCTTTCTGGTCTCAGGACTGCTCTACCCCGCTTTGACTCATTGTTTCAGCTCTAATCTCCTTACCTAGTCATTTCCAATTTCCACAACTTCTGCTTCCTATTCTAGTCCCACATTCTTGCCCTGCCAAGTCCAAATTTAGTCTCCTTGTTTCTGCATCCCATTCTGAGTCTCAATTTCAACCCTAGTTGCTTTTGCCCCAAGCAATTCTCCACTTTTTTTCAGTCTGGAACCTCTGTTCCCAGCCCTACTCCTCAAATGTCTCTATGACTATCAGTTGTTCCTAGTGTCAGGGTTGGGTTCAGTTCAGCATGAAAACATCTAAATAAAGGTAACTGTATTGTGGTGTTTACATGTGTACCAGGCATCCAAATTCCCACCACACACTCAGGAAAGATATACTCAATAAAGTCATCAGTGCTTAGAAAGCTACAGTAGACAGCAGATGTCTACTGCAAGGTGGGTGAAGCTGCACTTCAGGCTCCACTAAGAACTCAGTTGCCTAAGTGTAGGTACCTACTGCCATTTGAGATGCTCTAGATATCTGAGGCACCTACGGGAGACAGGACGGTATGACAGATTTTATAAGAGACCCACAACTGTCTGGCAAAACAGCTGGAGGCCAGATGGGGATATTCCACAGTGCCCCAAATTAAACCAGGTGTCCATGTTTAAGGGCCAAATTCCACCTTGACTTCTTCAATAGATTTCTATTGACTTTCATGGGGTCGTGGCACCTCTAATGTCTACTGCATGTGTGGATTCCTACAAGTAAATGCATAAAGCATGATTCAGGTGCCCATACATAAATATCTGCTACTGTTAGGTTAACGGTTGGACTCGAAGATCTTAAGGGTCTTCTCTAACCTAAATGATTTTATGATCTCACGCAGCTTAGACTGATACACTAGCATAACCTGCTTGGTCTCCACTGCTGCTACAGGCAGCTCATTTGTCTCCTATGTCAGTCTTCCTTGGGTAGCTCAAATCCACCACCTCCTATAGCACCAGAAGCCTACCTCTGGCCAAACAAACAGAGCCTTTGGTTCTTCCTGCCCCCTCTTCCTCCTCTGTTTACTCCTCACTCACTAGTTCCCTCTATGCTAGCTCAGCACGTATCTCCTCTGCACTGGAATGAATAGCTTCCTTCTCCAGGCCAAGAATTTTTACCATGAGAAAACAATGCATTTGCCCCTGAGCCATATTTGTAGACATTGTAGACCCCTTCTGACCAAAATAAAAAATAATCAGTCATGGTAGGACGGACACTTGTGTCATATATGCAATTAAAGTTTGGGTATGTTATAACCAACTAAGAGCAGCTTTGTAACAGGAAGACTTGGGGAACTTTATTTGATGCTGCAGTTATTTTGTCTGCTTATTTTGTATGCAGATGTTGGTGTGTGCGTTCTGTGCATCTATGTGCGTATGCCTGCAAATCTAAAACTTTAACATACATGTCTTTTAATTAGAAACTGCCAACAGAATTCTTTTCAAAATGCTTCCCTATTAATGGATTATGCAATCAAATCTAAAAGCAAGATTGAAATTAAGGTGTAAATTTTCAGTGATCCAGATGGTGGTACAGGGCCTATGAAACCTGACAGACACTTGACTGTCATTTGTGGCATTGAGGGTCTCCCTTTGAATGACAAAGTGTCTGTACTCTTTGCCTATGCCGTGCACAGCCACAAAATATACAGATGTTAGGATATTACCTGTTTTCCCAATATATTAAGACAGATTCATTTTAGACATATTTAAACAGAAGTTTCCAGAATCCATATGTTCTCATCTTCATTTTAACATCAGGAGCTTTGCTACTGCAGCATGGAGGCAGGTATAACTAACAAACCATGTGTAACCAGAGGCACATGGGATCTTCATTAATGGTAGGAAACACTGGTGTGCAGTTTATGATTTGCACGGATCTGTAAAGTCCATATTTTCCTGTGGACTGTGCATGCTGTAAAGACATCCTGAGTCAGCACAACCACTGTACCAGCAATGGAAAACTGCTGCCAACTTAAGCATTCAAAAATGGTGAGTCAGGCCCCCAAAATAATGAGACTAGCTTAAAAATAAACAGATTTACAAAACAATAAATAGAAGGTTCTTTCTATTTTTCTTCTGGGCTTAAACTTTTCAATATTTGCATTTTTAACTTTTCTGCCATGTGGGGGAGAGGATTGTTTTTTATTCTTTTGCAATATTGAATGCAGAGACTTCCAGGTATTCCTGACTCAGAAGGGAAATGGCATCTACCACTGGACATGACAAAGATTTTACATGATTCCTGATGCAATACCCTGCTTGTTATGAGTGACTAAACCATGTCCTTTCAGGATCTGGTGATGAGGGCAGAGTAAAGGGGATGTGGGTTATCTTTGCCAGCCATTTCAATACTGTGTTTGAAATAGTTACACAATTGCTAAGTTTCAAATAGTTTTAAAATAACAGCAAAGTTCTCATAAGCTGTTTTACCATGAAATTGTTCAGAAGTATTTTCAGCCTTAGCTTCTGTAAAATAAACCACAAGTCAGAATAGGGCTCTGTCATCCTAGTACCCTGTAATATGGTATGTGTACTCAAACACTGCACAATGATGGCAGCTGCTAAGTAAACATCAGAAGAATCTGAGATTTGTATCAACAGGATGTTTACATTTTAAAGAGTTTCTAAGAAAATAATAAAGATTTCCTGCAGTTGACTCCATTGGTGCTTGTTTTAGTATGTATGACAGTTCACAGAAGTATAAATTACAGAGAGATTTCTTTTGTGCCTCTTCTGTAGCTGTCATAGGTCAACACTGAAAAACAAATCCAAAAAGTCAAAAAATATTAATTGAGTTTCCTCTATCTCTCTGGAATTTGGTACACGTTATAACAACTTTAGGATCTTATTACATGGGCAGGCACCACTCCAGCTGATGGCAAAGAGCGAAGGACTGATCTCAGTGGATATAAACTAGCGGCACATGTGCAATGGCAACAAGCAAGACTGTACCAGTGTCCTTGCTGAAATCCTTGTCTCTGATACATTAACTTTTTACCAGTGTTACTCCCACATGCATTCACTGGTTGAGACAGCAGCTTCTCTCTGGGTGACATCTATCAACAGTAACCAATGAATAGTTTCATTTGCTCTTGGATGAAAACTAGTTTAAAAGGCATTAGCCCAGAATTAATTTTAGTTTCAAACAAGGTTTATAGAAAATGACTTAGCTTCTCTGGAATTATGAAAGCGTCTCCACCTTATCCTGCCAAAAGAATAGTATAAACGACATGGGAACAGACTGGTTTCGGACGTGCTTTTTTTCTGGACTTGCTTCAGTTGTACTTTGGCTTTACTAATCAGTTTCTGGGAAGAATTCAAAGAGCTGGCGTTGCCCTAGGAAGCCTTAAATGCTTTGGGATCTGGTTCTCCAAGACACCATCTCCCTTCCCTTGTGATCCTGCCGTGGTTGAGGTCAGCCGGTTTGATGGCAAGGTCTTTGGAACTTGCTTCTCAGCTTGTTTTACCAGAACTGGGATTTCTCAACTTTCCAAGGGCAGAGCTAAGCCAAACTTCTTCTGATGGACCACTCTGAGAAGAGGCAGTTGACAATCTGGGGTACACAATGCTATTTTTAAATACTAACCTGTAGGGGTTGTAGTAAAGGTGTAATGGGTAGTTCAAGTGTTCGTGGTGATTTTATTTAACATAAGGAACGTGGCCAGTTTTGTTAAACCAACATAAATATTAAACAAAACTAGCTTCCCTGTCTGGAAAGGGAGTGAAGAAACATTTTACTTTCAGAGAAATTAGGATGCAAACCCTGAGACACAATGAGATGTAGTGGCTACTTTGCAGGTAATTCAAGATGCATCACTGCTCTCCCCAATGCCAGGTACAGTATTCTACCAAATGGGCAGGGTGCGGGCTCCCTGTTTTCATGCCTTTGTCAGTGTTAATTGGAAATTTGGTAAACTGAGGAAGGGGAAAGGGCTTCTCTTTAACTTAGCTGGAGTTTGTTAGCAATGCTACTGGCTGCTTTGTATGTAGACCCAAGAGATCAAGTGAGGCCACTTCTATTTCCACTTTCTCACAGATAATTAAGGGTCAAACTGAATGCAAAGTAAAAATGTGTTTTAAAAAAAGGATGCACAGGATTTATCAACAAACCAGGGCGAATAACTTATTTATACTCTCTATGTTACTTTCAAAGACTTAAAAGCATTTTGAGGGTATGTATTTAGATGTGTCAGGAACATGAATATTTCAGAAGTCAAGTCTGTATAAATACCAAAATAAAAACAAACAGACCTGAAACCACTATTTAAGCAAAACTGTTACTGGGCTAGATTCTTCCAACCATATTTACTGCAAACAGTTATTTCCCTCTGACTATCAGCCTGACACTGTCTACATTCAGTGGGACTTATCTAAGGTGAATCAGTCAGATCTCTCTTGTAACAGCAGGATCAGCATCTGGCCATAAGTGGCAATTTTGTTCACCACTGTGCAATGAGCTCTGTGGCAGAGGGAGGGAAGGTAAGCGATTAAGGGGTAGTAAGGGTTGGATGGTAACTTCTTCAGTATTCTTCAGAAGGCTGGGAAATATTGCTGTCTTTGCTCATTGTGTGTAGCACGCACCTTATACCCATCCCCAAAATCCTGGAAAATCACGTAATTGCTTCTTTATTAGAATACCACACAGCACGAACGATGGTAACAGGAGCTCAGTTACCGAAAAAGTGAAATATCACAGATATGCATTGAACTTTTTGAATGCTCACTGGGATCCTTTTCCATCAAGGAGGGAAACTGCTGTTCCCCAGTTAGGCATTCTGGGTGCTTCAAAGAGAAGGTTGTTCTCGTGGTTAATTGACACAGGCACCAAAATCCCCAAGCACATGTGCAACTTCCCTAACTTCAACTCTGCACCTCCAGGGAGTGCAGGCCAAAAAGGATGTGAGACCAGCCAAAAAAGAGGTGTTCTTGGCTCAAGAGAGCACTTTGCACCTATTCAGAAAGAGTGTTTGGAAGGTTTTTCACAAATGTAGGCAAGCAGCTCACTCAGGCTGTGGGCAGGCAAAGTATTTGTAGTATTCTGTTAACCACTTATCTTCAGATCATGCTTTTCTCACTGGGCATAATTACTAAACCCCTGTGGATGTCTACAGAGACTCAAACAAAAGCACCGGGCAACATCAGAACAGCTGCTTCAGGGGCCAAAATAGTTCTTGGTTGCTCAGTTTTAAAAATTTTCTCTATCGAAGACAATTTTTCAAAAGACAAACCTAGCACTTTTCTGTGGAAAGGAAATGCTTCATTTTTGCAATTTTTACTCTAAATCTCTGCATATCACTGTTTAGCTGATACTCTTGGAGAACACATTTTGTATGGTATTATTGGTGTAATATAAACATGTATTACTTTAAATTCTAAATACACCATTGAAATAAGCAGTAAGTGGTAGTCATATACTTCATTCATTTAATTTTTTCAAAACTGAATTTCTTCCTCACCTAACCATCTATATATGGGTGATTATAAGCCACTCACAATACAGACTTCCTCAATCTGAGTGAAAATAGGTTCATGTGTCCATAAACTTCCAGTTTATACTTTTTCCCATTTGATTTAAAATGATTCTTCTCAGACAACGGATTTTTTTTCATCTTTGTATCTCTGCTTCAGATGTTTCCTGTCTTTTTCCTTACACAATCAATGTATCTGTTACACCAGACCACTGGCAAAACTAAGCTCAAGGAGCATATAAGTGTTTCTTGGTTTAACATGCTAACCAAAAGAATCATGATTTTTAGTTGCTGAAGGAGATGATTTATGGTCTTAAGAAATTATGAACCACTATAGAAAGTTCACTGCTAAACCGATTCAAGACTTCCTGAAGTCTGTGGGAGCTCTTCTATTGATTTAGATGGGCTTTGGAACAGATCCTACACTTAAAAATAGGACTACTGTGTATTACACATGGAGTAATGAACAAAATATATCTCAGTAAATATAAAATCTGAGGGGTGATTTTTTTAAACAAAATTTCCTCTGTAAGCACCCTAGTTTTACCCTTTAATGCAGTATCTTCTTGATTACAACAGGTTTATAAGCTTACTTGATGGAAAAAGAGTCAGTAAGACTAAGTCTTAAAATAAAGCAATGAATGTGGCATGATGCAGACTTAAAAAGTTAAGTGCTGTAGACAGCCTCTATATAGAAATATCACTGTCCATTGCAGGCACGCTAGCGAATGCCCAACATAACCATTTTCTCTTTCCTTTTTAAACTTTTATTCTATTTGTAAAAGCTCTGTGATGCTCAATGCTGATCCATCTTTTCAGAATACGGAATTACACCCACTTCCTTTTGTGCAAGAATTACAATAAACTTCCTTTAGTGCAGTAGTATCTTTGCCTCCAGTTTCTGTTAGGAAAGGGAGTTGGTGTTATTACAGTGAAAGAACGTAGCTCAGCTGGCTTAGACACAATCAGCTGATGATAATTAACCATCAAAGTTGAGCAAATCTTGTATCAGTATCCCCTATCTTATTTGTTTGGATTTTGTGATTTATCATAACTCCCTGTACCATGGCAGTAAGAAGCCTGCATTCATGTACTGCTTGATCCAGACGAATAGCTTTAGAGCCAATATTTTAAATGCTCTATCATGTATTACTTTGTTAGAAGACAGGTCTCCATCCTCCTCATACAGTTCCACTGCTATTTAATGTGTACAACTTCTGTCTTTAGAAGATTATAAGTGAAATACCTCACTTAATTATCCAAACAATATTCCAGCTCCCATTCTTTCAACATAAATCTGAGCAATTAGTACTGTTAGACTAAGAATCTGGGGTCTGGAGATAAAATTTCTCCTGGTCCCTAACTAGTAATAATTATAGTTAAACCTGGGCATGGAAAGATTGGAATAATTTAGTGTCTCTTCTTCTTTCTTCTTCAGATCACAGAATGCAAATAAGATCCAGAAATAACTTTTCTATTCCACAGCAGCTGGCAAAGTCAGGTGTTAAGATTGGCTTTTAACATATGATCACAGCGACTACTAAACAGTATAAATTTTTTGAAGTGACAGCTTGCCAGTTCTATAGCGACTTGGACTATAATTCCTGTTTTTATAAACTTCCAACCTTTATAAGTTAAGCTCATTTTTATTGTCAATACACTTCAAATTTAACATAATGCCAAGTCAATTTTTTTCCTTAATTCTTGCATTCCCAGAAATTACTAGAAGATGAAAAAAGAGAAGCATGTAGCTTCATTTTTAGACCTGCTTTTTCTTCAGTTTGCCAACTGCTTATAAGCTCGCTTCGCTTTTTGTTTTCTTGAGCATGTTTGCCACTTTAAAAGTATGAGGACATAGAAGAATCAATAAAAGAAAGTTAACACAGGTTTAAAAAAGCTCCTGCCTGCCAAGGCCATGCTTAGACTGACAGAGTCAACAAAAGCACAGATGAAGCAGACTAGGACACCTGCAAACTCTTACCGTTGGCTATGGGCCTTCATTCAGTACAAGAAATAAGTATTTTTGTGATGTGAAGCATCTGAGTAGACCACTTGAAGTCACTGGAGCTGCAGCTGATTGTCACCACTATCATCCTCATCCAACAGATTTTTACACTTAACTTCAAGCAGGTGTGCTTGTGATTAAAATTTCCAAAAGCACCTGAAGTCCTGCTCCTGCAAACTCTTCATTTTTGCACCCTGACTAACAGGATAACCTGCAGTCTTACCCTCAGTTTCAGGGCACTAACAGGCCTTACCAGGGACTCTGACCCACACTCCTTGCCTGTGGGTTCAAGGGTCTCCACCTCTGTCCCTTGCCTTTAGTCTCTGCCTCTCAAGCTGCATTGTAGGAGCATCTGTCTCCAGCCCTAACCCTGGCCCTGTGTCCTAGATTGACATTGGACCTACGTTGTACATAACTTGTTGCCTGGATGGATCCCACCTTGCAGCTTGCCTTCTGTCATGTCTTTGGCCATCCCTCCTGGATGAACTTTGGAGCCACATCGTAGCCTTGTCTCTATTCCTGTCTCCTTTTGCTCCTGACTGGATTCTCTGAAGGGATACTGGACCTGGTTCATTGCTTTGCCTCATCTGGGACAGTCGATAGACTCTGCTACCTTGCCCTGCTTGGGTGCTGTGGGACTGGACCCTGCTTGGTGAGGGCACTGCCTGTGCTGGGGTCACCTTTGGCTCCCAGTTCCCTTTCTCGCAGGGAACAGGCAGACCCTGCAGCTCCCTGACATTTGGAGAGGTGATTCAGTCAGTAAAATGAACCGTTTTCCTTGAATTCATTGGGCTTTAGATCAACCCATGGAAGTTTTGTTTAAGACAATGAGAGTATTTGCAGCCTGCAAGATCAGCCCTTCAGTTTCTTCACTGAGATTCTCCCTGAAGTGCAGAACTTCAGATGCTCTGCAATAAAAACGTGAAAACCCAGGCATGCTTAGTGCAGCGTAGCATTCCTTGTTCATGTGTGCTATTTCAACTCATTTGAAAAAAGTAGAACTATCTGAACATACCTTTCAAAGTGCAGAGAAGGCAAATGGGATAAGTAAACAATAAATCAATTTTCAGCCAAAAAAAGACTGATCTACGAAGTGAACTTTGTACCCTATCTATTTACAAGGCACAAAGTAATCTTAGAGATCTAGGACCTCTGTCCCAGAAAATTCCATTCTCCAAGGAAAATCTCTGCCAGTGAAAAGTGCTGGAATCATTCTTCCAGCAAAAAGTCAGGGATGATACAAAAAAATGGAGGGAAGGAAGGGGACACAGTAGAATAATATGTTATCCTGATTATCTACTCACACAGAGGCTACACCAATAGTAGTTCATTACATGTGACAGTTTTCTGGCTCATAAGCCACCTGGAATTGTCTGACCATGGCCACACTATTAAATTCTCTCTGCCTCCGAAACAGGGTGACCACATTGAAACTCCAATTAGGAACAGTTCCTGGCCTTTGCCAACCCCTGAACTGTGCCTGGGAATTGACTGAGAGAATGCTATCAATCCAGACCAAAATTGTACCAGGATCTCTTTCAACAATAAATCCGTACAGACAAGAAAGTTCGGTGCAGGAGAAAGGTCCCCGAAACTACTTCATTTACTTGTGTAGCAGTAGCTCTAGACCCCAAGGAATGCACTTTCTGTATCTTTCTCTTACACTACAGTCGAATGGCTGAAACTGTGGAGCCATATAATTTTGCTGACTCCTCTCTATTATGTATTCATGCCATGGAAAAAATCAAGCCTGCAGAATCCCAGGATACTAACTGACACCACACAACACAGATGGTACATGTTCTGCTTGACCTGTCCAGCAGCAAAGTCAGAGGATTTGGTCAATCAGCCTGCACTCATGTCCTGACTGGCCATCTGCCTGTCTGATCAGAACCCAGGCAACTACTGGCCTCACCGGGAACCACATCTTAGGCTTAGCCAGAACATAGACTGTTTCTCCTGCACCAAGGAAAACATACCAGATGGGATACTACATCTGACAGTGGTAAATGCTACATCTACAAAGGTGTGGATCGATGACATTTTAATGATCAGTGACCCCTTTAATGGCTTTTCCAAAGTCAACGGAATGACACTAACATATAAAAGCAGAATCAAGCCTGCTGAAATTCTGGTTTTGCACAAATATAACTGGATATGACATTTCCTCATGCATGTGGGCTTCCCAAGAAAACTCTGAGGATTAAATAGTTACCTTCTTTAAATTTTGCTTTATAGTTGTACTGTCTCTCTCCACAACCTTCATCATTTCTTGGCTTGCCATATACAAGATGTTGGCTGCAGAAAAAGAAACATGCAATAACTTAAGTACACAGCACATTTTTAGAAAAAACAATACGGGCCCAACCCTGCAAAATTAAGGCAACTAGAGCAGTCACCACCCTGACAATCCCACCAAAAAGAATCCCACTGACAGAAAGGGCAGAATTTATCTCACCTAAGTGAATCATTAAAAAGGGCATATAGACTAAATTAAGTCACCCCCCCAATTCATTCCATGATTAATGGAAAGAGAAAGACCCCTTTGGAACATAACTCTATCCATCTATCTTATAGGCTCCTGAATCAGCCCATGGCGATGACTTTCTCTCTCCTGATCACAGAAGGAACTTTGATGTCTAGCTTTCACTACATACTTTTACAAATGTAAAGGTAAGCATGATACATCACCCATGAAGTGTTTGCAAGAGTGGGCTTTTAAATACTAAGCATACATTAAAAGGCATTATTAATCAATAGATTATTAAATTATTGACATTTCAATATGCAAGTCATTCAAATATTCAACATAACAAATAATAGAAATAACGACAAATATAAGTATCACTGAAAACTGCAGTCCAGCATAATATTGATTGTACTTACCCAGACAGGACTGGACTGGACTGGACACCAAATGTCTAAGCCTTACCTTTCTGGAATGTAAAGTACTAAAAACGGCTCAGTGCAATTTATTGTGAGTTCATCTGCAAGATACTGTCTCAGAGACGTAAATAACCGAGTCTAACATTTGGACATCTAATTAAAAGCTGTCTAATTTTATAAGATGTTGAGTTCTGGCAGATCCCATGTATGTTAGACAGCAGTGGGAACTAAGCACTTTGGAAAAGCGGGTCACTTTGCCTGGATGCCTAAATATTCATAAATTTAAACAATTTGACACAGAAGGATCACACTGTGTCCACCTAGCCTGGTGTCATGGTTTAACCCCAGCCAGCAACTAAGCACCACGCAGCCGCTCACTCACTCCCCGCCCCCGCAGTGGGATGGGGGAGAGAATCAGGAAAAAAAGAACAGTTTAATAGGACAGAAAGGAAGAAAATAATAATGATGATGATAATAATAACAACAGTAATAAAATGACAATAATAACAATAAGAGGATTGGAATATACAAAACAAGTGATGCACAGTGCAATTGCTCACCACTCACCTACCAATGCCCAGTTAGTTCCTGAGCAGTGATCCCTCCCAGGGCCACTCCCCCCAGTTTATATACTAGACGTGACGTCACACGGTATGGAATACCCCGTTGGCCAGTTTGGGTCAGCTGCTCTGGCTGTGTCCCCTCCCAACTTCTTGTGCCCCTCCAGCCTTCTTGCTGGTTGGGCATGAGAAGCTGAAAAATCCTTGACTTGCTATAACCACTACTTAGCAACAACTGAAAACATCAGTGTGTTATCAACATTATTCTCATACTAAATCCAAGCCATAAGACTATACCAGCTACTAGAAAGAAAATTCACTCTGTCTCAGCCAAAACCAGGACACCTGGCTTCTGTTACAACAAAACCTACAGAAGTTCGGCAAGAAATTTCAGCTCACAGTCTAAAACCTGGCTTTGAACAAGCACACATCTGTTAGATTATGAGTTTTGCTGCTAGAATAAACCTCATGTATTCAAGTGCAGAATCAAGAGTTGCTACATGACCATCAATGTTGCATTATGTCTGCAGATAGCGAGAGGTCCTCCAAAGCATGTTCAGACTTAACCAGTTTTAATAGGGGCTATCCATTTCTGACATCAGTGCTGTACTGAAGAAATGTGCAGATATCACCATCCAAAGAATTAGCACTTCTTTTATCCTTTTTCTCTGCCCAGTCACCTTACTGTGCTAATAAGATGGCCAAGGCTCTCCTGTCCTCATGATCTGAAGCCTCTATGCTTGTTGGATCACAGAGACATTCATAAACTATATGTGGGAATGAAGGGCAGTGTTCCTCTCCTTTTTCACCAGTTTGCAAAACCAATGGAAGACCCTGAATGGCTAAATTACCTTAAAGCATTTCAATTTCCAGGTCCTAGAATGACTGAAAGTATTCTAAAATACTAAATCCTCTCCTGAAAAACAGGAGAAAATGGAAAGACTTTGACAACTTTAAAAATCTGAACCAATGAAGTTTTGTGCATAAACAGTTAAGGACAGTGTTGGATCTGATAATGCTCTGACACAGGAGTAATACTTTCTAACAATGTGTGATAGGGGAGGAAATGGCAAGCACATAGGTCTTTGGTGGTGACCAAAACATGGAGTTGGCTGAATTCCAGCAGTGCCTTAAGGAAACAGAACGCCACCAGAGAGATGAGTGATGGCTCCAGAGATCAAATGTTAAAAGACAAAGCCAGTGCTCTCAAGTGACAAAAAAAAAAATAATCCTAGAAAGTAGTATCTACTTCTGAGCCAGCCAAAGAAGATGCAATTCAGTTATATGCCTGCAGAGCTCTGTCTTTTTCAATTAAACATTGAATGCAGCTCGTGCAAGTTCTTCCTCTCCTAGACAAGATGAAAGGGTTGCAAATGTGACATCATATAGACAATCCAGCAAATTTGCTGGTCCCATCCTATTCTACTCGGCAAAGGGGCCCCTGTGCAGTTTTGTGTCTAGCAACCGCATCCTGTGGTACAGCTGGCAAAAGTCTGTCCATCTACAGCATTATTAAGTTCATACCCTGACACTGGTCTTCTGTTTCTCAATTCAGCTCCAAACACCAATGCATTTATACACCTTTGTTTTTAGGACACACGTTACAATGCACCTTCAAAAATCATCTAGGAAAACCTTAAGTGAGAGGTGTGAAAGACAACGAGGAATTCCATAGGTATTTAATTAATTTCAGACTGATTCCTGTTTCTAATGTGACAAATGTGACTTTAATGCTCAAAATGCCTACCTATAAATGAAGCTAGCTGTCTGTCAAAAGCACTGCTCTGTGTTGGAAGGAAAGGCAGAAAATGGAGAGCAGCCCTTGCTACCCTAGGTGCTGGTCCTTCAGGTGATGGATGTGGCTTACTATGGATTTAAAAGATTTTACAAAGCACTAAGTGCAAGACCCTTGATTTGGCAGGCTATCTGTGGCAATAGCACTTTTACCCAACCCATTATATGAGGATTTCAGTATGCCGGGCTTTCTATTTTCCAGTCCAGAATAAGGTTCTTGTTAGTAGGACATGGTGGATAGCCTACCTGCAGTCAGAACTTTTGCCATTACCTTGCAGCATCAGCAGTGGATGGTAGCCAGGAATGAAAACACTGCTGGCCATCAGTGCAGAACTTGACACATACCAGTTCCTTCAACGTTACTGGGATTCTGCAGCCAGGTCTCCACCTCCAGTTCAGTCATACAGCAAAAATGGGAACAGTAAGTGCTCCCCTTCTCCCATCTTACTGGTTTCTCTGTCTACCTCTTGTTCTTGGTGGGTTCTGGCTCATATTCTGAGTTGCTCTTATGTTTTTGTCAGTAAAAAATAAGAAATGAAGTGGAATTCACACACTTATTAAACTTAGATTAGCCATAAAGATCCTAAAGGTAAAACTGTAAGACAGCAAAGGCAATAATGACAGTAATTTAAAAGGAACCATCTCTGAAGGCTTGTGTACTGTGTAAGAAAGGGAACCAGGAAGGCAGGATTAAGCTAAACCGGATGAATGGCAAGGTTCAAGAGTCTATTTCAACCAAACAGAAATCCTTCAAATTTTGGAAACATGATCCTAGGGAAGCCAATAAACAGGAACTTAAACTTCAGCAGGCGTTAAGTAAGAGGAAATTGCAAAGAGCAAAAGTAGGTTTCCAAGAACAAACATTAAAAGATTAAAAAATAAACAATAAAATATTCCTTAGATGTATCAGAAACAAGAGGCCTACAACAGAACTTGTACAGGCTAAGGGAGTAGCTAAAGAAGATAATTACACTGTTTGGAAGCTAAATGACTTTCTTTTTTTTGCATCCAACTTTCTTGTTCTGTGCATTCAGGAGGTTTCTTCTCTCTATATTCTTTTTCTGGCAATAACAATTTCTCTTTGTGTAGTGAGGTATCAAGAAGTAGCAACAGTGAGGAACACAGAATATATCAGGGCTAGAAGGTACATTTAAGAGGTTTAAAGAACTTTAAATAAAGAATTGCTGAGCTGATAACAATCCTGCTTCGTAAGAACCACCCTGTCCTGTGGCTTGGGGAATAGAGAATGCTAATTGCTACTGATTTTACAAAGGAAAATAGCATTTTACTGATCTATAATTTCTTAAGCATTTCAATAAACACAACCAGATGACAAAAATTACTGGTCTTCTAAAAGCTCTCTGTTACATTTCACACAATAAACTTTGGTTGAAAATAAACACCTGTAAAAGGAAAGGTTGTAAAGGGTGAAGAAATAGTCTGGAAGTGAAGAAAAAAGATTAGGATTAGATTAGATGAGATGTTATCACAGCAAGGAATAAGGTCTAGATTCACCACAAATATAAAAAAAAGTAGTAATCATTACTGAAATCTCTAAATAAACACTGAACACACCTGGTGATTTGATCATTTCTGGGGTGGGTCAAATCACCTCTCAAGATGACTCTCTTTTCAGCGATAAGACCTTTAGACCTTAACTTGAATTAAGTGCCTGAACTGAAGTGGGATGAATCCTGGCCTAACATTCTAGTCCAGCTTCATATTAAAACCATGGGTAACTTATTTCTTAAAGATCTAGTCAACGGATAAGTAGTTTATTGGCAGCATTTGTACAGGACACGATGCTAGTGAGTTTGTGAGGATCAGGCAGTGAGAAATGTGAGAGAGACCTAAAAAGGAGACAGAAGAAATTAACACACTAGCAAATGAAATTCAAGTTGAAGAACTGGTAAGGAACATACACGAGGAAAAAAAATCAAAACATTCTCTTCCCTTACAAGCTTCTAAATTAATGTAAAGAATGGAATCAGAAACCAGAGACTCCTAAGATGACTGTTGTTCACTGTGGACATTTAATCAAAATTCCAATCAAATCATGTATTATGTTTCATAAATAGTAGGAGGATGATGAGACAGAATTCTGCAGTACCATTACAGAAATCGCATAACATGACCACACCTGAAGAACTGTGTATGCTAACAGTCACGACCTTTGTGGGACACTGCAAAACTGAAAATGGTGGTAAAAACAGTCAAAGAAGTACAATTACAGATGTGTTGTTGCCATCATGTTCATGATACTACATAATATACTGTTTTTCCCTCTTACAGCACAATACATTACAATGCAAAACAATAAAAGGAACTACTTTTTTAATGTCATATGCAATTAACTATGAACCTTACTGTCATAGGAAACTGATAAGCATACGTATTTGCCACATTCATATCTAAGCACGCTGCCCTGAGCTCCTCTAATTGTAAATACAGTTAATATGATTAATCTTACGGCAAATACCTACAAAGGTCAGATAACTTATACTTCCAAAAATCTCTCCTTTCAGGTACTGTTCTCTAGATCTGCTACCATTCTTGCTTGGTTTCTGCTGGATACAGCCAGTGGCTCATCTCTCTCTCGAATTTTACTGATGCAGTATTTCAGCTCATGCTGGAGAGTGTCTCTCTCTCCAACAGTAGAGCTGTAGCTCTTTCAGCTCATGTACCTCTTCATATGTACGAAAATCATGTCTCACTTTACAACGTGACATGTTAACCCACATCAGCTTGTGACCCATGATATTCCCAGGATTTTTTCCTGCAGAACTGTTGTTTAACCAGTGATTTACCATCCTTGTACTTAATGTACATACAGAACAACTGGTCTCTTTAAGGAATGACAGCATTCTCCTCTCCCTGCCCCCCAATCACTTCTCCTAGCTTGTGAAGGTCATTTTGATCCTCTCCCTCTCCAGAGTATCTGCAGCATATCCTAGCATGGTACTATCTGTAAAATGAGTAAACACGCACTGTATTCCATCAGTCACATCCCACAGCTACTGAATAGTAAAGGAATGAAGATAAGACTGTTACAAAACCCTACTAGCTACATCTTCCCAGATTCAAAAATCCTTCTGAACCCCATTTTCCAAACAGTCCTACATCTGACTAGCTGTTGTTTCAGGTATGTCATATTTTCCAAACTTTGTTATAAGAACGTAACAGGAGACACTGTAAAAATCTTTACTAAGGCCAAAATATCCTAAATCTACTGCTTCCCTCTAATCCATGTTACATTGTAAGATGTTTAATGTCTGTGGAAAGCTGTACTGAAAGAGATACCATCATAGAGCAGGAACAGTAACCTTCTCTCTTGCTGCTCTGGAATGTCAAACTGGGCTTCTTCAGAAAAGCTATTTTTCTCAAAAGCTAAGTCACAAGTTCAGGGAGAAATGTCTCTGCTATTTCCTAATGCCATACTCTGCTAACCTTGGCATTTTTTGAATATTTAGTTCTTTCCTTTTAAAAAAACCCTTGTTCTGTTTCCTTATTTCATCAATACCAAACTGCTTTTTCAAAGGAAACAACTTGGAAGGATTCACTTGCTTTTTGTGTGTAATTAGAAAGCCATCTCAAAAGGCTCCCAGGGACTGTTACTATGAGCATTTCAGCAGCTCTGAAAATCAGGCTGTGAACTGGGCACAACCAGAAGCTGAGACATACAAAATGAATGGCCTCTGAAATCTTTCACTAGGCTATGCAGAGGAAAGTCATCTTGTGAGATCACCTCGTCAGTGCTTGCTACCTGGTGTTAGAGTCGCTGGAAAGACTTCCAACCTGTGCTAATGCTTCCTTTAGCTGAAAATCTAAAGATTCCCAGAATCATTACCAAGAGCCCTGGAAAAATGTTTATTGGTTTTGATTGTCATGATTTCAAGTACAATATAAAATGCAACCTAGAGCCCACGTGCTGAACTTCCTGAGTGATGAAGCTGTCTCACCAAAATCTGTAGAATGAGTCACTGCACAAATTGAAGCACATCCAGGAGTCTGCAGGACCCTGGCTCAAAATGCAAACATAGGGAATTGCAATAATGGGCTGTGTGGAAGTTATATCAGAGTTGTGACCTTGGTGTCCGTGCTAAAATTAGGGTGAACATGTAGCTTCAGCCTGTTTGGCGTTCACCACTGTATCCCACTACTCACTGAAGAAAGAAATATCTAGAGTTTAGTAAAGACAAAGTAAGACTGAAATTAGTATTCTGAAAAATCATTACATGTGAAAGATAAGACTGAATGTGGGATGAAAGGTCAGGAGGCCTGGAATTTTTCTGAACTACCACTGAAGTCCTCTGAGACCCTGTGCAAATTACAAAATCTGTATGTCTCAGTTTCCTCATTTTAAAAACATGCTTCAGGCTGCTATGACAATGAAGTGGTTTTTGTAGATTGTCTTAAGAATAGTTGAAGTGAAAAGCATTGTGTAAACATAATGACTATGAATTAGTCCTTGAAAAATATATTTCTTTAACAATAATGAAATTTACAGAGCCAAATTGATCATGTCCCTTTAGAATTGCCCACTACTACCTTGAACATTGTATTTTACAGTGATCAAATAACAAAATCTTCACAGCTATCTGATCAAGAATACATCAAAAACAGAGCTAAGGGCTAGTCTGGTAAGTACCCAAAGCCAAGACGTGTCTCTGTGAGAAAACTGTACTTGTTGAACTTCAAATCCCTCTCTAAACCGGCTTAGTGAAGCCAACACAAAAGGCTTGGAGGACACAATACTGCACAAACATACACTTCTGCATATGATCTGCTACCTCTTTGCTTTTAACAGAAATGCTTAAAGTGATAATGTTAAGTATTTGAAGGATCGGACCTGTCCTGTAGTTTGAAATAGGTATGTCTTCCATCAATCCCTAACTGATACTTGGTTCAACTGAAATAAACTGATCTTGTCATAAAATGAAGATATATGCAGTGTTTGCATGAGCTATATGAGAAGTTGTGCAGTTGATACAGTTTTCTACTGAAAGCAAGAGAGTTCTACCTGCTTGGTGAAGGAGGAACTTAACCAGTGATAAATCATGAAAACATTCAGCATTTTAAGAACACTGCCATGAGATGTGTAAATGAGATGAACACCAAATACATCGGTTCCTTTGGTAACTTGGATATTCAGGTCCTGAAATGAGAAGAGAGTTCTCATGGACATGAATGTGAGCACTTCAGAACTCCAGTTGGAGACCCGCACAGTGACTTGAGAGCACTCTACTTGGCATGGATGGTTTGCAGTATCAAGCCTGGAGCTGAATCCTAAATCCCGGCTCACAGAGATTTGACTCAAGAAGCCATCTCTATCCACTGAGGATACACGAACTGCAGTCCTTTCCTGAAAAGACTTTGGAAGAAAGGAACAAAGCTTATTCTTTTCTCATCCTTTGCCTGCATGGTAAAAGCCCAGTACCTCTGCGCTCTCAATTCCCATCTAGGAAACAGGCTCTAAAGATTTGGTCTTGAATCAGCCTAGGATTTCTAGGAAAGGAATGTATAGAAGCTCTTTAGCTTTTCCTGCCAACGTATTTTTGCTTATTCAATTTCTTTATCTGGTTTAACAGTCTAAAGCCAATTTCAGTGGTTTTTGGGTTAGTTTTTTTTTTTTGTTTGAATTTTCATGGTCTAATTCCATTCCTTCAAATCTGTACTTATATATATGCTGGACTGATATATTATGAGTCTGCCTGTGTCAGTGGGATAATCCAAAGCACAGAAAGTGAAGCATATAACATGAATCTTTGCAGTATCATGGCCTCTGTAAATATTCCTTCATGTGGGTTTTTCACATATCAACTAGGAAAGGAAAAGCACTTCTCAAAAAAAAAAAAGAAAAAAAGTGGCTGGAAACCTACAGAAACTGGCCAACATACCTGGCGACAGCTGTAGAATCCCAAAGTATTTTTATTACATTCTATTCCATCTCAAGTTGCTGGTACCCCTTGTAATTCATAACCAGATCACCAGAGTTTAACAATGAAAAAATCCATTGTTAATTATATAATTATCATAAACAATAAGGCCTTACAGCTTAAAAATGAAATCAAAGTTTTAACAGACAAATGCCGTGTTTATCATGCTTTTAACACATAAATACCTTCTTAAAATATCCTAACTGCTTATATGCAGATCTTTTATAGACACAGATTACCTTGAAAATGGAAGCCCTTAATTTATTCCCAGGTCAGGCTTATGAAATTAACTGCCAACTTAGTTTCTCCCCATGATCCTGTCAATGACCTTTTTCCTGCCCTGGTAGGATCATTCCCTCTCCATGGATTAAAGGTGATTAAGGATCAGTGTCAGTTTAGTCTCATACATTTGCTAAGCAGAGACGACAAACTGTGCCAAAATGTGTTTGATTTATTTGTGGGGGTTTTGTGATAGAGGAACCCCGATTGGGCTCAAATCAAGGATCCAGAAAAGAAAAGAGTGCTTTATATCATTGGTAGCTCTTTAACCCAAAGTGTCACAGCGAGGACTTAATATCCTTCAGCTAAATTATTAGTTTTCACGAACAATAATGACTGAAATCAATCAAGCTTTTCAGTGCTTAGGGTTATTTAACCACCAATTCAATTAGCCAGTTGTTAGATGAATACCTGTATCTATTGAGCTGAACTTCAAACACATTGATATATCCACAATGCATTCAAGCAAATAACGTATGAAATAGAAGATTTCCCGATTTTGAAGAAACACATGTCTAGCAGTGTTATTATTACTTTCTGAAGATTTTAGAGCTATATCCTAAACCAATGTGTTGTCAGTTGACTCTATGGATGTCAACATAACTATGCTGGAACTTGGAAAGCTGTGCTAATTTCAGGGAAGAAACATGATTCTAACTTGGGACAGATGAACTTTCTCTTTATACTTGATTCTTGAAGCAATACCGAGATTTCCTGTACTAGGACTGAAATATGTGTTTTTCCTCAAGTCTTTAAACTTCTTGCTTGATTATTGAACATCCAAAGATCATTTTCTTGCTTATTTGCAAGAAAAAGATTAGATTAGGGCTAGATTAATCGTAAATTTACGCTAGAAACTGAGAGGTCACATTATGTTGTCTGTGGAAATTCAAGGTGAGTTCGAACTATGTCTGTATGGAAAGAACTCTTAAAAAAAAAAAAAGACCTGCACATGGTACACATATCTGTAAAATATAACAGAGGGTTAAGTATTTCTGAGTTAACCCTGATAAACTTTGAGAGATACACATACCCTTGATTAATTTAAAAATCAACTCTGTGCTGTGGTGCCATGACTAGATCTCCTTCTCTGTGGTTTTGCTCTTTTTAGTCAGTATCTTAATTACGTAAAAACAATATTGTATTCTTTGCTGGGCTAAGCAGATGAATTTACTGTGATAGAAAGAATAGACAGAAAGAGATGCCATACTAGTGAAACAACAGAGACAATAACAAAGAAAAAAAACCTTTTCAACTTCATTGGCTAATGAATTTCAGGAAATAATCAGAATAGTTCCTTTTCCAACAAAAATGAGTGGTTGTGAAGATAGCCCCAATCTAGACACTTTAATGGATGCACACACACATTCTTTAATAGCTTGTTCATCAGACTAAAATAAACATAAGACTACAAAGGGTTACCCGAGCTCACTTCATTTCCCTACTGCTGTTGGCTTCAGATTATGTTGACTCTATCAACAAGATTGTGGTTGTAGGTGTAAATTTATTAAGTCCCACACATCAAAATATTGTTCTATTTTGTAAGTTAGTAGGAGCTATGCTCTGGAATGGGTACAGGAAGAAACATGAAGCCAAATTTTACTTCATGGTCCAGACAGCACAATTTCAGCAGCATTAACCTCGGAAGAACATACTATATGATTTTCCAGAGTGGACAAATTCAGAGGAAAAGGAGACTGCAGCTCTGCCTTCATCAAGCTTCCCAAATGCAAATCTGGTGCCACTACTCTTACCATATTTTGAAAAACCAACCCCCTGAGCAGATGAATACAGAGAGTGGAGAGACTTCTTATGCTGTCTTACTAAGGCCACCATATACTAAGGTATTGTCTTTTTTCACCAAGAAATGAACAAACTTTCTTTAGCTAGAACTGGAGGAGTTTGTAAGAGCCCAGCGAGCACCTTCTGACTGTGGTGCAGTCTATGGGTATTCTCTGTATTTCTATAGGGTATTCTGAGACCCTGCAGCATAGGCTTTCCTAGTCTATCTTATTCACCTTCAAACATTAAATGCACCACCTTTTCCTTTGACTTATCAATTTCTCAGCTTCTGCTTTGACAATTGTGAAGTCAAATTTCCACAGTCTGTTTTCTCACAACTGCTTTCCAACGATCAAAGTGTTGCTGCTTTTGCAGGTATAAATATGCACTGTATCTGCACTATTGTACTAAACGGAGCAAGGAACTATTTTGTGGCCCTGAGGCCAACTGGAATAGAATGGCTTTTTTTCACAGAATTGAATTTTTCCTCTACCAAAACTGCTTATAGGGAAGAGTGCATGGCACTGCTAACTCCTGAACCGTGCCTGAATAGTATGAGAATGCTAGTTGGAGAAGGCTAAAACCATACCAGAAAATTAATTAATAAACAGTATGGATGATCCTACTCCAGTGCTACCATGAGTTCTATACTCATTTAGCTGATTTCTAGAGGTAACCTACCTATCTTTGGCAGGTCCTACTATGTTTCTGTATCCTGCATTCAACATGCAGAATGCAGATTCATTCAGACATTCAGTCAGACATTTTCTGAACTTTCAGATCGGCTTTTAACTAATGCCTGACATTTTTTGCCTGTATTTTGGTTTCCTCAAACATTCTGTGTTGCATCTGGTTATCTGTTTTGCTTGGTTCTTACTATGGTAAATTGTCCCTCATTAGAGTTCTGAAATTCTGGATGCTACTCTTTCATCTTTAATTAGTGTGTATGAAATTGTAGGGCTGGAAGGCATCTCCATTGGTCTTTTTGTCTTAAGGAGAATCAATGATATTGCGACATTTTCAGCAGATACTTATCCATCCTGTCCTTAGGAAGCACAGATGATGAAAGTTTCATTATCTTCCTAAGAAACCCAGTCTAGAATTCCATTCTTATCATTAACTAAAATCTAATCTGAATCACCTTTTTGCAATGTATTCCATTACACATTACCTTGCCCACCATGGACACGTGGATTATTCTCCTTTACTTGAAAACTCTTACCATGTCCTTCAGTTGTCCCTTGTTTAGTCTAAACAACTCTAGTTTATTTATTTTTTTCCTTGAAGGTTGTAATTTCTTGATATCTGTCACGGGATTTACCTGATTAAATGTGGCTATCTAAAGCTTAATTTTTCACCCCTTCACAGTCAGTGGAAAAAACACAATTCATCTCATCCCAAAGTAGTCACCTATATTAGACAAGTGTTACCTATATCTCTCCACTGAGTATGACAGGATTTTAAGGGGATTAGTGGATGAATAGAGCTCTATGTTGTAGACATGTTAAGTATTTCTGTCCTAGCACAAATGTTACCCTTTTGTGAATATATTCAGCCAATCTGCCTCTCACCTTCAAATTCTCTGTATCAAACTGCCATATATTCTCTGCCAATTGCTTTCTCTGCTTCACATCTCTCTCTCTCTCTCTCTCAGGCAATACATTATAAGAACATAGCTGAACAGTCTATATGTTGACAGATTCCTTCCTCTACAGACATCAAGCACACTACATCATGGCACATTGGATGGCTTGGAATTTTATCAGAAAAAGTCTCTTGAATCCCATCTGTCATGGTTTGGTGGACACTCAACAGGTCTCCCTGTCTTTAACACCTGGATATCAGAAGTCCATCCATCCCCCTCCTTTCTCCCCGCCGTTCTTTCCTGAGCAAGTTCTGTCCCTTCATATTGATATTCTATTTCTGTCAGTTATCTCACTTATGTCTGTTAAGCAAATTAACTAATAGTTTTGGTAATTTATAAAGGCTTGCAATGCTCCTTTATTTTCCATACTTTTGGAATTTACATTAAATTACCTGCACATCATCTAGCTCATCTGCCCTCTTCCTGCCAGCATTCCTTTGATCTCTTATGAATTTCTTTGCCTACCATAATTTTAGATCCTTCACAAGTGCACTTTTGCTCAAAACAATATAGGGTTTTTTTTATGTTTCCCCTTAAACTCATCCTCAAGCCTTCCTTACTAAATCTTCCAACGTTAATCACCTTTTCATGGTTCAGGAAGCCAAAGTCCCCATGACATCGGTCTGACTAATGGTGCTCCAACCTCTGTACACCTGTGCATACTTGCAAATATTCTTTAGAGGAAGTACAGTGGTTTTAATAACCATGTCTTATGCCCTGTGAAAACCAAGCAAACTCATTACACTGTCATTAGTCTCTCACTCTCTATAGTTTGTTTCCATACATCTTTCATTCCCACATTGACATTGCAGTTTCCCAGGACAGTTCTGATACTCTGCCTTGCAAAACTATCATTTACTGTCAAATTTTTCACAGAACGCATCTGCTATTTCACCATTTGCCATTTAACTGCTATTATTGCTATTATTTTAGACTGTTGTTTGTGTTGGCTAAGGACCACAGTAGAGACTGGGGACACATTTTGTCAGGTACTGGCAGTACTGCACATAGGAAAGCCTGAAATGATGCTTTCTTCTGTCACACAAGGGACTCCCACAGAACCTCCACAAATTCTTCGTCTCCTTCTCCCAGAAGGCTTCACTGACGCCTCCCTTAATAAATCTGCCTGGCAGCAGGATAATTTCACAATAATCTGGTATTGCAAAATGCTTGAGGAATATTTTAAAATATGCAAAACATTGGCAAGTTTTAATTCCCATTCCTGGCCTCTGTAAAGGTAAGCTGGAAAATATACAAGTAAATTGGTAATTTGATGGTAAGTGTAGCAAAACTGAAGAGTCCAAACTGACTGACTGCCTGATGGATCTTTTTTGTAACTAAGAGTTAGTTACAGCGTGTGGGAGTGCTAAAGGTCCCAGTCAAGAGTCGGCTTCAGACTATCAGGAAAAACATCATTTCTGCTCCATGGATTTTACAGTCTATTTCTAAATCCATGACTGTTCAACACTGAGTTGCAGATAATGCCGAGTTTTGCTTGTCCTTCTGAGAGGCTACAAGCAGAAGGTGGAAGAAGAAAATAATTTTAATTCAATGGGATTATTATTGCCAAAGACTACTATTTTCATGTGCAACACAGCTCACCTGTACTTTGACATGCTGTAATAAGACTGTTTCAACAGTCCTCTAAACGCTAAAGCAAAATTGCTTAAATTGCAAAGTGATGAATCAATTCTAGGTTGGATTCCCATGCTAAAGCGAAACACCCTGCAAAAAGTAGACTGAACTTTTGAAAATAGGTTTCTTCAGGGTATGTACTACTATCTGGTCACGCTTTTTTCCTGGTAAGTTGCCCATCTTATTCTAAGGTTTTTTGGAGGACTGTAACACTAGTTTCCTTTCCAGTTTATCCTTTGCTCTTGAGGAAGCAATCTCTGTCATTCCTCAGAAAGAGTCAGAAAACAGTGGTAAGAACTAATAATACCAAACAGCAGTGTAATTTCCTATGGGGAAAACATATTTTCTACCAGTAATTATTGCCAACACCAATCTTGGAAATATCATATAACTTATTGTTTAAAACATCAAACAGAAGGAACTGCTTAGTATCAAGGATGACTAATGCAGGAACATGTGCTTCCACACATGCACACACACATTAGATAAAATGTTGATGTTTGGAGGTTTACAAGATGTAAACATTGACTTTGGGTTCTACTTAAGTTTACACTTCTGTTTAGTATGAAAACATACCAGTATATATATAACCATGATCGACATAAATAGGGAGAAATAGCTGCAATTGTTATGATGGACTTCTCCAATCTGCTTGGTACTATACTTGCGGGAAGATCAGAACTATACAAGAAAACCAGTCAGCTGTGCTTGAGAAAGCATACTAGAGGCTGAAGGCAAAAATAAAAAGTTATTAAAAAATTATACCCAGGTGCTTCACAACCAATAGATGCTCTGTTGAGGAGTGTGAAAAACACTCATTTACTTTGCATGCTGAAGCATGTACAGGTGAAGTGGGGTGTGTGATGGAAACTGAAATGTCTATGGACTTAATCCTGCCCTTAGTTACTCTGGAACAACCCCCATCATCTTCAAATGACAGAACTATCCCTTAGCTGGAAAAATTCATCTCCAGTTTAAGCTCTCGCATATATTCTGGCAGATGGCCATGATGACAGGATTTCTCCTAGGGTCCAAATTTTTGGTTGTGGAAAGTGTCTGCTCTCTTACCCTGCAAGAGTGGCATAGAAGGGTCTGGTGTAAGTGGTGCTCAGTCCCACAGGGAGTGCCCAGGATGGACACCCTCTGCAGCAGTTTAGCATCTCCATACTGTGGTTTCTGCCTGAGTTCTACTGGGATTAATATGCTCTACTAGACAAAGGTTTATGCCTGTGAGTAGCTATATAGAGGCCAGTTTAAGTGCTTTTCTGGATTGAGACCTGATGCTGCCTCTTTCTTCAGGAACCCTGATGAAATTCAGCAACTGGACCACCCGTCCTTTGAATGAGGTGAACTTCCTCTCAGACGGAGTGGCTTTGATTGGTATGAAAGGTGAACTTTACACCACTCTTCATTAAACATAAATAACTGTTTTTAAAGCTCATTTTAAATACACCTGACCATTGCACAAACCAGCAAGAAATCCCCTGCACCACTGGGTTTCCTCAAGATAAGCCCACATTTCCTTCACAGATCCATGAAGACTCTGTAGGCATTTTCTCCTTGTCAATATTGTCACAGTACAGAATTAGGCAAGGGAGACGGTGAGCGCTGGTGGACATTTTCATGACAAGAAGCAGCAGCAAAGCAGATTGCAATATTGCTTTAGCTGACTGTAGGAATTACATCCAGACCAGCGTCCCCTTTAGGCACATGGAATGACAGGTATTGCATCAGTTAGCAGCTTTGTAAATGTCATTTTCCAAAAAAAACTTATTCCAAGACACAAATGCCTATAGTTTACCCATAGGTATGGACTTTGTGTGTGTTTAAGTGCTTTGCTGGGACTGCACGATAAAAGAGTTCAATGAATCAAGCTAAATTCCCAACCAGTAAACACAAGTTATGACAGAGCCATGAGCCCTACTTCAGATATTCCTTAGGAGAATTTAGACAGACACTTCTGAGACAAAAGGCATGAGCCTACTGCAGAAGGGAATCCTTCTCCTGAATTCAGGGGGCTTTGTATTGGGCCCAGGGAAAATAAAGTGCCAAACTGCAGATGGCTATCTGGCACTGGCTAACACGAAGCAACTGTAGCTGCTAGCACTTAGCTGGCATATACTTATTTTCAACATCCTTTCTGCTTTGTTGATGTTACGCCTTCCTTTTTCATGCCATTTGCAACACGTCATTAGACTCGCTGCAAATTTGTGGGAGTAAATCGTATCCTTGGGGATGAAACCCCACCAGGGGCGAATAAACAATCTCCCCTTCCTCAACCAAATCCCAACTGTGCCTCACATTTCATGGAAATGATCAGCAGTTCCACTATCAAAACATTCACGCCTTCTGAGTAATATTTATGATGGGAGTTTTTTACGTTGGGTTCCCCCCCCCCAAGAAGAAAAATAGGAATAATTAACAGAAATAAACCGAATGACAAATTTCCACATTATTACTATTATTTTCACAAGGCTTTCACAGGAAAGTAAAAGCTTTTGCAAGTAATAAAAGTCCTTGTTAAACATCTTTCTTTTGGAAATGGGGTAAATTATGAAACAGATTGACTTTAAAAAATAAATAGGACTATAAATACATAAAAGTCATTGCTTTCCTCCAGTAATTTAATATGAGCATCCTACTCTGAAATAAGGAAAAGTTTAGTTCACTTGCAGAAAGAATAAAGCAGATGTGAGTTTTTTCCGTCAGCTTAAGTGCTGCCTTGGTAAGGTGAGTTGTCCGACTGCATTAAACAAACATTTTAGTCAGGCATCACACAGGAAAATAAACAGTAGCAGAGGAAACATGAAAATATTAAAGACTGTTATTCTTTGGCCCCTTTTCCTGCTAAGCAGGTGATAAAATATTACTGTGTTTCCACAGGTAAGGAAACACGCTCTTAAACACTTTGCAGAAATACATATTACGATCATCACTTAAAACGTCAGAAGTGGATAGGACTCAAGTGTGACAGCACACAGGAGCCTACCGAGAAACTCTGCAGAAGCAGAGTATTTAGCAGGCCGGGTGAGACTGCTGGGCTACCCAAAGCAGCATTCTGACCCTTGGCAATATGCGGCAGTAGCAAATTCAGACACAGGCAAAAAACATCTTGTAAGAGACAGCTGTAGAGTTACCTGACTTCAGGAAAAACGACTTCTCTTGAATCCTAATTAGTTAGATACTAGTGAGAGGGAAGGAGATTATCTGCTGTATCATTTTGACCTCTTTCTGCCCCACTGAGAATCAAAGAATGCACACAGGAAGAAGAGAGGAGACCTCCTGAGCTTCATTCATTTTGCCAAATTGTGATACACTACACTACACTGTACAGATTTAACATTATTTAGTTTATGTAGATGTAATTTACATACCACGTAAGTAATTTCTGTTCTCTGTGAAATTTTGTCTAGCTATACATCATGTCTGAAATTCTATACATATTTAATTATAAAAGTAGAAAAATATTCTTGAAATTATTTCTGCATTATAGCCAGAAGTTACCTAGAACTTACATTCATCAGAAAAAACAAAGCCATCACTTTTTACTACCAGGGCTTTGATTTCAGTCAGCCTGGAAAATCAACTTGAAAATGTACTGGTCTACATTCAAAGATCTGCACCGTTGTCCAGTGGCAAGGGGGGAGGGAAAGCTTTTATTCTCCTGCCCACTATGAAAAACGTAGGTGTGAGATTGCAAGGTGCTACCTGAAATCCTTTGTGGTATCAGTTTCTGCCTCTATTTTAAAATGCACTGCATGCACATCAGCCTGTCTAGCCAATGTAATTTGTGGAAGCTGCTCATGACTAACATATGTATATATATTTATAAGATTAAACTAATGGTTAAGCACGTTCAGTAGATCAGCTGTTGCCCTGGGACGTAGGTCTATGTACAGTTCTGCTGCTAATCAGTGATGCTGGGCAATAGCTCATTGCTTGTCTTGAATGTCAGGTTCTTTTTCAAATGTGCTAGTACAGTGTTTGAAATAATAAAACCTAGATGAGAATATAATGTGCAGCTCCCCCTTGGCCTTGCATGGCTCAATGGAGAGTTTTAGTTCCATTCAGCTTGGAACGCAGAGCACTTTCGATTTCGTTCCATAAAACAAAATCAGAAGAGCTCTGCCTTCCGTGCTGAATTTAGAGGTGTGCATCGTGTCTTCTGTTACTTTTAGGAGTTAAATTTTAATTTCAGTGCAAGAAAAGAACACCATTTTACTTTAAAAACAAAGAAAGAAAAGTAAACTATATTTTAGCTATGTGGTTATATAGCTTTTTAAAATACTCTTTGGAGGAAAAGCACTCTTATTTCACCATTTCAGGTGAATTCATTTATCAAGTGCTTACATAATATTTTAAACACTGGTTTTTAACTCTGAAAAATATAAGCCGAATAGGTGGAGGCACTATTGAGTGCCACGAATACACCACCACGCACTGTCCTTACCCAAGTATTTCAGTTAGATGGGTATTTCTACAGCATTTTAGTCCCAAAAAAGAACTCTCCAAAAATTTCTCATCTCATCAGGAAATGGAGGTGGAGATGTAAAATGAGTTTTCAAAGAAGGTAGGAAAGAAACAACAGGAATCCCGCTAGAAACCAGCAACTATAAATTCTAGTGCAGCCAAAGCATGGGATACCTGACTGTCCTGGCAGCAAGGGTAAAGGCTGCATGGACAATTCAGATCACATTGTTTTCTGATGTCTGCAGCAAAATGAGCAGCCAGTAGATAGAGTGGGATTTACCTCCTCCAATTTTAGGTATCCAGTAGACAGAGGGTCCCTTTGAGGTCAGTAAAAAGAAACAGTCATCTCTTCACCTGTCCTGCTTTGGATGCCAACTATTTGGACAGCACGATGTCTGCAGTGGTCAGACAAAGACCACCCATAATGTCATATTTAAAATCTCTCTGATTAAGAAAAAGGAATTGGAATAGAAACAGATCTCAGCACATGACAACTCCCAAGGCTGGGATAATTCAAACCCAGAATGAAACTTTCCAGTTGGCTCCCTGGAGATAAAATTTTAGAATAACTTAGTCAATGTAAAAGCTTATGTTCCATTTTCATAGCAACTGGAAGCCTATGTTTCACTGGCTTTCGATACGAATTTATCTCCCAGATGCTATTCGACAGTTCTGCAAATTCTAACCTATGATAAAGCTTTTTACTCTATGGCACTTCAGGGCTGTAAGTTTGCTATCCTGTACAGCTAACAGAGAGAGGTAGCTTCTGCTGGGAGACAAGCCTCAATACCTCAGTCAGGACTCTTGCTTCCTATGCAGTCCTGCTGGCATAAGAGTGGAGTGTCTGAAAATGCCTTAGTCCTTTTTTCTCTGTAAAATGAGGGAAATGTAAACACTCCACATGAAATCTGAATGTCTCCACACTTGGAACAAGATAAAATTTGAATCCAAACTCTGAAGTTTAATCTTAGTTCCTCGTCTTCTTACAACATCTCTCGGAGGCTTAAAATAAACTGGAAATCTACTGTCTCTAGCCTGCGTTCGTGTGACAGCCTGAACCCATGTGAAACCCTCATTTCAGGTTTCTGAGTCCCCTCCTTCCCAACCTGCCTGAACTGCACAAAGCAGACCTCCTCCCATCCCAGATCCCCGGGCTCCCCCGCTCCCCAGATAGGTTAAACAAACAGGGAGATTCCTCCGGGGAAGTCACAGGTTCAAGATCACACAGGACGCACTGCGTTTGGGCCAGTTGGAGGTTTTTCTTGCTATTGTGCTTATCTGTATCTTCACTGTCATCCAGACGTTAACCCCTGACCCGCACGCCCGCCTCTTGAAAAAGCCTTGCAGTGTTTACCCATTATGTAATGTCTGTGCTTTTGTGGAAATTTTACAGAAACAAATGGAGGAAGTTTGCCAGTCAAACGGCTGGACAATAAATCCTGTCCCATGTAGATAGAACGCTTTACTGTCACTGTAAGTCTGCTACTGGCATCTGTCACCGAAGAAATGTTTACAAATTTCAACGCGCTGGAGTGCCAAAGTATTCCAGCGTTGCAGGACTGTACATGATTTGTAGAACAACCACCACCGTGCTAGATAGGGGTATCCTTGTTTTGTTAGCCTGAATAAACAGAGTGACAATGTTTCAGATAACTCAAGGTCACTCATGTCCAATTTTTCTGTCTATTCATCTCCGAGTTTCACGAATACAAGTACCCAAATGCTAGTTTGTTCACTGTAAAGTTTCTTCTGCCCTAAGAAACTTCTGCTAAAAGTTTAATCCAGGTAGGCAAACTTCTTTCAGACCCCTTTGCTTATTTCTAATAGGTCCTTTACTACTTCGACACCATGTCTTCCCATCCTTCCTTACAATCCGTTTTCTTTACAGTCCTTGCTGTCCCTCCTGTTTCTGTACTACCTCCCCTTTGGGACAAGACGGTATGTTACCTTTCTGCACAGTGTCATCACGATGCCTTCTGCTGCGTGACTGGGGCTTCTATGTATCAGCAACTATAAAGTTAGGGCAATGGAAAGATGAGTTTGGACAAGAAGCAGGAACAAACATAATTTGAAATGGTGGGACAGATATGTAATATAATTCTTCCTTCACTGACTCCTTCAACCAAGGGCCTGATTCTGCTGCAACTGAATGGAGCTTTTCACTCTTGATGTCAACGGGCGCAGCACTCGGTCTTAGAGTTCCGCTATAATTAAGTTTTCAAATCTCATTTCCTTTCAGAGGAGAGAAAACATTGTTGTGACTAAGCTTGGGATGTGGTAACAAATCCCTGGCAGGTTGGTTTGTTTTAACGGACGTATTAGTTTTAAGGAAACTTTTACCATCTTTTCTGCCTTTAATCACAGCTTTTATTACAATTACAGTAATGCAACAGATGTACATGCCAAAGGCAATATGTGTATTTTTAATGAGTTGACATGCAACCTTCCTGGAGAGGAGAAACAACTTCATTTGCTGAACGTTTCTGAACCATATCTAGCAGTTTATTAAGGGACAAGAAATCAATCAGAAAAACGTTTACCACAAATTCAGAGGCTTCAGTAACTCACAGATGAGTGGTCCCATAAGACAGACTCAGTTGTTGTGCTCAGTTTAGCAAATTTTTGCTGAATGGTTACATTTTCTATTGTCCGCAAACAATCCAAGAGAAGGTTAACAGGCAATATCCGGAAAGCCCTAAGATTATTAATCCACACATGTGGTCCTGAGTCACTGGGCTGTAAAACATCATCAGTTTCCAAAGATGAAACCAAAGGGGAATTCTGCTCAAGAGAGATGATATCACAAGCCCAAAGGAACTAGTTGCATCAATAAGGCCTATTAATGCAAGTTTTACAAGACATTGGCTCACAGGGGTTTTCATTCTGGTATAACGAATTCAGTCAATAAATTGAACATAGGCAGAGATCACATCCTATGAGTACAAGAGCCTTCAGCCTGGTTTCTTCCCTCAATTTACCTTACAGCTTAGACACGGATCAGACACTGATGCACACAGAAAATTACAACAGGCTCACACACACACACACACACACGCCAACCAGGCTCATTTACCTGAGGACCAAAGAGCTCGGCACATCAGGCTCCAACAGCAGCACACAAAAACCGTTCTGTTAAATTATTCCTGCCACTGCTGTGGTCTGGGCCAAACAGCCCTCACAAACAATGGCTGGCCACGCTTTTTTGGAGGTTAATGCAGGCCAAGGACCATTTCCAATACAACACTGGATGTGGATAACCAGTTTTGAGAGGTAAAAGTTTATCTGTGGGGACCAGAGAAGGGTTCCTGGCTTGTGGAGATGTGACCCCACAGACCTTCACATACCTTTCTCTGAGACTAAATTATCAAAGGAAGAAACCTGAAAGCCTAGTGTACATGTGACTGCATGCTTGCTTTCTCCTGGGTCACCATAAACGTGTCATAAATTAGTAGGAACTGAAGCAACAGACCACAGGACTCCTGTCAGAAGTTCACATTATCAACTGGGAGCCTGATTTTGTCAGGCACAGGGGAGTGCGGCGGAGTGACTGTCATTATACCAGGTTTGTACAACATAAACAGGGCTGTCTAGGTTTGGCAGTAAGAACCCTCACTGCCCATCCTGCTTTCAGTCTCTCTACAGTCCTACAGCTATAGCCTCCAATACAGACCAACACATCCACAGATATCTGCAAGAGGTATAGGACCTCGCTGCAACCACAGAGTTACTCTGGCACATCTGTTTGGACGATTAGTAGGTAAAATTTAACTGATAGAAGACAGAGCACAACTGGAAATGTAGGAATGTGTTTTTACTACTATTAACGCAATCAAAACTTCCTTCTTGCTATTATTACTGTGTTAGCACGTCAATTCTATTCCAAATTGTTTTCAACTCCTAACTTACCAAAATACCTGGAGTATAGCACAATCCATGTTCTGGTTTTCATTCTAAACTTAACATAATTTATCTGAAATTATTCCCTTTCTTAAAGCTGTTTCTCTTGCTAGAATGTGCAAAATATGCATACAATATGCACTGGAGGAACGTTAATCTTCTACCTTTCTCCATATGCTCAAAAAAGTGCTGAAATTCTTCTGTGCATAAAGTAACTTCTATGTGTCTTTGTAGGATGAAGGCTCTTTTCTGAATTTACCAATATTCCAATTCAGGTAACAAAATCTATACAGCTGGTTAAATCATAGTTTTGAAAAAAACAGATGCAAAGAACCCTTTGTGAAACTGATTACTGATTTATTTTCACCATCCAATATGAATGAAAAGCAAAAAGTAAGCAGACATAAGTAACATAAACCAGACTACAAAAACAGTGTTTCGATCACGAGATACTGTTAGTAGTATAGGTCAGTTTTCTTAAGAAATATATATTCTTTAGGAAAATATTTTATTTGTTATTTTCCTCTTAAGATTTTTATTTTAATTGACTCATTTGAGGTTTTCCTGTACCCATGGTCTTAATTTGAGAAAAGATTAGACCTGTCCTTCTTCAAAACTTATTCATGCTTTAGTATTAAGCTTTTGCCCACAAACTACATCAACACTAAACAAGAACAATACAAAAGCTGGTGTAACAAAAAAGAAGGTGCTCACCAATGCAGTCCACGCTGAAAAGATTTACGGAGGTTGTTATGGAAGATTCATCACAGGTCTTCATTCCTCGCAGAGCAAACCGCACCAGGGAGGCTTTGACTCCCTCTGGTAGAAAAGACAGCAGGTAGACGGGCATATACAGAATGTAACGAAGTTTGCACAGCAAAGGGGTCATGAGCTTTCCTTGAGGGGACTGAGCCATACGCTCTATCGTCGGAAACAGCAGCACAGAGCGAAGAACCTGCCAGGCCATGAGAAAATGACTGTCAGCAACGTCCTACTGCACCACATCCCACCCAAGAGACTTAATTTTTAAATGAGTCTCTGCTTGAAATGAAGTTGGGTTTCCAGGCGCGTTGCACCTCAGACGCGTAGGCAGGCTTTGTGACATGCCCACGTTGAATTTTTTAAAAGACGAAGCAAGAGAGAACGTGGTTATGAAATGCTCAGTTCTATCAGTTTTGAAACAAGTGCCCAGGAGCGCGAGCACAGCCACTTGCTCCAGGAGGACGGCGATCCCACCAGAGGGCAGCAGGCAGGAACCGTCACTCTGGTCCAGGCAGATTTTTTATTTCAGCAAAAGTACACTGCTTTTTATTTCAGCTGGTAAACTATTTTCCCTAAGTAAACCAACCAACCAAATTAAAAACATGTCAGCCACTCTGACAGTAACTTTACAGTTTGACAACACACGGGATTTTCAATTTGCAGTTCAATATAGGTAAACTTGGTCAGAACAAAAGCCTAAGCATGCAGCCCCTTCACTAAGATGTGTATAGTGGTGCACAATATTGCTTTTTCTATGTCATAGTGAAATAGACATATTCTAAAGCTGGTAATTATTTTATGTTACGATAATAGAATACACTGTAGCCTTAAAAGAGAATGAAATTAATTAAAAGGCCACCCACACTAACCAGAAGTAAATTAATATACCTGCTCTCAATTACATTTCAATGTTAAGATCAAACGAATATTCTAAAAGGATACCTGCCACTTTCTTCTGGAAGTAAAACCATATTGCAAGAATTCATATAGGAAAAACTCTCAAAAACACACGACTGCAGTACCTAACATAAGTATCGAGAAAGTAAAGTAACAGATATTCTGGATCTTACATTTGCAGATAATTAGGTATAAATTGCTGTGTTTTGTCGGTGACTCAGAGTAAATAAAATACATGTAGTTATATATGTCTGCTTACTGCATATATCATTCTATGTATTGCACAAATTAGATTCGGATTTTTGTAAAAAATATTTAAAAATAATTGTCTTTACTCTCAGATGAGATTCAGCGAATGTATGCCACTGCATCTGTGTGCAGCAGCACTGGTCTCAGCAGCTATCCAGTGGAAGGCAGGGCGTGCCACCAAGAGATGCTTAAAAAATCTGGGCATTGTAACATAGCATACAGAAGAAATTGAGGAATATCAGTAACTTGCCATGCTGTACTTTCTACAGTATTTTAAAAGCAGACTTTGAAAGTGCTATTTATATCAAATACAGAACTATTTTAAGACATCTTTCTACTTTCCAGCTGATACTACTTTGGTTTTAGACAAAGAAAAATACATTCGCACGGAAATCAATCCTGGGCCTCTTTTTATTAAAGGCAACCAGCAGCTGAAGAATAGGAATGCAAGACTTGTACTAAATTATATGGTAGTTTCGTGATATTTCAGCTAGGAGCTGAACTCAAACTGTGGTGATCTAAAGCAGATTTGACCTGCGTTCCCAGGCACACATTAATCCTTTGACATTACAGTTTATAGATACAGGATTAGTTGCTTGGAGAGCTGTACTAACCACTGGGGGAAGTTGCTAAACCTTGGAGGAAAAAGGACAAACCAAGAAAGCTGTTACAATGTCCCGTGCATTCCTGCATTTTTTTAATGACACACAAATTTAAAAGATGGTGGTAAGATGGAGGATAATTTTATTTAATTTCTTTCTTTTTTTAATCTTTTGCAGACAATAATAGAGAAATGTAAAATTCACATTTTTCAAACACTTATCAACTATTTCTTAGTTTACTGCTAGATTCCTGAGCCAGGATTTTGAAATGTGCATTTGACTGCAGAATTGCTTAAAGATGTAGTTCAACTTCTTTGCAACGCAACTGCAGATACAACAGATTTAACATATTTTATTCTCAACAGATTTAACATATTTTATTCTAATGACACACATGCTCATAAAAAAAGCATGTTATGTTTGTGTCTTCAAATAAGTGAAGTAGAAATATACAGGTAAAATGAAGGAAATTAATGAGATTCAAATGCTCAACAACAGTTATATAACTTTTTTACTTTTCAAATGGCATGATCTTATCTATATGTAATTTACACTAGCTGAAATCAAGTAGATGGCAGAGAATTATATTCAAGTTACAACTTTCAGAATTATTAGAAGACCAGTCATCATAAGCACCAGGTATCGTCACACCTATGAATGCCACAGTATATACCATTAAGTAGTCTGTAAAGGTTAATGACCCCTTTATTTATAGAAACCCTTCTCATACTTAATGATAGAAGTTTCTTGTGATATATTACACATAACTAGAGAGAGAAATCCAGATTCACCTGGTTAAAATTAGCCCCAAAGTCCAGCGATTTTTATTGGTTAAGCACATGGGAAGGCAGAGAGCTGGGCAGCTAGAGACAGTAGTCACAGAGACTCAAGCAGGTCTGGGGACTACTGGAAGTTGGCCAGCGAATCTACTGAAGGCAAACACGCTCTGTGCCCAGGAGTCGCTGAGAGCTGTGAGTCGTATCACCTACCCTTGCTGTGCTTTCGTCAACCTGCTAAAAATAGTACATATATTCTTACATCATACTGGAATTGTCACTGTTTATTGTTGTGACAATAAACAGTATTTTAAAAACTGTCATTCAACTTATTTAACAATTATTTATTTAACATGCTATTAAATTGCAAGATTTCAACACTCAGGATGATGCATACATTAAAGTTTAACGTGTAAGGCATAGATGTTCTTTGGGTTAGTCACCACTCAGCTGCTTCTACTTTCATCATTAATTTTTAACTCTTTCAATTAAATAGGGCTCAAGACCTGAATGGTTCAAGGAACTGTAATATGATGCAGTGTCTCAGAAGTTTTATGTCTTGTTAACAACAAAAAGCTAACGTTATCTGCAAGCTCTTCACATAATTCGATGTGGGTGCCAAGGCAGCTCCTAGTCCCTAGTCAAGTGGTATATGTATCACTGAAAAACGAATGGGGCATGGCCTGAGCACGTGTCCAGAGGACAAACCACCCGAGAAGCCCAATGTGTTCTGCCCATTATTCCTTCAACACACACCACAGCAGGAAGGTGTGGGGACTTCTGGAGTTTCACTTTTGTCACTTTTTATATACTTTGGTATCTAGAGTGATCAGTCGGTCAACTTCAGGTATGTATGACCTGCACAGTAAATTTTACAACACAGAAGGAAGAGAAACTACTTATTTCACAGGAAAAGTGAGCCCTCAAAGCAAAGAATATTAAATGCCCATTCCCCAAAACCATGGCACTGACCCAGCTTTGTTTAGGCAGGATCCCTAAATGAATATGATTCACTTCATGTGATCACTGCTTCATATAAATATTAAAGAATAAAACAAAGGCTTCCTCCAAGCTACCTACATAAAGGACACATACATTGCTGTACATCTGGGCTTTCTATTCAGCTTTTAGTATTTCTAAAACAAGATGACAAGGTGACAACTGAGCACCTTCAAGTCTTCACTGGATAATGGTTACGTCAACATTTTTTGGATTTGCAGAAACAGTTGCAAGTTTTATTTTTTTGATTAAAATGAGAACAGAGTACAAAAAGCCAAATGCTTACATTTACAACAAATTGTTGTTTATCACTGCACAATTTAATAGTCTCAGCTACACCAGCAAAGGATTTTTTGTAAAATATTTAAATGGTTTCTTTATAAAAACACTAAAAGTATGGAAATCAGATCAAGCTAAAAAACCCCCACAGTAATATTTTTCATTAGTGCCTTCTACTGAAAGAGTTTAAATATATTCATCAGCTACAATTCGAAGTTTGAGCGGGTAATACTACTTGTTACAGGGACTGGTAAACAACAGTACTGAGGACGTAACACCACGCTTAAAAACTGGATGCCACTTACAACCAGTATTCAAAAAAGTGACTCGATTTTCAGAGCGGTTAACTCCTGTGATGCCAATGAGAAGAGCTCAATACTTTTGAAATTAGGCAGTTCTGATTACGCACAAGACATGCTGGTTACAGATTCAGGACCTCAGGTGTGTACCGTCCTGAGCTCACGCAGCTGAGGGCCTGGAGGGAGCCGTCACACTGTGCCGCTTGCTCTTAATACAGAGTGACATTTTGCTAAGAAAAACAAAACGGGAGAGAAAAGCTGGCAGGACATGAAAAGGCAGATGCTGACTGACAGAAAGGAGCAGGAGCCATTTTAAAGATCTGTTTCAGAAGAGACCCCAAGTAGGTGGATTCATTAATTACAGCCAGGCTTTCTCAGTCCTGTACTTTGGCTCTCAACGTCCCTGCCCACGACACCTCACAGGCACATTGAGATTTCTCTACTGAAGTTCTAAACCAACAAGACTCTGGTCCACTGAAGAAAATACCAGAAAGTGAAACTTCCTCAGAAATAACCCGCTGGTTCACTCTGCTTTAATGACAGAAGCAGCGGTCGCTGGAGGCTCACGTTGACTTTTCAGCGGGGAAGGGGTTTGGAAATTCTTCGCTCCTGTTGCATAATCTGTTCTTAATCACCAAGGGGGCAGAAACAGTTAACATAATAACCACCAACAAAAAGAAGATAAGGCTCAGGTCCCATGCCGGTTATGCAACTTGGAGCCCATGAGGAACTCCAGAGATGAATCAGCGTGCAGAAGCAAGGAAGCAATCTATTATGTTTTATAACTGACCCATCGCACGCCCGATGCTCAGTAACGGAGCATCCAAGCACAGTTCTGCCGCTCGCCCACAGACCCCGCAGCCAAACACCCCCGCACCGCAGCAACAGCACCACTACGTGCACGACTTCAAATCACACGGCTGGAAAGAAAACAAGCACGGAAGTTTTACTTAAAATTCCTTCAAAACCCTACAAAAAGGAAAAGCTGTTTCTCTGTCAAAAGTAACACTTCTTTGATATATATTAGTTCATCCCATATATTAGTTTGTTATTCCTCTGTTGTGTTGGCAGAGGAAAAGCTATTATCTGTCAGGTGAAACCTAGTAAATTTTTCAAAGATAACATAATGATGCACTTAATGGTAATCTACAGTCTACCCTTGACACGGAATGCCACATTAATCACAATTTCTTTACTCGGTATGCAGAAACCTGCAGGCAAAACAATGAGGGTCAGGGAAGTATTCCCTGCTTCATTACCACAGCTGTGCTGAGCAGATTTCCAAGAAAACACATAGGACAAACCAGACAGCATTGGCTTGGGCTTTCCTCTCACCAGAGCGGGACTTTCTGTACATGCCCGTTCACTTTGCTCAGTCATGAATTATACATAATACAGTATAGTGTAGTATAGTATAATGTAATACACTACAATACAATATAATATATATAATATAGAGTTATATTTTAAAATCTTGAATAATTTCTTCTTCAACTGTTCAAGATGCCATTTGGTTTGATGAATCGGCAAACTGTCTGTCACAGCTCAGTATCAACAAACCCACATGATTCCATGACAGCAAAAGAACTAAAGAATCAACTCAAGTGACAAAAAAATTATTTCACTCCTGCTGTGAAGTAAGAAGATACTGCGTGCACTTTCTTCTATTTTACGTTATGGATCTCCTGTGATCCTAAACGAATGTTTGGGCATAGTAAATGGGAACAGACAAACACAGTTAATAGAAAATCTTATAATTGAAAATTTCAAAGTGCTTTATAAGAATTAAGTCCCACAGAGAAGTCTTACCATACTTATTTTATGGATCAATAAATGGAAATTCAGGAAGTTACATGACTTATTTCTATTACTTTTTAGTCAGGCAAAGTCTGCATTTGCACTAAAGGACCCTGACATTAGTCTGCTTAGAAATCAGAAACCTATTATGTATTTGGTTAATGTTTGCAGTTCGGGTCTTCAAATTGACATACACATTGTGAAAGTAGAAAGACTTAAAACAACTGTGTGGTAATTCACAATCCTCTGGTCTAACCAAAGCTTACTTTTCTGGGTAACCAAACTATTTCTGTAAAAAAAGTGGTAGAAAAAAACCACCAACCAACACTTTGTAGAAAAGTTTGCATTTTTTTACGATGAACGTGATGGAGGCTTAGTTCGTTAGTGCTTGCTTAGTTCAAGAGAGTCTTCTGTTACCATCTTCTACAGCCCCCTCCCAACATACTGCTGTGAGGCAGGGGCACGTGCACTTGATTTCACACTTTCAACTTAATTTTTCTACATTTCCTATTTATTAGTGCCCAAATTTTCACTTTGGCACCAGATTAATTTAATTTTCTATGTTCCTTTCATTCCAGACTTCTCATTGTTACGTATAATGTATGAGACTAAGTGACAGAAAGAGGGATTTTTTTTTAATTTTCTAAGAAAACCCTTTGTATATGAGGAGCATAATTTGCTCCCTGCAGAGCTTAATTTGTTGTCCAAACAAAAGCACAGCTAGTGTATGCAACTCTGTGAACGTGCTGTTAAAATTCTAAATAATACACTTCAATTTTCTCTGATGGGCTGAAGGAACTCTTGCCCCCTAGGAGAAGCAAACTTTTCGAGTGCCGCTAACAGCATCACGGCAATGTCTGCCAGCTCAGATTTACTAAGGGGTATTTGAGTTTTCATCATTTGAGAACAGATTGGATCAAGACTCTGGATCACAGGACTTTCTGCTAGAGTTTTCATAGGCATACTGAGGATCCAGATAGGGATCGAGTTCTTTAAGGGAACCAACGTGCACAGGGCTGTGAAGGCATGTGGAGAATGCGCAGACGTTCACAGGCAGAATTGGTCTCACAGTATCTGAAGAAATTAGGGTTCAGTTGAGCAGAACTACTTAATGCCATCTTTAAGCATACAACGATCCAGCCAGCTTTTTTATGTAGGTGAGACCACAGCAGCATAAATGCAACAGGGTAAAGATGAACATTATTTGAACATTATTTAAAAAGTCAGGATTTTTTTTTTTGCTTTTACACAGACATATATGAAAACATTAGTCCCAAAGATACAAAACATTAGTATGTAAATATCAAATGTACTTTTAAGAACTAAGCATAAAAGCATGCAAGCAGTCTGTAAGATTCATTTACCAAATAAATTTCAGATTTAATCTTGCTTGACAACTCCTGAGCAGTTGCCTCTAAGGCGTCAGGTCTAGGTATTGCCTTAGGCATATGCCAAGTCCAACACATGTGTGTGCACACGCACGCGTACACGTACACGTACCGCCCAGGTACACGCTTCTAACTCTTTGTTAAATAAATATAGCAAAACCTAGAGATCGCCATCCAGTACACTGGTTACATGAATATTAATGACATCTTAGACTAAAAGAGCAAATTCATAATTAAACACAGTGAAGTAGGCTCATATGCACAGAGCTGAGCTATGGCCAGAACAGGAGTATGACAAAGTTTTCTTTATGGTATCAGTACAGAAATAACCTAAGCTTTATCATATCAGAGGCACTGATTATTGACTATCCCATGTGATTTTTCACTTGTATGCCTTCTGTAACTAGAAAGAGGTGAAACTAGTAGAAAAATTTTTATCACCTATGCTTATTGCTTCCAGTTTGCATCATAGCCTCCATAATGGTAAACTAAACTTGGCTAGGACCTAGACTCAAGCACCAAAACTTTTCACTATGTCCTCTAGAATGACTTTGGCCCAAACCAGCCAGCATGTTCCCAGACGATGTCTGGGCACAGCGTAGAAAATAGCGCAGAGCAGGAACTGTTATTAATAGAAGATGTGTGTGAAACAATCATGTTTGGGGCTAGGGGGAAAGGAGGAGGATTCACTATTGGAATATAAGCTGTATTTTGCCACTTGCTGTGAAGAGTCACAAGATGGGCCCTGGTTTGTTTTATACAGAAAAATAATTTAAATACTAGTTTTAGTGTATCTACCTCTCTTAGTCAGAAATACCTCAAACTGTTCAGAGGGATTTAATAATTGATTTTGTCTCAGTGAGCTTCTAAGCACGCTGTATGTCATCCCTGGCAATTATATACAGATCCTCCCTTCTGTTATCAAGAGATCATTCATCAGCTGCTCAGCAAGGAAAGAACGACGAGTCACTAACTCTGTATGTCTTTACATACATACAGGTTAATGAAAACTGCTGAAATCGCACCATGAAACAGTGGGAAAAAGAATGAGAATAAACCTTTGCCCTTTTCAGAGTTCATTTTGGCTGTTTCATCAAGTTCACTACTGGCCCTTAACTGAGGTGCCCAAGTTAGGAGTTAAATTACCCACGACTCTCAACTGAAGTCAGTCATGGACAGATACTCAGAAGACACCACATGAACTGAAAACACTTTCTAGTAGAGTCTTCTACCTCTCACTAACCATACAGAGGATCTAAGACTTCTAATCAGAAGCAGCAGAGCATACTTCTCAATAAGCACTTTTTAGGGGAGCAAATGTTACTAATAAAACAGTATTTGAGTAAGTGTTCTCTGAAAAGGTCCGTTCATAGCAGTGTACCATTTCCAGCACTGAAAACACTGTAAATATGCTGGTGCCACTTAATATTGCAATGTATGAGGACTGGAATTTAGTATTTACTTCTGTAAAAGCTGCAGGTGTGAAGTAATTCCCAGGTTCTGGTCTTGAATGATTCAGAATTACTAAATATCACTTCATACTACATGCATAGTGTCTATAAAGTGCATGCCAAGACAATAAATGCAGGTCAGCCCCATTAACATCCGTGCATGATGTCTGCAATTGCATTGTGTTTCATTTTCACCTCTGTGCAGTCTTTCAGTTCTAGACTTCCTCTGCCACTGAAGCAGATGAGCTATATCAAAACTTTCACTGATATACAGAAAAAGTTGTATACTGCTTTTCTATTACTTTTTAGTCAGGCAAAGTCTGCATTTGCACTAAAGGACCTTGACATTTGTCTGCTTAGAAATCAGAAACCTGTTATGTATTTGGTTAATGTTTGCAGATCGGGTCTTCAAATTACAGATAGGCAGCAGCAGAAGAGAAGCTAGAGCTATTTCATAATGACTGTCACTACCTCTCTTTTGTAGCTAGATTGCAGTTTCCAATGAATGTAGTGCTTCAGTACATGCCAAACCAGCTTTCTGAGATCCAGCCATGGTACCTGCTTCAGGATGCTTAAGGCAATTTTTCCAAGCAGAAGCACAGAAAAAAACCCAAAAAACCAAGCCCCAAACCAACCCAAAATTGGAAAGAAGTATAATAATGAGGTTCTCTTAAGTTAAATTTAGTACTTTAATTATTCAGCTCACAGAACCAACTCAGAAGCTACTACTGTTTAAATATGCCCCGGAAAAATAATCTAAAGCATGAACAAGTGGGAAAAAACCTGGTAAGTAAAAGAGCTGAAAGGACACATTGGAAATGGTGAACAGCAAATGATAAGCAAGTTTGCAATATGATACGGCGCAGAAAGCAAGCAATAGAGAAGCTCTGCAAGGTAACGTTACGTATAGTGAGGAAACACACCACAAATGCCAGAAGAAGCTTTGTCTCCTTGGGAAACAATGCAGATTGCATTCTGTGCTGTACATCTTAAAAGGGAAGATTTCAACCAAAAGCCAGCCACAAATACAGCATAAAATTAATGAAGGGCTTGGATGAGAAAATTTCTGAAGGAATTTATATATATAGAGAGGAATATGATTAGCTTAGTGAATGGGAGCAAAAAGGCAACGGGGCGGAGAACCATAACTCCACAAATTTTTAAGGGCTGTAACTGCAAAGGATGCGAAATAATATTTTGGATGGGACAAGTGACATAAGTAGATGTGACGGAAAGAAATTAAAAAATTCAAATGTTAAAGCAGGTATCAGAAATCTGTGTTGACATCAACATCTATGCTGCACCAAGCTATCAGTTCCCAACTGTAGAACCGTTACCAACAGGAACGGTGCAACAGAGAGAAATGTCACCTTACATGGATGTGACAGACACTCTCAATTTCCAAAACCACAACATTGTATCAGGAAGCTGTAAAAAAGTTAACATAAGGCCTGATAATGTTTTTTATACATTCACTTCTCTCATGCAACTACATTGTCCTAGGACAACTGCATATTACATTCACTGACTAAACTAATAAGCCAGGAAGAATGGAAAATAAATGCATTGACTTAAAATGTTTGGGGTTTTTTCCCTTCTTTCCCTTCTTTTTTCTAAATGGTTACCACGTTTAAAAAAAAAACAGAAATAAAATTAAAGCATGTTTCAGTTACACAGCAAGCTGGCAGAATCTTTGCAGAGTAGTTACGCCCAGGAAAGAAACATACCCTTTCAGGAGGGAAAAAACAATTAAAGGTTATTTGCAAAGTTTTTACCCTCCTCCAAAAAATCAGAATGAAACATGAGGTTTAGAACACTACAGAAAAAATATTTCATTCTATTCAAACAACACTGTTAACAAAATAAGACTTGTTAACACTCCAGCACAAGACTGATCACTAAACCCAGTCCACAAGCATTCTGCATTTCCTTCCCATGAAACTATAAGAAATCCTCCAGCACCCAATGACATGCTTTATGATGCCTTGGAAAAAGATCCAAACCCCCAAAACCAAGGATCCAGCACAGGATGAGAAGATGGCAGACTCACAGCACTACCACTGGCATGGGCCCTCTTTTCTGATATGGAACTCATTAAATTAAAATTAATTAATTAAAATTAAAAAAGGATTTTTTTTTCAGGCAACAGAAAATGCTACCACAAAACCCCACAGAGATCAGTGCTGATGGAGAATTGCTTTGTAATTTCAAATCTTTGATGAATTTTGTTGTGAGCATGTAAACAAGACACACCAGTTTCCATCTACAAGGTTTTCAGTATTATGAAGAACACTGTACATAATGTGTCAACCTTTGGCCCACCTTTGTCAACCTGTGGTCAATCTTTACTGCTTCCAAGGAAGGCAACTGGGGCCACAGAAGCTATACCTCAAGTCAGGGCAAGTAATATTTCTTGGATAACTATGGGAAAGTCCACAAACAGGAGTTTAGGTACTGAAATAGAAGACATACTTTATACTAATATTTACAATTTCATACATATATAAATATGAATGACGTTTACAATATACAACTTCAATATATGAACTTACATAATTATTCATGGTGCAAAAACTACAGCAGCCATAACAAACGTACCCTCCTACCTTTTTTTACAGACCTGTCCATTAACTACTCAGATTCACTAAAAACAGTACCGTTTTCTTCCTGTTACTTATTTGGATGGTTACTTCAGATTCAATACTTCTGTGTCCAGAAATCAGTTTCAAATTTATGAATTTATTTCTATCTATTTGATCCTATATAAGTATTTTATTCTAATATAACATAATAGAAAATTGCATAACAATTCTATTTTTCGCTGTATTTACTCCTTGTAATGTTTATAGAAGGCACTCATATACACATTCTCTGTTTAATGAGGTTAAATGAGCCAAGATATCCTGAGCTCCTCCCATAATTTAGGTTCCTTATTAACTTCCTAGGCTTTCCCTCTACTTATTTCAGTCTGAATTCCTCGTTCTGGAACACACCTGCCTTGTATGATAGTACTTATGCTTCTCTGTCCTATAAACCATGTTATGCCGAGCTAAAATGCATAAGTTCTCTCCATGGTAACATATGTCGTTCACCTTCACAAGAGCACTGATGGAGGGAGACCCTTAGCCCTTTCCTGTATACTTTGTTACTCCACACACGCCGCGAGAAAAGCCAGCTTTTCTTAAACCATATCTCTGCAAATATGACTCATGAGATGTATAAGAAACTACGTACAGAGAATATGAAGATAACATTTTTAAGTCCCTCTCCTGCACACCCAGACTTTTAATTCTTACAATATGTGTACAACAGACAAGGCTGCCTCCTTCAAGTGCTCTGCTGACGTGCTTGTCTTCTCAACCTTCTCACTCTTGTTCCTTGGCCAGACTGTCACCCCAAGGTCAAACAAGAGCACAGTCAGCAAGAGCTGAGGCAGCGGAGAAGTGGAGCCAAGCTCCAATCACTGTCTCCTCTACAGATCTGCAAAGTAACTAGAAATTCATAACATACTTCTAACAAACAATATTGCCTCAATATTGTGTTGCATCACATCCTGAGCTCAGGTTGGCTGTGTGACAAGGGCCATTTTTTCTGTTTATCTTTGTCTGATGGCAGGGTTGTCTCTGCCTCCTGGCATCTGATGTACTCTCCTTTGTCCATACTTAACTTCATGGTTTTAGTTAAAATTAATTATAGCATAGTCTAATAGATTGGGATAATCAATTCAGTTAATTCTTATTCTGGATTTGAACAAATCAGGCAAAATGAGAATTATCAAAGTGTGTGAGAGAGAGACCACTCTCGTTTCTTTGTGACCGCAGGCACAACCCATGCAGACCCCTTCTCACCTCTATAAAAATTCATGACTATTACTGACCTTAAGGGAGCTGGTCAACTTAGATATGCCTCCATCACTTCAAATTACAAAAGAGAGAACTTTGGAGACTACAACAGGCTGGATTCAGGGTAATATAAATTCAAACAACCATATATCCAATGTTTTTAGCTATTTCTGCTTGGACATACACAGAAAGTATCAGCTGTATCAGTTCTTCAGGGAACAGTATACATACATACATACTTCCTTCCACATTCCACAGAAGGTTTCTCTAAGAAACAACATACATACGAATCTTCCTGAAAACCTCAGAAATGCACTGTTTCCAAACAACTCAACAGCATGAACTTCCTTCAAGATACAGGGTAATGAAAGATACAGGACACACTGATACTCATCTTGCGAAGTTGTGCATAATCTTCACAACTTCACAGTATTCTACTGTGGTGTTAACTGTTGCAAAATATAAGGTCATACTAAGATTTATTTTTTTTTAAAGGGAAGATTAACCAGGTGTATGGACAATGCTGTTCTCAGCGATATTAGACAAAGTCGCTATCTGTAAATGGCACACAAATATATGTGAGCCAAGCAACAGTTAATGAAATTTAAGGGGAAACTTCCTTTTTGTGTATGCTAGTTCATAATTTCCCAACCATCAGTTTTCTTGTACCTTCCTTCTGAAGTAGTCAAATGTAATACAATGGATCACAATAAACTGAATTTTTATCTTTCCCCACTCTACAGGCTCATTCACGATGCCAAATCTTTTCCTTATTTTTCATGACTTAATCAGAGAAATATTATTAAAAAAAAACAACTTAAGGAGCATTTCCTCCTTTCATACTCTGCCTATGGTATATTCTCTGCCTGAGGTACGTTACCATTTCTGGGACAAGTTAGTTGAAGGCATTCTTTTAGCTGTAACATACACCAGCTACAAATAGCCATTCTGTTCCTCACTAATGAAATGCAGAAGCAAAACTAATATACTGAAGCACCTCGTAGGCAGTTAACCTGTGCTGTACTTTTACAGACTATCCTGGAAAAAAGAAGACAGGAATAGCTTAAGTTATAAGTAGATGTTAACTTTTAGCTGATGCTATTCAAAGACAGGAAAAACAGAAAAACTCAACTTCCCAGGTGATGGAAAATGCCAGGACTCCCTTGTGTGAACCAACAGAACTATGACCAATTTTTGTCAGCAGCAGAGACTCCTTAACTCAACTGTGTATCTAGCACACCTTGACTTCTACTCTATGTGGTAAAAAGAAGAGAAGAATTTAGCAGAAAAAGCAATTAGTAGGATACCCTGAAAATAAAAGTTAATATACCTGTTCCAGCACCACTTTAAACATCATACTTTCTCCCAGTCTGTCCATCTATCACTCATACTAACTTACAGTTTCTTACACTCAATATATCCAATATTATCATGTAAGTTACCCCTCCTTCAACATCTGAATTTGATCCACTATGTTCAAATATATATATACCACACATTTTTCAAAAGAATGAAAACTTGGGTTTATTTTGTTACTGTTTTCTTTCAGCTTCTACCTGATGATATAAATAGCAGGCAATATTCTCATCTGTTTAAAATGCTTTACAGTGATCACAAGGTTTTTCCACGTCCTGGCACCTTCTTTATTTAACATACATTATCCAATTCTATTTGAAGTACATCTTTAATGCCCCAAGCCTCCAGTGCTTCCTGGCAGTTCCACTTGGATGGAAACAAAACTCAAGGACCAGCATTTTTTTTTAATGTATTTGTATTTCAAACTGTAGTCTTTTAGCGTAACGACGAATACAGTGCTAGCAACAATGATTACACCCTTAGGTATGTAGGCCTGAGGGTCATTTGCACCAAGGTGAGGTGTGACTAAATTTATGTCTACTTTAAAGCCACTTTCCACTGACTTAGCACAAATTTGATTCTGAGCCTTGTATGTTGGAATCCTGCATCCGAACTCACTGGACCAGCCATATGAAGAGTCCTTTTAAAATATGAACAATCAGGCTTCTACAGTATTAACTTCGCATGATGTTATTAGGTGTATACTAAAACTTGCTCTGCAGAGTTTAATTACAGAAGAACTAAAATGCAATGAAAATAACTCAGGATATATCTTTCAGTAGCAAAAAAGAGAGAGGCATGGAAATCTTGGTAGTATCTAACTTCAGCTGCTAAGAGTAAGAAATTACCTTTGCCAACAGTGGTCACAAGCAGAAAAACCGAAAAGGTAGAGCCCTAATGAGACTGCAGCGTGTCCAATATCCTACTGAATGCTTCTGGTCCTCTGTGATTCCACCTACTGTATGCCTGGGGGTGTGATCATGCTCCTGCTGAAACTAGTGGCAAAATTTCCATCAATATAATGGGCCTTAATTCTGCCCCATGAATAAATTCTGATTAAAGGATTTATTTTTCAGTTATTAAATATGAAAGTCTACAGTCTCACCAAAGACACAATATTCTCAGCTCTAGAGACCAAGATTCTCTTATTCTATTCTTGGATAGACAGATGAAGACCATGGCTGCAGTAAAACACTTATGGTAGTTACAGAATAGCCTCTTGGATTGCACAGTAAACCGAGACCTTTGATAATTCCCTTTGATATCAATATGCTTTCAATCACACCTTTCAAAAGGTTGTTAATATCCACAGTAATATGTGACTTCCAATGCCGAAACCTGTTTAATGGCAACAGGAGAGGGACCATCCATACCTCACCTTACAAGTGGGTCACAGCAAAGGAAAAAAAATTACCTGTTGTTTCACATTACTTGAAATATTTTCCAATAAGAAGTACTCCTAGAATTTTTCCAGATGAAGCCCAGAATTCTGCTAAACATACAAAAGAGTAGAACTCAGGAGTGTTCTCTACAGACACTACAAACTATTTCTCAACAGGTCAGCTCTACATACTGAACTATTTGCGAATTATTAAAAATATAAAAAATATTAAACACACAGACTGTTCATTACATTTACAAGTCTCACAGGGCTGAAATGCAAATTACTCTGTACTACAAATATTTGGGTAACTGAAGACTTGCCCAAAATGTTTGGAAAAAAAAAAAAAAAGAAAAAAAAAGAAAAAGCCTTTTTATGGGTTAAGGTAATAATGAGAAAACTGTTCTCCCAAAAATCTGTATCTTATTGTTGGACTGAAAATAGTTTAATAGAGAAAATATTCATTGACAGAGCAGTATTTTACATAGAGAATTAAGCCCCATCAAAGTGGGCAATATCATTCCATCTACAAGGGACGTGCCAAAGGAGACAGCCAAAATTTGCAACGGTGTGATAATACCGGCAGGGATGGATTTGTTGCTATTATGATTAAAGCATATAAACAGAAGAAGATTAGGAGGGGTGAGAGTGAAAAGAGAGGAAGAATAGTTTATTGGTTGGAAGAAGGGCAGGGAGAAGCTTATGTTGGAATGCAGTGTCACAGTTACACACCATAAAGCTTTCAGTTGCTCCCATTACATGAATGTCAGAACGCAGCTGCCACTTTCCAGGAGAAATTCTTTCCGTTTTCATTTTGGAAGTACAGGGTGGGATTTTTTTTTTCAGTGTAGCACTCCCATGAGATTACCGCATTGCATCTGCAGGTACTCTTACAGTACATGGACTGGTAAATGTGATCCTTGTAGACATGATCTGGGACACTTACCACTTACGATGAACCAGTAATAATGCCCTTAAAAGTGGAGAGACGGCTCAACAAAAACAAAGTATTAAGAATCAGATTTTCTGTTGTCTTGAACCAACTGCTTTCATAGCCATCAATGCACAGCCATAGCTACCAATAAATATCATTGACAATCCATTCAGTTTAAGGAAAAGTGGCTTAACAAGGTGAATGAGAAAATAGCCTTACTATTATAATCTGATTTTGCTGATGAAAAGGGAAGGCCATGATTTTCCATCAGAGCCTCGGGATCCTTGGATTTCTATTTTTAAGTGCTCCACTTAAGACATTTGGAAGGGGTATATTTCACCACTCACTGAAGTCAGCCCTCAAAAAGGCATCCAGTCAACCCAAGCCCATAGCCCTACTTGGCTAGAAGGGTTAGTAGACAGGTAAGGAAAGCTGACCTGGCATTTGACGTTGGAAGGAGTTCAGTCTATTACAATTTTAACCATTTTAAGTGGCTTATTTAACGATGTATGCTGGAGGAAGGAGAGCAGAACAAGTCCTGACTTGTGAGATCAGTGAAGAATAGAAGGATGAGTGAGCCAGCACGTATATACCGAGAAGAAACGGAACACAAAGCCGAACTTTGTAATTTTGTCAAAGGAAGAAAAGAAGCAAAGAATATTTGAGGTTCAAGATAGAACTTATATCCCAAACTCTTGTCAGGGTAACAGAAGAAGAGAATAAGAGAGAGGAGGGAGTAAGGAATTCTCTCAGTCAGCTCATTTTTCCATCCTTGCATAGACTTTCCCAGAACTGTAAGCATTTTAAATAATAAGGGAAAAATACAATATTCCTTCCTTTGCAATACTACAGACTGCTCCTAGCCTTAATTATTATGAGAAATGGAATGTAGGCAGGAATCTGCTAAAAGAGCAAAATTATCATATCTAATTTATCATGCAAATAAAACTGGTCATCGGGTAGGAAGGGTTTTAGTGCGACTGAGCAAAAGAATTTGAAGAATACCTTTCAATTGCCAATGCCAGATAAAAAGTCTGAACTCTGCCAGCCACCATTAAAGGTCACAATTCAAATTATATTTACTGAGATCTGGGTTTGGTACCCTTCCTTTCAGTTAAATACACTTACAGTAGTCATGCTGCTGTTTTAAAATAGAGTAGCAGAAAATCAATGTTTTCAAGAACAATTAAGACTCAGTGAATTCTACTCCTTATGCAGAATTATGCTTTGTTTTGGAATTTGAAATGGAGTGGAATGTTCTCACAATTTCCCAGTGACTAGAAATGTTGTAACGAAGTTATTAGAAGCATATTTTCATTAACATTAATTGAACTTTCTTACAGGACTCCAAAGGTAACAAGTTTATTAAATATATTTGTGGTTCCTGGACTTCCATTTAAATGTATACTTAACACTGAATTCCACATGAAAAGGCAAAATCCAATTATTTTTTTTCCCAAATGTCACAGTTAAGTAGATTTGTATCCAAACAATAGAAATCAAGCATTTCAAATATTTATACATCAAAATAAATGGAAAAGGAAGTGGACTTCTATTACATTTAATTCTGAAGATAACCTCAGTCACAAGAGTACAGAGGGTGATTCTTAAGAAGGAATCTAAGGCTTGATTTAGTTCTCTAAACACAGGTTTACAGTCAGTCAACACACACTCAGGTATCTGAAAAGATCCATCGTGGCATTGGCAAAAATTCCCCTAAAATAATCAGTAATCAAAGAAATATTAAAAAGACAGGGGAAAAAAAAAATTCGCCAGTAGTTATCTGAACTTAATTCAATAGTGTATTAGAAATGCCCTAAATGCAGTGAACGTGCAGTCTAAGCTCAGAGATCTGTGTCTTTTTCCAATTCCTTTCACTCCTGCAGTGTTCAAACAGGACACACCATTCTCAGTATAGAAACTAATGCAGAGGGATACATTTTTCCACTCTAGCTCTAAAGGAAGCATCCCTAGACTTCACTGTAAACCATGGGGAATGAACAAATTAACAATATGGCAGAGTAGGAAACATTTTTAATTACAACACTGTCCATTCTAAGTAACCTCTTCTAACTAGAAGATCCATGCCAAGTCCTTCCTCACTGCTTCAGTAACTATCATATACAATGAGAGGCAAGAGCTGATGAAGCAGTTCAACTTCTTTTTTGAGAGCTCAGGATTGCCAGTGAAATTACATTTTAATATAGACCTTCTAGGAACAGACACTGGTTACCAGAGTTATAGCCGTGCTCAAAGTTTAACTACATTTGCAAAGTCTATGTTCAAAAACTCCACAATGTCCCTTCACATACTCCTTTCAGGAACAATTCTTTAATGCCTTAATTGACTGCTTTCCCCTTTACTCAACTTTAAATTAGCATGAAAACTGCTGATTTCTGGCTCTATTGTCTTCTGTAAAAGCATATTAATTGCAGCAGAAGAACAAAACAAAACAAAGCTATGCGCGACATATCTTGATAGTGAATTTTGATTGTTTGATCCAACTCTCCAAAGAGATGAGTCTCTGATTTTTCAAGTGCTATGCATACACATCTGCAGACAGAATTGTAAAAGATCTCACCAGCCAGCATAAAAAGTTCTTTGGGAAACCTGGCTTTCCAAAGGGTGTTGAGCTCTTTTGAAAAACATATGCTATAAATCCTAATTGCTTTTGAAATTCACTTCTTGTTATAAGTTTATGATTCTCTCATTTTTATAGAATCATTTCACTTATTACAATATGAATCCAAATTTTTGGAGATTCAAAATAACTAGATTTTATGAACGAATCTGTAAAAATCCACAGTACTTAACAAATCCTGTTTTTCTGCCATTTACCATTCTAGCCATCTTTTTATTTTTATTCCTTCATTTCCTCTTCATTCTCATGTTTTACTTTGGATTCTTGATGAATGATCACAGATTCCACTTTTCAGTTTATTTTTCTTCCTTTTCTGTTTGTACATTTGGCTACTTTAATGTCTTCTAACTTCCTAGAAAAAATAATTTTTATAGCCTTATTTGAATTCTGACTACATACATCTGAAAAGAAATCAGATGTTTCATTAGCGGCAAAATAAACACAATGTTATTTAAAAAAAAATCAAGTCCCTTGAAACCAAAATTATCGTTCTCATGTTTTCCTACTTCGAATCATCACAGACCAAAATCTTGGTTTACATATTGTTTATCTATTCAACTAAGCAGTAAACCAAATACATTAAACAAGGTGACAGAGGTTGAAGTTTCAGTGAACATTATGAACAAAACACAATTTTCCTCAGAAAGTCTTGGGAATTAGTTTTTCCTCAGGCCTTCTTCTCACAGGCTTACGATCTAAACAAGCTATCTTAGGGCAATGTTATTATTGACTCTGAATCCTCACTCTTAAAAATGTGATCAATGTAAAAACAGATACTTGTATTCATATGCTCGGTAATTACGCTCTGACAGATATACTGCTGCTGCTTTTGTCAAGCCTGTCTTTTAATTGCACCAGACATCAATTTTAATTAAATTTGCACTTCTGCTTTTAATTAACCCTCAACTATTTACCAGTCTCATCTGATCTTCAGCATTTCTAGACTGTAAGTTTTCCTGACTCAGAAGAGTACTGAACTATATGTAATCCAGTAACTCCCATTAAGTTCTAGGACTGAGCAAGCGATACCTACCTGCTTCACCCACTTCAAAAACCACACAATGTATGCTATGTATACACATGGCAGCACTGTTCAGAATGCATAATTTGTTTTCAAAATACATATAAGCCAGTATTAAGAATGAATTTTATATGTATATATATTTCAAAAGAAATAATACTTCCTGTACCTTATCTTTCTGGTATCTCTGTTTTTAGGAGAGACATTTAGGAATCAAACGGTGAGACAAACTGACAGTGTAGAGCCTTTGGTCTATATTTTCGTAGATACAAAAAGAGTGGATTTAAAAATTAGTTTAATTTAATGTATATCCCTTTTTTTCCTATTCTTAAGACTGTCCTACTGCAATCTTCAAGCTTTTTGTTTTCTAAACTGAGTTTCTATATTGACACTTTTTGGTCTGATACTGAACCCAGCCAGGCAAATCAACAACTCAGCTACACCCCTTCAGGTGTTGACAATACGTTGAACTACAGCTTCCACGTGGCTAACATGAGCTGAGCCAGGGCATACAATATAACACAAGCAAGGCATAAAATACTAGTCAGCAGAATAAAATAAAGCAATTCAAGTCCAGGTTAATTTCAAAAAGCTTTCTTTCGACCAGATAATCAGGCATGAGCTTTGGCCAAGCAGGCTGACAAGTACCATAAGCCTCATCCCAACCTTCCATTCATGCTTCCTTGGTAAACACTAGGTTTTGCGTTAGAAGTTTAAGATCTCAACAGCAATGACACAGAAGATGTTGAAAAGGGCATAGTTCAACAGGTAATCCTCCTCAATTCCATTTGCAAATTTTACACGTTCCTAATCCTAAATGTTTGTGTTGCCAAAAAAATCCAGAATTTTATCATCTTATGTTGGTAACTTAAGTCTCACCTTTCACTGTTGCTTTCTGCCTACTTCTACAGTTACAAGTAAGAACAAGTCTGGATTGCAGACAGGACAGATATATAAAGTAGAGCTCTCTGGAAATCTCTTTTACTTTTTTAATATATCTCTCTCCTTTTTTTGGGGGGGGAACAACTTTAAAGCACAAATCCTGCTATCTCATTTTAGAGGAAATTGGACTGTTAACTAGCAGGCAGTTATACACTTTTGACCACAGCATACTTGGTCAACCTAAGAATCAGAAGGTGGCACCATGTGTCACACACTATGCAATGTATGATTAAAAGCTAATTTCTCTGCTTAAGACAAGAAAGCAGAAAACAGAAAACCAGACAGACACAAAGCAAAAATCAGGTATCTTCACAGCATGACTGAAGACTATTCTCAAATTGTTGATCACATTTCAGTTCCTGATTGGTTTAGTTATTTGCCAATAATTGATAGTTCATGCCACTTCTGCTTGAAGACAATTTTCCGTCGTAAAAATTATATTCTTAATGTGGAGAAAGATGCATGCCTCTCCCTGGTGAAAGCAAAAGACAAAAAATTTAACTCCTTATTTAATTTGCCCTCAGGCTTTTTACACCTGAAGATACATCACCTTCAACAGTTTATTTCTCATTACTTTTTAAGTTTCCTGAATTTTTTTTTGTATTCTTGAGATATTTCACATTCTTTGTCTTCTATATTACAAGGTGGGTTGTTTGTCTGTGAAAAGTAATTTCAGGCAGACCTATGCAGCACATGGCAATCTAGACAGTGCCTGTTCCTATTCACAAAGGCAGTGTCCAGTGAGGGTTATACAAAAAATCCCGTTTGCCTGTTGATTGCTGCATTTTCTTTACAGTTTACATTTTTTAAAGATTTTTTTTTTGTCAGGAAGGGTAGAAAAGAATATGACTGGGACCATTAGGATTAAAGTCTGTCATCAAGCCAGTGAAATAATGGTTGCAAGTGGTCTCTTGGGTGAGCTGACATTCTCAACCCCATTCCACAGTTATCAGCCTTTCACCAACAGCGTTCTGAATTTTTGTTGAGCTTTTAAATTCAGGCGGTAGCCTTCTATGAGTGTCTCAGTCAAAAGTCAGTATGTCTCTAACAAATCTTTGTTTGCCATGAACTCACCTACTATTGCTCCTTGCTTTGCAGCCTCCCACCCTAAAGAGAGAAGGTTTTATGTTTGTCTTAGTTTTCACATGAAGGTTGTTTTCATTTTTTCATTAAAAAAAAAATCTCTCTACAAATCTTTGTAGAAACTTCCTTAATGCTTCAAAGATACAGTATCTTATTTATTTTATTTGGTCAGGTTTAATAAATCAACTGCATTCCTTCTCACTTTTTCCACATAAGAGCGCTGCACGTTTGCATATGCACCAAGTTCATATTGCTTGGTTTACTGGCTATTCCACTAGATTTACTGATATTGCCTGAGGCGTCACTGAGAGAACATACTCATCAGAACTTTGTCATCTGTTGCAAGGTGGATTATGCAGGCTCTGCAATGTGTATTCCGTCAACTAAAACAAATTTTAGTCTAATTGTTGGCTCAGGCCACCTGTGCTTCCTTGTATATGCTCCCACAGACTTGCTGTCTATCAAGAACTTATAGAGAGCTGTCAAAAAAAAATAAAAATATATATAATAGAACTAGTCCGATTCAGTGACAAACCTAAAACATCCATAAGGTTAAATTAACACACACATCTCACTGAAGGCAGCTGTACACAGAGTCATGATTAAATCTGTGCAAAACTGTGTCAGTCTTTCTTTTTTTTCCCTCTCTCAACACTTAGAGGGGGAATGAAGGTGGGTATGTATCAGCGCAACGCTGTTTGCTTGGGTTTTTTTAATATGTAGTTCATTTATTCAGATGGATAGACTGAAGAAGAAAAATACATCAGAATCAGTTTAGTTTTATATCACGGCCTAGAAATTCGCAGCTCTCTTCACAAGACACGCATTTATTTGAAATGTGTACCAATTCCCTTGTGAGATCTGCTAAATAGAGCCATCTATTTTTTTCCTGCATAATAATTCTGCAAATGTTGTCACTGGGTTTGTGTTACTGTAAGTCTTTTACCCATTTTAGTTTTTATGGGGATTTTTTGCACTTTATCATTTAAGCCTGCAAGTAACATGAAATTCATATAAAAATAGTGTTTCTCCATTCTGTTTCTCCAGATCACGATCCCTACTGCTAGACATAACCACATAACCATATTCCATCCATCACTGCAAACCATTAAGGAACCAAGAGCAAACAGTTCTCAGGAAGGACAAATCAAAACAAGGCTGCATAAACCAAGGACATTTATTCACGCTTCTACTGTGCTGTTGGTTACACTGCAACCTGGCACACAGGTATACAAAGTATAATCCTCTACATGAGAGAAGACATCATGTCTCTTCAGAAGTTTTCTGGCTATTTTTCTATTTTATGCAGTCTCACTGTACTTTTCAAAAGATCCGAGATAAGCTTAGTTTTGTAAAAGAACATTCAAGGTGATAAAAAATGTATTTGTTCACAAAGCATATTTTAAACTTTATAATCATCAGTGAGATCATCAGAAGTTAATTTACCTACAGAACACCTATGTAAACTGACTTTGTTTAAAGTACTGTGACATCTAATTTAGGTAATCAACATTTGAATTAGATGCTATTATGTTAAATAAAAATTTCAAAAATGGAATAAAAATTTATATTCCTGTTTATCTCAGGTGTGTTTATATTTTTATTTTCCTTCTACTTCCAAAACGCACTAGAACTTCTAAGGACGTCAGAACCTGCTAAATTAGTGTCCTTTCAGAAGATATTTTCTGTAATGACACCACCAGTCTTGGATTACATATATAGGTTCTTGTCTCAGCAACACAGAAACTGAACAAATGCCATTACCTTCATACAGTCTTTCCCTCATCCATTCATGCTGCTGAAAAGATCCCCTTATTATCTCAAAGGTCAGACATGCTTAGTAGTTCCTGTACTGATAAAAAAATCTCCCTCTTTTAATCTCAGTCTCGTAGTCCCTGTGGATTTTCACATTCTAAATAATTTTGTTTTCTTGTAGAAATACCCGTATTTAAAAACATGGTGACTTTTCTCTTTCCTAACATTACAAAAGCATTTCCCAAATTCATAATCAAGCTTTCAACACAACTGAAACTAAACTATTAACATAAAGGGTCATTGCACTGAATTCTGTATCACAATAAATCAATTAGTAGAGGAATTCTGAAGTTTCTCTCTCTTACAGCCTAACTCTACTTTCGCTAAAGTTAGGGGAAGCTTTCCAAGTACTTCAACAGAAAGGAACTAAGTGTCAACCAGAGACAAAAGAACCAACTTGATTTAAGGCAGAAAGGCAACAGTGAGAGAATCTAATATTTGTCCAAATGAGATTTTAAGCCATTACAAAACTTACATCTCCTTCTGCCCTCCCCATAAGTAACTATTCTCATCACACAAAAAGATGTGAAAAATAACTCAATTTAGCAGGTGGGATCTTTTTGCTACGATGGCCAATTATGCATCTGCCAACAGTGGCAAAATAAAATTCTCTCCTTGTCCAGTTCAGCTCTTGGGAGAACTAAAAGCTTAAAAAAAGGAAAAAAAAAAAAAAAAAAAAAAGACATCTACTTGAAGCTTCTGTCTCTGGGAAGCTGCATTTCAAAAAGAGGATTAGCTCTGCCAGTAAATTTTGGAAAAGCTTTGATAACTTACAAAACTGATGTTGACCAACGGGCTTGGTAAATTAAAGCCTTAGTAAAGAATATCTAAACACGGAAACAGTCCTGAATAACTTCATGTGTGAAGACTCTTGTCCAGAATGAATCTAAAATACATTTGAAACCATTATCTTAAGTTATTTTGAAAATAGATTAAGCTATATCCGAAAAAGACATTTGGTTTAGAATCAGAATGTTTTACACGACTTATTCAGGAATAGCTGATTTGCTTTACACTTCATATTCTGTCTTACTGCAAAAAAAAGTATTTATGGATAGATGTTCACACATTGTTGAGAGAGATTTCTTTCATTTCTTCTGTAATTATTTATTGCATTTTATGTTGCATACAAAGACATGTTGTAATGAAAACTATTGCCATTTTTCACTGTTTTAGTAAAGCTTCTTTTAAAACAAACTACTTCTACATATACAGGTAATTTCTCACACAAACTGAAAAAAAGAAATTCCCTGGCCAAGAGACAGTAAGTGAAGAGCGTTTCTGAAATTTCATATCCCAATCAATGTCTTTGTCAGAAAGGCCATGTGCAGAGATGTCTGCTCCCACTAAGATGTGCTGCAAAGGGCTGCAGGTAATTGGGAAGAAGCAGATTTCCAGACAATAGGAAAAAAAAAAAGCTAACAGAGTCGTGACATCTGTCATTCTGTTGTGTACCTGTAGGCCATCAATGTTTCCAAGCAAGCTGTTCACAACAGATGGAACGTGGCCTTTTGGTTCAAGTATGAAACCACAAAATGAGGACTACATATGTCACATTAAAGGTGTTATTTAGGGGAGCACCAAGGGTAATAAAAGACCCCATTACTAACAATGCAACAACAGAAACTTTGGAATGACAGAAGACTAATCTGTTATCAGCTACATTTAAAAAAGAATGACAAAATATATTTCTGCCTTTTTCTAACACTAGAAGCAACAACAATAATGTTTTCTAGGTGAAAGCTCCTTCGCTTCTTTAACAAAATATTTTGAAAAACTTAAAAAAAGAAGAAATAAAACTACCAGGCACATATGGGAGCATCATCTAAAATAACTATATTCAAAAAGCTCCAACAAAATGCTTCCCATTGAGGTCATTCAATCCTTGTGACCACTAATAATACTAATAATGGGTGAGAGAAACATTTTTCTATGGATTAGAAACTGGCTAAACAGACAGAAAATGAACAGCAGTGATATATAGCCAATTTCAGTAACCCAAAAGGTTAGCAAAAAGTGCCCAGTACCTCCTGTTAGGCACGTGTAATTTATTTATAAAAGGGAATGAATAGCACCAATACTTTACACATCATAAAATAATTTAGAATAGTCAGCAATGAAGAAATGTTTGCTTAACTCAAGAAAGCTTGGTTAGTGGACAGCCTCCTGATGGGTAAAAGTCAGTACTGATTTATGAAGAATAAGACACATTGCAGAAACCTAAGCTACATACATTACCAGATCCTGAACAAGTTGTAGCTCCTCAAGTGAAAGACCTGAATGCAATTTGTATATGGAAAAAAGAAAAAACATGAAAATATGGTTATGCTACTGTATAAATTTGTGGAATCATTAAATGCCAACTATGTTATTTTGTTACACTTATCAGAATTTTCAAAAGAAAGTACAGACCAACAGATTTCTGTTTGGTAGAGAACATGGTGAAGGAAAGGTAAGGCAGATGCACACGAATGTGTGCACAGAAATGATGTGACAGGGTTTCCAAGGTATGAACTTGTTCTATACACAACTATTCCAACTTACAATTTGTTAGCTATTATTTATCAAATCAACCAAGGTCTAGCAATACCCACTATTCTCTTGCACCACTGAGACATAGTAGCAATGCATGGTTTTGAATTATGTATTATAGAAATTTTATTTGCTTAAACTGATACATACTCAGAGGTTTTAAACCCTTCCTCCTCAGGAAGAGCAATACTTACATTGTATGATAGTTTCACTCATTAATAAGTGTTAATTTATTACCACAAAGGTACTGGCATTTCAAAAGCATCATTACAAATGAAAGACTAATGCTGTAACAGATTTAATTTCATTAGCAAGGAAATGTGTCAATCTTTTGATTAAATTAACAATCAAACAGAGTGTTTTAGGAAATACTCAATAGTGTCGCCAGCAAAACACAAGGAAATCCTCCAAGTAAGGATTTGTATTTTAGAAGAGAATGCCTGGAGGATGTAGCATATTTATGAGTTAGGCTCAAGCTCCAACAACTGAGAAAATAATTTTGTCACTCAGTTTCATTTTTCAGTTCTGCTGGCTGAATGAAGAGCGAAGAAGATTATGAGGTTAAGACCACATATCAAGTAAGCTGTACGTTATTGCATTTTTCCATCTCCACGGAGTAAGGCTGATTAACATTTTCCTTCCCAGTGTCAAAATTTTTTAGCCGTCTGACAAACTCTGGATGCTCCACTTCCCAAGAGAGGCAAATCTCGTTAAGATTTGATGCCCACCACAGCAACTGAGAAGTGTTCAAGGTTACATGTGCACCAACAAACAGACCAGCCAGGAACTATTCCCTGGTCCTGCCATTAAACAGGATGGCATGGGATAGCCTGTGTCCACGTGGCTCTATTTCCCGTGCCTCAAAAACAGGATGTCTGCATCCAAACTAACTACTGGGAATGGTCCTGGGCCTCTGCCAAGCCCAGAACCATGCCAGGGTGTTGTCTGGGAGTTGCTGGCTGCTTTGGGCCAAAAAGTCTCTAAAGACTAGTCCAAAAACATCACTGCATAGCTGGCCCGGTACTCAAATCCATGCAGTAGCGCACTTAGTTACAAGTACGGATGTAACCTGTGTGGCCCTTCTCTACTGATCAGACTTAGTTAAAAGCATCAACCTAAGACCACGTCTGTGTTAGGGGGTCTCCTGAAGAAACTGTTAACAGAAGCCTCCCTGAGAGTCAGTAGGAAAATAGGGATGGGGTCCAAAACTGAATTTATCCTGGAGTAAACTGGCAATTCCTGTTTCATTTCTCTTTTAATGAAATAAGAAAGCATTATTTCACAGAAGTTTAAGAAAAAAACCCATAATACCCCATTAACCTGCAGAGCACAACGGCCCAAGAAATTAATGGCATTCAAAACTGACTGGTGAAGAGCAACCAAGGAGAGATAAGGAGATAGTACTTTCTCCTTTTCAGGTATGCTAGCTCAAGTTCATCAGGTTCCCTCATCATTGTATAAGAGAGGGACAATCTAGTTTATATATGGTTAGATTATGAAAGGGCTTTAAAATGGATAATAAAAATCATATCTGCTAAATATACGCTCCAAAAATAAATGTTTACTGAATTATTTGAACAATAAATACAACACATTAACTTCTAGCTCAGAATAATAAACTGTAAGCAATCAAAGGTTCTTAAATTCTCTGCTTTAAGACCAAAACTGAAACTCATGTAATAAATGAATGTCACATAAGAACTACAGGAAAATAAAATCAAATGATCTAGCTACTAAAATACACATATGTGCTCAAAATCTTGTGGGAATCAAATATTCCAGTAAAAATAAAGGGAGAGGTGGAAACACAAGTTTCTTATTATCACACTTCATATGTTATAAAACCTAACAGTTAACTTATTTTTGGCAAAGGGACAAAGGTTGCACAACACTCTGGCTTACACAAATATTTTCTATTGTTAAATGCATCTTAAATGTACCTTGTCATATATTAACTTCATGCGCACAGTACACCATGCAGTCTAGGAGTGTCCCAAAGATACCTACATTTCAAAACACTGATGAATAGCAAGCTGCCAGCATCCCGTGAGCCAGGTGTAAAAAAATTACTCAGCAATTCATAGTTTAATTGAAACCAGATAAAATTATTTCTGTAATAAAGACTATACAGATGTTGACCAAAGAAAAGTTGATATTTTTGGACAAATTACTCCATATGATATTTTCTAGAACGCTCCCCTCTGAAAAGATAGAACAGTAATAAAAATTCTCCCTCAAAAAAATGCCCTTGTTTATAATCATAAAGTGAAATATTCCTGTGGAAATATATCAGGTTAACCTCATGTTTCACATTTTTAGTTGCTGTTTCCTTTAAAGGAAAAAAAAAAAGTTAGACATGCAGTGGAAATGGTTCTGAAGAAGTGGAAGAACCTACTCATGTGTATATTAAACACAGACTTTACGCTAACACTGCACTTCCTTCCACTGAAGATTTTATAATGTAAAGGAAGAGGCAATGATTTAGCAAGAGTGAGTGTTTAAGAATAAAAATTCAGTATTCTTCATTCATCATCTGCTAGTAGAGTGAGTTATTACTGAACACTAACAGTTTGCCATTTCCAGAGTTGCAAGGACATGGTCCTGCCTCAGCTTTCTTATTGCTTCACAGTGACAAAGAAAAATGTTCAGATACACAAGAACATGCAGCAACACCTCTCGCTCTCATTGAGTTACACAAACAACGACTGAGTTGCAGAAGCAATGACATATGCAAATGTATTAAATTTTAAAACCAACATCCTTTACAGTAATACTCATCACAATTTATATTATTATTCTTTTCCATACATTTCCCCATGTACAGCCAGCAATCTGCTTGCCTTGAGATAAGAGGCTGCTATGAAAATCATAAGTCTTAATATTTAGTGTAGTAACATAATGTAATTGCCAAATATCTAGTGATCTGTTTATAAATTAAAGATGAGAAGACAAGAAGAAAGTCTTAAATATATTTTCACCATTATGAATTATTTATATTTCAAGGGCATTTAAAGGTCCAAATTCAGAGTCAGAACTTTATTTTACATCAAACTGCTTTATCATATGTTATTAGGATTAGTCGTTGATGTTTTTATTTCATTTTAATTGAAAGGTTTTGTACAGCAGAATAGAGCTTCCACAGGAAAGACATGGCATTACTCATAGGCTAAGCATGTGCACTGTTTTGCTAATAATATAACTCCCATTCTATAAGGTTAATGTACCTGAAGTTCTGATGCTCGCTTCATCATCTCCAGTGTGATGTAGCAACCAATAGAATGAGCAATCAGTACCAGCTTTATGTCTTTTGATACATTCTTTTTGAGGAAGTTCAGCTTATGCTCTACTTGTCCGTTAAGTCCAAAAACATCCTCTAGCTCCTTAATATCTGTGTCTGAAACATAAAAGAAAAGAAGTCCTTTGTTTTAATGATAGAAATTTCAAGTATCTTTCTTTTTTTTTTCACTTCTTTGGAAAACTCTGAAATAAATAAACTTATTAATTAAAAAAACCCCAACCAACCCACCAAACTAAAAAATTTAATTTTAAGTTACCACCACTGGTAAATATAGACTGATTAATCACATGTACAGAATGTGAAGCCTCATGTGTAGCTGGGGAATCAGGGAAGGATGCGGAAACACATGGAGCTTTACGGTGCATCATCTAGCATTGTGATGCCGTTCATTCAGAACAAGACTGAACTCAAGGCATTGGATCACATAAATCAATCCAACTTTACATTGAGAGATCGGGACCTACAATAGCAATACTTCGTCTTCACTCAAGACAAACTATCACACAGGTTATCACGCACTAAGAACCTTCAGATATTCAAAAGCTCCTGTCTTAAGATAAAGATGCACAAAAAAGTCCCATGAAATGAGGAAAATGAAATACGTATGCATCAACATGGAGCATTAGCACTTACAAAAAACTACCCCTATTTATGCAGGTTCTTATCATTGTCGATCCAGCCACAAAAAGTGAGATCAAGTTAGAGCTTCATGGTTCTAGGCTATTGTGCAATTTCATTCCTGTTTTGCCAGGGACCTCCTAAAGGAGCCTGGGCAATCACTTAAGATGAGGACTTTGCTACTTGCTTCCTGGCCAGTCAACAAGACAAGGATGATCTGGCACCTGTAAGAATTTACAGCAATTTGGGTATCTTTAACTGCTGCTCATGAGGTGGGTGATATGGCTCTCAAGTTCCCCAATCTAAGGGGATTCACAGCTCTTTCATCTGCTAGAAAAGTGCTCTTTCCACTAAACTAAAAGCTATGTTAAGGATACACCACTCCCGATGAAGCTGGACTACTCCATGGAAAAGGCTGTAGGAAGAAATACTGCAAGAAAGAATGACAGAAAAGAGGCAGAAAGCACGAAGGAACATATGCCTATAGCTTATCTAAAAGAGATGTACTGGTACTAATATCTCTTAAAACCACGCTATTACCTCAGGGCTCAATTTCATACTCCAGTTTAAAACTCTGATCTTTTACGCTCCTTACATGTTGACTTGCAATGCAGCTTTAGTCTGAAATAAGCTAAATCTCCCAGCAGCAAGGTTCAGATACAGGATGAGGACTGGCTCATTACTGAGCCATGGTCCTACAGACAGCATATAGGTTACTGGCAAAAGCCACCCACCTCTAACAATTCAGGAGCAGCGAACAGAGGTAGTGCACACACAGCCCTAACCAGCCCACCAAGTATTAGGTGTTTAACTTCCCACTTGGTTTCTTTTATGTCCTCTGCATCAGTTCCCTATGTGAAAAATAGATGTGAAACAAAGTATCTGGCAGGCAGAGATATTGTAAAGACACATAGATTAAAAAGACTGAAATGCATTGAAAACCCATGAACATAGCTTATCAAATTATGAAGGCTGATTGGTCTTTTAATCCACATGTAGTAAATTTGATGGCAATTGGTCAGTAACCTCAAATACTAAAAATTACTAACACTACAGTAGTGAAGTTACTGGAGGTTTGACAGTGATAGTATTAATTGGTAGCCTAAGTGGGCTGGCACTATATCGCCTTTTTGATCATCTGTATGAAACATAGCCTTTCAAAGCAAAATAATTGTTCAAGAATGTGTTCTGATGGCTTTTTTCTGAGCTTAAACTATTACCACAGAGGTCACAACAAAGAAGTTCTTTAGTTAAACTAGTATTTCTACTAAAACTACTAATGATCATATCCCATTGTAATTTATAGTAGTTTACTCTAAATGAAAAAGGGGTTTACTAAAACACACTCAAGGAATGCAAAATTAGATAGGAATTATTAGATAGGAATTAAATTAGAGAAGTAATATTTTGCTTATCAGGCTTTCTACAAGTGATGGAAAACAAAGAGCTTGTTCTATTTTCCAAAACCCTAAATAAAGGCCTAAGGCCAAAACATTGTTTTTAAACTTAGTTTCTATTTTTAGCAAAAGCTGCCTTTCCTACTTTTTATTTATTTACATAGCAGCTTAAATTCATGCAGGAGTGGGTTGTCTACGTCGCAAGTCTAATTAAGTATATATATAACACACAGAAAAACCAGAATACAAGAAACATGACGGCCCACTGGATACACCAAGTGAAAGAGTATGTTGAGTATACGTATATTACTGTGTGTTGGGTTAAGCAGGTCAGTTTTCCCTTGGAAACATTTGCTATCATTTTCATACTGTTTTACTCAGGCATTGCCATCTCCAGTGATTTATCAGCTTGTCCTTTAATGTTTGACATTCCATTTGTAGCTTTAATTCTTGAAAATAAGTGGTTTTACAAGAATTTCAGCTTATTTCCAGGTTAGAGCAAGGGAAAAGGAGATAAAGTAGGTGTATAAATCTTCTAGAGAACTTCTCATGGTTCACAAGACCCCAGAAACCAAGCAGGAAACAAAACAAATTTTTATTTATATTGTTCAATCTCATGAGGTTAACGGGTGCTTTTCACTACACAAATTCAATATCTGCTACAAGAGATGCTGAACATTGCTGCAATGTAATTAAACAATACAGCAAAGACAGTCTAGCCCAGTGTCAACATTTTCCAAGTTAAGGTAGATAACTATGTTAGACAAATACAGTTAATTATTTTAGTTATTAAGACATTAGATATCTAATTTAATATTTAGTTACCTAGTAAATAACAGCATAGAGATTCAGTGCAACATATTCATAGCTATTATTGATTTCAGCAGAGATGTGCCTATTCAGAACCAGTTTTGTTGCCAAAGCAAGAACCCCGAGGAAGTATATGGGTGGGAATTAAGAGCAGAGTGAAAATAAGGGCTTTTTCCTCCTCGCATTTGCCCATACTTGAGTTTAGGGCTTGAGCATACTCAACTCAAGCTTGTGCACTAGTGTTTCCTTAAGGAAGCAGGGGAGAACAGAGCTTGCAGAAGCAATTTTTAATTAGATGGGTTAGTTATGATTGATGATGATTGTAGAGATGCATTCTGCTGCACTGGGCCAAAGCATCCTCAGAGCAGCCCTGCTCAGCACCACTTACAGCAAGGATGCTCAGATTCTACATCTACTGGCTTATGTTACATACACATACAATCTCTCTTAGACTGAAAGTGAGTCCTGACAGCCAATGCTGACCCCAGAGAATCGTTTCAGCTGTTTAATACAACTTTTCCTTTTCTTCTGAAATACTGGTTTGTTGCCAAACCAAATCACATTGGCACTACTCCTAGAGAAGCCACACTGGAGGATGAGCATGCAGTGTGGGGTCTGGCAATCCACACACAAAACTCTCCTCATCACCATCTGACCCTGCACTCTTGTCAGGTGAAACTCCAACGTCATGTAACCCTATATTGAGATATGCATACTATTTTACTTCTAGACGAATATAAAATTGTCCATGCCTCGTGTCAGTTCACGTTTCCCCAACACAAATGCTACATTTCTAATAGTCCAAAATATGTGAGAGCTGGACTGCGTCACAGGTTTAGAAGATTTATTTATTTATTTTAAAGAATAAAATTGCCCAGGATTATCCAAAATCAACATTAATTTCTTGGGTGGAGAAGCTTAAATGGGTTTTTTGTATAAGCAGAAAGACTTGCACAAACACACTGGCAGTCAGCTCTCCAATGGCTCTACATCAGGGAAGGGACCAGAGTCACTTCACTTCAGGTGTGGAATAAATGGCATGGCTGAAGGAGAGCTCATTTAAGCAGTTTTCAGATAGTAGAAATTATACGACTTGTACACTATGCTGCGAACACCCCAGCTGGGACAAAGCATGTGATTTTAAGACTTTATTTAGCTGAAGTGTATTAAAAGAAATACTGTATTTCTTTATTTTCTTTGGCAAAGCACTCATCTTCTGATGTGCTTTCAGAAAAACAAATGCACCATCACTTTAATGAATCTCTTTTTCTGACCTCTGTTAAACCCACAGTCAGAAAACAATGATAGATTAAAATAAAGTGTTTGCTGTGAGATTAGTTGACAAGTTAATCTTGCTAGGAAAGAGGACTTTGGTTTTCAGGGAAATAACAGAGAATTGTTTGTTTTGTTTTTCTGCTGTGTATGCAAGGGAAATTCTTGGGCAGAAAAAAAAAAAGCATATCAGTTATATGAACAGACTTTAGACTGGAGATTCATAAAATTTAGCCTTTCATTAAAGTCTCCAAAAATCATAGACTCCTTTTTACTGGATGATTCAAAAAGATACTGGAGGCTAGAATTTCCAACACTACCCTCAAATTTGTGCATGTAATTTCTGCGTGCCTTTGTACTTCCCTAATTTCACAAGGGAATGCTTGCGTGTCCAAAATCCCAAGTACTCTGGTCACAACAGATGACTGTACATTTGAGCTCAGTACGTACATATGGACTCCTGTCCACTTGTCATGGAGTGACTTTAAAGTCTGTCCCTGCATCTGCTCATACACAAGGCCTCCAAATTAATGATGAACAAGTAAGGAACTGAGTAAAAAGGTGACTTGTAATCATATGCTATGAAAGAAAGGGAGGTAGAAACCACTGCCCTACCTGCACTGTATTTTCTTCTTCCCTGGGTCATTTACTCCAGGAGGTAGCACCAGGATATCTAAGGACAAACTCTAATGAACCACCTGTATAAACTCTTGTCAAGAATTTTCAGAACTGGACCTTTTACAGGATAAGTACAAGTAAGTATCTGGAGACTGAACCAGGGGACTAGAAAAAGATTCACCTCTTCCTCTGAAGATGCTGCTCATTTCAGCTGCATGAGAAATTGCCATACAGCTTAATGTTAACAGTGAGGAGAAATAACAAGTTTAAACACATGAAAATGCACTATTGTAACAGAAAGTAGCAAGAGAAAGAAAAGCAAAGAGAGAGAAGATACTGAAAGGTCAGTGATGATATCAAAGCGTATGAAAAGAGAAGGCACAAAGCATCAAGTACAGCCAACCAAATAGTTCAGGAGAGCTAGGTCAGGGTCACATTAAGTCCACTGCATCTCCATCAAATACCATAAGCGCAGCGAACATATAGGGCCAAGTGTTTTAGACTTTATGCCCCACCTCCTTTTTCCACTACAAATACATACAAACACTGGTGGAAGGAGCAGCAGCAGTTGTGGCTGAGTAACTACTGTTCAGATGGGGCAATCTGGAGAAAGTTTTATCTTTGCCTTCATGTAGTGACAGACAGAAAGCAACCCCAGAACTAAATTACTTAGAAGGATTACTTGTTAAACTGGCATCCATAGTCAGAAGTCTAATCTGGAAATTAAATAATCATTTGATTGTTTTTGTTCTTATAGCAAAACACAATAATTCCTTACAATTGACTGATGCCATCTGAAAAAGTTTGAATACAACTGTAAGCTTAAAACCTGAGATTTCAGGTTTGTGGGTCTAGTATGGGCAAAAGTGTTAGAAAATACATCCCCTAAAGATACATTGCTTAAAGCCTGAATGCTTCACCCAATCTTTCATTTGATTATTGAACCCTGGATAATTTGTATCAGCAAGCGATAAAATGCCAAAGAAATGGGATGGAAACCGTGAAAGAATGTTCAATAAATACTGAAGAACTCCTCCTGACACCAGGAACCAGGTCTTAAAGCATTGTGGTTTAGATTAACCCTTAGACCTTAATCTGGCCCTAGTACCCTCAGGAACTGTTCATGCAACTTTTAAGATAAACACACCACTCATTAGTGTTTATTGGAGCAATTACTTTTTGTAAAGGTATCCTCCACAAATAAATTACCATTTACTCAAGATACTGAAGTGGTCATATGTATTATTTTCTTTATTAGAGAAATAACAAGACCTTAATTTACAAATTGAACTACTGATTCCCTTTGCTATCTACATACCTATTGCTGGGACACTTGTTTAACACTTAATCTGTTTTTCAAAGGAAGCTGTATTATGATTAAATTAGTAGAAGCATAGTCTGACAGAATGAACTAATAAACAGGAAAAATACTAAACCCCAAATTTTTATTAAAAGCATACAGAAGCACACTGAACTTCTTAAATAAGATATCTGTGAGACACTTCTTTTTATTTTGCATTCCCAGTCTTGCTTCCCTCTAACTGATTAAAGTAACTATTACCAAGGTATGATGAGATAACAGTACAAACTTTGAAGTATAATGTTTTGGTTGTCTCCAATTTTGGCAAGGCAAACACCATTAAACAGTGTTTTGTTATGCAGTTCTACACCAACATATGCATCCAGAATCACTTTAACATGCAAATCTTATATGGGTATTCTACATAACATAGACAGAAAAGTTTTCTGTATTTGAATGACTGCGTTTTACAGTCAGTAAGTTGAATAACCACAGAAAGTGCAATTTATAAGAATTTTCAATATCATATTATTAAAAAAAAAGTAAAACAAAATTAAAAAACCCAACTTGGCAAGGTAGAGGTTAGAGAACCATCACTGTATAGGAGCAGATCTAAATTTCCATCGTAAAGTGACCTCAAGGAGCAGATGCAGACATCTGAGCCTATGGGAAGCTGATTGTTCCTATTATGTTTCTTGTTTTCTGGACATGCTGAAGCCAAGTGAAAGGCTCTGTGAATTTCCTTCTTCACTTGCCCACACAAACAAAACTAGAAGGGACTTCCTTGCTAAGGCTGACTGCTATATAAAATATATCTTGATACAGGAACAAGTATAAAACTCAAAAGAGAACTAATTCAGGAATGAGTATAAAAAGTATAAAACTAAAAAAGAAAAAAAAGACCTGTAACACCATGCTTATGTAGCTCAGTTGGTTGTAAAACTCAAGTAAGGTCATTCTAACACACCAGGTATCCCAGTCAGCACACCGTTTTACTTTGCAGAATACTCTGTATGAGACAAGTAACCACAGAGCAGAAGAAAACAATGGTATGCCCTTACTTTACCAGAAGTTAGGCTTTTATCTAGGCTTTACCCATTTTTTTTCCCCAGTTTCGAAGTAATTTCATGCCTAGGTGTGCACATCTACACTTGCAAAATAACAAGTAATTTTGGTACTGGCAGCCTTTCAAAATCTTCCAGCAATTCTCCCCTCTTCCAGTAACCTCAAAATGAATCAGCTCTACCACAGCTTATTAAGGAAGAATCACTAAACATAGCCTGAAATAGTTAGACTACATACAAGCAAACAGGTACCAAACAAAACCCGTAACACCAGTGTAGTGGGAACCCCTGAACACGTTACTTTCCTGGGCTGCTGAGGTCTCTGGTCATTCCAGAGTAACAACAAAGACAGGCCACCAGAGCAGTTGTCAACATAACCAGGCTCAGCCTTCCCATACCAGGTGCACACCTCTCTGGCATTGCAGGAAAAAAAAATGATAAAAAGAGGGATTAGGAAGAAAGCAATGAAGTAACCTTGCATTGGCAGAGACTTCATAAACAATGAGAGGAAACAGAGTTCATGTATTCTTCAACTACCTGAAAGGAGGTTGTAGCGAGGTGGGTGTCAGTGTCTTCTCCCAAGTAACAAGTGATAAAGATGAGAGGAAATGGCTTCAAGTTGCACCAGGGGAGGTTTATACTGGATATTGGGAAAAATTTCTTCACCAAAAGGGTTGTCAAGCATTGGAACAGGCTGCCCAGGGGAGTGGTTAAGTCACCATCCCTGGAGGTATTTAAAAGACATGTAGACATGGTGCTTGGGGACATGGTTTAATGGTGGACTTGGTGGTGTTAAATTAACGGTTGGACTCAATGATCTTAAAAGGTCTTTGCCAACCTAAATGATTCTATGATTCTACTCGAAGATCTGGTGGTTGAGAAAATGAAGTCCCAAGACCTTCAGGAAAAAGCATGCACCTAGGTGCGCACGTCTACCTGAAAGGACTCCACATTCAGTCTGAGCCTCTGGATGGGATCACTGTACCAATAACGTCTGTCCAAGCAACGTACAGAAAATCTTGCAATTTCCATTATCTTGCTGATTTGCTGAGCTTACACCACAAAAAAAAGGCTAGGTTGCAAAAATCAGTCTAGGCCCCCCCAAAACCTACTTTGACTCTCCAAAAAGTCTATTTTCCTTGCTTTGCCTGACTAGCAGGCAAAGCCTGCAAATGTCTACCTTGCATGTTTCCCTTATGAATACTCATTTCACCTATGATCTGAAATAGCATCACTCAGTTTTGCAAGGGCAAATGTGCTTCACTGGTATTTGAATTATCTTGCACCATCAGCCTGAGACATGCAACATATGAGTCTCTCCAGGAATAATGCACACAGAGTATATTGTTTCTTAAGGTAATTCTTTACTGAAAAGCATATCAGTATCAAGACCTTTTCATGTTTGGCCAGATCTAACATCTTCCAATTGAAACTGAGGCATAGAACTGAATGAAACAACTAAAAGCAATTTCAGCAAATAGCATACTTTAACAACTTGCATTTGTACAGTTTAGCAATGAAAGAAAAACAAAATAATGATGTTCTGCACATCATCAAGACTGGGTAGATATAGCATAGGAGGTAAAGAGAGAACAGTGGCAATTGTGTGAGTGTTGAAGAGAACAAAAATGGCTGACTATCGCTTCACAGGAATTGATTCAGTTGGTGCATGATAAATGAGTGCTGCGCCGCAGTAGGCAAGTCAGCCTATTGAACAGTCACACCTATTGAAAACAGCACTTCAAAACTTTGGGAAGTTTAAACAGGTACAAATAGAGAAAGAGGGACTGAGAGCAACCAAGGGAGAGCTGAAGTTTGGAGCAAAGCAAGGCAGCTGGCCAAGGAAGACAACCATGTTATTCCACAGAAAGGTAATAAAAAGAATTATTTTAAAAGTAGGAGAAAATGACAAGGAGCACATTACAATGTTAAGAGGGGGAAAGGGGAAAATGCAAGCAGCTGACAGTATAACTGGAGGGGCAGTTATACAGTAGCAACAAGTAACAATACAGAATTTGTACTTCACAGCAACTGGACAGATCACTGGGTGACATTTTCTCAAGTGCTCGATCCTCCTACTGAATCCAAGCTAAAACTTTTAACCTGTTAGGCCAGTCCTGATTTCTTTTGAAAATCCATCCCAGTATTTTATTTAGAACTGTGATATAGACCAAGACTGAAATGTTCAAATAAGTATGACGCTTCAGAATAATACTAAAATAACACTTAACTTTATAGAGTAAAACTAAAATTACCTAATGGATTCCTATTTCACTAACTACTATAATGGCATTAGGATGGCATACAGTATAACTTAGTCCTTTTTCTTTACTCTTGTGTATATTCATTTTGAATGATACTATTTTAACAGAAGTATAAAGGAAAACGTAGGTTTCTATCTCCATTCGTCCATGGAAATGTTAAATTTAATATCTAGAATAACTACCTGTAATAAACAGATCCAAATTATTTAACAACACTGTCCAGCATCCTTTTTATTTTAAGGAGTGAACAACCCACTTAGGCAAACGTAACATTTTTCCATCTTTCATCTCTATCCTTCAAAATTGATGGATTATAATAAGTTTTCAGAATTATTTTCTTAGTTTCCCTGGTGCTGTAAACCAGTGCCACGCCACTGACTGCAAAGAGCTATGTCAGTTTATTCCAGCAGAGAACGTGACCCCATGCTACCAGTGCTGTGGGCCGTAGCACAAAACATATGCAAAATATTTTGCAATGCAGTGCTATCTCACAGTGCTCAATCAATGCTTCTAATTGCTACCTGTCTTGAAAAGCCTTGTAAGTCTCTGCTTGGGCTCCTCTTTGCACAAGGAGTGCAAGCTGACGGCAAGGGAAACCAGCTGTGGCTCAGTAACTCCCAGCATTGATCCCCACTGGATGTCAGAGCAACAGGGGGCTGCTGCTGGCTGGCACGACATGAAGTGAATCCAGCAGCTGGAAGAATCTAGTTCTCTGGTCTAACGCTCTCCACTGAGTTATGCTTTCTGCCATCATCGGAAAAGGCCACGATTTTGAACGAGGAGCACTCCATGCTCTGTCGTTCATTACTTTGCACAGCATAAGGCAAAAGAGAATTGGACAAAACAGCATATGTAGAAGCTTGAGTTTATTAAAATCGGTGGCAAAACTGAGGAGGGGAAATAGAATTTCACCTTGTACTTTCTTTAAATATAGCAGGTTTCTTTATCAATTGCTGATGTTTTAAATAACCATCTGCATGTGCTGTACAATGAGAATTTTAAGTCTTTGGGGACAAAACACATTTTTGTCAAACTGACCACTTTAAATTCTGATTTATATCTTCTCTTCTCTAGTGTTCTGTTACGCTACTGAAAAATTAATTCTCTATGTATTCTCTATTACCAGATTTATTCTCTATTACCAAGGAAACAGTTTCCTTTTTAACCTTCCTGAAGAAAATGCTGAAGGTTTCATTCTTAGTCACCTAGCTGAACTGCCTAGCATAGCGAGTATGGCAACAGGCGAAAGATACTGTGATGGCTTTATTTTTCTTGGAGTTTTACCTTATAGCTGAAATAGAGATTAAAGTGCCACCACTACAAAACTGATCTGTCATTATAGATGAATAAGGGATTTTTATTTTTTTTTTGGTCTTTGTTTTGCACAGGTGAGATGTGCTACATAGAAAGCAAACCCATTCACCTGTGACCCACAAGCAGCACTAGGGTCACAGTCGGGCAAAGGCTGATCTTCTCATTCATTTACATTAGCAGACATCGAAGCCATAGCTCATTACAAACTCTTTGAAACTGCCTGCAGCTTTACAGTATAATTTATATAAAAAGACAGCAACTGAATTTGACCTGCACTCTACACATAAACAGATCCAAATATGATCATGTAGAGTTTAATATATACTAAAGCGCATTCAGAAATACTGGTCTCTTCATGATTAATTGCAGGATAAAATTTCTTCCTCCAAATCATGTAAACACTAGTACGGAAGTCAGTGGAGTCTCTGACAGCAAAGACTCAGTGGTAGTATGTTCAAAACTACAGTTTTGTTCTGAAAAAAAATGTTACTACAATGGCAATCCCAGAGATTTGTACTAGTCTGCTATAACATTTAACACAACAGGGATTAATCTGGCAACTAAGCAGTCATCTGACCACACCAGTAATTTGACAGCTGTAGTAAATTAGATTATTTTAATAAATGTATTAATGCACAAGCCATAAAATTCAACATTTAGAAAGGTAAGAATATGTCTAGCTTAAAGAAGAAGAATAGTCCCATGCAGTATCAAAAGGAGGAAAAAAGAAAAACGCCTTCATCCTGCAAGCAGCAATGAGACCCCCTCATTCAGCCTGAGTCCACAGGACTGTATCATTTTGTTCTTTATTATTTCTCTAAGCACACAGCCCCTACTCGGATCTTGCTGAGAGATTTAAGTAGATACACTGGAGGTAAAAGTAATTCATTAATGAAGCTCATTATCTAAGAATGAGGCCATTTGCAGTTACTTCTTCCTGTGTAGTCTGCCTTACAGTTTCCTGCATTTCCCTGAAATGCCTACATTGCTCCTTAAAGAAAGGGAAACTCCTAAAACCAAAGCAAACAGAAAGACTCCATGTTCCAAACCTGATTATTTTTAGAATCTGGAATTATGTTTTGCATTGCTTATGGTTCCTCAGTATTACAAATGTAGGTCACTGTGAATTAAAAACAAAACTTCCATTAAACAATGGACTGATCCCATCAAGATCTGCAGTGTTTGTTGCAAGCTTTGTGGGTATCAAAATTAAATCAAAGGTCTGTATCATAAAGTAGAAATTCTTATTAATAAATGAAAGTATTGATCAGTTTTCTTCCTGCAGTTAACCTATATAGTGAACAAACTTTTTGACTCAACTATCAAAACAAATCCAGACCTGTTATACCTTCAGACAGAAAGGATTATTCTCTGTTATGGGGATAGTTCGTTTTCATTCTGTTAGCAGATGCAAATACATCTTTGAAACTGACTTGGATTAAAAGATTCCTAAGCATTCTCCCTGGGGATAATAATCTGAATCATCTCAATTTTTTGTTTATTAAATTATTTTACTTTTTTACTTTCACTGCAATAGTATGGTAAACATTTAAACAAGTTACTCTGAAACATCACAGCAGTCCTCATCTCAGTGAACTGTGACATGCCTTCTAAAGTCAAGACACGAAAAGATATAAATGTTACCTTTTCATAGGGTTCACATTCTTGAACACTTTTTTTTTCCCCCACTAACAGCCATCTGCATCTAATTAGAAGTGATGGTATCAGCTGGAGAACATACCTATGTCATGGGGTGAAAGGCGGAAAATGATCCATAAACAATCTCAAAACCTACATCCAAAGTTTCCTGGAATGCAGTAAAGACATTATACTCTCCAATGCATGAATGTCAAATTTTTTTATTTTTTTTTAAAGTCTTGTTTTCTGGAAAAGGATCCAGAAGACTGTATCAGGTTTCAAAAGTTGTTACTTTAAAACATATCTTTAAAAATAGAATTACACTACCCTTATTTGTAGATATGGATGTAAAATTCTGGTTCTTTTAACAGGGGAATTATTTGAATAAAGTACTAGAATGGATTAGAAAGTTATTCATGACCATTTTTAAATAATATGCCTACAAGTATTATGTTGACAGACCCAGTGGAAAACCTTGAAAGAAAGAGAGAATATAGAGAACCTATTTTTCATATAGCTATAAGAAATGTAAAGTCGTCATCTTAATAACATCCAACAAAAATTGGTCACTACTCCATCAAAGTCAATGGAATATAGAGCTATGCATTAAGTGGTACCAGAATCAGCTTAATAGTGTTTACATGATCATTACAAATAAATACATGGCTGTTAAGGTATGATGCTATTAGCAGTTAAAATTGTTATCATTTTGGTTGGCCAGAAAAGAAAACAATAGAGGAACTTAGAAATACCTCACATATGGCAAAATTTTATTTTCTTAGTTTTGGTTTTGAATGGAACAAGATTTTTAAATGCATGCTTAAAATGAAGCAGAACTGATAAAGTCAACACCAAATGTCAAGATTTCACTCAAAGGATCTATTTGCATAATTGTGGGCATGATTACGGGACCTCTATGAATAATTAACTGAATGTGGCTCAAAGGAAGGAAGTAAATGGAGTAGTGCAGCATGCCTACGGCTGCTTACGTTTCACACATTTAGATTTAAAACATTCCAGTGGGTTCATAACACGAAATGATCATTTGTTTCCTTAAAATAGACACCTAGCACTAAAACCAAACAGTAAAATGCAGATCTTACCAGGCAAAGACAAAAACTTCAACATTTAAGTGCCTCATAGTAACTTTTACATATGCACACACACTTCCTTAAGCTGCCTTTTCCAAGACAAGGAAGGAATAACTTTCTGTGCAGCAGCAATTACTGTATCAGGAGGGGCAGCGGGACAGCACTGAGCTGACAGTTCCTGTCCCATCCTGTGAAAACAACCAGTTCCTCTGTGTACACCCTGATGTAGGATCCCTTGCTGTTGATGAATACCATGTGAAGAGCTCAATGCGATTAATCAGTGCTGAGACCAGCTTCGTAAACAGGAAGCTTCTCCTCTCTATACATCAAAAAAATGACACTTCGGTATGAAACACTTAGTTATGAAACTAGCTTAATTCTACCTGGATGGCACACTTACAACGTGGTTCTTTTTAGTGCATCTACAGTGTGATACCATTGGACTGGGAGACATCTTGCCATGTAATTCTGCACTAAAATTAAGCAGAATTTTATTTGCGTACCTATGTGCTCTGGGACGCAAACATGACTACAGAGATCTCTAGCTCTATAATATTTAAACATAACTGACTGAATCTCAAAAGAACTTACATTAAAGATAACCCATCTTTCAATGATTCTCAGATATTTTAATTCATACTCCTAGGAAGCAGAAAATATTGTTGAAATAGAAATGAATGTGAATTAAATGTCTGCAATGTGAATTAAATGTGTGTATGTATAAGCTTAAAGTATGCATGTGAGATGACAGCTCAGCTGCCTTTCTACTGCTTTTCTCCCTTTACTTGTGTAATACAAGATGTAAATGCCTTTTAAACACAGCTATCACTGTGTACTTCAGTGGGGCCAGATACCTACCATTACTACTAACCAAACAGTGCTGAAGCCCAGATAAGGATTTGCTGGTCAAAAACCTTCTAAGCACTACAGACACTAATTCTGAAGTGTTTTTGTACTGACTGAACAGATTGCCAATAGCTCTGATTCACCTGATTCAGCAGTGTAGGTATTCTCCAACATGAGCAATCATTAGAAACATCTGTACTACTTAAAATAAATGAGAGTCACAAGCTAGATAAATTACCAAATGCATACTGACTCCCTGTGCCTGCGTAACTTCTTTCCTTTGGGGTTATACACAACAACAAGGACAAAGGCTGTTAGCTAAGGATGAGTCCCTGTTTTTAGGAGCCCAGTTCTCGGAACACCTAGCTTTCACGATCTCCTCTCCTGTTTGCAGCAGTGCAGACCACAATCCCACTCCCCACCATCACCACACATTCATGGTGGCCATCATCTCCAAGGCCACCGCAGCAAATGGTTACACAAAAAAAGTGTTATTGGAAAAGTATTCTTAGCTACCATTAATTCCACTTAGCAAGCGGAAACTAGTGAGAGAGCCAACTACATCTGATCAGCCAGCTCTTCTTGGACCACAAGCAAGTGTCCTGGGAACCACCAGTGGCCCACAGACCACAGTTTGGGAATCACTGTCCTAAATAACTCATAACCCTCTTATTATAGAACACCATGTTCCTTGTCTTGCTCAGGCTACTATTTTAGTTTTTTTCCTGCTAGCACAGCATATCATGATGGTAGAAACTCAAGGCTCATATCTGCTAATCATGCCCACACTTTTATTGTCATTTGGTGGACAACTATCTAGCAATCAATGAGATGATTAACTTCCTGAAGTGTAAATTCAGTTTTACCCAAATTATTTCAGTCTTTTTTTTTTTTTTTTTTAGATTTATATCCTTTCAGCTAGAGGCAGAATCTCACTAATAGTCAATCCTGCAGTTTCATCAGAAGTCAGAGGGCTGGAAAAGCAAACTCTATTCAGATGAATTCTAACAACAGCTAAGAAGCAATATCTCAAATAAATTCAAGCTGCACATGGCTTCCAAAATTTCCTGTAACACTACAATTTATTTTTTTGATACAAAACTTCCATTTCACTTCAAAACTTCACACTGATGGTACATTAATATTTTGGGATCACATAATCAATATCTTCACAGATAATTTATTATCCCTCCACCACTTCCATGCTCTTTCCCCATATTGCTTCTTAAGGATATAATTCATTTTCAAAATGGTGTGAAGGCACTACTCTTCCCTGCATAAAGAGAAAGCAACAGAAACACTCTTTCGGTGGACTACAAATCAATCCTTACCTGCCTCTTTTTATCATGGAAAATGAACTAAGGATAGTTTAACAGATTTCAAGGACACGCTATTATCTTCTACAGTCCATGGGACATAAAAGGTCAAACTAGAATTTTATCTTGTAACTTGACTATTAAGAATGCCACTTAAACTTCCCTGTCATTCAGAAGCTACCTAATACCGATTCAGAAACAAAACAACAGAAAGTTTAGTAGACAATCTGTTCCAAAGGATAAACACGCCTTGCTAAAACAATAAAAAGTATTTGTATTGCGATTGTGTATAGCTCAATACTCATCTGTACAGTTTAGAAAGTTCTAGAGATTTATCTTTAATATAATTTATCATGTGACCAAATATTGTATCATTAAGACATGACTGATGACTACCCATTTATTAGGTATATGATATTTTAATGCATCAGTTGTGCCTCTTTAATCAATTAAGATATGAATCACACTATTCCGTATTTCTATAGCACTTGGCATACACAGAATATTACCAAAAATCAATAAATCATTTACTTCCGACTTCATTTTTCATTATTTCTCAATCTTACTTCACTACAAAAAAACTATCTTGGTGGTCCTAAGGAAAAACAAAACCAACCTTTGTTCTTCCATTCTAATTTCTGTCTGAGACGTTGTATTTCTTATTTCTTATCAAACCACAGCAGATGTCCATAGAATTAGACCATTTTAAGACATGGCTATGTATGTACACCTGCTTTCTATACAGCCTTTACTGGCAAAAGCCAACCAGAGTGCTAAAAAAGGGGGGTGAAGGATGTGTTGGAGAGACTGAGTGTCAAGGGTTTCCTATCTAACCTCCAATTTTCCACAGCTTTTAAAGAAATTTTGGGCGAGAGTGAGTCTTTTAGTCCTTAAAGTGAGATATTCATAACACAGTACTTGAATTAGCAATGTGTACAAAATTAGCAATGAATAATTTCAGGATTTGTTCATTGATATGTGTTAGTTTTAACTAGCAGTTTGTTTCCTATCAAAAGAAGTTGGAAGGCTGTTGAAAAGCTTCCAGCTGGCTACGATTCATTGCCACCAGAGGATCTACTCCTAAACATGGATCTTTAGTCCTTCCGCAGCACTCCAGCATTTCTGTTCAACTAGATTTTGTAATATAAAGTTCAGAGCTTCAGTCTCCACAATTCATAACGTATTGTAATGCCCACCCTCACAAGCTGAGCAGCTATACCAGCACTTTGACAGAATAATTTGAGTGTGAATAAATATGGAGTATTTTTTGTCTTAATTTTCAGTTTTACCCCTTTTTTTTTAAAAATCAAGTTTACAAAGTATTTACGAGTAACATTGTTTAGTGATTTAATTTCTTTAAAAAGCACCAAAGTACTTTTTCATTCTTTCCTTAAACTGTTTTCTGTTCCTGTTTAAGGGAAATCATACGTTTAAAAGAGAGAAATTCAACACAATTTATTTTCTTCTGATTTCACTACCTATAAAATGAAACATTCATTGATGGCTATACACCATGAAAATATGACCTGCCTTTAGTCTTGAAACTAAGGCAAAAGACCACACATTTAATCTCTAGGAAAATACTAACGTACTGATACTAGCATTCAGGCAGTAGCCTGTGTTGACAGTGTTGACACTGAGCTATAGTGTACTTCTAACATATTCATATAGGAAACAATAACTTGCAGCTTAAATAAACCCTCACAACATCTAATACGTTACTTGGTTGGATGTAGCAGAATATCTTACCAGCTCAGAAATCTCAAAAGAGGTGTACTGCAAATTCTTTAATGGAGTGACACAAAAAAAGAAGCTTCAGAACTTAAAAAAAATAAATCAACTGTGGGTATACCTGCCTATTTTTTTTTTTTTTACTTTTAAGGAAAAGTTTGCCATATCTTAATTATGATCTATTTGTATACATATTTCCTTTCTTATAAACGTGTCTTTATAAGGTAGAAATTAACCAAATGATGTGCAAATACCTGCACCTTAAAAAGACTTACAATACAAACATAATACATTTGGCATGGTAAACAATTGGAGTAACTAACTAGGCAGGAGTTTTGGTATTATAAAAGAACTTGTTCCTAGGTAGCATCTGTTCAAGAGGCACGAATATCTTAAACATTAGCAAAACTATGAGTCAAGGTCTCAATATCAGGCAATGAAAAAAGGCAACACTTTTAAGATTATATGAACATTTATAAAGCAATACAGATTACGCCAGTTTTAAACAAGAGAGAGCTAGAAAACTGCTGCTCTTTTTGTAATTTTGCCTACACCTATGGATTGATGTTGTCCTGTTTTACAGTCACAGCAGTGTTCAAAACAACTGCTTTTATAAAAGCTGAGGAGGATAAGCTGAAATTGAGGCATAACTTTTTTATTGCACTCACTGAGCAAAAATTGGTTTCAAATCTTTTTGTGCAGTGCATTGATTGCTAGGAGCAGAATTTCGGCAATGAAATGTTCAATTAATGTTGTGTGTCTCTGTGGAGCATAGCTTGCAAGAGCTCTCTGAATAGAAGGATATCATACAGAAGTAAAAATGAAGGGTGTAGCTTTGTTCGGTTTTCAAATCGCTATGTGACATGCCCCCAGTAAATTAGGAAGTAGTCTGTGATTGATGGCCGCTGTTGGAAAACTTGCATTAGATTTTGAAAGTCTCAGAAAGACTATTTGATCTAAATATAACCAGGCACATTATTCCAACACAATTTGCTTCATTTTAAACCCTTTCTTACTTTACAGGCAGCATCATTTATATGTTAAGTATACTATTTAAACACTTGCACACTCTAAATCAGCGGTCTCCAAAGTCGGGGGCATGCACAATAGGGTGCTGGAAGAAAATATTAGAAATGCAGTAGTACATGTATATAATAGTATACTAAAAAAAACGTATTGGGGGTGCATGCTCAAAAAAATCTTTTACTGACTGAAATTCTTTACTGATACTAGTGCATGATCAAAAAGTTTGTAGATCACTGTTCTAAATACATCAGTACAAATTCTTCTTTCCTAGTAGCTTCCCCTCTCCCCCGCCTTTTTTTTTTCCATTTTTGTTTTACTAGATTCCAATCTGAAAAACTTCAAGAATCAATGGTGTCAGAGATTCAAACATTGTCTTCGTCAATTTATGCCCCCCATCCTTCTTATCAAGAGATACTGAACACTCTCAGAGGATTTGCATGAGGCTATTTTAAATAAAGCATTATGAAATGCCCATCAGAAGCATGAAGGAATACATGGAATTTTTACAATAACAGTTTTGTGCCTGGTTCTTTGCCAAAATATCACCTTCTGGTTTTATGCAGCATATTAATAACTGCTGTGGTTTTCACAACCCTACATAGCGGTCCTTGTTACGGGAACTTTGCCTGAGAAATCCAGAACCTAGAAAGCAACAAAGAGCTGCAGAGAACAGAATTATCTGTCCCTATACATGTACTTCTGTTGGTTCTTGGGGTTCTGGGGTTTTTTTGCTATAATGTCACAAAATGTCAATTAAGAACTCCTGTAGGATGCAGGAGCAGAACATGAGCAATGAGTCCATGATTCCCTATTCCTTTCAGTCACCCGGGAAACTACAAAGATGATAAATTTTTAGTTTAGTGGTTTTGATCGCACCTTTATAGTCAATTCGTGAAAGTTACACTTTTGGCAATAAATAAGTAAAAGATAGGGATAGCTATCTTCTAATATCCAAAAGTTGCTTTTCATTTCTTTTGCGTCATAAGGATGAGAGAGAATTACCCCAAATCTCTTCTCTCACTGCAGGCAACCTACATTGTCATAAAATGGTAAAATATAAGGCCTTCTAGACACTCTGTGCCTTCCCTTGAGTTTGTATAAAATAAACCATATTCCTTTTGTTACATTCAAAACTACTGTAAAGCACAGTGTATTACCTATGGCAACTGTACTAACATAATTATTTCCAAAGGTCACTAAGCTTTTCAGGGTTCCCTTAGATGACTAGCTTGAAAAAGACTCCTTATGGAATATTCTGGAATACTGTCTAAATGTATACTAGTGACAGGACGTGAGCTTCCTGCTCCTGTGCTCCTAATAAAATAAAAAATGAAAACCATCTCATAAATGTCTTTTCATTATTTTTTAAACTATCCATCAGTGGCTTTCTATGCTTTTCTTAGCTCCATGGTGCTACAGTAAGTGCACCACTAAGTACAGACCTGGTACATGATATTGAGAACACACAAAACACCTTAATGGGTCTGGCAAGCAAGACCTCCAAGCTTAGCTGTGGCAAGAGTAGATGCTATTTAGTGAGAGAAACCAAGCCTGGCCACTTTCTGCATCCCTTTCCTTTGCGGTGAATCTCTCAGGCTCACAACCCTGCCACAAGATGGCATTGGGACCAGGAGCAGCACAGAACTGCGGAGGTGGTCAGTGTCCAAAGCAAGGATGGCAGCACACCTGCACAGCAAAGAACCTGGCTCCTTCAGCAGCTGTTTACAGACCAGTTGGCCATTAGGTTGTTTTATCACTTTAAGTCTGCTAATATAATCTGCCCACAGTACAGTGCTTCAGCTACTAGTTCCCTAAATCTTTTACCTGTTGCATAAATAAATACTTTCTTTTATCTGTTTTAAACCAGCTAGTACTATTAAGTGACTATTAGTTCCATTACTGAATCTGGTGTATTTGGTCTTGCATTTACCTTATTTACCATCACGATTTTGGAAACCTCAGTCGTGCTCCTCAGAAGCATTCTGCTCCCCAAACCAAAGAACCATTTAATCTCCCATAACAAGGAAGCTGCTTCCTCAACTGTTGTTTTAGTTGCCTTTCCCCATACACTCACCAGCTTCACTTGAAATGTTGTCTTTGAGATGCCCAACAGAACTGCACACTAATACTCAAGATGCAGGTCCACTATAGTTATATATAGTAATAAAACAACGCCTCCTGCCTTGTCTGTAACACTGGTTATGTCCAATGTTTTGTTGACTTAAATTTTGTCTGCTGCTGTGCAATGAGAGACGGTATTAGAGAACTGTCGCTGATGACGCCAGTATCTTTCCCGAGTTTTACAAAAGAATTCCAAGTTCAGGGTCGCCCAGGCACAGCTAAAGGAGATCTTTTTCGTCAGATGCATTAACTCATATTTATCTACCTTGACACTCGTCTACCATCTTTTTGCCCACTAATTACATTTTTTAAGATGTTTCTGTAGTTGCCTGACATCTACTATCTTCCCACTAATTAAACGCTATGAAGTACCATCCACGAACTGAGAAGTTTCACTGTTTACTCTCATTCTGCAGGTTACAGGTGAATATATTGAATAAAACTTGACACAGCACCAGTCCTTATGGTACTTCATTTCTGACCTGTCCATCCTAACACACTGCCACATTCCTGAAAACCCCTCTCTCATAGGAGCATTGTCAGTGCAAAAGGACACAATGAAGTCAGTTGGAGGTTTGGTTTCAACTTAGATACCAGCTCCCTTTTTCCTACTGGATGCTCTCCTTCCCCCAGATTTACACTGTCCTTAGCAGCACAGGGACTGTCACAGTGGAAGTGGGACAGTTGTACAACATCCCTGCTCGCTCCATTTAAAAACCTCTCCATTTCAACTAGCTCAGCCATCTCAAGTGACTGAACACATCTCTCACCATCAAAGGCTCTTCTCACTAACTACACACTTACAGACATGACCCCAGGGCAGGTTATCAGACCTGCAAATGTTCTCTGCAATAAACTCAGCTCCATTCAGTTGCCAGACTTCTACCTGGATCCCATGGTTAACATTATACCAGTAATTATAAACCTAGGAATTTCTCACCTATCAGGAAAAAGTGCTAGCATTTGGTAGTTTGACACTTGAACACAATGACTGGCAGGAATTTTACCAAAGAAATACAGGTTTCATGTTTCAGTTTCAAACTTGACATTAAAAACCAATAAAAAGCCTTAAAAGCTCAGGTGCAAAGGTTAGTGAGAGAAAGTTATGCTAAACAGCTAAAACAGTTTCTTCTTCAAAATTTTCCGGTTGCTTTACATTGCTGAACCTTGTGGTCCTAAGGAATCATACTGATTTACCACTACATCACTGCAGCTTGACCAAGTCCAGAGGTCTTCTGACACTAAGCAGCTTTCAGGACAGGATTTGCTATTGGCTCCCCCATCTTACAATGCTGTACATTAACAATATCCACTTCAAGTTGGCTACCATGTCTTGCTGGAAATTTGCATATCAAAAGACTTTTAACAGATAAAAAAGCAACCTTGACCCCGCAAACGCCCCACACCCCAGCCTCAGAAAGATTTACTTGCTTCCTGAAATTCACTAATTTAATACAACTGTTTTTAAATTCAGAGATAATTAAGTCTCTCTTCAAGTACTCAATCTCTGAAGTGGACATTTCATTAAAATATGTACTTTCCTAATCTACTCCTCTTAACATAACCACATTCTAGATCTTCTTCTCTATAACTTGTCTCTAAAGACAGCAATCAGCAAATTCTCTTAATAGCACTTATTTGACTGGCAAATCTAATTCACTTAAAAATACCCTTTTCCTCAGTAACTGCTCTGAGGAAATATAATGGAGACATTTAAAAAACATGTCATGCTGTTTTTAGTAGGCGCAAGTCTGCTGGAGGAACTGGGGAGGTTACAAATATTTGTATGTACAAGTTACGGTATTGTACCTTCTATCATTTCCATACCACTAGGAGGCTTACAATGTCCGGCATGGCTCACAACCCAAACAGGATACTGCTGATTTAGTCCACAATATAAGGCCTGTATAAAGGTCCTGTAATAACCTGCCAGTCCAGGGTTACCTGCCAAAAAACAAAACATACAAGCACAGTCAATATTAACCTTCCACCAGCAAGCAATCTGCTTCAAAGCAAACTAAACAGCATTATACAGCAATTTGTTAATTTATTTTCTCTAGTACCTTTCCAATTTTTATTTTCCCAATTTCAGGGGCTACACTATTGAACTGGTTTAATTCCATTGATCAGTGGCACCCATGAGAAACATTTTACAGAATTACTTTAAAATTGCAGAACCTAAAACTGAAGCCCAACATAAGAGAAAATCTCCTTCTCCATCAGAGGTCAACCTGTTTGCTTATCTATCCCATCAAGTTACAGATATGTGAAAATTGTGCAAAGAAACCCCCAGATCTTATAAAAATATCACAAAGACTACAGCGGATATCACTTGATCCAGATATCTGCCATCCAAATACCTCGGTGTTACCACTTCAAAATTGGTACATGGTATCCTGACAATACAAAGGTCTGTACCAACCCTAAAAGAGAGGATGATTTCATTTTAAACTCATTGGACTAAATTAACCTTTTCTGCTTGTAACTTCATATCCTCTCTGTCCTCTTCCCCGCCGCTTGAGAAGCTCTTTCCTTTTCAACTGTTGTGCTCTAGAACCAGGGGAGAATCTGTCCTACCTCCTGCATCCCACCAGCTTTAGAGAGAACTTCCCAGAAGAGGCTGGCATCTGAACAAATCCAGCTTGCCCTGAGAGAGCAGACTACCTTGCTCTAAATCTATTGTTTAACAGTGAGAACATCAAGAGTCAGGTACCACTGCTGAAGTGGAAACTGGAATACTGTCCCAAAGATAAATACATATCTGGTAGGGATTTCAGGATTTCCAAACAAAACTCTAATCTCTATTCCTCCTTTTTTTCCTTCTCTTTCGGATTTCAGTAGTGACTTAAGTTGGAGAGTAAATCCGTATAAAGACAAAGCAGACTTTTTTTCCCCAATTCCCATAGGATGCATAAAAATTCCACACAGACATAAAAACATAAAATTTCTCTCTATTTGTTTATTAATTTTGCAGAGTAGTCCCACTGATTTCTTATTATTATTTAGACTCCAGAAAAGCCCACTGTCATGGTTAGGATTGCTCAGTTACATGTTTTTCACTCGCATACTAGGCAATTCTTAGTTTGGATATCATCAACAGCAAAAGGCGGCAAGAGCAGTGTTGCGTAAAAAGGCATTCACTTTTTAAGACAAAGACATTCCAAAATAACACAAACGTATTACTGAAAGGGTATAAGAGAGAAAAAAACCCCAAACCTCACTAAAATCGCGTAAACTGCTTTATATCATTCTGATTGGACTTACAGAGGCTGAGCTGTATAAGTATTGATAGTGACAGAGAAGAAGAATCAGAGCTGTAACCAAATTAGTACTTTCAGAAACGGTGCATGGAGATAAAAACTAGGTTTATTCCACTTCTTGCCTTTCTATAGTGGGCATTTTCATTTTGTCTTCTTTTACTTCAACCCTTTTGCTCTTCAGGTAACACACAGTAAGTTCATTGCTCTCCCAAGAGGCATTCCCTCAGTCCAGGACTTCCAGAACTACTTGCCGCAGAGCAGCAGTGCACCAGGCACCCGAAGCCACCTCCAGCACAGACACGTGCGTAGGAGTTGATGCCATGGCTCACACCACTGATGGTATATGGGCAAAGTAAGGAAGCGTTCCACTCTAGGAAATGCATCACACATACTTCATCCCTCACTTACATGTAAAAAGTGTCTCTGAGAGTTTTTAAACCTTAATAAAATGACTGATCTTAAAACAACATTATTTTTACTGGAGTACACAGATTTGGAAAAAAACAAAAACCAAAACTCCAGAATGCATGATCAAATTTTTTCAAACTGATTTCCAGAAAAACAATTTAAAATTCACAGGGGTCACACATCCATACAATTGCACCAGATTTTCATACGCCAAAAATTATATTATATAGAGGGCTCAGAGAAATAAAATCAAATCTAGACATCATCTGTCAAGCTCCTTGGATTGATGTTACATAGAGGAAACTTGTCTTACAGCAAGGTCAAAGACGAAAGTAGCAGCAATCCAAAAGAAAATGTATCTTTTGTAGTACAAATGATCACGATTTGGCACTATGCTTAGTCCTGGAATATAATGCAATTAGGGACTTTGAGATCAAGGAATGACAACATTAATCTCAAAAGCAGCCTTTTTTCTTTACATTTTTCTCTCCTTTAATAATGCAAAACAAGGAAAGGGAGAGAAATGGCAACAGCTGTCTTAGACATTTCAGTGCTCTTTCCTATCATCAGCCAGGTGAACCCAAGATGTAAATATTCTCAGGATTCGGTCATCAACTGAAGAGCAGTGAAGTAAGAACAATGATGCTTTGCATCAAATACTGTACAAAGCTCAAGGCACTCTAATACTTTTTTGAGGGAAAGGGGATTTTTATCCTGTGATAAGTGTGATGTGTATTTTAGGCTGGTAAAAGAGAAAATCCATAAATGCAAAAGAAACCCCCTTTCCCCACTCTTCATAAGCATCTGCTCATGGTAAAAGACATTCTGAGGGGTCAGCTGTTAGAACTGCTACTGATACTTCAAAATGCCTTGAAGGGGTATGAATGAGAACCACTGGCACAAATGGAAAGGAAAAATCAACAAAGATTTTAACAGCCAAGATTTCTATAGAGAAATCACCACATGTAAAGCAGCTATAAATTTATTCTTATTGAACTTTCAATTTCAATGAAGTCATTCCAGATTTGCACTGACTTAAGTAAATGCAGACTAATAGTCCCTGCTCTTGAAAGCTTGCATCTACAATATTTATAAGCAGAGAATGTTTATCTCCTAACATAGCTCAAACTCACATCTCTGCAAAGTCAGTTATGTTATGTGCTTTTACTTCAGCTGCTGTCACAACACTCTAAGAGGAGCAAACAAAAAAACCTGAACAGATAAAGATTTTTTTTCTTTCATATGATAGAGTTACAGTAACAGCTAATGGAAATAACTGTGGCTTAATATGCACAGCAGTCTGTGACCAACAATATTTTGGGCTCATCTACTGCGGTTGAAATGTTGTTCAATTAAACTATTTTATTTTATAGAAAAAGAACTACCAGGTTTACCACAAAGGCACCCAGGCAATGCAGTGCTCATTTGTGCATTTTAAGGATTTCCCAGTACATCAAACCAAAACTGCCTATGTTCTTTCACTCAGCAACTAAGTGTCAAAAAATGGAAACCATAAGTAAATGCAGTGTTAACCTCCATGATTTGAAGGTTACTCCAGTTACGTGAGTGCCACATCAATCCTCAAACACCTCAGGGCACCTGAATCATTCATGTGTGCCAGCAAATCTCAAGTTGCAGTCATCTGAACCAAGAAGCACATCTTAAGCAGTTACTCTCAACTGTGCTTAATTTTCTACAGTGTTTATGTTGTTTAGGAAGTCTTGTAAACAATAGCTATAAATGGTGACCGTAACAGAAAGAGACACAAAACTGCATATTAGCTTAATTTGCAAAAGGTTTCTAAGCATTTCATGGGAGGAATATGTCAAATGGACAATTTGCACAGTGCATTAGAACACCACGGGGACACTTTATTTGGTGTATTCCTAAGTTTCAATAACCAAAGGACTCCTGCTACCTTCCCTCTTCCCCATAATACACGACATTTTATCCAGCTATTCTACATTAAGCTCAAAGTCTTTCCATTTTTAATTTGAAGACGGGAATCCACTTCTTACTTTTCCGATGTGTTCCACCCACAGCTAAAGCAAAACAGTACAGAACAACTGAATGTGCAGAGGTGTCACTTTGAGCTATCTTAGAAGGTAAATATTCTCCACTTCTATATACTGCAGATAGAGGCTTTCAAGAACTGGAACTACTACTCTTTAATTATCCACATAGTTAAAAACATAAAAATTACTTATAAACATGCATTTGCCTGCCTTTCAAACATGTTCTTGTTAATGCTTTTTTCCATCAAATCAAGATCTTTAAATGCCAACTGGCTTCCTTCTTATGGAGACAGCTAGCAGTGGAGAGAGAACAATTTGTACAAACTAAATATCTGCCCCAGGATATCACTGCTAAATAACTTTTATCATGATTTCCTATACATGTCAAAAGTCAAACTTGGCCTGTCTTAAAATGAAATACAAACTAATATTTGAGATGCTTCACTTACAAAAAGAAGTTATTCAGACTTGGGAAGTTTAAACTTATATACAGTATGCCATCAGTGCAATTCAATCAGCTTAATTCTGAATGCAAAACACAAACATATAACACTCATTTAAAAAGTCAGAGACCATAGCTACTACTCCATACAAGCAATGACAGCTTTTGTGGCTTACAAATTGTCAAGCATTTTGAATTCTTTTGCAACAGAAAATATTAATGTAAAATGTAAACTATAATTATAAGAACACTAGCATTAGATAACCCTGTGCAAAAATAATTCCCAGACATACTGAGGCATGTACAATGTAAACCGCAACAGCAAAATGTTTCAGGTTAAAAACAAAGATATACACCAAAACGTATAGGAAAAGCCTTCTGACCAGAAAGGGGTATGTCGAAAATATATACAGCTTACTCAAATGAAATTGAGACTAAAACATAAAATGAAAATAATTCTTAGCAGTTCTGGAAGGGATATCTAAATTGAAAAGGATTTATTTAAACAGTCTATAGTAAATGCCAAGAGTGGTGGGGAGTGAAGGAGAGGAAATTTATATGTAGCTAAATCATCCCAAACAGCGACAAGGTTCCTTGCACCTTGTTCCGTAACAAGCTTTTGGGTTCTGTGCACTGTCCTGTGAGACGTTCCCCAGCGTTTTCAGTCCTGTCTCCAGAAGTCTGACCATCTGTGGGAGCAGTAGCTGGCATTCAGCTGTGGTGCTTCACGAATTTCTCTAGCAGTTGCTTTCTGCCTGCTCTGGGACCTCAGCAGGACCATAAAGAATAAAGGCAGCTACACGAATAGAAGAAGGGAAATACACAGCCAACAGTGGGTTTACAGAGAACTTTGAGGAACTGGAAAATATGCCAGCAATTACCATGAGTTTAATTTTAGAAATAATCCACAGTTTCAGAATTAAGTATGTATGCCACAGTATTTACATGATAATCTCCTGCAACAAAATCAAATGCAGACCTTTTTTTTTTTTTTTTTTAAATGAGCAGCCATAAATCAAATTTGAAATCCAGGGGCACACAGCAGGACCACACAAAAATCATTTTTGTGGCAATGATTCTCACTGCCTCTTCGCAGAGCTGCCAAAGCTCCCAGCTCCAGCTCAAAGAGCCTAAATGACAAGTTCCTCACTCAAGGAAACTTAATCTGCCTTTGGCGTCTGACCAGCCACCATGGAAGAAGATGCAACTCCCCTATGTTAATGAATGGAAAGCAGCCCACGCAGATGTCAGAAGGATTTAAATGGAGCATGTAAAAAACACAATGATGTTCTCACACTTGGGAGAAAACTGCAGAAACTGACACCGCGGCTGATGATCAGGCCTTAAAAGGACACACACAGGTTTCTCTGACATGCAGGGTCAAGGGATTTCAAATAAACCATGTCAAATAACATTTGAATGATCATCATAAACTCATGTCAATTAAGCTTTCACCTGTTTGCATGTCTAGGGGACCAGCATTTTTTGTCCTCTATTCTGTTTATAGTCCATACACTAGGGGAGCAGCATCAGCCAAAGAGCAAACAATTACAAGGACGTTATACAGAAACACATGTGAAAACTCTGATCTTCTCTCACTCTGGAATCATGAATTTGGCTGGAAAGCACCTTAATATATTTGCTTGGGTTGTGAAAATGGGGAATCTCAGAAGGATTCAGCCAGGTGCCTGTAACACAGCTTATTAGAGAGGTTTTTCAAGAACATTTCACATTTTTTCCCTATATACAGATACATACACACACAGTTTTTAGTTTGATACAGCTATAAAACTTACATATAGGATTTTATAATACACATTCTTTACACACATTTTGCAAAGCAAATAAGCTTGTCTGCTGTTGTTGAACACTTTTCCACCTTTAGGACAAATGTGGGTTTCATTTACCTCTAAAGAAATCCCATGGACAGTCTGATAAACCTGAATTAAACTAACACAGCCGGTTTTGCCCCAGTGACAATTGTGCCTGAAGCCTGTGAATAAAAATTCCCAGCTAGAAATTATGACAGTACACGCCTGTTTTCTCATATGAATGATTAACAACAGCCATCCAGGCAGATAAGATACAAAATCCAAAATCCTGATTTTGCCCACTGCAAACCTACTGGACTTTGTGATTGAGTGATTGCAAGGGTTATAAATTCCACAGATGTATTTCAGTAGTTACCTTTAATGTCTCAACCATGTCAAATAGGTACGTAAATAAAAAAAAAGCCTTGATTTTATTATTCGGGGTTTTTTTTAATATGTTTCTAAACTAATGGTTCTTGGAAGGGAGTGAAGATTGAGATATAAAACTGAAAATACTGAGTTCATAATGGAATAACAAATTTTTTACATTTTTTAAAGGTAGAAACCAGGATTTTCTAGCACTGACAAATAATTTTTGTTCCATTTTTGTTCCATTTTCTCCATAGCAAATGAAAAATTAACACATTTAATTAGATCTCCTAGTACACACCTACACATACACAGCCTCTTAAGCATCTGCTTAGGCAGATGAAGACAGGTTCAGCTACTTTTAACACTCTAGATGTGGTTGGTTGGTCTGATCCAATCCATCCTACAGCTGATGCTGGCAGAGAAGCTGCAGTGAGCTCTGCACTGGGTCTAGAATTCCCAGTGGGAATTTTTCAGATGGCTTCAGGGCTTGAAGCAGAATCGGACCAGCAGAAAACAAACCCCCTTCTGAAATAAAGGGGGGAGAACAAAGGAAGTACACAAAGAGCAACATGAGACTTAATGTCAAATGGGTTCACAAGAAAGCCTATGAAATATCTGAATAACAACACAACCCTGATGAGACATCATCAGCAGGAAAAAGACAAAGACAAGAAAAATAAACAATTCAGAACCAAGATAACCACAAATTATTTGTTTTGTACAGATAAACAGCTCTGCAGATTTGATCACTTTTGAATAATATGCAAGGAAGAAGCAAACAATACATTCAAAAGGCACCAGAAAGTACATTTTCAGATCTGTATGAGAGATTTCCCTATGCTGTACCATTGGTCAGAGTTACACAAAAGAAAAGCATAGCTTTGGAGGGTTTGGGGTTATTAGGTTTTGGGGTTTGTTTTTGGTTTTCAAGACAGTTTTTAGAATAAAGTGACAGATGGGAAACAAATAGCAATGGAAAACATGAAGACAGTTAATTTCAGAAAAAAGCCTGAAAACGTGTTTCTGCAATTTTTGTGTATCAAGACTGTCAAGAGAATGTAATATTTGAAACAAACAGTTTAAGGTGATTTTGCAAAAGAATTTTGCATTTATATTTGTTATCAGTCTTCAGAAACGCAAGACAAAAAACCAAACCATTCTGCATACCAATCCACAACTTTAGGAAAAAATTCTTTGCATTGACACCACTGTATCTCTGAGGAAAAAGGCTTCATAGTTAGGATATTAGTACTGGTCCTAAGTAGATGTTCCATGAAGACTTCACCCAAAACACTTCATTCAGGCAAACACTTTCCTGAAAACATAAGTCGCTTCACAAGCACAGATGTCTAGCCATTTAAGACCTATTGTGAAGAGCTTCTGCATCTTAAGGCAAGGCTGCGAAAACAGATATAAAAGATCCAAAATGTAAAGGTGGAAGGCGGTATAAAAGTACGTAAGTAAGTATGTATTACTACATATTTATTTATTCTTATGGGAGTTTTTAAATCCCTCAAGAATAACCAAGGATTGTTTTCAAAAATGGAAATCAGAACAATGATCAAAATCTTCCATCATTTTCGTAACAGGGAAAAAAGAGCAAGAGCTATGACTTGCTGAATTTTTGGCTCTACGGTTTTCCATAATCTAGATATTGAACATAAGGCGTCAAATTCATTTCTAATATAGCTTCAGTGATCCATAGGAGTTACTATCGGGATAAAATGAGGCGATGTGTTAACTAGAATCAGAAAGCAGATATTCATCTTTTATTATTTTCAGAGATAACTAGATCAAAATATTTAATATCAAGGCAAATCCGTATCAGCTCAGGTACTTCTGGTAGCAGCTGCCAGGAAGGAAGAAGTATATTATACACTGGTGCTGTAGCTTTTAACATTTTAATTGCATTATTTGTACATGATGCACATGGAAACACTGTATTTCCTTCATAGGTAGGTCCTTTAGTAAGTAATTCTTCTTCCCTCCTGCCTCAGACATCACATAAAGAAAAACAGATCATTTTTTAAATGGTCAAATCAAGAAAAGTACCCTAGAACACAACTTTTCCATAACTCTGGCCAACTCAAGCCTCTGCATGCTGCAGGAGAGGGATCGCTTCCTCCCCTGATTACGCTGCACGGAGCCAGGCAGGAAGGATCCATGCTGAAAACAACGCCTCATTAGCAGGGAGAGGACACCAAGAGAAGACTGCGGATTGAGAAATTTCAGTAAGTCTCTTCAGTAAGTCACATCTGCCACCCAGATTTAGTGGCGGGAAATACTGTCAAGCACAGTTGGATGTTCAACCATCCTGTCATTACTCTGCCTCCTCAAACTTAACAAGCTCAAATGTGCCAAGCCCCCATCAGAGGTACTTCTGGAGCACTGGGAAATTCAACAAAAGTGGCATATTTCAAGCCTAGATCTGACATACAGGCTCCTCTTTGCATGAGGAAGTTTTTATTTTTAATGAAAGATATTTTTTTTTCTTTTCTGAAGACAATAGAAGCTGGTGGGCTGACCCAGTAAACAAAGCACAACTGTCATCATATTTTAAAATATTAGTCACAAACAAGTAGTCCATAAGCAGCAAAAATAATGGAGAACAGTGTCCTGAGAACTGAATTTTCTGATATATAATATGGGTTAGAACACACTTACACCTTGCCTTTAGGGGGTACTTTACCAGCATATATGTCTTCTAGCCAAACTCTTTTTTTTTTTTTTTTTAGTATCATTTTGAGTCCTCTATCTCTCAGAAGAATTTAGGGAAAATTGACCAATGTATTCACAGTTTTATGGGGGTTAAAAGTAGAAAACAAATAGATGCAGACAAATCAGTGTTATCTCCCAAGAATAATGATGTTCTCAGGAAGTCAAACTAGCTCAGTGAAATAAAGGGGAGAGCCCTCAGAGAACTTTGATGTGAGTGAAGACAGCACATACCATTGCCAAGTCCTCAAGCACTTGACTGAGACAGATTTCATTATTCCCATTTTATAAATGAGAAATAAACAGACCAAATAATCTATACATGAAAATTAAAGCATTACTAGCCACTAAGAACTCCACCAGTTAACAGTACCTTACATTCACGGCCATCTAAGAAAATACATGGTCAGCTGAAAATAAGACTGATCTCATAATTAAGCCATGAACATTCACGCTAGAGATAAAGATATGGCTAGAAAAGTTGGAAGAAGTGGCTTTGGAAGTATCAAGAAGATAGGGTTAAGTTGGGGGGTTTTTTGTGTACTTTCACTCCTGTTCAAGTGCAAATTTACAAAATATAGTCATGTATAATACACATCCCATGCAAGCATGTGAATCAAAAGTGGTTTGCTGTGTTTATGTCTCACTGAAATAGAAAGCTGTGCTCTTACTACCTCATCCGCTGATAAGAAGACCTATAGTCATAGGGAAAGGAAAAAACATGTTAGCTTGCTCTATGTAGACCCATCTACCTGGACTGCTATGCTACACAAACTTTTAACTCTACAGTATAGTTTGTCCTCATTGACTGCTTTTGCATCACGTGTACCAGTTACTGGGGAGCAAGAAAACTCCTTCTCCACTGTCAATTTTTTTATTCAGGCAAAAAAAAAAAAATTCAAAGCAGTGTAAAATACAAATTCTCCATGTCAAAAACTGAGAACTTGGGGTCAAACGCAAAGAGTTGGCAGCTGCATCTGGAGTGGCAGTGCAAACAAAAGCAGAAGCCTCAAGGGTGAGGCATTCTCAGCAAATCACTACCACCTGGTGTGACTGGTGGAGTACCAACTCCCTCCAGAGAAGTCTCAAGACTAAGCGTGTGAACCCACATATATGTGCTGCATGTTGTGGACTGACACCATAATTTAACAACAGAAAGTTCTGCAGCAAGTCCAGCTGAAGGAACCCCCACCTTCTCCCTTGACTGTCATTCCCACCCCCCCACCATGGCTCACCAGCCCCTGAATTACACTGGCATAACTCTGTGGGGCCGTGCTGTGAACCCAAAGAGGGAACCGTTCCAGCTTTAAGAAGACCCCAGAAATAAATGTATGTATGTATTTAATTCACAGCATGATCTCTCAAACTATTGTTCTGGCATAACCGAGGGGTGGAGTGGCACAGTGTGGTGGGAACAGGAATACCTTATGCCAGTATTGTTGACAAACATTTTGGATTGGGAAATAACGGCCTTAGGAAGTTTTCTAAGTGCTCCAAGCACCAAGCTCTTAGATTTCCAGTGCCTGGGAATATACACTGCAAACAGTTTCTAACTTCCACGGTACTTTAGACTCAGCAACGTCTGCTTTATACCTTACTTGATGGTTCTAAAAGCTACCTGCAGGCAAGAGCTCTAGCCCAGTCCTGCTACCCAGTCCCCTTATGGGCTGCCCAAATCCAAACATAGTTTCAATTATGTAGGTCTCACCTGCTAATAAAGCAGGGAATGGTAGAGTCTTTCCAGGAAGACTCCAATTACATAATGTTGATCACATAAGGTCATAACACAGGTGAGATACAGGGAAAGATGCTCTTGAAAATTTTAGGAACACCAGCTAGCTTTCCCAGAGCCAGTCTGAAGAGCAGCCCCAGCAGGCAAAGAACACATTCAAAGCATCAAGTGGTTGCTTCACGTCCCATGCTGTAGTTGTGCGGGAGAAGCTGTGATAAAAGAACATAGCATTCCTCTTCCTCTCTCCGTGAAAGCGCTGCAGATGCACTGCCATTCTCTCCTGGCTAACTCACAGTCAGACATGATGTTCTACAGTGAATGCTCTGCTTCAAGTATAATATCTTCAGGACTAAGTTTAATTTCAAGCACTGCAAATACCACAGAAGAGATGAATGCTGCTGCTAAGACAATATATAAAAGAGGAACCTTTCTTAAATAAACAGAGTGAATATCTGTGTACATACAGAGAGGGGATCCTGCTCAGCTGCTTGGATATAAACATCTACCTCAGGACAGAATTTTAGATGCAAAATTGAGACTTTTTTGGTTCCTGCTGATTAGCCACATGTGACTCAAGTTTGCCAGCTGGACTAGATGCCATTCTGAGCTGTGTAATCCTCCACATGCCTTGTCAAGGGAGCCAAGACTCCAGCCAAACAAGATTCTTAAGCTGATTCCCTGAACCAAGTGTGTTAAATAACATCATCTTCATTTGTGAGCACCTAAATTTGCCTTCTCTACTCTGTTGCTTCGGCTTAGGATGGACAATAGCAACACTGCTCTGCTTGGTAAAGTATGGTCAAAATAAGCAAAGGTAATAGAACCCATGCAACTTTCTGCATCTTACACTAGCAGAGGTAAGTGAAGATAAACACACAAAGCACAGTATTAATATGATGGAAAATACACATCCACAGGAAACATTTTCAGCCCCAGCTTTAGGTCATCAAAACTATGTGATACAGGATTAAGCAAAATAAAGTGCAAGTTAATGTGTAAACAGGAGTCCTATGTAGCTTATTTCAACATTAGCACCAGTGCAGTTACACTCTGACTTTCATTGAAAAATTCTCATTGCATCTAAAAGCATTACTTAATTTAAACCACCAAAATCCAAAGTTAAATGAATGATTCCTTTAATAAAGACCTGAAGTACTTAAGTGTGATTAGTTATTTTCCTTAATGTCCTTTGGGTATTTACTGCTGTGCATCAGAAGATGATATACGTCCTGGCACAAGAATTTCACACAATCAGTAAGAGCAGAGCTGCCCATGGAGTTGGTCAATGATTTAAACATTCCAGGAGAGGAAGTATTTGTTGTCTCACTCTATGCAGCTGTGCTTTTATTGTTAATTTATTTACTCAGTGTTAGCTGATTGTAACTGAATGCTAGCTTAGAGACTTGGATGATAGATTATATAAATTTTGCAAATGTGAACGAAGATTTGTTTGGTGGTTTGGTACACAAATTGTGAGAATGGCTGGCCACCTATTGAAAAGCAACCCAGTGGAAAGGCTGGGAACAGAAACCCCAGCACTTCAATCTTTATACTCTCTAACTGAACCTCCTTTATTTCATTCCTAATGCAAGTAAAAGGCATTTTTATGATCCTCAGCAAACAACATAACCGATTAATCACTAATTTTTTTTGTGATATACATACAGTAGAGAAACAGTCAGTGCTTACCTATGCATTCCAATAAGAGCCTGAAACCTCCTAGTAAATGGTATAGCTGGCTATTACAGCAGTAAGCTTTCCAAAAAACACTATATTTTTTTCTAATCTTTAAAACAGCTCCCTCTTCTGGCATACTCTTTCTATACTATGTTTAAGTACCATACTTTATTCCTTACCAGTTTTTAATTCTGTATGGTTCCTAACACTCAACAAACCCAATTTCAGTGTTAAGGCACTTACAACACAGTATGGCTGTGAAGGCAAGGAGAAGGTACCTTAAATTACTGCTTTTGAAAGAGTGGCTAATTCTAATCAAGTATTTATCTAAGATTATCCATATACTTATCTTTACTATCTTTTGAAGGTACCCCAAAATCAATCCAGATCAGAATCCACACCCTGACAAGGAGCCTGGATGGCAAGTCCCTGGGTCACATTTACAGGATCACTGAAATTGGAAGGGATCACCCGAGATCTGCTAACCCACCTCCTGCTCATGCAGGCTCAGGTAGAGTAGGTTGCCCAGGTATGCACCCAGTCAAGTTTTGATTATGTCCGCAGCTGGAGACGTCACAACATCTCAGGGCAACCTAACCTCTCAGGAGGCAGAAATGCTCATGGCAGTGCCTATCCCTAGCTACTGATTATACAAGGTACCTAGGAATTTATGCTCCTTACTTTAGCATCTTAACTAGGTGTTTAATATTAGGCTGGATGAAATTGGGCCTTAGAGTCCCTTTCTGAACTAGGTGACACGGACCCAGCTTGATCCTGCAAGAAAACCAAAGAAAAACTAAGAAAACAAACAAAAAACCCCAAACAAAACAAAACAAAAAAACCCCCCAAAACCAAACACCCCACGCCCCAAACCAAACCACAGGAGAGCTCCCATAACCAAGCTGATAGTGACAAAACTGCAGAGGTAGAAGACGAGGTGAGGCTGGACACACATTTTTCCTACTGCTGATGCTCTGGCATTATTCAGTCAAAAAAAACCCCAAACAAACCACAAAACCAGAAAGAAGAAAAAAGCAGCTTTTACTGCCTAATGCATTCAGAGAGAACAGGTTCTCAACTTTGTTCATAGAATTGTTGCTGGAGATCATTCAGTGACTGTGAGCACAAAACATATGGAGCAGAACATGACCCAGAACCCAGAAGTCCTCTTGCCCAGGAGGAAAAAAAATCATCTTCCCTCTTAAACTGGCTGTCCATTGCCAGCAGCATTCCCCTTTCTTCCAGTTGTATTTCAAAGGCAAATGGTGAACACTACCGTGCACTGGGAGAGGAGACACTGGCGGCTGACTTAAAAAGTAGCATCTGAGAGGATGTAAGTACCTTCCTTGAGTAACTCAGAGGTCTCTACTCCAAAACCAGATTCTGCTTCACATAAACAGTTCTATCTTCTTTTTACTTATTTAACCAAACATTAAGTACCAAGATTCATATACAGGATTCTGGTTTACATTCTGGCCAAGGTTACCAGAAGCTACACACTGCAACCTAATCTGTTGATACTATGAGTCCTTACGAGATCCAATGCGGTTCTTGTAGATGAATGGTTAACATGCAGATTACGTACCAACAAGCACATTTAATCACATAAGTTTTGTATAAATCAAAGCACATTCTAAAACCAAACTGAAGAGAATTGGAGTAAACATGCTTTACACAGTTTGTAGAATGAGGAAATAGATTATTTTATTATTAAGTAAACCCCTTGGTCTCAGTGGTGACAGTAGACCTCTGGAGAGCTATTCATTCCAGTGACTGCTGAGCAGAGTGAATGATTAACAACCTAAAAAAAAGCTGGTTTAGTGGGAGCCAAAAAAACCAAAATACGAATGAACTAAGCTTCAGGGCTATACAATTAGATTTAGTGCAAAGTATTATTATACAGTGATTCCTATTATAACTTTTCTTATGTAAATGTTGAGGGTGATGATTGTTAAATATCAAAACAGCAGGTGAAGACAAAGCCAGATAATATATCGAAAACTTTTCAGAATCCCTACATTACAGTCAAAAATAGAACTTCAAAGACTTTGAAACTAACAGGAAGTCTCGTTTCAAGGGAGAACACATTAAAGACTTGTCATAATCCAGGCAAATTGTTTGCACTGTTTTCACTCCTTAAAAATAGTTAAAGTAGTCTTCAAGTGACAACAGTCTTGTTGATGTAAGTACTTCTAGGAGAAGATCAGAATCCAAGCCCTCATTTTCTGTTGTGCAGAAAACCATAAGCAACTCCTGACTCAGAGGATTAGCTCAGGAGATTAAATCTTCATACTTTAAAAAAAAAGTGTCTGGTTAAGTCCTCATAGGCTTTAAACATCACCAAGTCACTGCATGAGTTGGTAAAACAGTAAGATGATCCAATAACCCAGCAGCAATCCAACTGCATGCAGGCAGAACAAGAAACTTAGCAAGCATAGGGAGTACTCTGCATGCATGCCAAAGAACTGAATTCTGAAATTACTTCTGTATATTAATGAACGAAACTTGTATAGCATGCTTTACCACAAAAAATGTTATTTATATTATACATTATCAACCGTGAACTAAGCTTCCCAAGTACAAGACTCTAAATAACAAAATTGCCTAGTTTACAGCAATGGTAACAAAAATTATGAAGCCTGGAATGAAGGTATTGCAAAATGCACTCCTGCAATGAAATGCAAGAAAAACTTGATGAACAGCAAAACTTCATGAGCTAAACAGCCTGGTGGTTTTAAAATTTGTACTGTATTTATTTACAAAGTTAAATGTTTCAAAAATACACAGACACAAATAGACAGATACTCTTAAAACAGTAAAAAAATATTCCATTACACCTTGCGGATCCTGGTTTTCAATGAACCCAAGTAACGTTAAATATTGCTGCAGTAGATTTTATACTTCACTGCTAATTTTACACTAAACAAACACTGGAGAAGGGAAAACAGACCTTTATGACACAAGAGGAAAAAAGTAATTCCTGTCCTTTCCATAACGCCTACATTTCCAGAAAACCATGGACCTGATCCTTCAACTGTACACATTTAATTTTACTCTCATGAGTAAATCTCATCGGTTTTAACAGAAAAGAATTCATATTAAGAAAGGCAAACAAGTATACGCATATATTCTGGACTGAGGAAAAATTGGTCCTTTTACACAGTAATTACTTCAGTAAGCACATTATTACTCCTATACAGAGGTTTTGCTTACACAAGGAAAAAAACATTACGGAACAAAAAAGTGCACATTAAACATTTCAACTAATATAGTAAAACTTTACTAAAATTGTAAGTTTACACAGCCTGCCATTAACAAAAACATTAGCTTGTTGTAATTAAATGAGATTGAGCTCCACTGCACATTCCGTATTCCAACTGCTTCAAGCAGAGTGAGCTATCAGTACTAAGGAGGCAGAATCCTGCCTCATTGAAAGTCAATGGGAATTTTGCCATTCATTTCAGAGTAGAAAAATGTTTTGGAGTCAGCTTTCTCCCTTCCTCCCCTTTTTAAAAAAAAAAAAAAAAAAAAAGTCAGACCAAAGAGAAATCCTTCCCATTATGAAGAAATTTGACTAAAACACCAACAGAAAATAAGCATACAGGATTTATTCTCAAATCTCTTGCAACAATTCAATTCTAGCAGAAGCTGAGAATTCTATCATCTTTCTGTTCTATAACCAGCCTCAACCCCATTTTGTTTGATTACATATAAACAAATCATACGCATGAATTTCATTAAGACTGGAAAAGTATGTACCAGAGCAGTTTAATACGCAGAACAACGTATCACATGCAGTAGGACTAACCATGTTCAGTTCAGATCACTTAACACTTGGCTGTGCATACACTCCTTTTTGAGTGAGAGTTGCCCTTGTCTGGATATTTCTTTCCTTGACCTGTACCAAGCTATGCTTTTGCCCCTCTATTTCATTCCATAAAGAATCTCAGCTAGGGATACATGCTTTTCAAGTGTGAAAATTGCTGGACTCCAGAAGGGCTCCACATTTCATGCTTGGAAGTTACAAAACCACAAGGGGAATGCTATCTAATCCTAACTGTTTAGGTACACGAACATGTTGCCAGATGACCCAAATGTCCGGATCTCTTCTAAGGCTGTGTTTTTTGTGTTGGCAGATAGAATTTCCCTTGAAGGCTAGAAATGAGGCATAGACCAGTAGGAAAAAAACATCTGATTTATGAGAAGCAAAACAGCATTGTTATGCCAGGTCCTAGTCAGCTCCCTGCCAGCCACAGCAAGGAGCTTGGGTAACTTGATTCACTACTGAATTTGGATATTTCAAATGAAGATAGCATTATTGTGGTTGCTGTGCTTTTTAATTGTTTTCTCAGTGACAGAACTTCTAGTTTGTTACCAACATAATTCTGAAATAAGAGCAAAACCATAAATCAGCTACTTGCTAAAGCCTGCAGACCATAACAGAAGCACTCTGAATATTTTACTGACGTCTATTTCTGTATATCTATCTTGTTAATGTAAGATGTTATTAAGGGGTCTTCGCAGAATTGTTCTGCAGGAAATAAGCTCCATGTAGCCCTGCCACTACATTTTCTTGCATGAAAAGTTTCCTGTGATGAATGCAGAGCCCATAAAGTCTGTGTGGCTCGGTATATTTTCAAAAGAATAACTTAGGTGCCTTGCAGAGGTACCTTGCCTTGGAAGCTAACGTCTGACTTTGGCCCTCTTCCCCTACAAATGATGCTACCAATATGTTAGCTTTACAGATTTACCCTAGTTACAGGCTCTACTACCAACCCAAACACATGGGTATCACAACCTAACACAGGTGAAAGCTCCAGAACTTGGGGGAAAAAGAAACACTTAACTTAGCTGTTTATTTAAGACTTCCAGAAATGCCTTAACTGGAAGAAAGCAGCAATTGAAAAGTATCAAATCAGGCTTGTACCTACAGAAAACTGACAATTTGGATCCGCACTGATAGTCTTTTACTAAAGAGTTACACTATGCAGTATCTGGCTTAAAAAGCTGTTCCCACGAAACAGTAGCAAGATGTAATCATAGGAGGCTTATTTCTTCTTTTCAGTTAAGGAAAGAATTTAAACTTCACTGTCACTGGGTTAAAAGTTACGCTATTATTCAACTCCAGGAGGCAAGGGCATAAAAACATTGTGCCCAAAGAAACTAACATAAAATATTCCACAAGGCTTCCAAAACCTTGCAAAAAAACCTGAAAAATGGACCCTGTGCTCTCTTTCACCCCTAAGTAAGGACCAAACCGTGCACCAGCCCATAAACAGGAACAGAGTATACCAAAGATGTGGATAATCAGAAGAGTCATTATTTGCACCACTAATTCTTGGGGATGTAACAACAGTATCCAATACCTTCAAATAAACTACAGGAAGCATCAGAAATCTGCAAACTCTAAGGCAGTGAAAGAGTCACAACATCTGTGCTTGAGCAGGCAGGCTCAAGCTCTACTTTTGCTAATGGCAGAACTCCTACAGTTCATTGGCAGACTAATGAATTTAGGACTTCTCCATTAATTTTAACATATGCTAAATGAAAGTTTAGAGCTTTCATTTTAAGGTGATCAGATTTAAATATAACTCAGAACTATACAATGCTCATTGAGTTCAAGAGGCTTACCATAAAAATGCATGTTGAAAAATCTAAGTTAAAAACCATTTACTACTAAAAAAACCACCTTTAAAAAACTACTGGATCCAGAAGTGTCCCTCAAATATTGTAACTTTCATCTTTTGGCTGGCACACAGCTGACAATGCAGTATCACTTCAATGTGCAAGAAATAAACGGAAGGAGAGCAATGGAAAAAAAAAAAACCAAACACAAAACAAAAAAAACTGCAATGCTGTCAGGAAACCACCACCACAAAATAAATGAGTGAGACATCCTAATTTCTCAGTTTTACCTTACAGCACCATTACAAATACAGATAACAGTAGTAATCAAATATAACAAAGAAATTTCACCATGGCCATACTATTGATTTTTTGGCCATACGCACAGGCCAAATTCTACTGCTTATCTAGTGAGATTTTTGAAATTGAAATTGAACATATCCTTTTCAATCATCACACTTCTAAACTTAAACAAAAAAAGACCCTTACCAGGAATAATCATGAATAGGAGCCTGGGTAGATTTTTACTTTCATCTTTTGAGAGGTCTTTCCAGGGTCCACACTTCAAGACATGGGTAGCAGCTCCACAACAGTAGATAAATTCTTCATGTAATGGGACTGGCTCTTCTGACACCGACCTCATGTTTGCTGTTAGACAGAATAAGATACTGTTATAACAGATCAGCAAATATTTACATAGCTGGCTCTTTGCTATTATACCTTCTCACAGAATAATTGCAAAAAAACCCAAACAACCCTCCCCAAACAGCTGTCATCTCCACTAAACAGAGGCTCAATTCAGTATTTGATGTTTGAATAGGTCATAGAAGTTGACACATGTTAATACTGTATGAGAGAAAACATCTTTTAGTTTTTGTCACAGAAATATATGGTGATGAACTGGACAATAAGATCTATTCTACCTTAAAGGCAAATAATTTTAAACTTCTTATTCACACTGTCCACTGAAAAGATTCAGCTGAAATGTATTCCAAGGCAAACAAAAGAAAAAATACCAAACAAACAGAACTACTGTATGAATGTCTTCACAAGTTCTGTGTGCCTCAACTACGGGAGCACAGCATCACTTAAAAACAACCACCAAAAAATCCCTCAACAAAAAACAACCATAATAAAACCCAAAAGAAAATACCAGAGGCCAAAAGGAACATGCTAACTACTAGATTGCCTTCCAGTATTAGGTGGGCTCCTCATTTTAAGTGCAGCATAACTAACTTCTCTACAAATTTTCAAAGGATTAAAGGAGGCATCTTTGTCAGTTAAAGCTAATCAAGATTTGATCAATTCAGGCAAACATTTATGCTCACCTTCATAACTTTTCTTAAGTTACTTGGTTATCTCAACTCAGGGATGCGAAATAAAACACTATGCTGCCAAATAAACAATGCATGTTCATGAGTTCATATATTTATCGTATAGGAAATTATTAGGCTGCCACTTTGGAACTGGCTGATTGACCAAACTCCCGTACCTCTCCGTCAGTAAAAAAGCTACTTCATCAAATTACTACTTATGAATTAAAAGATCATCAAGACGAACTAGAACATACACAAGCATCTGCCAAAATAACCATTTACCATTTGCAACTACAGGTGCAGTTACCAAATGCAGAGTCAGAAGCCTGCCCTTGTTGGAGTATGATCACACACGTGCATCACTTGGAACACACACCAGTACTTGGTAAGTCCACAGAGCTGTTTGTATCAACTTCAAGGGCTATTTAAGCTCTACAGAGTATTTCCAATCTTATAAGGACCACATTTCAGGCTTCTGAAGCAACAGATCTGGCTTAAACAGACTTGAAAAACTTGGTTAAATTATTACAGGAATGACTATGCATTCTTTATTCAAGACCATCTATAACGGAAAAGGCTGTCCAACTTTACTGTTTTCAATTTAATTAAATTGTAATTCAAGTCACACACAAATGAAAAAAAATATTTTAGTCTAATGACTAATCTAAAAGATTAGCCTTTAGTGTCTCTACCTAGTACACCCTGAAATATGTTATGATTGAAATATGTTATAGAAAGAAAAAAGTGCAATGAGTTAGAAGCCAAAAATCCCAAGATTATAGGCCAGCAATTCTCTAAAGGAACTCTCAAGGACTTCACATACAACCACTGCATTAAAACTTTTTGGTAAGTCTCATCTTGAAATTAACGGACAAAAGTGCAATCACCTTTCACGTTATTCAAGAAGGTGATCTTTTCCGAGTTCAAAAGCCACTATTTCACGTGTAACTTATATAGCATCAATCCATCAGCACATGGAATTAGGATAAATAAACAAAGTGAGAATATGATCAAATAAGATGCAACAAAAAAAAAATATTACAATAAATCTGGATATTGTTGCATACCATCATGGTCTTTAAAACATCAAAAACATCTAGTTAAGAATAACATTAGGGCTTTCAAGTGTTTTTGCTTAGGGAAAAAGGACCATTCATTTTTGAGTACAAGGATCCAAATTCTATTTCCTAGTCAGTTTGTGGAGTTTTACACATGTAAACTGAAGCCTAAGATCTACAAAGTTTCCAGGACCATGGGGTGGGGGACACCACTTTCACAAATAGTCACTGGAAAATTCTCAGTGCTACACAACTTGAAAGGAACAGATCTGAATGAAACTGTAAGTAACGACACTTGACTATATTTAAAAAGTACACTTGTAGAAACAACATTTCCTTACTTCCCCCAGCTTTAATCTGAAGTTTTGAAAGGTTTAAGTTAAAAAACAGGCAATGCAAAAGAGACAGATAATGTTTTATTTTGAATTAACAAATACCACTTTCAAAAAATTGAGTAAAATACAAACAGAAAATGCTTCTGGAGGGAAGGGGGAAGTGTGTTTTAAAGCTTTCAATTACAGCACAATTCTCTAGATAAAACTTTTTTCCTGCCTCTCTACTTCTCCCCCCCCCCCAAAAAAAAAAACAGAAGTTCATTTAATGCCAAAGGAGACACCTTTACCACTTCATTATTCGCCATGTTATTGTCTTTAACTTACAATGACTGGAACATAAGTAATTGAGGCAAATTTTGTCAAACTGTAATAAGGTATATTTTTCAATGCATTATTCCTGCTTTCATATCTTTATTGTTCAAATGACAAAGAAACCCAGTTACATCAACAACCAAAGTAAACATTAAGCTTGTCATCCCTTTTCTGAGGTGTTTACAATCCAACAAGCAAAAGTAACAAGTCCTTACCCAAGAAAGTAGGTTTTATACAAAGTTTCTGATCATGAACCAATAAAATCAGTTGTAAAGTTTCATTTTGAATTGATTTCACTGAAAAACTCCCATAGACAATTCTTCATTCACAAATAGCATTTGCACCATAAGGTCATAAATTAAGCAATGAAAAAAGGTAGCTCAGCAATGCAATTTGGACTGGAGTGGTAGGCTTTTCAGGTTCACACAGACTCTTGTAGTAGCTTTGGTCCAGTTTTTAACTTATTTACTTCTAATTTCTAATATGCATAGCATTACAGTACCTGAAAGCAAGAATGCACACTAGAAAAGAAAAGGTTTTCTGAAAAACTGCCCATCTCAGACAACCCCAAAAGGTTTTCTAATACTAACTTGATGTAATATCTGAGGGATTTTTATTTATTTATTGTTGGGTTTTTAATTTGTAACTTTATGGCCTTTAGTAATAGAAACAGACGTAAAGAGAAAAACAGAGAAAAGACAGTGGATATACTCCCAGGATACTACTCAGACCTGTTTTAAGATGAAATCAGTAATACCCCAAAATACCTCTGGATCTCCCTCCCTCTTCATAAATGAAGCTTTGAAGAACAGTGTTTCCATTATAGGCATCTATCTTTGGCATGAATTGCCTGTGTTTCCCCTAGAAATACCTTAAGATGGCCTATCAATTTCCAAACACATTTAATGGGCAGCAGTCTCAAGAGATGAGAATCCCACCAGCTCAGTCAGCTAGTGGAGAGGGCACAGTTTGCACCGCAGCTCTAAGAAAGCTAAAGAGGAGACAGAACCACAAACTTCATTGGTGGGAGTTTCATGAGTCATCACAAAGGAAAGTAACAGAGCAAGAGGAGAGGCAACTATGTAGGAAATCAGGCCTTATTACATACCATGCAATACTTTGTTCCTTCTCTCCAACCCCTGCCCATAAACTCTAAAGATAAATGGAAAAACGTTACAAGAAGGGCAGCTTCTGTCAACGGTACTTAATCTAGTAACAAAACTTCTGCTAGAACACATAAACATGGGCTTTGAATTACAGGGTAGGGCTTTAGCACTAGATTAACACACCCTTAACGTAGGTGTCTACCTGAAAGCAAATTCCTATTACAGGATAGAAAGATCTGGGTGACAGTATATGAACTAATCAGTGAATAACCATGGGACCAGCCACTAGGTTTCTACCTCAGGCTGAGACAAATCATCCCCTAGTTAGGAAAGCCTATAATGAGAACTTAGACGCACACTTGCACTTACAAACCAACACGTATATTTAGGTGTCTTACTACTGATCTGGACTCCACCTACTATCATTGTTTCAGATAAGAATATCTGGAAACAGAGTTATCTACAAGGAGCAGATTACTTCTGCCATATGACTAAGTCTCTTCATATTTATCTTTGGTTCAACTGACTCCAAAGTAAAATGCTAATAGTAAAACTAAGTTTCCTTTGGACACGTTGTGCTTAATTATTTACGCAACTGTCCTGATAACATATTAACTGCTCCATCCTACACTATTACTTGGACTTGACATTTTATTTGAAAGATAACTTGGGAGTAGTAGCATTTGTGATCTGCATCCAAAATAGTGTTTAATGAAAGAATTGTCACAGACTCAGTCTAGCACCACAAAATGTAACCAGAGTAAATCGATTGAGATTTGCCTAGAAACTATCCAGTCACAGGACAGGACAAACAGGTTGGTGCACCTGATCTGAAGAATGACGCTGAAGTGAGAGATGCAATGGTAATCACAAGGGCAAAGATAAGTTTCATAAAACAGTGGTGGAACCAAAGTAAAGGAGAAGCAACCACTGAAGCAGATTTGACATATGAAATTCCACAAAGCCATAAGATAACATCCCATGGTGCCCATGGCCAGGGTTACTATGAGGCCACTTTCTATCCTTTTTGATATGCCACAATGACTGGGGGAGGTGCCTGAAAACTGCAAAAAGGCAACCACCATGCACGTGTTCCAGCTGGAGTGTGCATGGAGCTATAGGCAAGTCAGTCTCATCTCAGTTCTCAGAAAGCTGTCAAAGGAAATCCCCCCCAAAGTTGTACCCACGCACATGAAAGCAACTGGGAGAACACCCTGCATAGACTTGGCGAGGGCACATCATGCTCGAATAACCTCATTGCCTTCTATGATGAGATGAATGGCTCAGTGGATGAGTGGAGAACACTAGCTGCTGTTCAGCTTAACTTGAGCAAGGCTTTCTACAATGCCTCCCATAGTATTATTACAGCTAAACCAGTGAGATGTGGAGTAAGTGAACTGTAAGGTGCTCTTGGGGAAAAAAAGATGACAAAAAAAGAAAAAACAAAACAAACACAGGAAAAACCTACAACACAAAAAAACCCCATTAACTTACCAGCAACATCCTTCAAGGATCAATATTTGTCCCATACCGTTCCATGTCTTCATTAGATACCTGGACAATGGGACAGTATGCACTCTCAGCAGGTTTGTGCACAATACCAGATTGAGAGGGGAGGAAGACACACCAACTGAAACACTGTGGGGGAGGGCTGCTATCCAACTGGATCTTGACAGGCTGGAAAAACAGGAACCACATGAAATCCAAGGGCAAATGGAAAGTCCTGCACCTAGAGTTCAGTAATGCAGTGCAGCACCACAGGCTGGGGGCTCAAAGGCTAGGAAGTGGCTTTGCAAGACACTAGTGGATAACAAGTTGAAAATCAGTCAGTAGTGTGGCCTTACAACCATGAAGGCCAAATGTATACAAGGCTGCATTAGCAGGAGTAGCCAGCAAATTTTGGGACATGATTATCTTCCTCTGCTTGGCACTGGAGAGACTGCATCTGGAGTACTGCGTCCAGTTTTGGACTCCTCAGTACAAGCAAGACATCAATGCATTGTAGAGATTCAATTAGATGATATGGATGCTGAAGCATGTGATGTATGTCCAAAGGACAAGGACCAACAGTCAAAAGTCGCAACAAAGGAAATTCCAATGACAAAGAGGTTTCTCCACACTCACAATGAAGATTATTATATAATGGAAGAAGTTGCCCAGGGAGGCTGTGCAATCTCCAACCCCGGTGATATTCAATGCTTGACTGGACAACGCTTTCAGCAACCTGACCTACTTTGCCCTTCTTGAGAAAGGGCCTGGACTACAGCTTAGGGATGACCTATAGAAGTTGGATGTATGTAAATTCATGAGACTGGACTAGCTACAACTGTAAGTGCCAAAATAATTGGTTGATGCAACTGCAAGGCTGCTGCTTATCAAAGAATCATGGTAATTCACAGGAGCTCTTGATGGCTGGGGGTGGGGGGGAAGCCAGGAGAAAAAAAAAAATCTAAAATCATAGCCATTTTCAATCAATAAAGGTAAGGAGGAGCACCTAAGGCACTATAGGCTGATCTGGTGACCTGGCGCAGCTGAGTCCTCAGAAAAATCACAGGAGCATGTATTCTTCTAATAACATAAAGGAAAAGACATTAATCCAGAATAGGAAAACAATTTCCCAGTGGCAAATCATGCTCCAGCAATGCAATTGCCTTCAATGATAAAATACCTGGCTACAAGAATGAGAGGAAAGACATAGATGTAATGCACATTGCCTTATTAAGACTTTTGGCACCATCTCCCACTGCATTCTCCTTTCCAGGCTAAAGAAACACAGGCTGAATAAACTGACTCACATAGTTTGAAAACTAGCTGAACAAGCTTAAAAGATAGCGAACTACTGACTGTCAGCTGAATGTCAAACAAGTCAAGTAATCTTGGGGCAATACTGGAGCCTATAAGGCTCAGCATTTTCATCAGAAACCTGGATGATGAGACAAAAAATGCAAACAATGCTAAATCATCTGGGATAGTGGATACAGCCAGAGCAGAGCTTCAATTCAGAGGGTTGCTTCCTTCAGAACCTTAAGGACTGGGCCAACAAATCCCTTATCACGCTCAACAGTGGGAAGCACAAAGATCTGCACCTGAAGCAGAACACCATGCTTCAGAAGCAGCTCAGAGGTAATTGGCTGAGTAGCAGCCCTGCTGAAAAAGATGCCTGCCATGATGGATGCCAGACTGAAAGACAACGACGTGCACTCAACACAGTAAGACAAACCATGTATCAGACTCAAATCCAAGAAGCATGGTCAGCAGTTTGAGGGAAGTTACTCTTGCCTTCTATTCAACAGTCGTGAGGACATACCTGCAACACTGAGCCCAGTTTTGCTCACCCCACCAGGTCAAGATGGACGTAGGGAAACTTGGGAGGGTCAAGTAGATGACTACCCAGAGGGTAGCAGCCTAGAGCGCACGATCTCTAAAGAAAAGCTTTATGAACTGTGCTGTTTTAGTCTGCCAAAAGGATAAGCTGTCATTAAATAGCAACCTAGAGCTATGTGAAAAAGACTTGCAAAGATAGCATAGCCAAAGTTTTCTTTGCAATGGCAGATCATAAAACAAGAGGCAAGAGCCACAAGTTCTGTCTTGACAGTTTAAGACATTACAAAAAAATCCTTTGCTAGGAAGGCAAAGGAAGATTGCTAGGAAGGCAGTGGAACTTCTTTTGTTGGAGGTTTTTAAGACTCAGCTGGACAAAAAAATAATTATGGTCTGAACAGAAGGATGGACTAGATTTTCTCCAGAGTTTCCTATAAATGAACAGTTTACAATTCTTATGGCCCTAAAACACCAGAAAGAGACAAAGGGTGAGGTGCAACAAGGGCATCAGCCAATTTTTCTAGTATCTTAGCAAATGCAGAGGGCTTCATGAATACAGATGACAGTAACTACATCTATAGGTTAGAGAAAAGGAACCTAAACTAAATCAGCCCCCAAAAAACATAGGAAACTGAAGTAGATGTGTTCCATGGATTAGTGGTACCAGCTTAAATAAAAAAAGAAACACTGCCCTAATTGGTGAGCTTATGTGATTGAATTCAGTATCACAGTGCAAAAAAAAACCCTGGAAAAATTGAAAGGGAGATTCCTTCAGCTGCCTGCTATGCTAAGGCTCTAAAAATTCTGCAACATTATCCCCAGAAGCGAATCACCCAGACCTGACGTAAGCTCCTTGATTTGCGGACTGGAACTAACATGCTCATAGCCAAGAACTAGAAGCAGAAGGGACAGACTGACTGATCTAGTAGAAAACCTGCAAAGATGAAAAAGAGGAGGAGAGTGGAACACAGGATGCCTAGATCTCATCAACGATTTCTATGGACAAACTACAGACAAACAGTGGATGACAAACTTTCTACAGAAAAGCAGCAAGCGTAGACCAAAGACTTTACAAGCTGTTGTGACATCAGTCACAAATCTTGACCAATTCTGTATAAGAAAAGCAGCAGCAGCAGCCTGTACCACATAAAACTGAAACATTTCTTCTTTGTACTTTACAGTACAATTCTCTGTCAAAGTCGCATGATGGCAAGGACCTGCTAGTCCCTTTCACACTAGTTCTGAATTAGTGAATAAAACCAGTTAGGTGTTACTTGTAAAAACGAGCAAAGCTAACAAGCTAACACTACAGACACACCAAATGAAGCAATGTAGCTATATGAAATAACTCAATAAAACCCAAACATCTATACAGGCAGTTCAGAGCAGTAAGCTGTTTTTGTCTAAAACGAGTGAAGTAACTAGGCGACCTTATTTTCAGGGATCACTCCATGACCTAGCAATCTGATGCCTTCAATTTGTTTTGTTCCTATGTCATTCCCCCCATGCCCCACCCTCAAGCAGTAAAACAGCCAGGAGAATTTCACTGATGACTGTGCAAAAATATCTGTGAAATGCATGAAAATGGGGTACACCTTACTTGTGCTTAGAGCTGTAACTATAAAAAGCTGAAGTGCAGAATGAAAACTGGCATCAGTTTTCATTTCTGAACCTTGTACAGAGACACCATAAAGGGGACTGTGTAGAGACCTAAGTAGGGAGAAACCTGTTTTTAAGAAGTGGACCTCCAGTATCATCACAAAATTTGGATTTCATTACCGCTAATAAACTTGTAGCAATCACCAAGAAAGTATATACTGTCCTGGTGGAAGGGAAGCAGGGAAAATAACTTCTGGGTATCAATTTTATACCAGACTAGTGGTCCCTTGTCAGTGCCAAACATTATAAAGCCAGTTATTGAGAAAGACTTTCAGCAAAGCAGTGTAGGACTCACAAATCGAAAAAGTGTTAGCTTGGAAAGGTCCAGATTTTGCGAATTCAAATCAGGCATAGATGGATCCCCCACCAACCTTGTTCCGACAAGGTGCTTTGCTCTGGTACGAGCAATTTGAAAGCGTTTTGGGGGTAAGGAATCAAGAAATCAGAAAACATTTTCAGATCCCACAATAATACAGGTCTACACTGGTCTGGTGCAAAATTATTCAACAGAGAGGGTGGTGAAAACCCTGGGGAAATGGATTAGGAAGGCCCACCATAACTTTTAACCAATCTTTACATCTCACTGAGAGTTTTGGCTTTAAACAGTTCAGCATGTACTAATGACTACAACAAAAAAATGGAGCTCTTGTTAATCATCATAATAGAACTATTACAGCACTCTCGGTCTTGACTTCCACACTATTCTCAAGAAGATGAAACAGCAAATGAAAGACTTCCAAGGGAATGAGGCACAATGGCAACCTTTATGAAAGTAGTCACAAGCTTGAAAGCATCAACTATTGGTCTACAGCACTCAACACAGTCAGCAAGGGGATCTGACCTTTCATTGCAGTTCTGGCATGAAGACACTAAGTTTTATGTCTGGTCTCTTTTTCTCCTTTGGCAATCACAGACCTCAGTTTTTGTTTGTGCTGACACTCCTTTAACAAAGGTCTCAAAAACCCAGTTATGCTTGCCCAGTGCTCAAATAGCAGAGTCTATGTCCCTTGTTACTAGGTAGATCAAAAGGTCCTCCGTTTGCCATTGCAACTTTTAACACTCAGAAACATGTAGCACTGGAGTCATAGCAAGCATAAGCAAATCCTGAGAAGGATTTGGTGTGGCTGAGAGTCCCCTGAGGCTTCATACAATACCAGCAACTATAAATGTACCCAAAAGAAGAGAGACATGACATTCTAAAAGTGGAATATATTTTATCAAGCACATTTCAGCATACAGTGGAAGAAGTCCTACATATTATATCCTGTCAAACTATTTAATCATACCCAGGTGGTAACTTTCACTTCTTCAAAAGGGCTAAAGCATCACAAACTGTTTGTGAACTGTTCAGAGCTACCAGCATAAAAATGACCCCAAAACAGTGCACGTTTGTTTTGTTTCGGTTTTTCTTAAAGTAACTTCACAAGCATAATTAAGGCACGGAATCCCACAGATTACAAGAAAGCGGTAGCTATACTCCTAGCAACTCCCCGATTTCCCAGTTAATATGCAAGCCTGATCATAAAGCTAGTAACATTGATGACCTAAAGAGAAATGAGCAAGAAATTAATTGCTTAAAGAAACAAGTGCACTCAGAATAGTAACGATGGCTACATTTCCATGAAAACAAATAGGATGATTTGATTTGGTGTAATATGGGGTATTTTCCAGAACAGAAAATGGGATTATGAGAAACTTTTTGGTCCCAAAGGCAGAAAGAGCTGTTCATTTGCACAAAATACTGAGATCTACTGGACAAATGAAGTAACTTTCAAAGACAGCTTTTCCTCTACATACTGCATTGAAGTATTGGACCCAGAGGAAAATCTTGGGGAGTTTAAAACTGAAATCTCACAGAAGAATAAACAGAGGGTGGTGGGCATGAATAACAGGTAGGTATAATAAATATAATTTAAATATATGTTCTGAGATTAGACTGCAATGTTAGCAAAACCTCATTCAAGTAAAGATAGAATTTCTATGTGAGAGAATGTAAAAAGCTGCTGCTGAAGTACAATGTCTTCATGGTAAAGAAGGTTTCTAGGGAGAAAAATATGCCAGGTCTCCTCTGACCAGAAAATTACACAGAAACAGCAGACTCATGTCAAGAGAATCTTATAAATGAACTTTCCCAGCTGCCTGCAGGAAAACCAAGCAAAAAGCAAAAATTCTACATTAGAAAATGAAAGGGAAATAAATCACAGTTTGGAATGGACAGCATGAGAAAATTGTCACAAATACAGTAAAGTCTGCAAAGTACACAATTTGTTCAATTGTTTATTTGAATGTGGATTATGTTGAACATCAGTATTTTGGGAGCCACTGGGCAAAACTGAAATATAACACCATGATTACAGACTGGGTTAAAATCTTGCTGAAGTTAGAGGTGGGAATGTTATGCTTCATGAACGAGAACCCATCATGCTTATGTTTGGATACAGAGAAAAGAAACATTAGTGGCCTTCAAACTTCAGCACATATCACCACCCAAAACGAAGCACGTTCAAAATTGAACAGGTATGTGAATTATGTGGGAGAAGAGTTGGCACGGCCTTTCACAGGGTATTGCTTCAATAGGAGAGAGAGAAGTAGCAGAATATACTACAAAAAAGTGAAAGAACAGATAATCAATGACACATGCACAAGAAGAAACTGAAAATGGTATTAAGAGAAAACATGCACATGCAAATAGGTTTGCTTGAGGCCTAAGGGGTTTGGAAAAAATGCTTGCTCGCTAAACAAAGATGATGCTTCTTTGCCATTTGGTTCCTACTATCTCTAGGGAAAACAAGAACTTTGCACCTTTTCAAAAGAAAAAAAGTCAAAGAACTATTTGGCTCTGCAACAGTATGTTCTATACTCTTATTTTTTCTCCTACATAAAAAAACCAACCAAGTCCGACATTTCTGTTGCACAGCCATTCAAGTCACACAGGTAATCTGGACAACAGTTAATGAAACACAAAAATGCAAGAATTTAAAGTAACGGTAACCTATATATGCATTCAAACGACAGCAGCCAGAAGTTAAGTGTTTGAAGAAACTTCCATCTTTCAGCAGCAGTAATGACAGCCAAAAGCAGTAAAAATCAATTGCTATTTCATCTTTTGTTAAATAACTCCTTTTCCACCTCCTATCAGGATAAGATTCACTACTCAATGGAGAGCACTATTCTTTCTTTACTGTTGTTATGTAAGGCAAAGCTCAAAGACCATAATGAATACTAGCAAGAAGCAGATATCAAATAAAAAAAAAAATTTAAACCAATCCAATTAGCATCAAGCTGTCCTTCATTTGGCTTCCCCCATCCTTCGCCATGCTGTTCAGCATGAATCTCCCTATGGAACTATCCCTTATTTCTTTATGTCTCTTCCATATTTCCATGTTAGTTGTTCTTCCTTAGCCTAACATATGCTCTGAATTCAAAACACTTTTTTTCTTTTCTTCTCATTTTATTATTTCAACTTATATGTGTTCTTACATCAACTGTTTATCTCACCTTCAACTTAGCTCTCCAGCTACTGATGGTTTTCTTGCTTTCTAACAAGGACATAAAAGAATTAGTCAAAATACTGTCTACTTACAGTGGACCAACTTACTAGTCACAACAGAATTCTCCAGTAATCTCTTAACCTGTGTTTGCTGCTTACCACCTCCTTCTTACGGTTGCTGCAGAAGCTGTACATTCTTATACTCATTTACTAACCTAAACAGGCTAGAAAGGCACTGCAAGCAGAGACATGAAAACAAATAGGCTGTATGCAGCTCTGTGCAAATGACAAGGGAAATCAAACAGGAGAATCAATGAACAGGAGACATAAAGGAGAGACTACAAAGAATAATATCAGATAGCATTAGATCCCTTTCTGAGTCACTACAGTAATATAATTGTCTATACTACTAACATGAGGCCTGGAGTCCAAGTCCTTCCCAATAAGAAACAACGGTGATGTTCACCATTCTGCTGATCAGGTGGATGGGACGGGGAGTTGAACAGTCAGGCTGGAGAAAGTGGTGCATTAGCCAAAAAGTTTCTCCCAGAACCAGTGCTGCAGGAAGGCCTGCACATGCCAGTGCTCTGACATATAGGCCTACAGTTCTAGTAACAAGAGGATCCAAGTCAATTCACCATGCTGGAAACACTGCTAGCTTGTTCCTCAAATCGAGAGTATCCCTTGAAGTATCACTATTTTGCAAAGGGACCCAGCTCCTCCCATCAAAACAATCCTGCCAAACCCTGACAACACATAGCTAGGTACAAATACCTAAACAAAGCCTGTGTTCATCCCAGGTGCAAATAATAATCCAGTTATCACCTGATACCCATTTTAGTTAGTACTAACATTTAGTTAGTGCTACCATTTCTTTTGAGAGGTAAAATTTGGCGGGTCAGATTTCCACAAAAAGTTTGTATCAGTTACTTTTTTTTAAATGAGAAACTTGAGTAAAGGACATGTCTAAACAAAGGACAACGGGAACAGGATCTAAACAGAAGCAGGAGATGAGGCAGAAAAAGGAGAGAACCAAAAGAACAGCATGGTTACTGGCAGCATGAGGAAGAAGGGAGAATACTGAGGGAAAAAATCCTGCTATACTTGGAGTTGCAGCATCTCTGGTTAGACATCGTTCTGACACATCAGGACTACCTAACATATGGTAACAAGGCACTTACCACACAATGCACAGCTGCATTAGGTGGCTGTGCAATCCTAGCTAGGTAAATAAGCAGTTCTCTCATTCATTTTACTAGTCAACTATGTACTCAAGCTAGTATTTTGGTGTGAAATCCCAGATTTGTTTCAAGCTTAAGACTCTGTTAAGTTCAGACCTTTCATATTACACATTTGTTTCCTAATATGAATATTCTTTTATCAGAATGACTGACTTCCCCCAGTTAACCTGTTTACAAACCTTACTGGACATCTAAGTATTATAATTCAAAGTGTAGGCTGGAATCAAATTTAGTAAAGGACTTTACTGAAAATTCACAGTATTACACAGTGGTTTGTCAAGAGCAGAAAAAACATAGTTATACCACTGTTAAGAGCATGCCCCATTTAAATACCCAAGAACTACCTGTCCTTCATATCCTGCATGCATGTTGTCTGCACAAATGCATGCACAACACCACTGAAGCTTAAACACTGAAATTCTGCTCCAAATACTTGGTAAATATAACCTAGACATTATTCAAAATGAGGGCCACCCCTTTCTGCAGACAAGGTGCCCACATGATAATAAATCACACTAATAGAAAAAATGTAATTTAAAGGAAATCAAAGCTATCAATATGAAAAACCCCAGTAAGATCAGTGCTATTAGGAAGCTTTAGAGTAAATCTTGTCAAATTTACTGTTAAGTTCTTTGGCTTGGCAGTCATACTGGAAATTTTGTTTTACCATTACCCTTATACAATTTATTGTAATTGCCTTTGTGAATCACACAAAGCAGATAAATAGGTAATAACCCATCAGTGTTCTCTTCTAATTTAAAAAGGAGGAAATATCAAACAGAAGTAGCAGAAAGCGTGTTCAAAACCAAGAGGTGCCTCCTGAGTTAGTGGGTATTTGACCCACAGAACCACTTGAGGCTGGATATTGAGAGCACTAGAGCTCCACATGGGTTGAAGGCAAGGATTAGTTGGTAGAGAAGAAATCCACTGCGGAACTTCAAGTCTTCAGTACATCTGTTCCAGAAAGTTCCTGGGCTGCACTTTGTTGCAGGCTGAGTTGATACTTACTGAGTTGGACAAGGTAAAAGAAGAAATCATACGTGTTTGCCTTTTTCACAAGCATCTGCTTAGGGTACCGTCAAAGATTCTTGAAAAATCACTGACTTCAATTGCTTGTATACAATCCTTGCAGTAATTTCATGACAGGAAATATTAAATGCTAGTTCTGTAAATGTGACCACTTCCCTCACTGACATCATAAGAAAGCGCCACAAGAAAATAGGGAACTGCAATAATCCTGATTAATAATTGAAGGCTTCTAGTCTCTGAGACACACAGAATACAAATTCATATCCTGATTCTGCAACAGGTCCATGCGGATGTACTCTTAGAACTTAACTGGACATCATAAAAGTCCCAGAGGGCCAGGAGTATATTATACCTTAAAAAAATAAGGGTCTGCATCATTCAAGTCTTCTGATGATAAGGCTTTAATATTATACTTAAATTGCAAGAAAAGAAGCCATTTCATCATTTTTGCAAACACAACAAAAAAGTTACCAGTGAGAAAGCCCTCGACAACTGTCATACCTCAACAGTGCTTCATCATTATCTTAATTTCTCTAACCGTACATTTCCATGCCAGCATTTACACCGCTTCCTGAACTCGCTGCTCACCTCCTGTCTGGAGCAGGCATTTCTTCTCCTTTGTAGCAGCTACCTTCAAGCCTGTATTTACTAACAATGACGATGCTCTGGGACCAGCACTAAGAACAAAGCTGACAGACAGAGGGTTCCTGAAGGAGGGTGTGTACACCCACTAGACTCTCTGCTTTTCCAAACCAATTATTTCTTCTATTAAAAGACACGTCTTTCCACTTAAAAATCTCATCTCACTTTTAATTTCTAAGAATTTATGATCTGATTTTCCTCACTTACAGGCCCTTCAGGCCACAGACTTTTTCTTCCTACCCGTTTTATAACTTGCCGCTTAGGTAACAAGCGTCAGTCAGCTCCAAGAGATGCTTCACAGGAGCAAGTACTGACATATAGGAAAAACCACCGCAAGTAGCATCCCCGCAGTTATTTTCTGGAAAAGGAGACACTGCTTAGGACTTATTTCTTGAAGTCTCCTCCCCATCCAAGGAAAGAAGAACCAAGGGAGCGCCTACAAAGCATCTCTCGCTGCATGCGATGTGCTACTCCATCCTGAACCTTACGCCTCGAAATCACCAGCGTCATTTAGCGGAGCACGGTTCTATGAACCGGACTTCTGCACGGCCATTACAAGAGGGCTCGGGGACACTTCAGTGCTCACCCAGGCACCGCCTCACTCCCGCCGCCGGGTCACCGCCCGCCGCACCACACACCAGCGTTCGCTGTCTGGCAACCGGCTCGGCGAGGCCCTCGGCGCAGGGCCGCTCGCTGCGCGACTCTCGGACCCGACACCGCCCGCCGGGCCAGGGGAGGGAAGGGAGGGAAGGGATGGAAGGAAGGGCCCGGCCGGCCCCGCCGCCCCGGCCCACCGCCCGCCCTCGGCGGGGGCGCAGCCCCTCCGCGCTGCCCCCGCCCCACACGGCGCCCCGAGGCGGCGGGCCGCGGAGAGACCGCCGCGCCGCTGAGGCACGTACCTTCCCCCTTCGCAGGCTCCCCGATACCCAGCATAGCGGCGGCGGACGGCGAGGCAGCGGCCGGCGCCCGCGACGTCTGCCGAAACCGGGCGGAAGCAGCCGGCGAGGCCGCGCAGGGAGGGAGGGGGCGGGCGCGGCGGGGCCGCTCCTTCCGCCTGGGCCGCGCGGGGTGGGCTGAGGGCAGCGCGGCGCCGCCTCCCGCTCCGTGAGGGCGGCGGCCCTGCGAGCCCCCTGAGGGAAGAGGGCGGCCCCTGACGAGGCAGCCGTCCTGAGCAGCGCCTCCCCTGCCTGGCGGCGTGGCCCCTGCGGCGAGAGGGCGGCTTGTGCCGCCGGAGCGGCGGGCGGTGGGCGGCGGGGCCGCCCCAGCCCCAGGCGAGGCGCCGGGCGAGGGCCAGCGTCTGTCTGCCGCTGGGAAAAGGCGGGAGCAAGAGCTCAGTTCCCCCGAGACGCGCGTCTCGGGGGTTTCCCTCAGGTTCTGTCACTCGCGCTTGCCCGAACCTCACGGTTTCTTTGGGAATTCTGGCCAAGGGAGAAATAAAAAACAGGTAGTTTTGAAAGAGGAAGATGAGCTGGGGTGCTTAGAAAAAGGCAGGGAAAGGGGTAGCAGAAGCACAGGCTCGTCCTCCAACATGGTTGAAGTTGCATCTAAATGAGGAAACGACCTGGGCACCTGGAGCGTTACACCACAGTACAGCAGGCCCCCCAGAAAAAAGATTTTGGGGACCGACTTGCAAAAGACTTAAAAAGTAGCAGTAAATCCTTTCTCGGCCCACCGGGGTCCTACCACAGAGTCTGCATGTCCGCTAAATAAGGTGTGAAAGGAGCTCAGGGAAGATAAGGCTGTAACAAAAAAACTAAACCCCATGCTTGTCAAAGAGGACCTTTGGGAGGTTTTCATGCTGAAGTGCTGCCTTTTTAGAGAAAAGTGTTGGAGGAGCAGTTTCCCGTTGGAAGTCATGGTAGAAGGTAGAAAGAAAATAAATTGAATAATAGGAAATTGGCAAGGTCGGATGATGTTTATCCAGGACTTACAGAGGGATTTGGGCATGAAACAGTGGGACAGCTGACCGTGCCGTGTAACCACATGCTACAGACGGCATTGGAGGACCAGGGACTGCTGCCTGTAGCCGAAACCTGAAAGGCTCCAAGAGGAGCCCCTTAGGTCCATGCGCATGTTGATCAAATCAGTGGGAAGAATAACAAAGACAAGTGAGTGGAACAGGAATAAATACGATGCACTGGAGAACCATCAGCATCGTTTTCTATGGAGGGACGTCGTGCCTCGGAAATCTGTTGGACTCTTTGGAGGAGTCGAGTGACCACACCTGGCCAAGGCAAGCTGGGTCCATGAACTTGGATTTCCAAAAGGCATTTGGGCAAGAGCTTTTGTCAAAAGTTCTTAGAAGACTCAGCGGTCATGAGATAAAGGTTACAGCCTTCAGATGGACGGATACCCAGTGAGAAGATAGTAAAGAAAAGGTAGGAATCAATTACCATCTTTTTCAATGGATTGGTGTAACAGGTAGGGTTGTACAGGAATTTGCGTGAAGATCAGTACAGTTCAACATACTCGTAAATAGTCTGGAAAAGGGGTCAGATAGCAGAGTAGTAAAATCTGTTGTTCAGTATATTGTTGTACTCAGTAAAAATCATTGTCAGGTTGCAGAAGGACCTTTGAAGTCCTACTGAGAACAGTAAAATGATAGACACATGTTGACATGTGAGATAAAACTGAGTGTTTAGATGGAATAAAAGGCTCTTAACAAATGATTGCTGTTCACGAGCAAGACCTTGGAGTCACAACAGATGCTCTATGAAATCTCAGTGCTTTGTGCTTCCAGTGGTCAAAATCAAGTAAGATTTAGTAACCATTTGGAAATGGATGCCATAATTCTCACTCTGTGATGGTGATGTGCTCACTGCTGGGATGGGGTCTGCAGGTCTAGCAATTCCCACCTCTCAGAAAGGCCACAGTAAAGCTACAAAAGATACACAAAGGTGTGACAAAGTTTTTCACAAGTCTGAAATTCTTTCACACAGCACTAAATAAAATGGAAGTTCGAAGACAAGCTGATGGGAGAAATAATGACAAACACCTATACAACGGTTTGTGAAACTGAGTTGGATGGACAGTGATTCCTCATTGTAATTTCTAATGCAAAACCTGTGGAAAGCAAATTAAGCTAATAGGCAGCGATTTCAAAACAAAAAATATTTTAATGTAGTATTAAACTTCACTGGAAACATCTCATATTCCTAAAAGTTTACAGGGGTTTGCAAAAAGATAAGGTAGATTTGTGGAAGGGAAATCCATCAGGGCCTATTAAACATGAAGATGCTGTTTAAAGGTTCAGGAAGCCACGAGAGCCATCAGTCTTCTGGAGGTTGTACCAGGGAAGTAGCCCAGTGTGCTTGCCCTTTCCTTGGCACCTACTGTTGGATGCTGTCAAAGACAGAACAGACTGTTGGCCTGATCTGATACAGTTTTCATGTTGCTATTTGCAACTAACATTGCTTTTTTCTGAAGTTGATGTCAGGTCCTGCAGTTCATTTCTTATTCCAGAACTCAGTTTATCTAATGTGCATTTAAAATATCAAAGGGCCATCTAGGTTCTTGAGGTACTGTTGATCAGAGTACACCATTTTATTAAACTGTTTATAAAACTTGATTGTCAGCAGCAGTTAGGCTCATGGGTGAATATTAAAATAATGACTACATGTATTACATTTGATATGAACTAGAGTTGGTAATATCCTGCAGTGAAGGCCAAAAAATACTTTCTTTTGCTGTGTAGAAGAGTGAGGCGGTTTGCCCTGGTCTGTTCTTAATGGACGTTCAAAGGAATCAGAATTCCTCAGCTCTGTCCTGGATTTTACACGTTAATTTCTGTTCTTGAAGAAATCATTTCAGTGTTTTGACATTCAGGTTCCCCACTTAAAAATGTTTATAAAAACAGCCTAAAACATAATGGTTACATGCAAATTTCAAGGTTGCTGGCACTGCCTCCTTCCCTGCAAGAGGATCAACCTTAGCCTTTTGCTCAGCCATTTGTGACTTGATTGCTAGTTGTGATGAGGGCAGATGACAGAAAGTGAGAGGAGGGGGTTTGAATGGTCACCCCAGCATGATCATGCCAACATTCGGTTTATCAGTGGCTGTGATGTAACTTGGCTGGGCTTATTTTCTTACATTTACTTTAATAGTTGAGAAAATTGTTAGTTGTCCTCACAGGAGAAGTATAAGCCATATTTTTATATGTGGTTGGTATGTGTTTTTTAGAGGGCAGGTTCTCAGTGACTTTTAATTTCTTGAATGAGACCATAAAATTGCTGATTAGCATGAATTTTCATAGTGGTTTCCCTTGGGGAAGGGACTGCATGAACAACTCTTTCACTTGGCATGAACCACAGAGGGGTGGCTTAAACCATCTCGTGTGTGTTTTGATCCAGGGTTCTGTGATGCATTTGCATTGCTTAAGACATTGCTCATATGCACTAGTATTTTAGTAGTAGTAATAATAACAGTAATAGTTTAGTATAAGCTTTGTTGATTTGTTTTCTGTCTTGATATTTGTAATGTGCTTTTTTTGGTAGGTATTCTTTGTGAATTAACAACTAACTTTATGGATTACAGACCTGTAGTTAATCTGGGTGTTTTAATGTAGTAAACAAATAATGAAAATACAGGTTAATCAAACCAGTGTCTGAGCTAAAGCATCAGTAATATAGTGGCAGAATGTAAGTCAATAAAGCATGTGAAGCAGGTGTTTTGAGAGCAACATGTTTTGTTTAATATCCCATCATTTGAGCTCATCACTTGTGTAGCCACTGTGTACTCGACTATGACATTAGGCAGTCATTCCTTTCATCTCCATAACTGATATTTAGATATGTGTTTTCATCAATTATATCCTCACATAAGGGGGAAAATCTCCTTAACCCCTTAAAATCATCAGTTCTCCAATTTCTGAACTGTCCTTAAGCTAAATTTCTATGTATGATGTAGGAATCAAAGATTTTGAATCTTTGCAGTGTTCAAAGATTTCTTCAAAGATTCATTATCATTCAGTCTGGAGAATGTATTTTCAGGAAATCACAAATTGTTCCCAATTTCTCTTTGTATAATTTATAAGTTTAATAGTAAAGTGGGACAGTATATATGAATACATACATATGTATCTACCAGACACACCTAATGATTTATTATTTTCAGTAGATTATCTGTAAATATGATCTTTAATATTCACCAAATTATATAAATGCCTTTACTGTCTAGCTCTTTGTTTCTTCTGTTCTCTGGTGCTTTGAATTCAATGGAAAGGTGTTTCTGGTTTGTGTGGCTCCTCTTTGATGGACTCACAGAAATAAATGTAATAAATTAAAGGTGATAGAAGGAAAGGTGATGCCAAAAGGGTAGCCTACAGTCAAGACAAAAGAGTTCAGTGATGCGTTTACAGTTAAAACATTAGTCTTCATGTTGCTAAAGCATGGTATTTTTTGAGACAGTTTACTAAATGTAGAGTTACAATAACGATAAATAGGATCTGTCACAGGACACTGATATAATTCTATTTGAAGTCCATATGTCTGCAGTGTTGCTAATATTTTAAATTACTTGTTTAATTAATGGGAGAAAGAAAGGGTTTCTCTGCATCTTTATGTCCAGCTTCCATGACAATTATTTATATATAATCCTGTTTTGGGGTTGTTTTTTTTAAATTATGTTTCCTATTCTGTGAACACACACTACACTAGCTAAATGGAGACGTTTGACTGCACTGGAAAGGCAACCAATACATTGCAATCTTTGAATTCTGAATAGAATTTTGGTAGACCTATTCACTCCCTCAGAATTAAATATTTCAAACCTCTATATAACTGAGATCTTAAAATTAAGAATTTAAAAATATACATGGTTCATATAAGTATTTAGATTGATCAGGGAAGTAGATTTTACACTGAACAATTCAACTATTGTGTGTATACTCATTTTGTCTGAGGATAATTTTTCAGAAGTATGTAAAATAAATTATTTGTGGTTTTCAAATTACATTTTTTTTTTATTACAGAGCAGTTGGAAATGCATGTATTTTAAAATTATGAGTTAGAAGTGATGTCCTAGAGACAGTGAAATGTTTCAAAAAGTGGTTGCATCATCAGTTCCCAAAACAACTGAAACAGAGATTGCAAATGACTAAAGTTCTTCCAAGGACTAAGCTGTCTTTACAGGTAGTTAATGTAAGAAAGGGAAACTTTAAGTAGGAAAAGGTTATTATGCCACGTTTCTATAGAAAAAATGGACTTGACATAGTGTTGATTGGCTCATTGTGCCCTTATGTGTGGGCACATGCAGACCTTGTGGTACGCATTTGAGTATGTTCATGTCATAAATGGCAGCAATAATATTTTAGTATGAATTCCTGTATTGTAAGACTAAAAAAGCTAACTGCAAGCATTTGGAAATGGAAGTTAATTGGAGGTTGTATGTTTTCATATATCGTATATATAGTATTGCTCTCATGTGATTCTTTTTTTAAGTATATAAAGTTGGAGTACAGCAAACACAAAACTTTGAGCGTGTGAATGGTCTCACATAAAGCAGTGGTCCCAGAGCTTCTGAGCATGCACAGACTTTGCTTATACAAACAGCCCCCTTGAAAACAGTGAGCTTAAAGTGGCTCACATGCATAAAAATTTTGCTAGATCAGGGTGGGATTGAGTAAGTACATTTAAGGGCCAGTTTAATTCAGGGATAGGAAAAAAAAAAAGAATTTATGTCGTGAAAGCTTGGGCTAGTGCTTTATAAGGTCAGATCTTCCTGAGTATTTTGCATGACTTCCCTGGTTATGTTTTTACTGCTACAGAAACCAGGACCAGTGAGTGTCCTTCAGTGCCGGACCACTGATTGTCCAGACTGATTAAGTGTTAACCTGTTCTGGGCCCATGAACACTTGTGAACAATCCTGGGCACAGTTCAGGGTATGGGCTTGCACCAGAAGCCATGCTCAGGAGGCAGGATGGACAAGACTGCACCAAATGTGGTGTTCTCCACCTCGCATGGTCTTCCAAGGCTGTCCTAGCAGGCTTTGTGTTCTCAACCATCACATACTCTCTCACGCTGCATACAACCTAGGTTTCGTGCAACGGAGAAATCACAGTGGAGGGCTGCAATACAGTCTTTGTATTTTTCAGGCACTTACTTACAAATTAAAAAAATCCTACTCAATATAAGAATTATGCCTAATGGCCACAGTGGTAACACCCAGGTCCAAAAGGAGACTCGGGCCAAGTACTAAGAAGTGTAGATGTGGCCAGACTGTGGCCCCTTGTCTAGTTAAGGGTCCCTGGTACTATTTCATTTAACTGCAGGGGCATGGCCTCTGACAAGCCCCAAGTATGAACGTTTTATATAGCCAGGTACCAGGAAGGCCTTGAGAAATACTGGTGTTGAAACAAACAAGCCTGGAATATTTTTGCTGGCAACAAACGAGAGGCACAATGGCATTCAAACGGGTTTGAGAAGTTAGTTGGTAGTATCTCCAAGCACCAAATAAATCTGCAAGAGATAGGTTCTTCTGGCCAGGGCCCTGGAGGCCATCTGCTGCGTACTTGTTTAGTAATGTAAATAACACAATAATTGCTATGACTTATATATTTAAGGCTATTTTCATAGCAGTTTAAAATACTTAATCCAAAGAAAGCACAATTAATGTCCAATCAAAATATAAAAAACCTTTTACATGTCAACAGTTACATGATAGCAAATCCTGTCCAGGAACAGATGGTAGTGTCTTTGTTAATCTTGCCCCACAGATGAGTGGAAATTAGTTTTCAGGCAGAAGAGACAGAAAAAAAGCTCATATATGTGGAAAGTAACATACAGAATTAGCTGGAACTGCATAAATACATGAAAAAAGTTGCTGGTAAAACTTCCTGAAGAGACATTTGGTTCTTGAAAGTACCCACTAGTGTAAAATGTATTTGTAGTTAGCTGTTAATGCAGCTGTGTGTACTGGAACAACTCACACAGCAACTGCCTCATATTTAATAGCTGCAAACTGTAATATGAAATAAAACATTGAATTTCATGAAAGTAAATTCCATTTATAAGTACATTTGAGAACCAGTCAAATAATTTGATTATTTTTTTTCCTTTGCCTTCCCCTGTTGCTATCTAAAACTGACCATGAGAACTGTAAGTCGTAAATCACACCAGGGTTTGGCCAAGAGTCTTCATCAGAGATTTTCTGGTCTTTCAGAGGGTGCAAGTTTCAGCTCAGGTATAGCATTTAGTCTGTTGCAAAAAGTCAGCTCTAGGCCTAACCATTGCCTAAGTCCCATGAATCACTTTTCTGCTTAGCCGTTGCAGAATAGTGGATTTTATTCTGAACTGTTATTTATGATTACCTGTACATGGTCTCCCACTAAGCAATCATAGACCCATACGCAGAGTTAGAGGGAGACAGTGAAATCTAAACCACTAGAAAGTCGTGAACTTTCCAAATACCTTTCTACACTTTTTCATTCTTGTTATTGATGCAACCAACTAATTTTCCCTTGAGGTCAATATGCAGCAAAGATCTGCTGTGGTAATGTTTTGCTTTTAGTCCCTCAGCAGATAGTAAATTAAAATTCTTTCTGCTTCAGCCATTTTAAAAGTATGAAATTGTTCTCTTTTACAACAGCTTTTGCACAAGTTCAGCTTCATTAAATCCCCTGAAAAGCTATGTATGTTGTGTCTCTATCTTTGATAATAATGCAGTATTTTTTCATATTCTAGAACTGTATTCTGTTTGGTGAAATACAATCTAATACTGTGACCACTGCCTTTTAATTTAGTAGTGTCTTATAATTTTCACTTAATGTACATCAGTGTTACATGAAAGAAAGTTTTAACATTTTCAAATCCTCATTCTCCCTTCCCTGCCACCATTATATTGGTGCAGTACTTTACATGGCAAAGCAGGTGACTTTGATTTTCTATTTCGTTGTGTAATTTTGGAGAGAGATGTAGTTCCAAAGCAAACATGAAGTTTAGACATCAAAAGAAAGAGAGGTCAACCTGCCTGCTCCTGAGTCTTGCACAAATTGTGAATAGAGTACATGGACAAGTTTAGGTAGGTAGATAGATGTAATTTTACTCTTGAAGTAAATCATGGGACGGACAAAACAAAATGTTTATTTTTCACCTTTTTCATTTGCACTTTTAAACTACACTTACAGATTCACAGACTCACTGGATGGATGATGTTGGAAGGGACCTCTGAAGATCATCTAGACCAAACCCGCTGCTTAAAGCAGGGTCAGCTGCAGCAGGTTGCTCAGGGCTTTGTGACCAGTTAGGTTTTTAATCTCTCCAAGAATGGAGACTCCACAAGTTTTCTGGGCAAACTCTTCCAGTGTTTGACCAGTCTCACAGTAAAAAAGTTGGTTTGGGTTTTTTAAATTGAATTTCCTGTACTTCTGTTTGTGCCCATTTCCTCTTGCCATGTCAGTGGGCACCACTGGGAAGAATCTGTCTCCATCTTCTTTACTCCCCCACATCAGATAGTTACATCTGTTGATAAGATCCCCCAGAGATTTCTTTTCTCCAGGCTGAACAGTCCCAGCTCTCTCAGCCTTCCCTTGTAGGTCAGATGCTTCTATCCCTCAATCATCTTTGTGGCCCTTTGCTAGACTTGCCCAAGTAAGTCCATGTCTCTTTTGCACTGGGGAGGCCATCACTGGACACAGCACTCCAGATTTGACCTCACTGCTGCTGAATGGAAGAGAAGCATCACCACTCTCAACCTGCTGGTGATGCTTTTCCTAACCCACCCCCAGGATACTGTTGGCCTTCCTTGCTGCAAGGGCACGTTACTGGCTTACAGTCAACTTGTTGTCCACTAGGACTCCCAGGTCCTTCTCTGCAAAGCTGCGTTCCAGCTAGTTGGTTCCCAGCCTGCACGGGTGTGGGGGGTTATTCCTTTTCCTGGTGCAGGACTTCATACTTGCCTTTGTGGAACTGCATGAGGTTCCTCTATGTCCATCTCTGCAACCCATTGAGGTTCCTCTGAATGGCAGTACCTCTACCTCCACTCGTCCCAGTTTTGCTGAGGGCGCAGCCTGCCCTGTCATCCAGGTCGTGAATGCTGAGGTTAAACTGTATTGGTCCCATTATCGACCCCTGGCTGTACTGTTAGTGACTGGCCTTCAACTGAACTTCGTGCCACTGATGACAGCCCTTTGAACCCAGCAGTTCAGCCAGCTTTCAGTCTACTGCCTCTTTAGCTAGCCTGTACTTCAATTTGTCTATGAGGATGTTATGGGAGACAGTGTCAAAAGCTTTACAGAAGTCCTCTCGACAAGGGAGCCTGTGGCAGATTCCTGCTATGATGTCTGCTGTGTTGATCTCCCCTCTGATCCCTGTCTGCGATCTCTTATCTGACTCTCCTTCCTAAAGCAAAGCTCCTTGAATTTGAATCTCTCTTCTGCAGAGATCACGAAGTTGTCCTCCTTAACTTCCCAGCCGGTTCTCAGAAAGAAGCTGGTCCACTGGCTAGTTGTGGCTCTTGCTTGCTGTGGTGGGTTGACCCTGGCTGGACGCCAGGTGTCCACCAAAGCCGCTCTATCACTCATGTCCTCAGCAGGACAAGGGAGAGAAAATATAACAAAAAGGCTCGTGGGTTAAGATAAGGACAGGGAGAGATCACTCACCAATTACCGTCACAGGCAAAACAGACTTGACTTCGGGAAATCAGTTTAATTTATTACCAATCAAATCAGAGTAGGATAATGAGAAATAAAACCAAATCTTAAAACACCTTCCCCCCACCCCTCCATTCTTCCCCAGCTCAACTTCACTCCTGATTTTCTCTACCTCCTCCCCCACAAGCAGCGCAGGGGAACAGGGAATGGGGGTTATGATCAGTTTATCACACATTGTATCTGCCACTCCTTCCTCTTCAGGGACAGGACTCCTCACACTCTGCCCCTGCTCCAGCATAGGGTCCCTCCCGCAGGAGGCAGGTCTCCACAAACTTCTCCAATGTGAGTCCTTCCCATGGGCTGCAGTTCTTCATGAACTGCTCCAGTGTGGGTCCCTTAAACGGGCTGCAGTCCCTCAGGCACAGACTGCTCCAGCGTGGGTCCCCCGTGGGGTCACAAGTCCTACCAGAAAACCTGCTCCAGCGTGGGCTTCCTACAGGGTCACAGCCTCCTTCGGGCACCCACCTGCTCCAGTGTGGGGTCCTCCCCGGGCTGCAGGTGGAGATCTGCTCCCCCGTGGAGCTCCCTGGGCTGCAGGGGGACAGCCTGCCTCACCAGGGTCTTCCCCACGGGCTACAGGGGAATGTCTGCTCCGGTGCCTGGAGCATCTCCTCCCCTCCTTCTGCACTGACCTGGGGGTTGTTTCTCTCACATGTTCTCACTCCTTTCTTCGGCTGCAATTGCTGGAGTTGTGCAGGTTTTTTTCCCCCTTCTTAAATCTGTTATCCCAGAGGCACTACCACCATTGCTGATGATCTCGGCCTTGGCCAGCAGCGGGTCCATCTTGTAGCCGACTGACATTGGCTCTGTTGGACATGGGGGAAGCTTCTAGGAGCTTCTCACAGAAGCCATCCCCAAGGCAGGTGCATTTACTATCTAATTTGGAGAATGGGAGGGGACGAGGCCAGTGGTTGTGGTCTTTGTTTGCTTGTTACTCTGGGATACTTACCTATTTAAAAATACAAAAAATACAGCAATGATACAAATGTTAGTCTATGGCTTGCTGGCACATGACTGTCAACAAACTCCTGTTGAGTTGCAAGGTATACTGAGATAATAAAACCAGACAATTCCATTTCAGCAATACTCTGTAATGTTCTACGGTTATTTTCTATTACAGTCTTGGGGAACCTGTTGGGTTTTTTTGGGGGGAGTACATTTCAAGTAGTTGCTATTCTCAAGACGATGATTTTTTGAAGTAGCACAGAGGTGGGGTTCAGCTGTTACTGCAGCTACTGAGCTCAGCTTTTTTGCTGTTGTGGCTGTTGTTCATTCTACTTGCAAAGTCATTGGAAACTGGATTCAGCTGCCTAAACTTAGGCATCTAGTGCCATGTGAGATGTTCTTGTGCATCTAAGACATCTGCAGGTGTCTGGCACAGATGAGATGGGACCTATCAGGCACTTTCTGGTCTGGCAGCTGGTGTCCGAACATCTCAGGACACAGCAACATACACTAGGACATCTTGGGTAGCACTTTCACATATGTTTATGCAGCTGAATCCTATCCTGGCAGTCAGCCATCATTAAGTGAATTCCAGTGAGGAGCACCACGTTATCAGTGGAATTAAAAAAGCCTCTAGAATTAACAACATTTCCAAATTGGCCAATAAGTTCACCAAGCTACTATGGCTGAAAGAGGGCAGAAGACGCATACATGCATACCTCCTCTGCCCACTGACACCTGTACATGCAGAATGTGATTGCATATGCATTGGGTTGGGATTTTTGGGAAGGCTATAAAGAGGTCTTTAATAAAATTAGGTAAGATATGGGACAGAAATAAAAAAGACTGCATATTCCATTTACAAGCTGGGACGGACACGCACTAGATTGTGCTTTAGACAACAAGAAGCATTTTCTTATATTTGATGTATTTTTATTAGTTCTTAATAGCCTATATTAGAAAAGTGACATTCTTGCACTGAGTTTGGAAGTGTTAACTAGCCTCAGCATAAATGTGTGTTAAAGCTGCCCTTCTTACGCCTGTAAGTGGAGCTGGGGGCATTGTACTAATGCAAGTGCCGAACTTTCTCTGCTAATTCTTGGGCAGGAGCCCTGCAATCCTCTGGGAAGATGTTTTGACAGTCCGTTTCATTGCTGAAAGCTGTGCTGAAAGGAATTTCCTGCCTTAAATTTCAGAGGTCTATTGGAATTGCTTGCCTTACTGGGTAGACTGATGCTTCAGCAGGCAGGAGGGAGGTGGTTACTATAGGGCAAGGCTTGCTCCATGAAACTTGGCCTTGCTGTGGCTTCCAAGAAAAAGAATGGAAATTGGTCACTTCTTTCCTCAGACTCAGAAGTCAGCAGCTTGAGATCCCATAGCCTCGCTCTGCAGTTTTAAACATTCTCCCCTTCCCTTGTATTTCTCTTGTGCCGTCAAGTGTGTTCAAGAATTTGCTATCAACTTTTTCTAGTTCTTATTTCTGAAGACCTCACAAGCATCATGCTGCCATTTGCCAAAAAATTAACATAAGATAAAGTGATATTCCAGTATATGGCTGGAAGAAGTCCAACTGAGTGCAATGTGTAAACAATCAGACTTTCAGCTTCTGCCCTTTATTAAAGGTGTTTCCTTTTTTACAACCAGTTCTTTATTATTTGAATATCTCATGCCATTCTTTCGATCACCAAATTCTCCATGTCCCCTAACTTCTTCCTTTCTTAAATAAAATAGAAAACAATGTATGTTTTGATAAAACATACTGGGTTTAATATTAGAATATTTTTATAGGGCTTCATATTAATTAAGCTTGCAGTATCTCTTTTTTATTTTAAATCTGAGATTGCTGAAAAATTGCAAAGAAATCTAGAAGTGATAAAAATTAACACTTTTTTTGACTGCTGAAATTCAAATTCAACTAAATATAAACATTTAGGATTTTTTTTTTCTCTTTGAAACTGAGATCATGAGCAGGCAACCAAATCTTTCACATCTTCAACTGACTAAATCTAGCTACAGATTTATTTTAAGCACATAAGCCTATTACTGATGAATCTTTTATATGTTTATCTTCACAGTATCCCTGTGAATGTAGGAATTGCTGTTGTCTCTACTTAGAAAACAAGGACATTGGTTGCATTAGGTATTGAAACAACCTTAAAATCTAGCCTGACTAGAAAGCCCAGATTTTTGTATACAGCTAGCTTCTTGCATGGTTTTTCAAATATTTATTTGAATTATTTGTGAAAATCAAAATACTGTAATATTCCCAGATATAGAACAAAGTCTCTGAACTCCCGTTATCATGAGTTAGTTAATTCTTCCATCCAAACCACTACAATGCTGTGAAACAATTCTTTTATTCTAGCACTGAAGGGAATTTCTCAGAATAAGGTTTCCCCTGGTTTGGGGGACATATTATTGTAAATCTGAGAAGGAAAACCTCTCTTTCCAAACTACCATGTTCTCTGGGTACTCAAGCTGAGTCTTGCTTGGCTACAACTGATCTCTAATTTCTTTTCCTATCTGTACTTGTCTGGCAGATGATAAGCCCTAGCAACTTAGCCAGCTGCAATCTCTTATTTGTTCAGTTAACCCCTGTGCTGCCAGGTATCAGCCACGGAAGCAAATTAGTATGATTTATGTAGGGTTTTGTTATAGCTTGCAGATACTGAGTATTAGCAAGTTTTGAATCAGCACCACAGGCCTCTGATTGCTTATGCTAAAATCCTCACTTTGGATGCTGAGAACAAATATTAGCAAAATAAGAGGTTTCAGATGGTTTGGGGGAGTCTTCTGTTTCAGAGGCTGCCTTTTCTTTTACTTCTTTTTAGAAAAAATTAATTAAGCTTTAATATTCTGGATAAATTTTTTAAAGTATAGTCTATATTTATATTATTTGTCTAATAGTATTTGTATGAAGTGGCCGCCACCTGCATTTAATTTATCTTGTGACATGTCTTTCCTGCCTTGATCTAAAATTCTTCAGAACACAGAATAAATTACTATTTTCTGCTTGGACTTTCCTGGCTAGCTCCAGTTTGATTGTTGTGGGCCTCTCAGAGCCTAAACAGATAGCGTACACTCAGCACACGGGTTTTTAACTAATTGCTAATGTTCCTAGAGCACTTTGAAGAGAAAAAGCGCAGTACATGTGTTAATTATTATTAAGAACCTAGCTTTGAACATCATGTTCTGATATGAAAAATGTTTAGTGAGTCCTCACCAAATCGTAGCATTATAAATGTATTTCATTAAGAGATCATTAAGACATTAAAAGACATCATTATTAATCTATACATGATCTAAGCTTGGCAAACCTCTGTAATCCAGACTCATTATATTAGCATGAGTGCCTTTCCGGCCAAAAAAGTGCTGAGATTTTGCATGGTAGCGTTTCCATTTATCAACGATATTACAGATGAAATAAAAACTCTGATTTTTGGAAAATCTCCCTTTCTAGTCCCATTACTTTTTCCTGGGCTTGATATAGTGCAGTTGTTGTTTCTGGCATTAATGCCTTTTAGGTTCAGCATTGCACACATTATTTGAATTGAGCAGTCTTATACATGAAGTGCAAAAGATCTTCAGCAGGCTCTATCCAGGGGTTTCTTGGATGTGCATCAGTGGATTTTGTGGGAGAAAAAATCCTTCTGGTAAATAAGAATTATATGTGCTCTTTGATAATGTGTTCTAGAGAAACTGTTAATTTTTCTGAATTACTAATTGTGATGTGTAGCACAATAAATAGACTGTTGAAAATCATAGTGATTTTGCTCAAAGTATGTACGATGAAAAAAAGATTAAGTGATGAACTCCCAAAATGAAAAATCCTCAAAGAAATCTGCTGAGAAAAATCAAAAAAACCCACTAGGCTGCCTTTTCAGTTTTCTTGCTAGCTTTTATCTGTCATTTATAAGTGCACAGTTGTTTCTTGATTAGAGCTTTTCTGCTTTGAAAACTAAGTGTGGCCAGCCACTGACATGTGAAGAAGAATCCCAGTTTTCTTCTTATTGCGATTAATTACTCTAAAACACAATAAGTAAAATGAAATCTTTTCTTAAAATGTGAAAGCAATTTTGCAAAAGAAATTTGATGCTTCCAAATGTGACCATGCATTTTCTGGGATAATTTGATGTACTATAAGAAAGCATTAACAAATTTTTAAAAATATATTAAATCAGTCTAAGAGAAAATGTGCCAATTTAACATAATGACCGAGATGCACAAAAGCCCTTTTGCATGTAATTGCACTGTATCATAATGATATTGTGCAATCATCATGTCAATATTCTTGCTTATAAATTCTGAAGTATTTCAGAAAAAATCAAAATCATCTACTCCTGCCAATGTATTTACTTCACTGTAAAATTCATTTTATTCAGAAGAATGCAGATTTTTTTGAGTCCTATGCTTGCAGACTCTCACATACTAGGTCATTTGATGTCATCACTTAATATACTGAAGGACCAAAGTGCATAGATATGCAGCACTGGATTTTGCAAAGCTTCTAAGTATCTAGTTCTAGGTATATAGTAAAAATCTAGGGGTTTTACCACTGACTTCCTTTAAGCTTTTTGTAACAGAGTTCTCGTTAATATGCTGGCTTGGAAAAGACTTTCCTTCCAGTTATGGAAATTTGTGCTTAATATTAGATGTTAAGTCAAAATTCCTGTCGGGATTTAGATTCAGATTCAGATGCAGGCATCTAAATTGAAATGTCTACAGTATAGGTATCTATGTATGACCTAGGCAAGTAAACAAAATTCAGTTGTCCGCACTTAAGTGTCAGCTGCCGCTTGAGATGCCCTTGGGCACTTGAGACAACTGCTTCTGACTGGCAGATGTGATGCAGGATCTGTGGGATCTCCTTGGCCTTCTGGGGAGGTGGCTGGAGCCAGGTGGAATACCCTGGGCACCGTAAATGCAGCCTGTACATAAACAACTGACCTAGGTGTCTACTGTAAGGTGAGACTACTCTAGGCTGCAGTCATATTGGGTAGATCTCCTCTGGCTGTAATAGAAGCTTAGACATCTAGCTCACTTGTAGATACTTTATATGGTAGACATCTAAGTTCAGCTGTCTGAATCTGAATCCCATTGCTTGGGCTCCATTCAGCTGTATACAGTTGTCATACAGATGTATACACAGCTATTTGAGATGCTTTACAATATCTGAGACATCTACATTAGGCTGGCAGGTGAGACATAGAGTGTAGGGGAAAAAAGTGCCTTACTGAAGCAGCATCTACATGCTAGACAGTAAGTCCTGCTTCATCTAAACTGTCAAGAGCAGCTTATGTGTGCACAGCTGAATCCAGATCCTTATATTTATAATAAAGATGCATATTTTTGTCATCAAAGCACTTCCAGTTTCCAGACAAAGGCATAGTCTTCCGTCAAAACCTGACCATAGTGTGAAAGGTTACTTCTAAGTAAGTGGTGAAGAGTCTTGCATACAGAGAAGAATATTTCAGGTCCTCAGGAGAGCATGTCGTGATGATACTATTTAGATTGAGGCTGTTATTTTGGAAGCCATGAAATTTCAGTGTTTCTCCAGTCAAATAACAGGTCTATCAACCACAGAATTCGGTATCTGCACTATAGTTTTGCAATGTAAAAAAAAATCCACTAGAGGCTCTAGTGGTACCAGCCGAGTGAGTTTAGTCCTATTTTCAAAGGTGACATAGCACTTTTAAGTTAAGGTTTTTGTTGTTGTTATACAGTGCCCTATTAGAGATTCTTGTGTTGTTTCCAAATAAGCTGACAGGGCTGTACAGCACAGCACTGTTGAAAACTGATATCCTTGTAAGTCTTGTGACTTTAGCCAGACACATTTTGACAAATATTCTTGAGTAAGGAAAAGTTAATGACTGAAAAAGATAATTATTTTCTGTGAAATGTTATGCTACAAGAAGATTAGTGATACCTACAAAATAGAAATTGGGAAATTGATTATTCTTTTTATTTTACTTTCATATTTGTAAAGAATATTAAGCGTATGATGCAAATATGATCAAAATAATACCTTTTATTATTATTAAGAACTATTTTATGATGTAATGTTAACATTTTCTATCAGAAGTGAGAAGCTTTGTACAGAAGAATACCCGCTCAGTGTAAATAAGTTGAATATATAAGACCAGTTATGGCTGCACTTTTTGGTTATTGCAAACTAACTGACTGACTGACCCATTTATTCCAGTCAGATCAGTCGAGTCATAGTTCAGTGTTACAGAACACACTCTCAGGTTGAGTATCAGATAGCAGACTAATATACTGCAGATTACATTAATCTTACTTGTTATCTTTTCCTCTCTGCCTGTTTTTTCCCATTTTTGTGGTTTTGATTCTGTGTTTGCTTTCACTGTTCCATAACAAAGATTATCTTTACAGGGCACAAACTATAATTATATACACACGTATTTCCTATATAATTTACTTATGACTGGTACTTGAACTCTTAGTTTCTTTGCTGTGTTATATACATTTAGTAAAGAATAATTAAAAAAAACCAGACTTAACTGATTTATAAGCTTTTATGCTTATCAGAACAAAGCTCAAGAGCACTTGGCTATGATATTAAACATCTAGTCATGGTCAAATTAAGACTTCCTCAGTCAGCACTCAGATTTTAGTATCTTAAGCCCCTATGCATCAACCAATGGAGCAGCGGCAATGTCTTTTGTATAGAAGTTTCACAGTTTCACAGTTAAGGTGTTTACCTAATGAATAGGATTGAAGGGACTGGAAAGTTGTCTTGTAGTCTAAGAAAGTAAGCTAACCACCAAGCAGTCTGGCAGCTGAAGGGAGAAGGAAGAAGTAAGATGGTTCATACCTTACCCCTCTTGGTGAAGCTAAAACATTGTGCACCTACGGATGAGGATGTTATGGTGGCTGGAAGGAGAGGAAGCATGAGGAAGCCTGACTTAGCAGTTTACTCAGTATTCACTGCTAAGTAATATGGAAACTGGTTTTATGTTATCCAGTGACTGCCTAACATAAACATATAAACAATCCTAGGGTCAGCATCGACTATCCCAGCAGAATGCTCCTTTCTCTTTGCTGTTGGGTTTCCTATCAGTCTTTCTTGTTAGAGCAGCTACAATTTGTAAGATGACCAAATGTTCTACTGCTGTAGTTTTGAAGACAGTTGTCCACACCCTATTTGGGTATTTCAACATTGGCAGTGAAGAGTCAGGTTTCATGGAGTCACCAACTCGCAGGTGAGGTTGTCAGAGATCTCTGGAGATTGCTTAGTCCAACCCACCTGCTCAAAGTAGGGTCAATTAGACACACTTGCAAAGGGCTTTGTGCCCTGTTGGATTTTGAACATCTCCAAGGATGGAGACTCCACAAGTTTTCTGGACAACCTGTTCCAGTGTTTGATCACCTTCACAGTAAAAAAAAAAAAGATTTTTTCTTTTTTTTAAATGGAATTTCTTGTGTTTCAATGCTTCTCATCCTGTCACTGAGTTACACTGAGAAGAGTCTGGCTCCATCTTTTTCACTCCTTCCCATTTGAACTCTTTGAGCTAATGAATGTAAGCTTTTAGTATTATAAGCTGTACAGCACACTTCTACATACTAAGCTTATTAAAAATTATTGTATTTCTGCTCAAATACAAACACTCATCTTTTCAAAAAGGCACAGCCAAAAGCTTGGGAAAAATCTTGAGCAAAGTCTTACGAAAAGTCATACCTTGTCCCAAAAGTGAGTAAAAAAAGATAATCCTGGAATGGAAAATATCACTGAAGATACCATACTATTGATAGACTTTAGTGTTTTAATCTGTATGCTCTAATGTCAACCCATGCAAGTAAGATGGACTGTTATAATGCTTAATAAAGAGAGGTAATCTCTCAGTTTTAAATGACCAAAGTCACAGTGGTTTTGTATCCAGAAGCTACGAGCTTCAGTTCCTTCTAGAGACAAAAATAAAAGTGAGGAACCAGAAAAAATAAATGATTGAATGAGTTTTCGCTTGATTAAATGGACTTTCCAAGGCAAAAAATATTCATGAGTACAAAAGAAATAAGTGGACATTTCCAATAATTTCACTGACACAAAGCTGAGAAGTATCCCCAAGACAAGGAGAATCAGAATGTTATACAAGAAAAAAAGCTTGACTTGCTTGAAACACTATGCAGTTTTGAGTCATATGTGTTTAGGAAAAATAAGCACAATCTGGAACACAGTCATGGTAATAAGATGAGAAGATGATCAATTACAGGAGCATCTAAATAGATTGTTTGGAAAAGGACATAATTTCTATCTCTAGCTGTATCAAGAGAGTGACTACCGAAGAGGGAAAAGAGCTAATTAAACTAAAGAATAGCGTAAGGACAAACGGATAGAAACAAGCCACAACTAACTTATGTTGGGCATTAGAAAGAGACCCATGGCCTTTGCAAGAGTCAAAAATAGAGAGCAGCCTGCAAGGTTTCAGGTAGTTGGGGCAAATAAATTTAACCCTTCTGTTATGGATTTTAAAAAGTTTACGGAAGGAATTTGTGATATGCAACCTGTGTCACCAAGTGACTAGATGGGGTTACTCAGCGTGTTCTTCTAGCCCTGAAGCCTGAAAAGGTGTGAGATGACTTCATGACACGGAACTTGAACTTGAAAGTGTTCTTCCGGTAAGAAACAGCAATTTAATTTCTGGATGAGAAATTATGAATAAACAGGAATAATCCTGAATTCAGAGAAATTGTCAGAAAAGTCTTGTAAAAGGCAGAAAGACTTTATTGCTGTCATTTCTTGCATCAGTCAGAACCCTACAGGCTTTGATCCTGAGAGTGAATAAGGATGTAGAGGTAACTGTTTTGCTGCAAGTAATGATAGTCATTGAAGATTAAAGCTGGACAAGATTTTTCAGGTTAATAGATTTGTGCTAAATGCAGTGCTGAGCTCTTAAAAAATATTCAATCTGAGGTTTTTCATGTTGAAAGATCACTATGGTCCCTAATTTAATTACATTTGTTTTAAAAGTAAAAGCAGAAAAATCCCTTTAAAAACTGAAATATATCTATTATTATGCTGCAAATATAAAGCCCAACTTTTTTTTATGACATGACATTGTTAATTCTCCTGTCATGGTGTCATCTGAAAGCATAATAGTCATGTTCTGTCTCCTATTATCCAGGTCATTAATGAAAGTATACAATGTGGTGTGCTACTCATGTGCTTAAAATTAATTGGGCACATAAATGTTTGCAAGACAGATTCCTTTGTGGTGCATCAGTCTCAGAGGTTTTGGCAATTTTATACTTTTTAAAGCAGTTGAAGCTTTTGGGTTTGTTTTTTGTTTGTTTTTGGGGTTTTTTTTAATAAAGCTATAAATTGCAAAACAGGCTTTTTAAACATTTCTGATATTCTCTTGTTCTGACCCATTTGAAAGACTATATAAATCTTATCTGAAAAGTTTGGAATTTCCCATTAATAATAATGAAGAAAGAGAAAAGAACAATAAATTGTTCAAGAAGAGCCTGGAATTTTTCACTGCAAGTTATCCAGTAGAGTAGAGAACTGAACAAAGATATAAACATCAAACAAATGAAATTTTGATTGTCATTTATGAGGAGAAAACATCTGTAATGGATATAACAAGCAATCTTGAATCTTAATATTCAGACTTTAATGAGTAAACAAATATTTCACCATCTTGTAAAACAATAGTATTATGAGCTCAATCTGGTTAGAACTACTCTGGTGCTTAAAGACAGGCTTAAGTGTTTTTCTGGATCAGGCCAGAATGGTCAGCACCCTGCCAGATTAATTCTTGGAAGAGTTTACAAAAAATAGTGAGAAAACTTCTTGTGCATAGCAAGAAATCCAAAACAGTGACCAAACTTAATCTGCATTGACAACAGGGTAAACCAAGTTCTTGAAGAGAACGATCTGAGGTACAGAGCGTCAAAGAAAAGATGATTTTTTTTGTCTCTTTTTTTTTAATGGCAAAATTTTTGTCCTCTGTGACACTTGAATGGATTCCAGGCCAAGGGAGGGTTCCAGAACTGTTTTGCGTAAAACACCAGGCTTCAAAACCCACTTCCATTTGCACAAGCGGGTGAGTGAGCTCACTTGTGGTTGGGTCTGTGGGAAATGCTAATGTAAAGAAAATCGCCACTTTCTCTCATAAAACAGTGTAAAAAGCAGGGAGTGTGCCTAGATCTATGGGAACTGCTCAAAACTGGAAGAACTTCGAAATAATGTGCCTGACTTGCTGGCTTGATAATTCCTCTTCATTGGAAGGAAAAATTTACACATACTGTTCACATTGTAATGTTTTCAAGAAAATGTTTATTAGACTTCTTCTAATTACCCTTCCTGCATTACAGCCCCCTTCTTTTCTCCCCATAAAATGGGTGTAATTTCCAATTCTGTATTATTGCATGATGATGAGATCCTTCACCTTCATGAAACACTTTACTTTCTCCTCCCCTCCCTTCTTGTGGCATCACTGAAGCTCTCGCAGCATGTGGTTTGTTGGACAATGGGACTATTTACTGGTAGTTGGTGACTCTTCTAGACTCTTCTTCCTTCCACAATTCATCAACCCATATATTATACTTGAATTAGACTTTATTATGTATTTACTATCCAGTCACTCAGAGAAGTTCTAACTTCTCCTTGGTTTGGCTGTACTGGGTCTGCTTGGGATGGAGTTAATTTTCATCACAGCAGCTTGTGCGGTGCTGTACTTTGGATTTGTGGCTGAAACAGTGTTGATGACACTTGACGAACGGTCCTTGCACAGCGTCAAGGCTTTCTCCCCCCTTCCTTACCACCAGTGAGTAGGCTGGGGGAGGGCAAGAGGTTGCAGGGCGACACAGCTGGGACAGCTGACCCCCACTGACCAAAGGGATATCCCATACCATATGACATTCGGCTCAGCAATAAAATCTGGGGGAAATAAGGAGGAAGGTGGGATGTTCAGAGTTATGGTGTTTGTCTTCCCATGTAACCATTATGTGTGCAGGGGCCTTACTTCCCAGGAAAAGGCTGGACATCTGCTGGCCAATGGGAAGTAGTGAATTAATTCCTTATTTTGCTTTGCTTGCATGTGTAACTTTTGTTTTCCCTGGTAAAACGCCATTACCTCAGTCCACAAGTCTTCTCACCTTCCTTCTACTTTCTCCCCATTCCACTGGAGAGGGGAGTGAGTGAGTGGGTGGGTGGGTGTTTGGCTGCTGGCCAGGGTCAACCCACCACATTGGCTAATTAAGTACTTGAATTAAGTAGGAAACCTTTCATTGTGAAATCTTGGAAATTTGTCAGTTGGATTGATCCTAAAAATATAATTCACCATAAAGTGCATAAAATCCTAAATTTTTGGGTTCATTTTATCCCAGCTTTTTTCTATAATATTTAAATTTCTGTGTGTTTCCAAGTCTGTAGGAGAATGTTATGTTGGCAAAACCACAGCAATTTTACAGGCTCCAGCCTCAGTAAGGTATTTCATGTTTTCAGAGTTCTTTCACTACATATAGTACATCTGAAGACCTTGTCAGTTTGTGTCCAATTTTACATGTTTTTGCACTCTCTGGGTAGACTTTGGCCTATTTTACAAGAACAGTTAGATGATCTTGCCTTTGAAGTCTCGAAGCACTACTGCAGAGATCAACTGTTAAAGGAAAGGAGGCACAGTGCCTGCCACAACCGGGTTTCAGTCCTCATAGATCTCTTTGACATTACCAGAAAGCAAATAATCCTGATAACATGACTGATCAGTCCAGGGTAATCTTTAAAGCCGATCCAGACTGACCAAAGCAGAGAGGTAAACTCAGTGGATTGTATGTATCCTGTATTGCCCTGCATTTACTCAGCTCTGAATATTGCAGGGATTACTTGTGAGGTTAATGAATATTGAGGCACTTAGATAGATAAGCCTCTATCACTTAGTGTACCTTATGTGAACTTGAAGTATATGTCCACTGAGAAGCCAAAAATAATTAAAATATCTATAATTCTTTGACTTCTCTGAATTCAGTGGTTACCGGAAAAACCAAATATTGGTAATTTGTTGTGCAGTATTGTATAAAGCACTGGAATTGTTAACTTGTTTAAATGCAGAAATAACTACTCTACCTGTGATGGTTCAGTTGTTGCAAGCAACCATCAGTAATCAAGGAAACACCAATAATATAGCCTCATGAACAAAGACATAATTCTGACACCAGCAGAGTCAATGTTTTATGAATTTAAATAATTTAAATAATTTAAACAATTTAAATATGGTGAGACTTTAGCTTAAGAGCATAACATAAGCAAATCTTCCTTTTGGCTACCAGCTCTGGATCAAACACAGCAACTGTTACTATTAATTCTCTGAACAAGCATTGTGTGATGCAACAAAACATAACAGAGTGCCTTGCTGTATTATGATTTGCCAACCTTCTCATCATATTTTGACATACGTATGGAGCTTGTTAGATGAATGGTCTGAAAATTCTGGAAGTTATATCTTACTTTTTTTGAATGATTTTATTTGCAGTATATCCCACTGAAAATTCCATGAGAGTTCACCTCCATCATTCTGTAATAACAATAAATCTATTTGCTGTTACTCATTATGTGCTTGATAATCACCATAATAGACATAAATATAGTAGGTCTGTATTCTCAGGAACTTACAATATACAAGATTAAGGTTATAGAAACAAGATTGTATGGCTGCTCATTTTGGTTAGTACAGCTCTATGTTGTTCATCTACAGAAATTCAACAAGGTGTTGCACTGGAAAATATGGTATACTGCTAATTAAAAATCTCACTGTAAAGTTACAGTACAGCTACATTCTCTGACTCCATGAATCTTGATAGTATCTCTTAGCTTCTGCTCATCACATAATCCAGAAGTATATATAAGCATCTTAAAACCCAAATCCATTAAAATGTGCATCTTTGCAGAGGAACATAATCTTGTTATGTTTAAACCAGTAGTATCCTAAGACTTTTTTTTCTTTTCCATAACTTTGGGAAGAGATTAGAAACTCAGGTATAGAAACAGAGCAGCTCTGTGCTGTTTCTAGCATCTCTAGAAGCAGCCAAGTGCAGAAACAAACTTTTCTGAGTAGGAGCAAGTAGCAATGACTCTTTACTACAGATTCTGCTTTTTACTTCGTAGTTATCTGTAACACATTACTTCTTACCTTGTTAAACTACATTTTGTAAAGATTCTGCTCTGAATCATTGACATTGACTTATCCTAATATATTTAATATCCTTCTGATATTCTGAAGCTTCCTTGGAGGAGACAGAATGCTTACCTGCTTTAGAAAAAAGGTTATAAAGAAGATAAGACTACCCTCATGGCTACTGTGGGTTTATTAAAATATTGATGCTTGACATAAATGTTAGAGTTGTCTGAAATAGCAAAATAAAAACAAATATTTAAAGAAGACATAGATCCTTCCAACTGAATGCTAGGGCATCCTGACCGCAGATCTGGAACTACAAGAAACAAGTCATAAACCTCTGAACCTTGGAATTAAGAAATCTGGCACAAAAAGGCAAAACCTATCTATTCATCCATAGTTAATAGTTGCGCCTTTTTCACAATTGTATATGCAGAAGCAAAACACTTCTTGTTAAGTAAACAGTGCTTACCTCAAGCAAAAAAACAACTGATGCAATTGGAAAAGTGTGAAGGACATTGAGGAATAAAATGATCATCAAGCTGGAGAGAAATGTGGAAAAGAAATGCATAAGAGACAACCAGATCCCCAGGGCTTTGACCATTAGGCTTCATTTCATTTATTGCCTTATTCCATGCTCTCTAATGCTAATGTGTGTGTACAGTGGAGAGTGAGGTACAACGGAAAGCCTCAAAAAAAAAAAAAGACAGAAAAGGAAGTGGGAAATAAAAGAAACTAGACAAAAACGAACATGAAGGAAAAGAAAATGGAATAGATAATGCTAATAGGAAATGAAGAAAAGTAGAAATCAGGAGGGAGAGAAGGCAAATGACACAGAATTGTGCATAAGGGTAAGGAAGATGGTGGAAAGTAGAAGGAACCTGCAAAAGAAAAGATGAAACTAGATAATGAGAAAATGAGCAGATTTTAATTTTCTAGGGTGCAAGGGAGAAAAAACCCCAAGACATAAAGCAAAAAGTAGGTAGAGTACCATTGAAAAGGAAATGGAATACCAAAATACAAGAGTAAAGAATAACTGAGCAACAGCACTAGAACTAGAACCTACTTGAAGACCTGCAAGTAGATGGAAATTGAATATAGTGTATCAAATTGCCAAAATATCTGAAGGGGACCACACTTGCTAAGTATCAGTCCTTTCTGATGATGCAGTCATCCTTGCTCCCACACAAGAAGTGTAACTTGTGAAATTAAGTTTCAGAGGTACCACCTTGCAATTCTTCCTCCTCATTACCAGAGGCTTTATCCAAATTATTTGCCTGCGTATTGTCATGCCAGTAACAGTCAGGTTTCAGTAAGCTTGCCAGGTGGCCTTCATTCTCAGATTCTCTGTGCCTAATGGAGAGAGGTGCTGAATTGGAGAAGACTTATAAAAAAGGGAAAAAATATGCTGGTGCTAATTTCACTGCATATACTTCCCACCTCACCTCTTAGGAGGCTGGCTTAGATCTGAAATGCAGTGTTGGGGCCTTGTTGGTGTTTTATGCAAAAAAAAAAAAAAAAAGGTAGTAATTAATACCATGCTGCACTAAGCAAGTGGTAAAACAGATCAGTAGGTAGAAAGAGCAAAAATAATTCTAGTGTGGAAAGCAATTCCTCTAAACAGGAAATCCTGTGGAGAGAAGTACCATTGTTCATAAATTGTTTCTTTCTTAGCTAATTAAAACACATTTTTTGTAGTGCGGTTAGGCCTTAGCTGGCTGGGATACAAAATCCAGTCATGTGAGGCTTGATGAATTGAAGTCACAGTTTTTCTTGTCTATTTGGCTTGCAAAATTTTCCCCATGTTTCTCTTATTTAAAAAAAAAAAAAAAAAAGCTTGCTTTTTGTAATATTTTGTTTTACGTTGATAGCAATGATATATTTTAGTGAGTCTCTATGCTGTCTTTTATCACTGATTCCAGCCAATAAACTATGTATGACTTCAACAGATGTTTCTGCTGCGGACAATAAGAAGTTTTGAAGTCCTCAGAAGCAAATTAAAGTAAGAAGGAGAAGTTTAGAGAGTCGTATGGAAATGAGAGACATTTTTTCCATGCAGATTTTAAAAAAATAAACTTTGATGTCCTATTTAGGCCTAATAATAAAAAGCTGAAAGATATTCAAGTAAAGACATGACTATGCATAGGAAGGAAACATCTACAACATTCACAATTAGTCACAGTTAATGTTATATCTGCAGTTTAGATGCACCATGCCAGATTTTCATTTGGTGTTGCTGTAGCTTCTTTGACTTTGATAAAGCTGGACTGACTGTTTTATATCAGGTGAGAATCTGCCCCTCTGAGTCATGTGAACAGGAAGAAAAGAAGGGACAAAACTTGAAGAAGATTAAAAGATGCCTGGTTTTTATATAATCTAAATTCTGGTTGCTTTTCCAAAGCATCATAAAGGCTTTTGTATTTTGTGATGTCTCATGCTGTATGCAGTATTATTAAAAGTACCTGTAATGTAATTCTCCTTTAAGTAGAAAATATTTCAATTCAGATGTTAGATACATATTCAGATATACGAGAAATGTGTCATTATAATTCCTTCTGTTTTCCTAGCTGGGCTTAGCCCAAAGGTTTGGCATCTTTACCCATTTCTGTAATATTTTAGGCTTGGAATGGTGCTTAATCATCTCATGTAAAAATGTTGAAGCCTCAGAAATGTAGGGAAAAAAACCCTCAAATCCTGCACTCACTATCTGCAGTATTTAGAGGTGAAACTACACAAAATTCATGTATTACTAGCAGCATTAGTTGTAAGATCTTGTCCATGAGAACACAATGCTGCAAAATGTCATCTAGTGAGACTGATGTTCTGGGAAACAGCAGCACATGTGAAGTGACCAGTCATCCTCCGGAGAGCTGTGGGAGAGCTGTGCTAGAAACAGGAATGATCCCAGACAGAGTATAAGGGAGACTAAGGAGGAGGTGAAACAGATTCACTGGGCAATTATGTTAAGTAAATTCCCATATAGCAGAGCTCCTACCAACAGTCCAAGTATTTCTACCTGCTAGTGGATGTCGGATCAAATCCTGAGTGGGGATGGAACAATGGTGTTAGACTGTATGATGGGATTCATGAGACATCATATGTGAGATCCCACCTGGCTTTCAGTTGGTGAAAGATGTGGCTTTTCTGTAGGTCCTGTTTAATACCTGTCAGCACCATGCAGAAGTTTCAGATATCTAAAATGGCATCTAAGATGGCTTCTAATGCCTGGATCCCACCATAAGACCTTGATTCAGTTGCATCCTAGCTGCTGCTGCAGAAAGCCTGAAGAAGGCTGCAGAATGCCCATCACCATGTGGTCATCTTAGACACAATAGGGAATCCAAAATGACACTAGACACCTACATGTAGGCAAATGAATGGAACCCCCGGCATCATCTAATTCAGCTTTATGAAAGTCTATTTTCAATGAAGAGGAATGGATACTTCCTCTGTCCTATTTTACACATCTATTAGGATGGGATGAATAGATGTTACTCTCAGAGGACCCTCATGCTTCCCAATGGCAGCAGATGCCTATGTTTAAGTAACTGAATCATACCAAGTGTTGCAGGTGAGTTGAATTGCTGTTTCAGTTGACTGTACTTCATAAACTGGAAATTCAGATGATAATGGGAATATAATTGTTTCCTGACTGACCTCCAGCTGCTGCTCCAGAAGAGTGTTAATGGTACATCAGAGCTGCCAGCTCTGTGGGTGCGTTGGGTCTCCTACTGTACCCTAGGTGTTCAGCACCTTCACCTAAGTACACCTAAAGTTAAGTGACTGAATCAACTCCCTAACGTTCATTAGTATTAGAATTAGGTGAGAGGAATCACACCCTAAATAAGTGTCAAAGCATAATTCTTTAAAAAGAGAAAGATACTTATATCATAGAAATTTTGGTATTTAGAGATGCCCTTCTAGTTCTAACGTACTTAATGAATAGTATTTCTATGAGATATTATTTATGGTCCTCAATAACTGAGGTCATTACTGTTTCTTGGTTACCATGTTAATAACTATATTAATATATAATACTATAATAACTAAATATAAAAGTGGTCACAGAGTTTATTTATTGATTGCCATATCTAATCACATTACAGGTATAACTAAGGAGGTATAGAATAGTTTTTAAATACTTCACAAAACAAATAAACTGATGCCTTTATCAAACACACTTCCAGGAGGAAAAGACCTCATAGCATATAGTCAGAATTGAGCTATAATTGTTTGAAATTAAAATACATAAGGAATTTTTTTCATCATTATTTTAGAATGATTTTGGTTGACACTGGAACAATATTACTGAATGTTTTTCATAGTAGAATTTCCCAGAAGATGATATAAAAAACTGATCTTGCAGTCACCACATATATCACATAAAAATTGCTCATTAAGTAAGCAAATTCAGTTCAGTAGCACTGGAGTTGAACATAGTGGGACTGGAGCTGGATTTTTTTTTTTTTTTTAATTTTTTTTAGAAAAAGCTTTTTCTTTCTCCAAATGTGGAATTTAAGTGACTGAAACTTCTTGGAAGTGTATTTTTGGTGAATTTTAGAAATAACTTTAAAGTAGAAAAAATTACTACTCTTTTTATCAAGTCTTCCAAAGAAAGCCTTACTAGTATTACTACTACTACTACTACTACTGCTACTACTACTACTACTACCACCACCACCACCATTATTTAAAAAATATTTGTGTATTGTTTTACCTCAGTATTTTTGTGTAACATTAAAAGCAGCAATCAAAATTGCAAAAGGAAATGAAAGCCTGATTGTTTAGGCTGTTTGAATATTTTTTCTTCAGCCAGAAGGAAATTTCAACTTTTTGAATACAGTGAAATGTTCTGAAGAAATATATGTGGAGTTAATCTGAATTTTTTGGTTTGTCCATTGAACTAAATTAATTAATCATGTACCCTCAGAGCACCAGCACAGATCCCTGTTTCTAAATGACACTTTATGAGAATCAGCCTGATATTTGTTTTATAAATGTCTTTTTATCTTCGGTGGATAAGTGTATTTGACTTAGTATGTAAACATACAGCTTATAAGGTTTCAGGATTTTATACAAATCCAAATCAAACAGAATTAGTTAATTTTCAATTACAGTAAAACGTTGCTAAATTAATACACAGGTGTACTGTCTGGAAAGAGGCCAGAAAAAACACTTGAAAAGTTGCACAGTGAAATGATAAGAATTTGCAAATGGTGATGGGTTGTGCTTTTAATTATACAAAGAGGTATGCATATAAGCAGGCAAAAGGGGTTTTAATCATGGCTGACTGAGTTTGAGGAAATGCCATCTTGTTTTAAATGTTTCGTAGGTCACAGATCTCAATCTTTTTGTTGTGGTTTTTTTTTTTAATAACTCAGATTGTTACTGACGTCCTTTTAACAAATAACAGTTGCTGTCTTTAAGGTAAAGCTTTTCCTGAAGCAGGAAAAGTACAGTCTGTGGACTAAACAGGTATAGGACTCTGAAGAAGTCTGAATGTTTACTGAATTTATTTGAATAACTTTGTCCCATAAATTTGGCTCATATAGAAAGACATATGGGTTTAATCCTCCACTTCAGTACAACAGTTTTACACTGGTGTAACTTCGTTAGAGTTGCAACAGTGTACAGTTGGAATAACAAAGTGGCGAATCAGACCCACATGTGTTTCATATCCCCTGAGAGTTGTGTATCACGTGGTTCTCAGATCTGGTGCATATGGAGTGGCATGTAATATCTGTGGTACAGATACTATATCATGTTAGTTCATGTGAGCCAATATATTATCATATATCTTGTACTAGATAAAATACGTACTCTGCAGGTTCAACCTCTGAAAGGGGAGGAAAAGTACTATAAAGTTAGGCAAAATCTGCTGTTGGAATAAGCAGTAGGCGCTTATAGCTCTGCATGTGTTCAGGTATTTGCGATAAGGAGTCAAGGCACTGGTCCAGTGGTTAGGGATAGTTCACCTCTACAAGCACAGCAGTGACTGAACCTAGTACTTATTTTCTGTGAGTATAGAGAAGTGAAGAACTTCACTTATGGAAGGCCATCACTGCTTCTAAAAACCATCTGAATGGGGTTTTGAGGGGTTTTTGTTTTGTTTTGTTTTGTTAAAATCCCAACCAAGCTATGACCCAGCCCAAGCCTGTTTATGTTACAAGATCTGATGGGTCTGTAGCACAAGGCAACAAGACTTGACTAACACTGCAGAGTCCTGATCTCTGTGCAAGATTCACAGCATATGTTAAATAGTTATTGTGTACAATGGAATGAATTTAATTGTATTTAGCCATGCTGTAATTTGCGAACCAATTGTTAAAACATGCTGCAGGATGTCAAACTCATATTTTTAATAAGCTGGGCAAACTATCAAGTGGTCAATGTTCTTGTGCTTCAGCCTTTTTTGATTAGTTGCCTTGCAGGCGGATTTGGACAGTTATATGGAAACAATACAGGGATGAACAAAGAAGGAACTGGAGTGATAATTTGAGAGAGTAACTGGGAAATTGGTCAAAGGAGAAAAAAGCATGATGTAGATGGTTCACGGCATGTTGCTTTTTATCCTGTTCACTTAAAAACAATGTGCTGTAATTTATGAGTAGACAGACCTAGTTAATCCTTGCTTGGTTTATGTAGATGCTTGGGTGTCCAAAAGCCCTAAATCAGTTTTATAGTATGCATTACATGTACTGTTGACTGGCTGACCTGAATAAAATGAAGTTTACAAACTGGTTTTGATTAACCATGTCTGAATGTAGACATTTAGCCTATTATTAAATTTAGAAGCCATTGGTTTATATTTTGTTTTATTGCTAATCATCTTTTACATTACTGTCAGAGTTTCCATAATGTCCAATTAAAAAACAAACATTGTACACAGATAAATAAAAGCTCTTCAGGCTTGCGAGAATAGTGTAGACTGTGTTTGGAAAGCACCCGTTCAACTGCATTGTATTACTATGGAAGAATTACTGCCAGGGACAAAAGATATCTCAGTCTCTTTTCTCTACAGCAGACTGGATAGATGGTCTGTTAGTTTGACCAATACAGCTCCACCGAGTTAATTTATGACAACAAAAACTCCTGGAAGCGCAGCTGCCCCAGGCATTCATCCTGGTAAATGAGCATCGTCCTAGACATTGCTTATGTGTTCATTGCAGTTTCTCTGTTCGGAGGCTTAGAAGATAAGGCACCCAAAAGCAGCACTGAAGGTATCCCAGTCTGGGATCTCATGGCTACTGAACGATTTGACATTAAATAATTAGAGCTAGATACACTGGGTCCATCTCTACTAATAAAATAATCAGTGCTGGCACAGGTCCGGGCATTGCCACGTCATCGTCCATATTGTTTGTCAGCACACAGTCTCAGGAGTGTTTTTCACTTGTGCCAAGAAGCTGTCTTCCAGGTGGTACTTGAACAGAGACTGAAGGGTGGCATATACCAGAGGTGATTGCCAGAAAACAGTTTGGAGGTACCACCTGGTTTGGAGGGTAAGGCAGTTCAGTTGTATGGATGAAAGCCCTGCCGTGTCAGCTGGGCAGAGAATAAGTCATGGTTCATTTTCATTACTGCTGTAAATGGGGCCATTAAGATGCTTTCCGTAGAGAGGAACAGCTGAAGTTCCTGAGGTATGTACTGCCTTGAAGGAGGCCCTAAATGATCTGTTTGCATGTGTGCCTCTCTGAAAGGGAAAACATACAGTCTGAATAGCTGTTGTGCTTCAGGATGCTTAGAGGGGGCTTAGCTTCCATCTGAAATCTATTTTTCCTGATTCTGTACTTTGAATATGGCAACTCATTAAGATATCAAGTATCTTAATTTGTGTTACCAGCAAAAATACAAACTGTAGATTAAAATCTGGTTTGTGTTGAACCTGTGGTACTGAAGTGTTCCACTCCAACTCCAGCGTTTACTTTGAGTATGTGAAAGGGCTGGGAGGGATCATCTGCTAACAGACACTCACCTCACCATATCTCAAGTTGATTTCTAGCTTCCATTTAGGGGAAATAGCTGAATATTTTCCCAATAAACATAGTCAAAAGAGAAACAAAACAAAAAGTGATGTGCTAACAATTAAGGAAGCATCCAGCAAGAATTGAGAGGGGAAGATAATGGCACATCACATACACCTTTCACACAATATGAGTTGACCAAGTCTTACTGCATGTACCTTCACAGCCACTGGTCTGGCTTGGTTTCAAGTCTGTAATTGTGGAACAGGACATACTTACATTTGGAGGAAGGTGGTAAAAAATCGTTCATTGTGTGTGCCCTGGATCCTCTGCTCTGAAATTTATCAGACCTTTGTGAGTATTGTTTGCAGTTCCCTTGAGACATACATAAGAATGCAGCCCTTATTGCCTCCAGCCTTCACTCCTCCTCAGCTGAGATTCAACTTGCGTATCTCAGAGTAAGTCTCTGTTAACAATACATCCCCTCCAGCTTCTTGACATCCACAAAATAAATGCTGCATCTCACAAAAGAAAACAAAGCTCCTAGGAGGAGCAATTGCAATGAGTCTCTTACCTCACTGCAGCCTGGGGTCTGCAGAGCTTAAAATGTGATGAGAGTTGGGAACACAATTCTTCACTAATAGGTCAGGAGGGGATTGCTATTTCTGTGTCACCACACCTGTTGAGTGCAAACAGGACCTATTCCTGCAAAGAGGAGAAACATGAATGCTGCAAGAGTAAAAGAAGTTCTGTTTTCCATCTGACCATCCAGTAAAGTAGACCTACCTTTACCGTCCCTCTACATCCACCTACATCCTATCCATCTGCCCTGATTTCAGCTGGGATAGAGTTATTTTTCTTCCAAGTAGCTGGTATAGTACTGTGGTTTTGATTTAGGATGAGAATAATGTTGATAGCACACGGATGTTTTAGTGGTTGCTGAGCAGTGCTTTTACCCTTCTGATTCTCTCCCCCATCCCACCAGGGGAATTGAGTGAGCAGCTGCCTGGTGCTTAGTTGCTGGCTGGGGTTAAACCACGACACCATCAGCTCACTACATCACTGGAGGCCATAGGGAAAGCTGAGGTTTCCCATTCCTGCTTCTTGGAGGAACAGTCGAGCAGTTAGTTAATCAACCTGAGCAGAGAAGTGTGCTGGATGGAAAATGGGCAGATAGATAAATCTGATTGGGAAAAAAAAAAGTCTATATTCAGTAGCTTTTTGAAAGTTTAGGGAAAAAAAGGGAAAGTTTTGTTTTTATAGAAGGGTCAAAATGTGGAACTGATGAATTCTTTTACTGTCACAGAAGCAAGTTTTCTCCTGAGAATGCTTCATGCACTTCTGCCCAGCTGGAATATGTTTTTTACCTTAACATCTTGGCAGAACATCGTTGGACTGTGTCAAGAAGTTCAAATTTTTGTGTAGAAGGGTTTTTTTCCCCAAAAATTGAAGATCAAAATTTACTGGTCTTGCCTTTCTAAAATACATTTTACTACATCAGAATGACATGTGAATTTCAAAATAAATTAATCGTTATTATCGTAGACTGCAATAAGTACATCCTGTAAAGTTCATGGAGTTCATGGCTGGAATAATGGTATATTATTCAATATAATTTTATTATGCAGTATATATATATGGCAAATTTCAAACACGTACTCCTTCTTGCGTATGATACCTTGTGGTAGGCTAACCTGCAGTTGCAGGGAGTCTTGATCTAAAGATACGAAGAGGAAAAAAAGATATCATATTTCTGTGTAATTTGTTCCAGTAAATACTTTTGAAAATGAGTACTTTTTCCTAACTTTGAATTTTCTGCCTTATGTTTATACTTATGTGTAGGTAGGTATGTTGTCAAACAAGAGCTTGCCTATTAAAAGTTTCAAGTGTTCCTTTTTGACTTTGGGACTTGGCTACTTTTGAAATACAAATTTTTGAGATATTAACAATAATATAAAATAAAAGTTATACAACTCATAAAAATATAGTGGGATCATTCTCATAAGTTCAGCTGTAGCTCAGTTATAGAAAATTATTATCTGCCCAAATTAAAATTCACTTAGTAAATCTCAAATAGAGCAAATCCCTTTTCCATTTATGAGAGTAAAAGCAGCAGCAGGAAAAAGAGCATCATCTGACAGACTTGATTATGCTGCAGTAGGCCTGAAAGTCATAAGTCTATATTCCAGAGAGGTGCATATGATGGGGTGATGTCAAAACACCTGGGTGAAACTCTGTCAGCTCCTTGTCTTCTGTTTGTGTGATTCCTGTGTGGCTGTCAAAGAGGCTGTATAGTGTGTCGGTTTTAATAAAAGCAATGAGTGAAGGGAATGAAGCAATTGCAGAGCCATTCAGTTGAAAGCGGGTCCTACACAAATGATTGGATAATTAAAAATATGAATGTAGGTAATCCATGTTGACATTTTTATAGCCTTTACATGAAACAACCTTTAAGGGTATGGTGGAGTAGAGAGATAAGATTCTACGGGAGGACCACTGGCAGTTGATCACAGAAAAAGAAGGTATCATATGAAGATAATGCTTGTTTAAACGGAGCATAAGAAAATAAACTGGATGCCTAAAAATAAACATCAATGGGAATCTCCTACATGAAAAATTAGTGCTAAAGTAGTTGTATATATATAATGATGAATCCGTAGCAACAAGCAGTAAGCTATCCCAGGGACAACTCAAGTACAGAGTTGCACACCCTTAGGTGACATGGAGACTGGCAAATAGTGGGCAGAAGTGAGGATAGTATTCTGTCTTTCTATCACTTATGTAACTTCTGCACTTAATACAGCCACTTCAGGCATGCTCTGTCCATTCCCCATGTCCATATTTTATAAAACTACAAGATTTAAGAAGAAGCAAAAGAATGGTTCAGGATTTGGAAAACAAAGCATAAAGGAGTTCAATGATATATACAAATTAACAGATTTATTAAAACACATTTTGTGTACAGAGAACAAAATATTTAATATTCCAACATTCTTCAGTGTAACAAAGAATAGGGGTGAAAGAATAAAATACCACAGAATTTGAAGACAAGTTAAAAAATAGAAGTATACAGCTTGATTTTCACAGTGATGCAATTCACAGTGAGTGTTATGCAGTGAGGGCTGTAATGGGTTTAACATCATGTAAAATAAATAAGTAATGGAAGTCTTTCTAACAAATAAACTCTAGCTGTCAGTTGATAAACTATAGGGCTTGGTAAACAAGCTCTGATGCTCCATAATGCTTGGTATAAGGTATTTGGCCTGTGCTATTCAACAGACGAAATCTTAATACCATGCTTTGGATTCTTTGTCTTTTGATATTGTTCATGCTTGCAGGACATTAAGACATTTGAAATCAATCAGACAGAAAGTCCGAAAGAGGATGTACACACAGGTTGTTTCTCACCAGTGTTAGGGCGTATGAGCTGGTAATGGTTGGGGACCACTGGGTTAGAACAGCATAAAATCTTTAGTGGTAACATCAAGAACGCTATGAAAATATATGTGACAGGGGAAGGACTCTCAAATTCAGGAGGATTTTTTTGTCTTTTCTTGATCCCAACCATACGTTAAACTAGCCCTTGAGAATAATTGAATACATCAAGAGATCTCCTCAGCTGCCCATGACCTGCTTGCTCTCTTAGTTCATCATGCCTGGAGTGCATGCTGCTGTGCTTATATCCTCTCCCTTTCACCTATTCCTGCAGATTGGGCCAGGCTCTCCTTCCAGCCAGGGAATTTGTTGTCACTACAAAATTAAAAGCAAAATAAGCCATAGTCTCTCTTGGTTGAATTGGGTTGGATAATTCATAACAATAGTCAGTGAGGACTTGACATAAGTAATCTATACAGAATCTGAACTGTCACAGGGCATAAAAATGAAAAAAAAAAGGGAAAACAGACCAGAAAAAGTTATTCTTTATAAAAGAGGTAATGAAATTCTGAAATGTGCTGCCCCAGGATGTTGTGGAGGCAGTGTCAGCAGGTTCAAAACAGGATTAGTCAAATGGACAGCAATCCATTAACAGATACTAGAAGGACCAGACAGGTATGTATTCTCTGGCATCCCTCATATGATGGCTATGGGATATGGGAGTTTTTAAAGAGTATGTACTACAAAATGTAGCCATGATCATGTGCTGTGATGTGCATCTCCTTTTGCCACTGCTGGGGACAGCAGGGTTAGATGGTCTGAGGACAAGTTCTTTGCTCCAGGAATGCAAGAAAAAAATAGTGAGGGAATGCTCATATTGAACAAAATACTGCTTTCAGTATTAATTCAGAGGAAGACTGTAAACATGAACGGAGGTGAAATAATTTTACATTTGCAAATAACTGTGGCATACAGACCAGCACATCAAAATTTCAAAGAATATATAAAAAATGTGGCACAAAATATCCCAAAGTAGAAAAACCTTTGAAGAAACCTTGATTGTTTTCCTTTAAAAGGAGTGACTTCTATATGCATAATATTCTCCTTATTTTTTCATTATAAGAAAAAGAAATAATAGGCCATTTCTTATCTGTGTAAATTGACAGAGGTCACTTGAATTCATTGTAAATACTCTGCTATGCACAAGCTGAGCAGCTGGCTTAAAATTTTTAAGTCCACAACTCTACGTATTGCCTCTCAAAGGTATTAATCAACTACTGAGCTAACCCTGAAATCATGGAAACTTTGACAGAGGGTGGATCCCAAGAAATTTAAGTGAATTAGCCTCATTTCATGTGGAAAATTGGAGGGAAATATGCATACATTAAGGAAATATGCAAGCTAATGTTCTAGATGTTTATTGTTTCCATGTGTTTATTTCTAAACAGCCTAATTTAAGAAACTCACTTTGGGCATATGGAAAAAATATAGCAAAAAAATCTGACTTAAATATAGGGAAGCAAACCTAAAATGAAAAGCTTTTTGAGCTTTTTCTTCAGTTCTTTCCATCTACAGGAGTGATTTTTAATAGCAAGTTCCTGAGGCTGCTGATATTACTGATTGGTGTGCTGCTTGACCATCTCTCTCTCTCTGATTTCTGCATTTCTCCTTCCCTTCCCTTCCCTTCCCTTCCCTTCCCTTCCCTTCCCTTCCCTTCCCTTCCCTTCCCTTCCCTTCCCTTCCCTTCCCTTCCCTTCCCTTCCCTTCCCTTCCCTTCCCTTCCCTTCCCGTCTTCTCCTTTTCCCTTTCCCCTTCTCCTCTTCCTTCCCTTGTTCTGCCTGCTAGCTCTCCGGTTGGCACTGCAGAGCCTTCTTCCTTGGCTATCTCCCTCTCTTTGACCCACTTTGGATCTTTACACATGCAGGGAAACATTTCGTCCTTACAGCAGAATCAACCAAAGCATAACCACTTGCTTTCCTTCCCACCTGTCAGCACCTGCAATAGCACCTGCTCACCGATGTCTATATTCACACAATGGATGTTATTTTTATTTGTTTAATTATCTTCTGATTATTGTCATTTCTTTCTCTGTTGTGACTTCAAAATCCATTCTTACCTCCTCATCCAATTGCCAAAATATTATATCAGCCCTGCTTTCTTCTCCTTTTCCTTCACAGCAGCCACGCCAAATACATTTCCCAGTGATTTTTTTGCCTAATATGAACAGTGAGAGAGTGGGAGTGGCATCGTTATATTGCACAAATGCTATCCATGCCTTGGGTGTGACCTAGGACTTTTCTAGATTCTCTGTTCTCAAGCATTGGCCACTTGATGTCTCGGAAGTGAGGTGTTTCCTCTGTAGTAGAAGAGAGGGAGTCATTTAATTTCTCTTGTGGCTATGCCATGTAGAAATCTGCTTCTGGTTAGTGGATGCTTTCTTGTTGGTCAGGTGGTGTAATCTCCCACTTCTGGTATTGAAGAGGATCTTTAGGAATGACTTTGAGTTGATTTATTATGAATGGGTATTCTCAACTAAGTAAATAAAAAGAAATTTTGTACAAACATAACTAGGGAGGCAGGGGATGCCATAGCCCATGTTGTTCCTGATAATAATGCCCATTGATCTCAGCTTTGTGCTGAGAAAACTGTACTGCTGAACTGACCACACAGTCAACACAACCCTAGTAATGTGAACTGTGTGAACAGTATTGAAAGGAGGTGGAAAAGATGAACTGTAAAGATAATTCTTTTCTTTCCCTATCTTTACAGATTTGCAACTAAAACACACTGGAGTGAACACCAAAGATTTCATTGTTAGTTACAGTATTACTGAAACTTTTGAGATCCTTGTGATCCTGTTGTAAAAACAAAGAAAAAATACCTGGAGGAATTTACAGTCTGGTTATTAGACAAGACACAACAGATAGCTATAGGGGAGTGGGGAGCACAGAGAAACTGTAAAATAATTTTGGTCATCATGACAGTGATCTCAGCACTCCAGCATTCTCACTAGCATTAAGTGTTTTGTAGACATCATGGAAAATATTGGGTGGAAACAAAACTCTTGTTTGTTATTCTAAACAGAGCATTCAGAAATCTTTTTGTGGTCTGCTACAATTGTAGAGCAATCCATTTAAACTTGACTGATACCAAACTTCCTTATTGTGTAGCAATGGGACAAGTAACTTAATACAGATAAGTAGAGCACTGGAGTTGTGAGTTTTGTGTTGCAAACAAAATTACAAGTGAGATACACCAGAATAAGGCTTATCGAGCAAAATGTAACTTTGCTGATACATAAGCGTTAGGCCAGGACAAGGACTGTAGTTAGGACCATGCCATGTGATAGGTATGGTGTTATAAAAAGAAATGTGTTTTACAATATGAAATAGTAGCTCCAGATAATTTTGTAGAAACTAAACTGTGTGTGTTTGAAATGCCTGGGACCATGGATTTGGCTGCAGGCTCCAGGTCCACGCAGAGGGGAGAGGGACATGGTTGAGTCAGAAACCTGGAAAAAAAACAAACCTTGTTTCTTTTGCCACTTATCACAACAGTATTGGAGGGGCCAAGGTGGCAACTTGCCCTATCAACAGACATGTTATTACTAGTTTCTGCTCAGCATACTCTGTTCCACCAGCTAACATGGGTCTTGTGCTTCCCATGAGATGAGTCTTCAAGTGATAAAACTCCATGACTAAGATCCTAATGCAACTGAATAGCAATTTTCTGACAACACACCATTTCACCATTTTTTGGGGAAAGGAAACTGTTTGCAGGTTTTCTGTTTTACCTCTGCATTAAAAAAGCAGCAGTGTTTAGCATAAAATTGCTTTTCAAGCTATGTATAGGACTTGGAAAAATACTCTGGATGATCAAAAGACAAATGAAATATTTCAACATATCCAATTTTTCTATCAGCGTTTAAATTCCTGAACAGGAACACATATATCCTAAGTGGCACAGTAATGAAACTAGTGGACTCAGTTCAGACATCTCTCTGCTCAACTCAACAGAAAACCTAAAGCACTGGGGCACTGCAGGAGTTAACAGCAGGAGCTAAAGGCCTGTTAAGTTGTGGATGTCTAAGATGAGATCCAGAATAACATGAAGTTGCCTGCAGCACAACTGATATGAAACATCTAAATCCAAGAATAATAACCAGGATTGTTATAGGGTCCTAAATATTCTGGTAAAAGCTTTAAGTGTCTACAGTTCAGCTGCAGCATGTGCTTTAAGGCAACTTTTGCTGCAGCTGAATGTTTTGAAACCGTGTCCTCAGAAGGCCATATAGCTTGTACACAAGAAAACAACACATGGTGCCCATGCTGCCTGATGCATAGGCAATGTTAAATGCAATACGGAGCATAACAGCCACAGCTACACTTAAAATGCAAAGTCAAGGGAGAAAATGGGGAATTCAGATCAGCAGCTTCTACTTTTGCTTCCCAGGACCATGGGTCGCCCAGCAGATTACACAATCGGACTTGGTTAAGTGTCTGTCTGGCCCCATGAATCTTGAATTCTTGGCTGCAGCACAGAACAGATTTCAACACCTTCCCCCTTTCCTCTCTCTGTGTACATGCTTGCATGCTTGCATAAACAAAGCGTGGTGCATAGCCTGCTGTTCAGAGCACTGGGAAATGGGAGCTCAGGATTCAGGGTCTCTGTAGCTGAAGCAGGAACTGAACTCCAGGTATGTTCCTCCTGCTTCTGCACTCTCCTTACAAGGCAATGGTGCTGTAACAATGAACTCTTCTCCAAGATTTCAAAATTAATGAGGCAGTCACACTTCTATGCATGTTATCAGGAACAGGTGAATCTGTATTTAAAGGAAAAATTAAGAGTGACACCACAGCTGAATTAATAGTTTCAAAATAAGTTCTCTAGAAAAGAAAGCTAATGTCAAATAGCCCGTGTATCACATGGAGCTTGCCATGCATATCTGAGTAGGGTAGTCCAACATACGAATACAGTTACCAACTGATAGAGTTCTGATTAGTGCAGCTGACATCACCTATGGCTGAACTGGTTCTTCAAACATTGTCAAAGCAGCCCTGGTCTGGGTTGTCAAGTAACTCTCCAAGATCCAACAAAAGCAGGAACAAAGCACCAATAATTGTTACCATGTTTATTTGATGTTTCTTAGTTTCATAAAATAATTATGTTCCAACAAAAAATACATGCATAAAATATGTGAATTCAAGATTAAGATGGGAGTCTCATCAGTGCAACTCTCACAAGGTAAGACAGATACACAATCCAAATGCAAATCCTAGGCAGATGGCAACTTTTTTTTCCTGTTTGGTCCCTGTTTATCTTTCTACCCTCAAATCCCCATCCTCCTCTCTCTCTTCTTGTTCCTCTGGTTAGGATCCTGCATCATCTTGGATATGGTTTTTTAAATGGCTGGAAAGGGGCAAATGCTGGACTGAATCAGATGGCTAATTTATTCTAATCAAATTCAAAACACTTAATTAATGCAAAGTTCAGATTACAGAAGTCAGCCAAGTCTTTGTTTCTCTTGGAACATTAGCATGTAGATTTCTTTACTGTTTATGATTTTTAACTGTACAAGCCCATCAGAAAAATATTCTTCCTCTCTATTTCTCCCCCCCCCCCCCCCCCGATATAAAGATTAGGGCTTTGGGGGAAGAGGAGGGGTTTGGGGCTTGCAAAAGGGAGATGAAAAGTTTAACTAGGAAAGTTCATTGCCTTTTTGCTAAGAAGATAGAAATTGAATAGCCATTGCTGGCTGTTACTGTCACCTCCTGAAGGGGAGCCTGTTGTGCCATCCATACACCTACACCCAGGAAAAGTTCTTACAGTAGACAAGAGGCACTGTAAAGTCAAGCTACCAATGTTTCCATTTTATTTACTACTACTAATAGCAATTCACCAATACCTGATACCACCTCTACTGTCTGGTATTAGTTCCAGTTCAGATTCCAGCATCCATTCATGCAAAGCTGTTCCTGAAGAAATACAGTCCGATGGGTGTGATGCATCGGAGCAGTGCAGCTTGGCAGGACTGAGCGGCTGAGCAAGGCTTCCCTGGGGTGTGTGGTAGGTCATGGCCAGGGACTTTGTGGTGAGGAAAGCCCATAAGCCTGCTTGAACATGCCCACAGGCATGATCTTGGCCTGGGACCTCATGATTTGTCACTGAACCATGGGCAAAAACTGGGTTATGATGACCGTTCCACCCTGGACATGGTAGGATTATGTTCCCTCTCATTCTTGCAAGGGCACAGGAGAAAAGGGGGGAGAAGGAAGAGAGTGAAGAACATTGCCTGATACAGCACGGCCTGATCCTTCCTTTTTTGTTGTTCTCTGCAGTACAAGGGAGAAAAAGCAGCCCAGAGGAATGGGAATGTGGTTCAGCTATTGCACAGATCTCATTGCAAACTCAGATTCTGTTTCATCTCCAAAACTGTGAAAATCACTCAAAAGATGCCAGCATAAAATATCCCAGCTTTTACTTGAGTTCTGTCTGTCCAAAGTCAGGCTTTTTTGAAAATCACAGCCTTACTTTCAGCATAGAGCTCCAACGTAATGCTCAGAGCTGAACCGAAAGGCTAACATGGGTGAGCCTGATTTACTTAAAGGAATAACGATCTACTTTATTTAAAAAAAAAAAAAAAAGAAGAAGAAAGAACAAGAGTAATAACAGAGCACCTCCCTGCTCTACAGCTGCAGACTCCTCTGACGAATCTCTCCTTTGAGAAACTATTGCGGGCTGTTCCTGTCCACCACTCCTGGCTAACTGCTGGAGCTGACTCCCTCCAGATGGTTTCTGAAGGATCACTGGGCAATTAGCCTTTGTCTCTTGAGCTAATATCAACACAACCCACCTGGATTTTTTTGACAGAGCTACACGCTATTGAGGCAGTGGCAAATGCCCGCAAGAGTTTCTCAAAGGAGAGATCAGTCAGAGAAGGAGAAAGAAATAAAAGGCAAAGCGATCCTTTGCATTCTTGTGTGGTACATTTGCTCACCCTTCCATGCCATGTATAATATTTCACTAACAGAAGGCTGCACTAGAGAGGTCAGGATAGACTCCTGCCTGAGCACAATGAAATACAACAAGAAGTACAAATCATTAATTTTTTTTCATAATAAAAAAGAGAGTAACCCATATGATGCATGAATAATCAATTTCTTTTGTTTCATGCAGCACATGAAATATTTAAAATCCTAAATCACCTTCGATATACTGGTGAGAAAACAGCAGTGAGCTCAGAGGTTTGCAGAAGACTGCAATGATTCAGTTAGGTAGCATCAGTTTTACTTAAGGCTTTTTCAGAAGCCCAGAACACAAAAGAATGTCTGGGAGAGGCTTAATAAGCAGAGGGACAGAACTGTATTCTGTGATAAATTGTGTACATAATGAGTAATGACAGCGCTTTTTGCTTTTTCTTTTCATTTTGGGTCACAAATAAGCAAAATAATTAACCAAGTCCTCTCAAAAGGGAGATTTTTTTTTTCTCAGTGAGCATCAGTAAGGACTGTATTTTTTCAGCTGCGCTGATTCAGAGTATTTTGTATCACCTTTTATAAAGCCAAACAAAGCTTAATGGTATTTCCATTAAATTTCAACTGAAATACTTCCAAAACAGTTCTTCCATAAAGATAGGCTATTTGTCCTGATACAGCTCTCTGATAAGACCTTATCTGGAATAGCGTGTACTGTTCTGGTAAGCATTTTCAAGAAAGCAGAAAAGTCAAGCACAATAAAGGGAATTAACTTCTTATCAGATGAGGTGGAAGTACCACGCTTATTCAGTGCAGGAAATAGAGGCAAGGGGTACACCCTTGCTGTTGAGTAGTGTATCAGAAAGGGTTGAATACACACAAGGAACGACTATTGGACAGTGCTGGCCCAAGAACAAATTGAGATTAAATGGTCATGAAGTCAGACATGGAGAATGGAAAGGTTTTAAGCATCATGTTCTTGGATGATATTCCAGTGAATATAAAGGGTTTTATTTAGTTTTAGGGCAGAACTTGCTCACTTTGCAAAAGAAATTGCATAATATAATTCCCTCTGATGAAAATGGATGTTCCTCTCAGTCACAAGTTCCCAGTGGTAGCAAGTCCTAACGAATGTGTTCTTTACCATCTCCTATCTTTTTAAACCAGAAATAAAGATTTTAAAGCGAAGCCAGCCAAACTGGGCAGGGCAAATATTGACTCTGGAGAGAACACATTATTAAAAACACAAGCAAATCTGTCTCTCTCACCATGCAACCATTCCATGGTAAACCAAAAAGCATCAGGTTGCATCAAGGAAAAAAGAGGAAACTGATTTAATGGCTCTGTTTCTCTTCCCATTGGTGTTAATAAGTAATGACTGTAAAATAAATAGAATTATATCAATAAGACTAGAATAAAATCCAGCCTTTGTATGAGAACAAAGCAGGGAAAAAAATATCTCTTTTATGTGTGATACATTTAACTAACTAGTTACTGAAATTTGTGAAATACTTTTGTCAATAGGGTGTAAAATTATAGCAGAAAATGTTGTTTACACTATAAAATATTGAAAAAACTTGCAGTTCTTTTTTTGGTGTTACATAAAGGGTTACCAAGTTTGATCACGTCTTGCTAAAAGTTTGTCTTTCGAAGATAGGCATTCTGATGAGAAGAGTTCCATTAATTTTCAGCCAATGCAGTTAAGATGCAGGACTTCAAAGTTACATATATGTTACTGGAACAATTATATAAAATCTTGCAAAATTGTCAGTTCTTGCAGGTGGACTTTGCGATAGACTAGCAGCAGCTTTAAAAAAAAGAATTGACCCTCCTTAACTCCATTTCTGAAACCAATGGTCCCCATAAGTACTTTCCAGAGCTTTTCCTGTTTCACATAGACTTTATTCTAATGTATTATATAGGGAAATACTGTTTTCTACCTTAAATTATGAGTGAGATTATTTCTCAGATGTCCTTGGCTGTTAATGTAATAACTGGAGTATGTTCCCTGGGAAAGATGAGATTTTAGGGGCCATTTGTTACAATGAAAATTGTCATCAAAAGAACAAATTTAGCAAGACAGTATTTGCTATTTTAGAAAGACAGGGAATGTTATTCAGTCATACGCTGACAGTCCTCTGGATCAACAGGGTTTTTTATGCCGGCTTTGCAAACTAATGGCTTTAATGAACTGTGAACTGATACGCCCCTCAAAGGGTTTTAATGTAGTACTTGAACAACAAATCAGAATTCCACAGAGTGTATTCAAGTAGCATTGTAAGCTAACATACTGTATTAATACCTATAATTGTATAATAGTAATGTATGGTTAATATAAACCATAGATATCATATCCTTAACCATCCCCTCTGACAACTACCACAGCAAGTATTCCAACTAATGAATCCACAATTTCCTTTATTCCTTCAAGTTTGCATTATCTTTTTCTTTCCTCTACTTTCTGTCTGTGATGACTTTCAAGCCTGCCCAGGGCATGGGGAAGGGTGTCACTTTTCACAAAAAAATTGAGATGGTTTCATGGTATCACTCCCTAGCTGTGGGTCAGAAAAGGGCTGCACAGGTGGATGGGTGGGTGTCTTCCATGTGTAAAACTGTGGACAGCTTTATTTGGGATCTCCTATCATGTAATCTAGCTTGCCTAAATCCCTTGAAGACTAACCACAGAGATTGCCTGGAGCAGATATCCAAAATCTGTTCTGCAGGAAACACCCAAAGAACGTTGTACAAGATAGTGGGATCAGAGTTAATGCAGCACTGCTTTCACATGAAGTGACATGGATCTCTAACGTGCTTTCACTGTAGAAAATGTCCCTTTAGCTCCTAAATCAGGAAGGTGATTTCAAAATTGTCATCCATTACTTGGAAAGATAATATATCTTCTAAACCATGCTTTTCCTTTAGGTGTTGTACCACAAAAGTGATGGATCTCTACAGCCCTTATAAAAGCAAAACTGAATTCCATTTAAGGAATAGACCTTAGGTCTCCTCATTCCACCCCTGTTCTTTATCCATAAGAGTCTTCTCCTTACCCCGACCCATGGCAGAGAAATTGAAAGGTCAGTGCAGAGTACATTTTAGTATCTTTTATAGTATTATACATTGACCAAAAGTTTAAATATGGAAAGTATTACAGTACTATGCTATGTTACATGATTAGAAGCACATTTTGCTGGAGATATGATCTGTGTTACCAGCAAAATAAGTATGTATAGGATCTGGTTTAACTTAGTTATCCTTTTGTCCTTTTTTTCTGCTTATTGTTATGTAACAGTTGTGATGGTGAAATGCATAATGACTATTCCGGACAGTATGATAGAGCATCATATGGCATTTATATTGGAGGGTAAAGCATATAAACATATGAAAGTCATTTAAAGATACAATTAAACTTCTAAACAAAGAACTTCATAAATATTTCATTTGAAAACTCAGCATCAACCAACTACCTGAGGGCTAAGGGGACTTTTTTTAATACACCATAATAAAGATTTAATAAAAATGCTGTTGTTAGAGGTGCAAGTGTGTTAACTCTCTCTGACAGAGGGCTATTAAAATGTATCCTTCAGTCAGTTCTTTCTTGCATTTTATTTAAACCAGCAAGGTCCTGTGAGTTTACTGCCTAGGATTATGGTAAACAATAGAAGCAATATTTACAAGTTATATTGTATTGTATATATCCATATAACCCTTTAATTTAGATAACTTTTTTCATCCTGGGGATTTTCTGCTAGTTGATATGAATTTTGAACTATCCGCATAGCCTGTGATCAGTTTTATTCAAGTCAATCCTTTGCTGCACTCAGTACAACAGAACAGATTTTGTGGGTTTTCTTTCAATGTAGGGCTAGTGCTGGATCATCTATTTTTCATTACTAAATCCACAGTTCCAAAGACATAGTATATTTGCCATTACATGAAGATTTTAAATCCAGAGTGAATATGATTCTGAATCATGTTCTGTAGCAAATAAAAAAATTAGGTGAGTAATGCAGAAATTATGGTGGGAGATTTATAGTATGTTATTATGCAAGACAGATTAGGCAGTCATAAACCCCTCTTTGTCTTTAAAAAGTAGGAATTATTGAATAAATGCAATTTTTAACTATCTTAAGCACTCCAAACTGGTATTCCTTGAATATCACTGCTCTATTTAATTCCAGGACAGTGTTTTGTAATAAAATTGTTAAAAAGTCAGTAAAAGACATTTTAAAATTTTGAGGTAAGTCCTGGCCCACGAGGCTGGAATCCAGGGCAATCAGATGTTCTTCAATATTTTGGGTATTGACAGAATGGGAAAATGAGAGAAAGATATGAAAAAAGAGGCTTCACCAGATTGTAATACACAGAGAAAATGAAAATATATTCTCTGGAGATTCATTATGCTACATTAAAGCAGCCAGAAGAATGTCAGAGGTTAGGCCCTAGACTAGCCATGCTTTAATATGGTGAAGCAAGGAAGCTCAAGGACTCTAACTTGATATTTACTTTTCTTTCTTTCCTGGCAGATTAAAGTTATGTTTTGTGTTTTTCTGTTTTTTGGACTGAGGTGAAGAAAGCTCGAGACACTTGGTGTGTTAAGGTGGAGAAGTATATGTGTCTTTATTTTTCAGGGTCATGTTATGATATTTCATATTTTTGCATGTTTGTTTTTTCTCCTTTTCATTTCACTAGGACACTTTTTAATAGGACTGTTCTTGATTTTTTTTGCACACATAATACTTTGTTATGTTTGTAGGTCTTATACCTATATCTTATAGGTGATAGAACTGCGTATTATTAAAATTACCTAATGCTTTCTATTACAAAACCTTGATTTTGACTACTTATAATAGTGCCAAACTGTAACTGTTTTGACCGAAGTTCTCCATGCCAAGTAGCTGTCCCAGGCTGTACTTTTCTGGAAAGCTCCATCCAAAATAGTTCTGCCATTTCTAGGAATGATGCAAGGAAAAACTACATATTTTTGCCCATGTGACTGAAGCTCTTGAAATCTGTGCTTTGAAATGTGCCAGTGCTCCTAAACCTAGGGAAAGAAAAATGAAAATTTTCAGGGGGTTGGTTTGGCAAGAAAAGGTATGCCTTTGGTGGTTTTTTTGCTACTGCAGTGAAGATGCAGATAAAACCCCTTAAGTTTTATGGATTAAAAACTCCAAAGCATCCTCAGGTGTCTCCATGTCTCTAGATCTTTCTCTACTTGGTAGGCACCATCGCTCACCAAGAAACTAGGCATGCCCTAGCTTACAGTGATAGAGACAAAGATGGACTTCTGGCTCATATGGGCACTAAAATGAGAGCAAGGAACTGGTCTTGCATTACACTCTTTATGACAATTATCTGTTTTCAGCTATAACCCTTCTTCTGTCACAGAAAGGTAAAGAAGGAACCACATGTTCAGATGCAATAGAAACAAAAGCTGAATTGAGAAAGAAAAGGGCTGGACTGAAGCAATGTATCTAGAGAAATAAGGACTCAGGGATGTAGGAGAGAGCTAAAGGAAAACAAAGAGGAAACTAGAGAGAGGAAATTGAGATTACCTGGACAAAAAGTTAATAATAGGGAAAACTGGAAGTGAGAAATGTGCCGTTATTAGGATTGAAAATTCAGGGCTTCAAAGAGTAGGAAATTCTATTTTAAAGGTTTGCCTATGTATCACGGCACAACTTTTAGTTAGAGATCCATTTTTTTTTTTACTTCTAGGATCTCTGTTCTGATGAGAGGATGGAGATTGTTTCTCTGGAGTTTGTATCACAGATAAGGTTGTCTTCATCACCATTTGTTGCAGAAGTTGGAAGGAATGCAAAGCTGAAGCAAGAGATTTCAGTAAGAGAAAGGGAGAGCCTCATAAAGAAGATGTGGATGCTAGTCTAGACAATTGAATTCTCTTCCCATCTCAGCTCTAGATATGTGATACTGGGAAAGTAACTTAAAATTTCCATATATTGCTGCTTGCAGAATGTGCTTCATCTTCTTGGTACCCACCCTCAGACTGTGGAAACAAATTTGAAGAAGTGCTGAAGACTCCCAGCGGCAGCTTAGGTCAATGGGAACTATAAATCAAACCCAAGGTATTTCAAACTGGATACTCAAAATTCATGGATATTATTAACTGTAATCTCCCTTCTTCAGTTCCGCATCTATAGGATGTACATAAAGCCCATCATCTCACATGGATATTGTGGATATAATTAATATTTGTAAAGCTTTCAAAACTATACTGATGAGCATCATAAAAGAAAACTCATGGGGAAGTTAATAAATGTCTTTAGAGAAGCGTTTGAATAGCGTGCAACAAAGATGGCATGAGGCCATCCATTGAACAATGGGACCATGTATTGAACAATGAAGTAAATATTGAACAGCTGTTCATTAAGTAAGTACCATCCAATCTGAGTACTGAAATGGCTGGGGTGCTATGGAAAAAGTTTGTGATCATATAATTAAAGCCTGTATCAAAATGCATATGCCCAAGATAAATCAGTTGAGCTTGCATGAGCAACTTATTTCTGGCATGCTCTCACTTTTGCGTATGACTTTAAAATTTTTTTTTAATGTTGTTTTTTATACATGCATGTTCAATAAAAATATATGCTCACCTGTTAATGAATACAATAAGCATTAGAGATAAAAAGATAGGGAAAATAGGAAAAACATGGAGCTTATGCTGAAAAGGAGTGTCTATGAATGGAGAAGAATGAAGTGGATGTAGAGAAAGGGAAAATACGGAAGGATGTTCTTGTCAGTGCCTGGGAGGTCTGTAGGAGAACATGGAAAGACTTTAATTCTCCATCATATAAATGCTTCATATTTCCAGTTGAAAAGTGCACTTAAAGTAATGGTTTTCAAATCCACTTCTGACAATGAGATGTGGAATTCCCATTGATTTCATCAACTGTAGAACTTTTTAGGCAATGTTCAAAAATCCCAGCCTTAGAGTTTTCCACATCCATTCTGACTTCCTAAACAGTATGGCTTTTCCAGGAGCTTAGCAAAAGTGACTACAAGTTCACAGTTATTCACTTATCCATGTGCTTCTATCTCATTCAGCATCTTCCATCATGTTTGAAAGACACTTTCTTGTTGTCTTAGATTTTATAGCTTATATTGCAAATATTTTTCCCTTGCCTTTTACTGTGAAACAAGTGAAGCTAAAGTAATAGCTAAGAAATAAGTCTGAAAATACTTTCCATGATAGTTGACATTGGAAGGCAGTAAAATCATGTAGAATATATTACAGGGAGCTCTCGATGAGTTGTCCTTTGTAGTCAGACAACTGTGTTCATTTGTGTTCTCTTCAAATACACATTTGCAACCCTTTTTCTTTGGTCACACACTGTTTTGCAGATCAAGTATGAATGGTCACTGAGCAATTGCTGTCCATAATCCTCTCACTGTTATTCTATGTTCTCTGCCTTTTAGGCTCATTAACTTATCACCTCCTGTCTAAGGTGGGTACTCTTTTGTACCTTTATTGTGGCTTTTAAAAGATTTTATAATATACAGTTTGACAAAGTTGGAACTTCTGACTGCTCTAGCAACAGTATGTAAAAAGGTTAATCCAGAGTGAATTTGTTTCAATAAGTTTTAGACTAAGACTAAACTAAATATTGCCCAAAATTGTTCTTAAAATTAAAGAACCAGAAGCACAAGGAAGAGTAAAATAAAGTGAGAGATAGACTGGGTGCAGTTGCTGTTCATAAATACTGATATTCTGTACACATATCCCCATGATATTGCTATGATTTGATCTTTCAAGAGTGCATTCTAAGTAAAAGTTATGCTGAAGATACTAAAATACTTTTCTTGACCTAACCATTTAATTTTAACAGAGGTAGGAATGATCATAATGATTTTGAGGGTCTCTAGGTCAGAACTAGAGGTTCTTTAATAAAAGCTTTTTACTTCACATAGCTTGACCTTTATACTGGGGTTTTATTATTTCTATAACATATCCTTTCCTTATAATTACTTGTGCTTCTATAAAATGCTAGCCTTGACTGTTTGGAATGATAAATTGTAACAATGATTTTTTATGGTACTGCTAGAAAAATAGGAAGAAAAAGCTTTTTAAAGAGTGCTCTGTATTGCACTCTGCAATACAGAGCACTGTATTAAATACGTCGAATTTCCCTTAAATACACATGGTACAACTTCATCGTTAAACTCTGTTTGAAGTTTTCTTTACTTAACTTACATTATCTCAGTGGGCAATCATTCCCTGGAACATTTTGAATCAAATGGTAATTTCAGTTCTAACCAGCACACAGTCTTTCAGAAAACACTCTTCACCAATCATCATGCCATGTTCTGGCCTATAATTTTAATAACCTTATCAAGCTAGAGAAGAGAAATTCACAAATCTTGGGAATACAGTATATTCTGATCATATAAATGAACACTAGCAATATTATTTTTGTAATATATAACCCACAAAAAGAGAGAAACTACAGAATCAAATAAAAGAAGATTAATGAACACATGTGCAATGGGCGAATAGTAGGGTAAGTGCAGTAAAAAACACCCATACTGCTTCAGGAACTTTAATTAGGCAATTATCCATGACATGTTTCTTACAAATTTATTGAATTTTTACTTCCTTTGCAACTTAAGAAATTTGGAACTCTGAATTCAAAACAGAGTTTGAAGTTAAATAAAAGCAATATCAAGTAAAATAAAGATGACTGTTTCTTTAGTTTATATCAGATCTCTTAGTAAATCAAATTACTTAAAACAATAGGGCTCAATGGTGTATTTATTCTGATTCTATGGAATTCTAAAGTAACAATTTTCATATTAAAATGAAACTTGAAATCTGGCCTCTTACAGCCAGATTTTTATTCAGTTTGTGAGCAGGGTTTTAATGTGCTTAGAATTTATGAGACTATCAATGATCCCATAAATAGCTCAATGAAAGGGAAGTCTCATGATTGAACATTAGAAATTAACACTACTTGAATGAGTACAAATATACATTCTTACATAGTAAGAATATACAACCATGATTTTTTTTTCCAGTAGACACAAAATTCCACAGTTAGTATCTAAGTCTAACTATTGGTATATATAGTATAGTTATTTGGTATTAAGTATTCTTTTGCAGCCACTCAGTAAAAATTTAGTTAAAGCCCTCTGGTCAAAATTTATTCTAGAATAAATGAATCTTCTTAGAAATTACTTAAGAATAAAATCACCATGTTTCTAAAAATTGCATAGGTAGGATTATTGATGAGTGGTTATAGTAGAATACGCCTCAATTTCCCCAGGTAAACAAACCCATATTTTGACTTTGCAATTAAAAATTCTTCTAAATTCAGCTTAATTAAATTAAAATTTTGCTTTGCTTTGGTTTAACTCACTGGTATGTATAACTGCCAGCAATTTACCCACATCTCAGTTTGGTATAATTCTTCTTTTATTTGATGAAATTTTAAAGCAACTGGGAATGCATTAGTTTATATTTCATACCCTTCTTAATTCAAGATTCTTTGAGAAGCAGTTAGTTTCAGATGTCTCTACAAGTGTCTGGAGGGGTCCTACCTTATATTTGTGTGATACAACTTCTGTCATGTGTCTTTGAATGCAGATCCAGTTTACAGTTAAAGAAGTGTTATTTAGAATGTGTAAGACAGTTCCTGCACTCATTTTTCTCCAGTTGTTCAGCTTATTAAATTAACATGTTACCTATAAATTAATTATAAATTCATCTCTGAAGTTTCCGAATAGCATCTATCTTAAAATAAGCATGTTAACTTTTCATAGAACAGAGGTACTGAAACTCTACCCAAGTCACTGGAGAGTCTCCTTCATAATATTGTACTGCTTAGGGAACTCACATCTTCTTGAGGTTGAAGACATTTGAAACTGGTTGGCTGTGTGGTTATGAATGCAAATGTCTTGAAAAAGAAAGAAAAAAGGCAAAAGCAATCTTCATCTTCATCTAGCTATTAGAATATGAGTGGAAGAGGGAACACAGATGATATCTGACCTCTGGACCGCTTCTATTTCTTTTATCTAGAGATGGCCTGATGCAATGCTTGTTCTGGGGAATTGGATCTGGGACGCCACACGTGCCCCTTCCAAGGGGATTGCTGGTCATCCCCTCCTCTGCCCTTCTGGTCTTGTGACTTTTGCATTCCTGGTTGTACATTGACTCAGCTCCAAGGTAGACATGGAAAAATTTGAACAATCTGCTTGAGGAGAGTTCTCTTGAAACACAGAAGATGAGGCATCAAGTCCCCTCAAGTTTAACATGGGGGTAAATGTCCTATACAGGAGGCAATTCTGTGTATAGTGAGCAGGGTGTAGAGCACAGGGCAGAACAATACAGCTATCATTGACCAGTTGTGCAAAGAGTGCCTCACTTTTAACATCTTGAGTAGAGCCTGAACCGAGTGGAACTTAAGCATTTATGCAAGGAACACTAGATCACTCTTCCAAGGCCAGGCATGCAAGTGAGGGTCAACTGCTCTCTAAGGGCTGGGTAGCTGGGACCCACAGCCAGCAGGGCAGGGGCCTTGCCAGCCCCGTCCCACTGCCTCCAAGCAAGGGAGCAAGACAGGCCTAGGGATGGCAGCTGGGATCACCCAAGAGTCCAGATCATCATTCAGGTCTATGGTGACAAGGCAGGCCAGGGTGAAGCCAGGAGCATGAGTCAGGGTCAGGATCAGGTTTGGTGATGGTAACGAGGATCAGACAGGCTGGTCTGATCAGGCTAGGATCCCCAGGCTGGTCCAAGGTTAAGCCAGCAACTGGGTCCACAGGTCTGTGTCCAAATCAACAGGGTCCATGGTCAGACGTGGAGACAGATACACCTGTGACACGGCTCATGGAGGAACTGAAGGCATCAGCCTGAGCTGGGACTCCTGGGCTCCTGGGCAGGAGGTAAGAGTGACGGCTCCAGGTGAGGCCAGTCAGGGCCCTGACACCAGATGTTTGAAACCGAGTCACGTGTGAACCTAGGATATGTGCCCCAACAAAAGTATTGATCAACAATCTTTGCTTCATCCCAAGAGGAGTTTTCAGCATCCCGCCACTTGGCCTCATTTTCTGACTTGGTCCAGAATGTTTTCCTGATTTGGTCCAGTGATTTACTTGTCCCTTCCTTTAAAGAATCTGAAAGGAACTGATGAGAATAAAATGTATGCTTTACATTGAGTGGCATAAACCAAATGGATCTGTAGGTGTCATAGTTTTGTCAAAAAAAAGATTTCCTTTTTGTTCTCACAGCGGGAATTCAGGCCATCTAACTATAGGCACCAAGCTTTGTGACATTTTTGTAACACATGCAGTGTGCAGTGTAGTCATGTGTCTGGGCAACTGTGATTCCCTGGAAGAGAGGAAGAATTAGAAATGCATGCTGAAGCAGTGATCAATCAGTGGATAAGTTGCACCCTGGGCTGTCATGACAGAGTAGGATTCTGTGAGTATTAGTAATATTCATACTCAATGGTGGTAAAGAGCAGATGGTGACCAGTCAGTAATGAAGATGTGGGAAGAACAGTCCACAAGACATAGTGTAGGAATTTGTACCATTCCACTTCAAGTGTAATGAATATTTGAAGTTACAAGCATCCCACAAGATGTTCAGAACCCTATATGAAAAGACATGGGTGCTTACTCTCCTAGCTGTAGCAAGAGGAGAGATAAACAGGACTAGGCATTACAAATCCATGCTCCTGGAAGTCCTTCTCTAGACTCCACTGAAGAACTCAGGGCAGAAACGTCACTTAGATGCTTTTAATCATTCTTTGTGGTAGTCTCTCTTTCTTTCTGTTGACACCATAAGAAATCTGTTAAGTTAGGTGATAGAAATACTGGTCACTTTTTGAAACTTTTTATACCTGTAATTTTATGTTTGGGGGAATTGTAGTCTTGTGTACAAAATATTAATGAATTACATTATTGTAATCTAATCTACATCTACACTATGTGGTTTTGGGGGGATTTTCTTGCTTTGCCATCCCCCTCTGTAAGTGCTTTGTGGAACTTCCACTAGGTCTTTGTTTTCAGAGTAGTGTAAGTTTCTTAATATCCCCATGGGCCTTCCGAGGTTAAAATTTTTTTTGTCAGTAAGTTTTATTTCTTCTTAAAAAAACCCACCATTTTGAAGCTCTGTGGAATTTAGGGAGAGTCCTTCCATGCTCTTTTGGTTGTATTTAATTGTTTTCCTCATAAATCACAAACTTTGTTTTGATGCAAAACACAGTGACAGAAGAGAATCTGACATTTTATGTAACTAGCATGTCATTTATAGGATCTCCATTAGACAAAACGTTTGTTTAGATACTCTGTTATTCATTTATTTTCATGTCAACACCAAAACCAACTGCAGAAATGAACAGAGATGAATAATAAGACAAACTGTTTTAGTATCAATGTACTCTGCCTAAGGCAATATACTGTGCAACTGGTGAAGAATGCTTATTTCCTTCCCAAAACCTCTGCTGAGAACCAGCTCTTATAAACAATATCTTACTCCTTTGTCTTAAGGGACTATTTTCAACTATCTCCAAGACAAAATTTTAGTTGATATTTCACTTACTTAAAAGATTTTTATGGTAACTTGGTAAATAATACCTATCAATTACGGTTATCTTCTCTGCTGTTGCATTCTCTTTGTTGTGTCTGCTCTTTGCCAATTACTCTTCTCGGTGTAGTAAATAAAAAAGACAGCATACAGGAAATAAACAACAATGGTCTCATTAGCAGACAGATTTGACAAGATATGGCTTCTGAGAGATATATGTAAATCTGATAGATATTACAAATAAAAATAGGTATTTCAGCCAATCTACTGCAGCAGTAGTAATGTTCCTGTCATTAGAGCTGGGACGATAAGGTCTTTCTTGAAGAAGGATGGTAGCTAGGAAGTAGTTGAGGTTGCCCTCAAAGCATGTATACCTCCAAGTTGCCTTGGGAAGAAAAGGCAACCAGGAGTAATCTGTTCAACTGTTAACAGTAGAAGTAGCCCATTCTCAGACATCATCTTCAACAGCCGACTAAGAACTCCCAGAGACTTCTGGGTGGACTTGTTTTGGGTAATGTACGTGCAGTAAGTGTGCTGGTTCCAAGACCAGCATGAATCCAGGATTCAGGTATGTGCAATTAATACATGTGCAGTTCAGATGATTGACAGATGTGCAATACCTTTGCTGCTTTCAGGGAGCTCTGCACCTATACACATATAAAAATTGAACATGTGAAAGAAGTCTTTTATGGTAAGGCATATGCGTCTCCAAATGTTGTTGAAAGAAGATGTGACTTACCCAGCCAGATTTGTTAAACACGAGTGATCTAGTTATTCCCTTGAAATAATTAAATTATTCTCTGAAGAATAACTTTGAATAGATTAGGCTGCCCCATTTAAATATTCAGAGTCCTGAAGCTTCCTTTACTTTCTTTTGTAAACTATTCTATGGTTAAATAGGTCTCTCAGTTAATTTTGCCTGAATTATCACTTTCCTGCTGCAGTGCTACTTCTCCACTTAAACTAGGAATACCATCCTAAATACTTTTGTTACAACTTCAGTGATTAGGACTTTAAAATATGTGTATGTTGTTATTATGTTATCTCTTTGCTTAGCACTTAACCTTCTGGCATTCACACATTAATTTTAAATTAACTGCTATAAAACCTTGGACAATTTACGTACTTTCCTGTGAATTCCCTCCAACTTGTCAATAAGTTCAAGGACCCAGGTGGGTAGGGCCATGGAAAACTCTGGGAGATAAAAGGAAAAGAACATTCCTTTTCCTATATATGTAGTTCAGAGCTATATTTGCCTCTGCTACAGCCATATAACTTTGTAAACTTGCATTGAATTTCCATTTGCCTCTTATACCAAGTTCCATTTGCCTCTTATACCAAAGTTTTTCCAGCATTACTATTTGCTAGGTATCTTCTTCAATGTGAACTGAGTGTCTCTGCTCTGAGTTATTTGTTCTAAGAGTTTTTTTCATGTTAAATAATATTTTTTTGTCTGTTAGCATGATTTTTATTTTCCACACCCTTGTGTTAATTATGTGCATTCAGAGGGTCTTGAAAAACTTATTACATATAATGATTAGAAAGTTTCAGTAATAAATTTCTTGCCAAAGGCCTCAGATGGCAGTTGAAAACAGGTATGTGAAGAATAGAAATCTCATGAAGTATATGTTGGGGCACAGGGAAGTTAAATTTTCTTTGACAAAGAAATAATTAGGAGCATCAATCTTAAAAGAAGAAAAATAGAAAAAAAGCAAAACCTAATAGATGTAGTAGTTTGGTGGTAGACAGTTCACTTGAGTCTTAGCTTGTGTTTTCTCTCTACTCAAAACTTACATTTACTTCATGACCACTAGACACCAAAATGGAGAATGTCTCACAGATATTCATGGTAGCCTATAAGGGGCAAAGGAAACGGCTTACAAATAGAAAAGCACTTTTTTGATTCTGAAGACTATTAGTTGCATTCTTGCGTGGGGATAATGTGTCTGAGTGTTAGAGACTAGGAGTTACACCATGATGGTATTCCTCTGCCTGTAGATGTTGCAGTTACTACTTCTGTGGAACACCGATAAACACATTGCTATTTCCTTCTCTTATTTTATTGTCTTAAAAACTAATTAAATTAACAAATTCTTCCCATGAAAAATCTTTTGCGGCCATCTGGCGTCCTACTGAGTAAAAGAAAGAAAACTCTTTCTGCCAGTTCTTCATATGAACAGGAAAGCCACCCACACTTGGAAGTGTAGCTTTCCTCTGTCTGAGAGTCCTTCTGATGGCAGAAGGTTCAGCAATCTCTTTAATAAGGGCAGAGAATTTAATTTCCAGATTTGGGTCAGGTAAGAAATAGTCCAAGAGTAGCTCACTGACTTTTACCGGTTTAGCCTGAAATGTTATGTTGGTTTATGCTGGTTGGTTTACAAATCAGGGTGGAGACCAAGGAGGAGAAATTACCAAACTATTCCAACTTTCACAGGTTTATAGAAGAGTGTGAGGTTCCTGCTTTGTCATAAAATAATTGCTAATTTCCACATACGTTGTAGGCCTGAAAAAGATGATCAAAACTGAAGCTGAACACTTAGAGACCTGCAGGAAGGACATTCCCCAAAAGAATTCAATGACTTGAGTAAGTAACTTAAAGCATCCTCAATATTTCTGACACAACTTTGTTCAGCATTTAACTATTATCTCTGATACATGTCCAATCTATATTCAGTTTTTGGGTTGCTACTTAATGCAGATTTCTTTTTCTATATGTTTATTGTTGAGGACTTTATAAGAATCCTGACTGTTGAAGCCCTGTTTGTGGCTGACAAGGATGGATTTCTATATTGATAGGGATTCCTCCTAAAATCAATTGGGACCAATGGGATGCAGAAATCATTCCACCAACTCAAGCTGAAGTTTTTCATTTTGATGTGTTGATTAGAAATAGTAAAATGGAGAGAAAATTCCATGAATAATTTATTTGCATTTAATCATGAATCTGTGTTGATCATCCCAACTAAACAGTAAATGTGGCATTTCAGATATTTCCAACATATCCATAGAATGCAATTCAGAAAGGTGCTTTTCAAATAATAAAGTCAAGAAGTACACGACTGTCAGGAAAAATGCCTTCTCTGATTAAATAAACTGCTCTTTGTGTTTTTTTACACATGTACATATGCCCATATTTTATTCTGTACAGTACAGAAAAGTCAATAAAGCATGTAGGCTTTGCCAACTGGAGGGTTTTTTTTAAGTAGATGTGCAGTAGATAGAAACTTGCTAGATTTCCAGATGCTTCTGGTAGATCAGGTGGTGGCTATGTTCTTCTGTCAGATGGTTGTTTTGGTTTTTTTTCTTATCTTTGAAGACTGGTGCATAAGTGTATTGGTTTTAGGTGGCAAGGTTTTTGGTAGCGAGGGGGGTTACAGGGGTGGCTTCTGTAAGAAGCTGCTGGAAGCTTCCCCTGTGTTCGAGAGAGAGCGAGCCCATACCAGTCGGCTCTGAGACGGACCCGCCGCCGGCCAAGGCCGAGCCAATCAGTGATAGTGGTAACGCCTCTGTGATAACATTTTTAAGAAGGAAAAAAGTTGGGAGAGTGAGAAACAGCCGCAGGAGAGAGGAGTGAGAACATGTAAGAGAAACAAGCCTGCGGACACCAAGGTCAGTGAAGAAGGAGGGGGAGGAGATGCTCCAGGCGCCGGAGCGAAGATTCCCCTGCAGCCCGTGGTGAAGACCCTGGTGAGGCAGGCTGTCCCCCTGCAGTCCAGGGAGGTCCACGGTGGAGCAGATCTCCACCTGCAGCCCGTGGAGGACCCCACGCCGGAGCAGGTGGGTTCCCGAAGGAGGCTGTGACCCCGTGGGAACCCCGCGCTGGAGCAGGTTCCTGGCAGGACCTGCGGATCTGCGGAGAGAGGAGCCCGTGGAGCAGGTTTTCTGGCAGGACTTGTGACCCTGTGGGGGACCCGCGCTGGAGCAGTCTGCTCCTGAAGGACTGCACGCCGTGGAAAGGACCCATGCTGGAGCAGTTCGTGAAGAGCTGCAGCCCATGGGAATGGCCCACGTTGGAGAAGTTCGTGGAGGACTGACCCCGTGGGTGGGACCCCACGCTGGAGCGGGGGAAGAGCGTGATCAGCCCTCACCCTGAGGAGGTGAAGCGGCAGAAAATAACGTGTGATGACCGTAAACCCCATCCCTGTCCCCCTTGTGCCGCTGGGGGGGTTTGGTGGAGAAATCCGGGAGTGAAGTTGTGCCCGGGAAGAAGGGAGGGGTGGTGGGAAGGTGTTCTGAGATTTCGTTTTATTTCTCATTACCTTACTCTGGCTGATTTGTAATAAATTGAGCTAATTTTCCCTAAGCTGAGTCTGTTTTGCCCGTGACGGTAATTAGTGAATGATCTCTCCTGTCCTTATCTCGACCCGCAAGTTTTTGTTATATTTTTCTCTCCCCTGTCCAGCTGAGGATGGGGGAGTGATAGAACGGCTCTGGTGGGCACCTGGCGTTTAGCCAGGGTCAACCCATCACAATAAGTGTTCTCAATGGCATCTAGTATTTGCAACACAATTCTTAACTGTGCTTAAAAATAAGGTGGAAAATTCTTCAATACCCATAAGTAATATTTGTAATAACTCAGATTAGGATGTGATAGCTTCTTTGTATCATTTGTATCTTTCAGTCAAGACTGAATGTCTTTCTAGGGATGATAAGTTCAAGACAAACAATAGTTAAGAATATGATGTATTCGCCTTCGCCCGTATCTTTTGACAGTTCAGACCAGGGGGTTTTCTTCACTTTCTAGATCTACACAAACTGTTGGTACAGGACAAAATTGGCGCGTTTTTCAACAAGAAATGAGTTAGAATGTTATGTATGAGGTGGACTAATTAGATAGGGAGTAAAAATCATAAATGCAGTGGCAATAATGAGATCTCTTTTAAGAAAATTAGTTTTCTAAATACTGTCTTTAAGTTAAAAGTGGTAAATTTTCCCATTCCTAGTGCCATGTTTGGACATAATTGGGTATGACAGAGTTACTGCTCTCTTTCACTCACCATAGAACTTATGTTTATGGATTTTCCTCTATACCATTTTCCTCTTTCCTCATATCAGCTGTTTTCCATGTACCCAAGAAAAGGGTTGAAATTGCCTCAGCTGTAATTTTGGCATGGTGGTAACTTATGCTGTGGTTGCACCTGTATGATGTGATGGCTTCGTTGAAGGATTTCCCCCCTTTGCCAATAAAATGCCAAATTATTTCCTACTCTCTTGATTTGTTTTACAAAAAAACAGATTAATGTGTAGTTACATTTGCTTTCCAGAATGTGACCGCTTTTTTATAGTGTGCTGGCCCTACTGCTGATACGTTCTTTCATGGTTTGAACCTGCTCCCATTGAAATCAATGGAGAAGCCGCCACTTCCTTATTGAAAGTAGTACTGTAATCTTGCTTACTAATATGGTGAGTTTTACCTGTTTATTACAGTCCCAGTGCCAAACCTCTGTATTGGACTTGCAGCTCCACTGAAGTCAACAGAGGCATGTGGATTCAATACCAGCTGGGAAGCTCTGTGCCTTGCAGTCATATCTTGCTTTTCTTCACTGTGCTCTCCCAAATATTGTTTTCTTTGAGAATATGGTTTCCAGCACTAAGCTCTGTCTTTAATCGGCTATTCACTCTGTACAAATAGAAGGAAGGAATTTTTTTAATGACTGTACTTAGTGTTTGATATGGTGTCAAATTGATACTGGGAAGAAGTCTACAGTTTAGCTCACCTGCTGTCCCAGCTGGGCTTGCTGTCTGTCTGCCAGGTTTTTTTCCCTGTCTTTTTTTTAATAAAAGGAGACCAAGAAAATGGAAATAAAAGTCACAGTTATCAGAACAATAAGAAACAAAAATTCAATGCATGCATATATTAAATCCTGTTGTACCTAGAAGTTAACTTTCCTCGGGCAAAAAAAGCAAAGTGGTAAAAGGCTGAACTTAACCCAACAGATTGTATACACCTTATCTGGCAATATTAACATGCACTTGAAAGTTATTAGTGCCCCAAACCTTTCAATACCAAAGTGTGCCCTAAATGTTATTTGATACTAGATGTTACATAAATCTGTATTTTCATTACTAAGCAACTTTAGGATATGTAGTGTGTGTTTGAAAAAAGGCATGGTAATAACTCACTAATAATGGGTGCCATGTGGGGGGAAAAAGGCAATATTACCTACCTAAGAAATATAAAACATGGTTTATATTTTCAACAGTTTGAGAATGAAATGAAAACAGAATATTTCGTGCACCTGTAAAAACATATTTGATCATAATGGCAAGTACAGCATTCTTAGTGTGGGATTCATATTTCATAACTCATGTTCAAACAAGAAAAATGATTATAATGTTAAGTATTTCCTGAGTTTATTTTGATGGATGGCAGAATAAGTATCTTTTACTCATTAAAATACAGATTGGTATAATTTAATAAATGAATTTAATACACAGATGTTCAAGACTGTTTGAGCAGAGTGCATATTAATCAACTTCTCTATAACTGATCCTCTTTTATATTTTTTAAAAGAAATTTGCAGGAGCCAAAAGTTTATTAGATCTGTATGATCTTGGTCTGGTATCAGATATCCAGTATGTTGTTTGAATCATGTCAGGTGATCAAAGTGTTTCTTTTTGATTGATGAACCTGTAAACACCAAACTATTTGAGTGGTCATTGCTTTTGCATCTGTTTGAGACACTGACACATTCTTTGAAAAAATGGCCAAGATTTTTAAGAGTGACTTGCAATACTAGGAACTGCACTTTTGGGTGCCCTACAGAAGACTGATCTTTAGACAGTATTAAGGACTCTGGTTTGAAAAGCTGTTTCAAGTTAGATACTTCCAAAATAGGGCCCCAGAATCATTTGTCACATATGAGAATTGCACATACCAAGAAATGCAGAGCCTGATTTTTCCTATTGTTTATGTACAATTTTGCCTCACTGGTTTCAGTGGAGTTGCACCGCATTTACAAGCACATAAATGAGCAAAGAAATAGGACCACCATTTTTTAAAGCATATATTATGGAAATAGGTGGAGCTGCAAAGTATCCAAGTGAGGTTATAGGAAGTATTTTCAGAAAAGCTCTCAGATAAGCCTTGGCCTAAGATCCACAGAAGAATGTCACTGTCCTGCTACCCTTAGTGCACTGGAAGGAGCCTGCCCTCTTGAATAGGCTCCATAGCCTTGAGTAGGTGTCCAAGGACCCTGCAGAGAGATGCTCTGGAGTGAGGACCTCTATATGCAGCACTGTGAGCTGCTTTTGCTTGCCAAATGCTGAACTCCTGAACTGACTTAAAAAAATCAGGTGCTGGGAAATTCTACAAAGGGGATGATGATTGAATTTATGCCACTTTCCATCCAGGACCTCAGGCTTCCTTGTGCTAAGAGGGACCATGAGTGAGTGTGATTCCCTACAGTTGTGTATGGGTAAGTGAGGATACCCATCCCCCAAGGATCATTTCCCCTACCTTGATTTAGAGTTTCTGCCACTGGGCAATTCAGTAAAACCAAAGGAGTTCTTCGTCTTTGTCTGTTTCAAGAAAGGTTTTGGTCTGCAGCATTTGTTCTGGTTTCCTGTCTTGTAGGTGAGCTCTGAGCTTACATCTCAGCTTGGAAATTTAACAGTGCAGGGGCTGGTACAGTCTGGCCATGTCCTATTGAACAGGATGGTCAGATGCAAATGGCCTGTTGGGAGTGTTTCTTGGCTTTTGCTAACTTCCTGACTGTGCCCAGAAATTTAGGAGAGTGCTAGTTGGCCTGGGCTATAGGTATGCCAGGGAGTACTCTAATAAATTCACAGAGTAGCTTATTGAATGCCATTACGTGTGCTGGTGCTGCTTAAGGTACTAGCATAGATGCAGCCACATGGTTCCTCCTAGATTAAACACTGCAGGTAAACCTAACTGGGAGGTATCTAGTTTATGAAACACACTTGAGCTGAGGTGTGAGAGACTCAGGTATACGCTTGCCCCTTAGGGCAAGAAGATGAATGCTTGGCAAACTGGAAAGGAGTACCACTGAGCATTGCCAGGGTGTCCTGGTTTTGGCTGGGATAGAGTTAACTTTCTTCTAGTAGCTGGTATAGTGTGTGTTTTGGATTTAGTATGAGAATAAAGTTGATAATGCACTGATGTTTTTAGTTGTTGCTAAGTAGTGTTTATACTACTACAAGAAGGCTGAAGGGGCACAAGAAGTTGGGAATGGACACAGCCAGGACAGCTGACCCAAACTGGCCAAAGGAATATTCCATACCATGTGACATCATGCCCAGTATATCAACTGGGGGGAAAGCTGGCCAGGGACCGCTGCTTGGAAACTAACTGGACATTAGTTGGAGAGTGGTGAGCAATTGCATCACTTGTTTTGTGTATTTTAATTCTTTTATTATTATTACCATTATTATTATTTTCTTCCATTTCTGTCCTATTAAACTGTCTTTATCTCAACCCGGGAGTTTTTACTTCCCCCCCCGCCCCCCCAAATTGTCTCCCCCATCCCACTGGGTGGAGGGGGGGTGGGGGTGTGAACAAGCGGCTGCGTGGTGCTTAGTTGATGGCTGGGGTTAAACCACAACACAGGGTTAAATGGCAGCTAAGAAGGTTCCAGTGGTCAGAGCAGGTGTGGTAGGCATGTATGTGCGTTGGTGATGTTTGATCATAAAGGACAAACTAACCTTTTACTCCAGGCTTTATCTTTAAGGGGGAATAGGTTAAAGGTAGAATGGAAGTGAAAACAGAGGCATGTAGTTTTCAAATGATTAGAGTTCACTGTTCCACCTAGTGACAGCATGCTCCTCTAGGTCCATTCCCTGTGGTCAGATAAAGTGTCTGGGAAGAGGGCACTAAGCAAAAGTTTTAGGTGATCACACAAGTTTCCTTTCAGATGTGGTTAAGCCTCTTAGTGCTCAAAAGACAGACTTTCTCACCTTCACAGCAGCAGTTCCAGTCACCCTGACATCAAAATTGGTACCCAGGTGGGCCACTGAGTATTAACTGACTTCTGTGTTTGTCCCTGACTCTGGTCCTACCTATTTACCAGAGCATCTGGAGGGAGATAGCAGTACTGCAGTGACTCTGACAAAGTTCATTTGGGGGCTGCCAGTGAGCAGATGGCTTGACTGATTTGTACACAAATTCCTGAATCTTTCTGAACTGCATGTTCTTGCTCCTTCACTGCCCAACACCTTGCAACCATTTGCACCTGTACAGAGTGAGTGTAAAAAAAGAAAAAAAAACAAAAACAAAAACCACCAACCTGCCAGTCCAGATGGCAACACTTCTCACCTACTTTGCCCAGGTTTTAAAAACTACACAAGCTGCAGTGCAGCAGGAAATCATGCTGAGGGACTTTTTCCATTTCTGCTGTGACTCATTCCAAGGTACCTTGTCCCACTTCCTCCAAAAGGGAGGGAGGCAGGAGGAGTAAGTGGAAGGATTCTTTGCGGCAACCTTTTCATCTCTAATAGTCAACAGGAAAAGTACAGCTTTACTTTGTTTTTCAGATAACTTAGCTATGATATCATAATGATATGAAGTTTGCCTTAATGTCCATTTCTGTAATGTATCAGCCAGATAATCAGTTTCTGCTCCAAGAATTTTAACGAGAGGTTTGTGGTCTGCAATCAGAACAGCTTCTTCCAATGTAAAGACTCATGGAATGTCTTCATACCAAAATATAATAGTCAGAGGGTGAGTCTTGTTTCATATGTTTCATGAAAGTGGAAGCAATTAGCCTCTTTGTTCCATTATTATTTTAGGTGAGAAGCATCTATACCTACAGCTGAAGCATTGTCAACTGAGAGGGAAGAAGGGGAAATATTAGGGGTTTTTCATATCTTAACTTCTTGATTTCCTTAAATAACTTCTTAAAGTTTTCAGTCCCAAACTGTCCAAGTAGCATCTTTGTCATTGGATTTATTAATGTAGATAAGTCAGAGAGAAACTCGCTATAATAATTAACTGTATGTAAAGAGGATCTGTAGCAATGTATTCCTTGGCACAGTCCTTTTTTGTCATAAGCTTACTTTCTCTGGAAGTAGTTTAAAGCCTTCCACATCACTTTCATAATCCAGTCAGTTGCTTGTGGATGGAAAAAGCCGTATTCGTCCTTTTTCTTACCTTTTCTAAATTGCTTTAGACATTACAGCACAGATTCCAGGCTTTTCAAATGTGTTTTGTCACTTGCATTTGAATAAAAAATCTCTCTCCACTTATATCTTCCATACTTGTTCTATTATAAATTGAGATGTCACTAGTACACCAGCTATGTGCTGCTATTCCAGAAAAGAACCTTATTCATGTTAATGATGATGCATATCAAGACCCTGGTTCCAACTCCATCTGCTGGTAAGCCTGAGACAAACCTACCTTTGTAAACTGTTCCCCACTTAGTAATGGAAATGTTCTTTGGCAACTTGTGCATAGAACCCAGGAATAATAGTTACATATGCCACAAGTCGCATCGTTCTGAGATTTTACTTGACTGCAGAATGTGACCTTGTGTGCTTCAGAAAGAGACGTTATTTGGGCTGATCTTAAGAGATCCAATCTCTGGTTTTAAGGACAGGTTTTTTTTACAACCTTTCACCCTTTTCTCCAAACTTGATGTCCTAATTGTATCTATATTAACTGTGACCAATTATGACACTATGAGTCGTATATAAAATAGTTCACTAATATACATTTATTCAAAAGGACAGCACACAGACAAAGGTTCTTTTTTTACATCTGGATTAATTAATGCCAAGTCTGAGACTGTACAGTTAATGTCCCTGTTCTAAAGATAAAGCAGCAACTAACCGGTTGCTGAACATCACATTGTCTTCCTTTTCCTTCTTCTTTTAACATTAATGTAACTTAAGAGAAACTATATGCATTCTTGACAGAATTGACCTATCTATAATATGCTTACATAAATCCTGCTGTTCTGATGTTCAAAGAGACACAGGCTTTAATGGAGGGTTTTGAATAAGAATCTTTTCAGAATCCTGCTGGCATCAGTGAGTTATGAACCAACACCATGGTGATGTCTTCCTTTGGAGAACTGTGTTGTGTTATTGCAAACAGGTTGGTATCAAGTTTTGGAGACCTGCAGTTCTGATTCTTGTAAAATGGGACTCAGAAATCTGGGCACTCCTGGCAACTTGTAAAATCTCAAGTAATAAGCAACCCACTGAGAAATGTCTTTGTGTGTACTGCTTTTTTGGTGAAATAACTCAAATTTTTTTCAAGACTAATGAAACCCAAGGTAAGTTGAATGGTGAGCCCCAAGGATTAGGGTTTCTTTATAACTTCCCCATCTTTTTTGCCTTTGGCACTCCATCTCTTGCAACAACAGATATCAGGTACCTCACTTAAGAACTGCTTATTAAAGCAATAATCACTGATCTTCACAGTGGGAACTGCAGTACTGAGCCAAAGTCACAGGTGCCAACTCCACCATATTTGGCAGCAAATTTTTATACATCATCTACTGTCCTGCTGCTTTTTTGGCCGTTAGTCTAGGAATTCCAGGCAATTGGCAGGCTTGTTGGAGAAGCTCAATAGCTCTAGTGAAGCTGCCCTGTGCTCAGATATCCTGAGCAAATGGCCACTGCAGATGTGCAAATTGACTTCACATTTGTCTAACGGATTAGATGTGTGAGATCAGTTGCATCAGTGCTGCAAGGCTGCAGTGAGTTGAATTGCGTGGCTATGCCCATGCTAGTAAATCAGTCGGTGCCAAGAGATGTTTCGGAGGGCTGGACCCTGGTTGTGTACCAGCAAAGTGTTCGAAGGCCTCTGCTGTTGTTTTGCCTCAGGCTGACTGGAAGCAGCCTTGTCACAACACTCTGATGCTACAGCTGAGCTAAAGTATGTTATGGAGAGGGAGACCTTAGTAGCTTGAACAAGGAGCAGCACTAACACAGCCCAACTGCTTTTGAGAATGAGCTCGTATGTCCAACATGAAGCATTTTGGATTGGCATTAACTGCTGTGTCTCTGCAGTAGACACTACAGAGAAAAAGGGTGCTCTTTTAAGATCAGGAGCAAAGCCTACAGGAAGAGGAGGCTCTGACACAATAACTGAAGTTGTGTCTTACACAGGGCATGTATAAAGGCATTGGAACAATGTCCAGAGACACCTAAACTAACACTGACACCATCTGATATATAAGTATCGTACAGCCTAGCCCAATGAGAAGAAAGGTCAGTTGCATTAGAGCTGTGTGTATCTGCCACTGAGGAGCAGGGCTTATCTTCTCCTTCATCGCCCTGACACTGCTATGCTGACACTGATTCTGGATTATCAGAGTCTAGGAGATTTCTGCCTTGCAGTCCACTGCACAAGGGAAACATGTCCTATGGTTAGCAGGGATCCCAAAGTCAGTGGTAAGCAGATCCTAAAAAATCAGCTGTTACATGAACTATTTATCATCAAAGTTATTCCAGTTAGGCTGTACGTGTGCACACCATACATTCTGCCTCATACATCGGAATGAAAATTGATCAGACACACATATGTCAGAAACTGGAAAAAGGTAGTTCCACTGCTTAAAAGTTCTTCATAGTTTTGCAGGTTAAAGCGAGACACTTTAAGCAGGAGATTTAACCATTGCTAAACTTCTGAATATCTTCTATATCCAGTGAAGAAAAAGAAAAGATAATTTAAGTTATTAAAAGTTATCTTTTGTTTTTTAGCTACCCTGATTATTACAAGCTTTATTGCAGTTATAGCAGTATTATTGGAGTGACGAGTGAGTAATGACCTCATTACAAGAGAGAGGGAGCAGGGATAAGCATGGCTCCCCAGGTGTCTGGAAATTTGCTCTTTGCTTGTGCTACAGCAAAACTTTATAGCAAAAGTTGAAACTAGAGTGTGATTAAAATACGTATATCTGATGCTTTTTATCATATTGTGTTTTCATTTGAATTCTGATCAAACTATAGAAAGTTTGTCAGTGCTCTTTTTTAGCATTTCTATCAATAATTCTAGCGAGCTCTTTTGAGAAAAAGCTCTTTTCCAAGTTGCACTTCCCAAAAGTAACGTACATTATCTATAATAGATTATTGGTTAACCTCCACCTCATTTCCCCCCGCCCTGTACAGACTGAGTTTGAATTTCCACCTGCTTTTCCTGACTGACATCCAACAAAAAGCTAGATAGATTTATGCATATTTTAGTACATTGCAGTGAAAAGAATAAATTTTGCTTTAGCTTGGCAGTTCAGAAAACATGGAAGGGAAATAATTGTCAGTCAAGGCAGTTTAAATGATTTTGCTTTTTATTCAGACAGAAAAAATCGGAAATATTTTGAGTCAAAAAATGCTTTGTTTCACTTGAAATGAATTATTTTGATTTCTAAGGCATTTTACTTTTTGACAGTTGATGAAATACATTTCAAAGCTAAAACTCACTTCAAATGGGAAACCAGAAATCTTTCAACTTCTAGGGTGTTTTCCAGTTCTTTTCTGTTAATGAACAATTTGTTGGAATTGATTAGAAGTCATAAAATGTCCAGTCTCTCTGGACCTACATTTTCCACAGAAAAAAGAAAATGCCATGAGCTATTAATTTATCTACCCAGAGGAAAAAAAGAAAATAAAGAAAACCAAAACCCAAAACAAAGTGGGGGCCATGTAAGCAGCTTTCATGGACTTTCTTGCCCTTAGTTTCACATTTTTCTTCCCCTGCTGACAGACTCCTCTCACCCACTAATTGTATAGAGAGGGAAGGAAGTGGTATATGTTCCTTTCCAAATTGGCCATCAACTAGTTGGTCACATATTTGCTACTTGGTTAGATTTTGCAGATAACTGGTAATATTTTTTTTCAAAATGTGTATTTCAGCTCCTGAATTTCTGATGTGTCTTGTTCTGCCATATTTTGTTACATCTTTTCAGACATGGCAATATGAAATAACACAGTGTGACTGCTGGTAGCCAGTCATAACTTGAAAACTTGCACAGCTGGGTGGAAAGCAAAAAGTAGAGTTAGCATGATGCAAAATTACAAATCCAGTAATCTTATTAGACAATGACTTTGAACAAAGTGATATTGCTGAATATTTCTCTAAAGAAATGTACAATATATACTATATCAAAGCAAAATAAATGAAAGATCTGTTCACCTTTATGTTTAGCTACAGTGGCAAATCTGACTGTTTAGCTGATCTCAGCAGAATCCAATCCAAAATCAATTTTATGTTTATAAAGTTGTAAGTTTCAGTATTACACAGATGATCCAGACAGTTACCATCACTTTCATTGACATATTTGACTAAACGTTGACATCCTTCAATGCAGAAATATGGCAATTTATTAATTTGTTTCCCAAATTGTAACCTACACCTCATATTTTTCATATTATTAAAAGAGGTTAGATTTATAAGCTAAATAAATAGTTTTTAAGAGATGGTTGCTAACGAGTTACAATCTAGGTAGGGATTTTTTCCCTATAAGCTTGGGGAAAATCTGAGTAAAGTAAAAGGCTGTGTCATCTGCAACAGGAGCCACTGAGAATTAGCCATGCATATGCAATCCACTTGATTAAATCAGTTACAGCATCTGCCTTTGAGATCCTGGTCGTGTCTTTACTGCAGCTTGGAGGTGCGACGCCAGCTCACAGGGATGTGCCTGACCTGCTGGGGGGGACACGGGGCACCCACAGGGGCTCTGGCTACTCTGGCTTCTTGCACTTCGCCCCTGGGACTGCAGCCACATCAGCACGGGTACCTTGCTAGCTGCTGTTAGAATAAACTTTAGCGGGTCTCTGGAGGCCAACCACACCTTCTGATCACCACACTGACATAACCAGCCAGACTTACGTCCTTCATGGCGTAATGACGGAAAGGCAATGGAGCCATCCTTGTATCACATCTGGCTGCCTTTGAGATGATAGCCACGAGTGGATTCAGCTCAGAGTTACTCGATTTACACTCCTGAAAGCAAAAGTGTTCAGAATTGAAGTCTGACTTCTAGTGAGTAGGCAATTGGTTTTCTGGCATATTGTTTGTATGAAAGCTGCATCACGTCATGTTTTTTCTATACTGCAGTGTTGCTATTATGCATGTTTTTAAGACCAGACTCTGAAGTTTCATATTTCCATATTTACTAGTAAACGTTTCAATACTTACTAGTTAACATTTTAATACTGGTTAACAATTCAATACTTCCCAGGTACTTAGTCATTTCATAGTATAATACAATGTAGTTATAGAATGCATATGATTTCAGTATAGAACACGCACACCTACATGTGAATTGTATCTGCACAAGCTCTCTCTTTGTGAGCTGATAAACACACACACGATAAATAGATCACTCTGCGTATAAAGGCGTATGAATTTCCTGAGTCAAGATGGTGTTTCTTATGCACCTACGCAGATTTCATAGAGTAAAGCTCTGCTGGAATTTGCCTGAAAATAACAGGGGGCTAATTAAATTTTCAAGTGGAATTCAGAACAATAGTAATATTTCCTGAAAGGCTACTAATTCTAGTGAAGCTATTTCAAAGGCCGCATTCTTTGCAGGTCGCTATGGAAGGCTAGCTCATGTTATAAAATGATAGCACCCTTTTGTGGTCTGAGCTCTCTGTTACACCTGCTGTGTCCACTTTTTTTCCCCCCTCATTTTCAGTTCTGCTTGGTCTAGCACAGACTGGTGCTGAATGAATAGAAAGCAGCAATATAAAGAAATCTGCCCCATATCTCAGGGATTTTTTTTTTCCTTTTTGACTGTGTCTAAGGTGCAATTAACTTCTCATAAAACATAAAATAACAACATTCAAAGCCAAAATTACTAGCTGGTATTATTCCATGTGTTAAATTACCAGAACACTGAAGCTAAAGATGGGAAACTCCCTATAAAATAACTCATTATGAACAGTTCTAGTTTTCTCTTCTTGTTATTTTGGGTTTGCACATCCCTTTGATAAATTTATTTAAGAGAGACAATGCACCCACTCTAGTGCTGAGGGCTACAAGAAAAAAGCCTGTTCCAATCATAAAATATTTTCAGATGAACCAGTAGGGAGTAGGCTTTAGAGCTATTTTATATTTATTTGTGTTTCTCTGAAGATGCCAATACATGACAATCACACTTTTAAATAAGCTCGTTCAGACTCTGAAGAGGGTGTATCCTGTGGCTGTGTGAAGCTCAGCCTGCTTCTGCAAAATCTGTTCATAACCTGTAAATACTCAGAAGGTGAACTGAAGCTATTCTCCCTCTTCTGCAGCTAAACTGGTGTCAGAAGAGTTTTAGTTACAGCAATAGACCTGCTCGTTTTTAATAGCTTTCTCCAGTATTTTTCCACAGAAGCTTCCTCATTCTTGGTAAATCAAAAGTTTGTTGTTTTTTTCCTCCAGTGAGACTTGTCTGGTTTCTCAAGTCCTACTTCACCTGCATAAAAGACTGTCATACCCCCGACTGATGTTCTTTCATGCCTCATAATCCATGATGAGTGTATTCCTACAGCTACAGAAGGGAGGAAGGGAAATAATTGAGGAGGAACATAGTTCAGACGTGAGAGTCTTCTCATTAGAAGAAATCAAAGGAACAAGAAAAGCAGAAACTAATGTTTTCAGGGCACCTGAGATACAGTGTTGAATACCAATGATATAAAATCAAGCACAAAGACATGGGGAAGAATAAAACAGAAAGTGCCTGAGGCAGGTAGGGGTGCCTGTGAAGAAGCAGTGCTGAAAGATAGAGAAAACTAGTTGGGGGCTCAAAAAAGAGAAAAGTAGCAGATCTTCTTTGTACAGCTCTGTTCTTTCTCCTCTGTGCTGCTCAGTTCTGGAAACAGCATCATCAGGAAAATGCTGACAACCTACAGAAAAATAGTGCAAGTGGTTCTGGGAAGAACTAATAGAGAATTCAAGTTTCCTATGGATGAGTCGTGTACTTCTCCTCATCACCCATTCACTGCAATTATCTCAGATTCTTCCTTCATTTTGTCTGTGATCGCCTCCTCCCTCAGTGCCTTTGGAGCATCTCCAGTTCCCCACCTCACATCTGCCGGACTCTTTCCCAAGCTAGCGAGAAAACATCATGTCTGTTCTCATGCTGAAGACTTTCCCACAGTGGGCAGAGTAGCTGCATCTCTCTCCTCTACTCAGTCCCTAGTTTCTCCAAAACTCCCAAACAGTGCAGAGTAGCTTCTGTAAATACTGAATTTGGCCAATGAATTCCAGTGTTTTTAAGGGAGGACTGAGAGATAAACAGACAAATCCTGCAATCATGTAACTTTCATTTGTGTAGGAAACCAGGCTGAAAAATAGTTAGAAGCCTCAAAGGATTGATTTATGAGGAAAGATGATCACTGTGGTATTTGTTATTATGAGGTAGATCTTTCTCCCTCTCTCTCTGTGGTTTTGACCAAAAATTCCATTCTGGACCCAAGAAAATTTTCCCAACAAAAGTTTGTTAAAACTTGGATGTTCCCATGAAACATGTCAGTTTCTAGGATTGGCATTTTTCCGAAGAAAAAATATTTTCTTGAAACACTTGACCAGCTCTAGTGACCACATGAGCTATAATAATTTGTATTTTCAGACTGGGGAGACTGGAAGAGCAGAAAATTTTAAACCAAACAACATCCACCCAAGCTACAATAACTAAGAGGGATTCTCACTCCTTATGTCACAGGATACTGCTTTCAATCAGCTGGGAGTAGGAGAGTTTTCGTCCACTAACAGAACTTTATAGTTTCAGGTTCCTATCAGATAAATGAACTTATTTTGCATTACTTTGGGATAGAAAGACTTGAAAAGTCCACATTTACTTTGAGGAAAAGTCTTATTGTGATGGAATTTTTCCACCACTTTTCTTGGATGAAATCTCTTTAAACTGTGAAATGTCTGTTTTCTTGGGTAGCACCTTGTTGCCCATAAGAACCGTGTTTGTCAGTGTAAGCGATGGCCTCAGAATCTGTCCCTGAATGGGGAGTTCAGTCACTCTTATCAGTGACTGCACTGCCTGGAATGTTCACTGGGGAAGCAAGGTCAGCTTTTGCTTGTTCGAGGTGATGGGCTGTAATTTAACAAAGGAAATCCTTTCCATTTGTGTGCTGTTTGTTTGTTTGTTTGTTCTAGATAAAATTGTTAAGAGTTTAGCTAAAACCCTGTGCTTAGCTTGTCCAGATCATTTGCTTTACTAAAATGTTGCAGTCCAACCCCTGCAAAGCAATAATTAGAGAGCTTTGCTTTTTATTGTTGCATTTAAGTGTTCCTGGAGCAGTGGCTGCTCTGCTGGAGGAGAGAGAGCAGATGATATATGTTTTGCTTCTTTTTAATCTGTCGTCCAGCGTCACTACTATTCCAACAGTGGGCCTCCTGACTTTGTTCATTGTTTTTAAATTAACTGAAAAAATATTGCTTTTGAAATGTGAAAGCATAAAGAATTACAAGCAGCCCGATCAGTTTTGCTCCATCCTTTAATGTACTACTGCTCGCTAGTAGTCCTAAATCATTAGCTGGGAGAGACTAGCCATTTTCAAGTACTTGTGCATTGTGCACTGCCTACACTAAGAGAACCTGGAGGGTTTTCTTTCCTTTGTCTCTTTCCATTTGGCTGCTTTGCAAGTGGAGCCTCTACTGACATCCACTGGTAGCCACAGGACAGCTGCAGTCCTGCAAACTGCTTGTAACCCACCCGTGCTAATCCCGTCTCCTGTGCCAGGTCATTGATTTAGTACTATGCTAGATGTCAGCTCAAATGTAAGGTCAAAATAATGTAATCCTTCCAGTTTCTCCTTCCTTCCCAGAGGAATGGCCCCCTTCGCCTTCCACGGTGGTAAATAAATTCAAGAGATGAAAACCTGCTAGGAATTTCTTTGGCTGCGCTCACCAATTAGCAATACAGAAAATCAAACCACAGTTTCCTAGGTGTAGTGGGAATTTATAGGGAATGAGAGCTACCAGAACATGAGCTTGTATGTTACTCATTATAATTTTTTTTGTTTAAACTGCAGTAAATTAAGACTTAATGATCAAGGGTGCAGGAATGAGGATTAGAGACCAGATGGGAAGAGCTGAGGGCTCTTTGCTGTACATGCTGTGCCACTGACTCTTTCTAGTCATTAATCCCAGAGCCTGTCCTGTCTATAAGTACTACAACTACTGCAGTACGAGATGAGTGTGAAGATAATTATGAATACGCCTGTCAGCATCAGCTTCTTCTGGCTCTGTGTGACTCCGTCCAGATCATGTGGGCATGTATGCAATATAATAAAATTCCTGGAGGTGTGGGACTTTGGGCTGGGTCCCTATGAATTTGCATGGCTTTGCACAAAGGAAATGGAGAAAAAACTGTGTTGTAGACATTGTGAGACTTAGTGGGTAAATCAGGAGCCAGAATGGGGTGCTTATGAAAGTTTGGCCAAGTACATTATTTTCTATATACTTTTAGCCAGTTCTTTGCACACAGACTTAGTTACCTCTTAGTTAACTCATTTGGTAGTTATATTCAGTAACGGAATATGAACTCTTATACTTACTTATAATTTCTGTTCATTTCTTCTGTGTATTTTGGGTTTTTTTTAATTATTTTGTGGTCACCTTAGTCACATGCTATTGTTTCTCATTCCTGATTTGATAAATGTGATTAGTAAGGAGGGCTGGTAAAGAACAGGAGGCCACAGATCAAGCCATTCACTTTTACTTTCGAAGGAGGAGTAAAAGCCATTTTAGCAGCCATTTTAAGAATTAGAAAAGTATGGCAGAAATCATTAAGGTCTTTCCTTTTTTTTTTGGATCACAACATCAGTGCCAACGTGCATCACTGTAACTGGAGCACAGAACTGAATATGCTTGTGGAGGCTCAGCAAAACACTTTGCTGGTGCCAAATTTAGAGGTCTGCCTTATCATCCCACCAAACCCAAGGACTGCCAGCACCAAAGACTCAGCAAGCTTGTCCCTCACGCTGCATTCAGATTTCTAGAATGGGATTGACTTAGTATTTTCTGGAGAAAAGCACCAGCTTTCTGGTCACTAGTAGTGTTGCTTCTAAGCCACAGTATTTCTAGAACTGCATAAAATTCTCAACGGTGGTAGCTGAGAAACAGCTGAGTCTCAGCAGATTTGATGAGCACATGTAAATCTGAGGGCCTGTGTGCCTTCACATAATAACACTGCAGTTGTGCAGTCAGTTCTGATGTACGCTGTGTTTGCTGTCTGCTTCTGCTTACAGAAGAAGCCTTGCAAGGTGCCTCGGAGAGGCAGAGTTGCCGCTGCTGTGGTGACACATGGCACCTCCCTACGTGTGGCTACTGACGGAGAGATGTTCATGAGAACGTATTCGTTATGAGCACCAGTCCCAAGCTCCCCAATCTTTGCCCCGCAGCCCAGCTGCCTCCCAGCCTGCTTACAGGAGTGTCACTCCAGCCCTTCATCCTCGGCTGCCACAATGTCAGGATTGTGCCTGGTTTTGCTAAGGAGCTTCAAATGAATCCTGCAGCAAATGGACAGTAGTTTTTGTCCACTGAGGTGTGGAAAAGCCTTCTGCTCCTCAGTTTCTGTAGATATTTAAGATTTATATATTTTTAAAACCACAAATGATTAATCTGCAAGAAAGTGAACCTGAACAGACGAGTGGTGGGGTTCCCAGGGACGTGAAAGGAGTTGTCCAGGCAGGCTGTTAGTGGAACCTAACTTTATTTGGCCGGGTCTTTGAGCTCCTCTGTTCCCCCAAGCTATTTGGTGCTATTTTCTACTGTGCATGTGCATCTGTTCATGTAATTTAGAAATTAATAGTTTAAAAACAGTCCAAAAAATTACTTAGTATATTTCCGCTACTTTTAAACTAAAATCTATAAATTCTGTATGAATGAAACTTGGAGGGAAGACGGAGCATACCTGCTTCATTACCCACGCTTTGGTATGCTGACTGGGCCATGCACATCATCTTTATTAAGGCATCCACCGCCTAACATCATAAGGATAAGCGTTAGTGTTTTCTTCTGGACCCCAAGCAGTATTTAAATTGGAAGTTGGAATGTCAAAGCCAAGAGATCTGAGTGTGCCTTTTCCTTATGGAAAGTTCAGTGCTTGGGAGTTCTTAATCAAGATTGTCAGACGTTTCCTGCTCATTTTCAGCCACCAACGGCAGGCATAGGTGACTCCCTCCTTGCTGTCGAGGGGCGGACAGAGCAGTACTGTGTGATCTGTTGCCCACTGAGCCACCTGCAAGTCGTTTCGCTCCAGCTGTGGTAGACCTCATGCAGAAACACAGCCTCGAAAGCACTGGCTCCTGGCCAACAACACTGTTAGGGGGTTTTTAGCTTAATTCTTTCACTGACCTCCTCCTGAGGAGCATAATTCATTAAGTACAGTATCATAAAGGCCATGGTGATTAGAAACAGAAAACACTGCCACCAGTGTAGCCCATAAAGGAGGGATCGACAATACAGTGTGTATGTGTGTATGTATATATGTGTGTGTGTATATATATAAAGTTCATGTTAGTTTATTCTGGTATTAGGAGCAGAGAAGGAAATGTCTCCAGCTTGGGATCTCTACATATAAGTTTAAATGGATAATATTTAGTCTGTGCTACTGTAAATCCCAGTGTGGGGCACAGCAGGCTGCCCAAAGTGATCATGCTCCTAAGCAAGGATGTGTGGCAAGGATAAGGGTCACAAGTCAGAGCACTCCATAGAGTCCTCTGCTGTGAATGGAAATGCAAGATCTCACATCACCTCACAGCATCACTACTTAAAGGGGAAAGGCTACGCAGGGTTAAGCATACTTAAAGTCCATTTTGTAAGTTTTCACACGCTGATCCAGAAAAACAGTTATGTTTAAGCACAAATATCATTCTGTTATCCTGCAGATGACATTTTGGGTAACTCAGCGTTGTGGCTGCCAGGGAAAGAGTCTTGTTGATGGAGGTAGTTTTGAGACATTCTGAAGGTGTAAGGCACTGGATAACCCTTTTTGATCAACCAATTTCATTATTAGTAGGACTATCATTAAGCTATCATTAGGCTATACCCATATTTGGTTTTGGATTGCAGCCAAAAGAAGAAATTTTGTTCGTCTTCAGATTCTGATGATTTGTGTAATGATTATTAGCAATAGCAAACTTAGAGGGCTTGCCATGCAAAAGCTGAAGGAATTTGAAGTTTTAGTTATGTACTCATTGTTGTTCTTCCTTGTCTGATGGTTAAAAAGAAAAGGAAGACCAGTATTACTGATGAGGGTCATACCCATTGTATGACCATTATATGTTTTATGACAACCATCCTGCTTCCTGTTCTTCAGTCTTTGGTTTCTCTGTTCAATTCTTTTTTTTTTTTTTTTTTTTTTTTGAAATCTATCACTTCTTGGAGCTCCCCCTTCTTCAACCTGCCTGTGAGTGCAATTAAGATTTCATGTCTGACACAAGGCATAGAGACTTGTAAATACTGATGGTAAAGTACAGCTGATTATAATTGTATAAGCACTGTATTGCTTTATTTGCACAAAGCTCACACCTTCGGATATAAATGATAGTGGAAGACTGTAAGAAATGGAATTAACTAAAGAGTTATCAGGAAGTCTGCAATGGAAGCTATAATGTGTAATTATTCCAACATAAGGCATCTTGTTTCAGTTCCTTTGACTATTTTGATTGGGTTTATTCTGAATTGGGGTTTTAATGGGTCTTGTCAAATTTATGGGAGATAGAACTCCTACGGGAGAATGAGAACTTTAGGTTTGTTGTAACAAGTACTGCAGTAAACACTGCAGCATCAATTTACCTCTCTTTCTTCTGTTTCAATGCACTGTTATTCTTCATATAAATGATACAGGTTACTTCCATTGGTGAGTACTTGAAGATCAGACTATTTTTTATCTGGAATGACAATATTTTTTTTTAATGTACAACATAAAACATTCAAAATTTAATACATATCCAGCCTTTCTGGATATAGTTTCCTGACTAAGTAGCCATACACACATTCATCTGAAAACTCTTTCAGACACAGGACTTGCTTGCTTTATTGGCAGCAGTATAAAATGACACAGGTATCAATCACCTATAGGACTTGAAACATGCAATCTCTCTTCATTACTGAAACACAGCACAGTACAGCACACTGAGGGCTAGATCATGCCTTGTACATCGTTAAGAATGAAGTGTTGAGGGATAACACTGTAACCATGAGCTCCTAGGGCTTTCCCAGTCAGTGCACCCTGTCTTCAGTGATATTTCATCCTTGAAGAAAAGGCAATGCGCACCTTTTCCTTTCCTGAGTAGTTCCCTTTGGAGGTTTAGATGAGTGTAGGAACATGGGCCTACTTTCTACCTGATCAATTCAATTAGCTCCTATTCATGGGAAAGGAAGTTCATGAGAAAAAGAGTCAGTCAGTTGTCCCGATTGGGCTTCTGATCAAGCCATGCCATTTGGTAATAAATTGTCCTTACTTGATTTCTTGCTGTTGGATACTCAGGACCAGATCCAGAAAGGGAAGGACTCATTATAGTGCGATATTTCAAAGTTATACATAGGAATGGTATTCAAAATATTGGCATGTGCGCCAAAATTGCTGAAATATGTAAAGATGAATGGTAGACAGCTCAGAGTGAGATTCACAAAAGGCATCTCTAAGTGGGAAAATATAAAACATTGAAAAAAGGATCTTCCCTGAGATATCTCTTGGCAGTTTCAGGACTGAAGTCAGATGATGCTGTGAAATGGATTCCATGCCTGAAATGCCTCCTGGTTTTCTGTCTCAGTTCTGGAAGATGACAGCTGCCAGATGTATTAGACCTAATTATAGACTATATGTTCATCGTTTGTCACTGATGTTTTTATAGTACTTATATAAAGCCCTTAAGTTGGGATAGTGATCAGCATAGGCTTCTGCGATGAGGGGTTAGACAATTACAGGGAACAATTCAGCAAGCATCCCATCTGAACTGCCCTCTTAGGGCTATATATACTAGTAAATTCAATAATGCCAAGGTTCCCTCTTTGGCCTTTAGGCCAGCTGGTGCTCTTTGATAATATCCATATTATTAAATTCTCTTATTCTCCAAACCAAGATGGCCATGCTGAAACTGCCCATGGCAAAAGGTCTTTGGCCTGTGGTAATTCTCAAATTGTCTGGGAGAGTAGAAGCTGATCTGGGTTAGCATACTCCACAGATGAGCAACTTAATAATTTGCATGGTTAAGCTGTGGTGCATGTGTTCATGCCCTGGCTCCATGTATAGAAGTAGCCTAGAGGCACTTCATTCTCTCCAGTGACTTTAGAGTGATCCCAGGATGACTCATCTTTATTTAGGAAGTCATTCAGGTGCACAAAGTCAATGGGATATATATGGGTCCAAGCTGTTTCCAAAAGTATCTGTTGGACTGGGTGCTCTACATTATTCAAATGATAATGATCAACAGTTTGATCACATATGAAGGAATTATGATGTCTGCACATTGATGTGACTCCATGTCTGGACTGATTTAAGCTTTTCTATCACCAATTGAAGCACATCTGGAAGTCCTGTTAGTATACAGGCCATGTTATTGTGAAAAGTATGATATCACTTTCATGCAGGAGACACATCTCTGATATCTTTGTGCTTTGTTGTCCATTCCACTCTTGTTACTGCTGATAGATAAAAGTCTGGAAAGCAAAGACAATTGTTTGAAAAATAGTGATCTCTTATTCCTCTCTTCAGGTAATTTCTCTTTCTCTTCTCATACCGTACATTTATTTAGTAGCTGTGTTTTGGGGGGGCTATTTGCTGAGTAATGGTTAATATTGTTTTAAAGGTGATCTATAAAAAAGCATGTGGATAGTAGAAAGTTTCACAAAGGTTATAATATCTGCTGTGGAAGAACACCTTAAAGCCAGAGGTGATCTGTCATGACATTTCTAGTTCTAGTGTGTTGGTTATTTGTGTTGGTGGTTCTACCATATTCTTCATCACCTATAACATACTTAATTGTTCTGGGTGTTGCACTATTTTCTCCCACAAATACAAAAGCAAATGCAAATACAGGATCAGAAACCTGGCATGAGTTGATATGAGGAAGATCTGCAGGAACCTGATTGTGGACCACATAAGAAAGAAAACATTCCCTCTTTCTTCCACTGTTCTGTTCTCATCTGGACCTGAATATTATAGGCATTGCAACAGGTCTGGGGCCATAGCAAGATGAAATGTGCATGCTTTGAAATTAACCATGTTTTGCCTTTGCTTTTGCTAGAATTTTCAGTCTTTTATTCAAGGTTTTCCACTCTTACCTGGGTTGAATTGCTGCCCGGAGATGCCTCTAACTTGCCATTCACTGTAGAGGGAGCCTATGGTGTAGGTGACTCAGTAAAGCACTTAACTTTAAGTGGCATAATTTAGGTTTATGGGTACAACGCATTCTTGGATCAATCTGGTGTTTTCCCCAGTTGCTTGGCTGAATGGTTAAGTAAGCAAGAGCAGCTTCCTCACTTACTGCTTGAAGAAGCGTAGCCCTTTGGGGAAGCCTATTAGTTTCATCCCAGGAGAGCAGGAAGGGTTAACCCTTCAGTGTTCGCTAGGACCACTTAAGAAGTCATTTCCTATGGTAACAATGCAAAGCATATGCTGCTTGTTAATGCAGATGGGCAGTGAACTAGCAAGGCATTTTTAAAGTCTTTCAGTGCTGTATGGTGCAGCGAGAATATGTATCCTTGAGCCAGTCTGAAGTATGTTTGTCCACAATTTCATTACTGTATGTGTCTGAGTTAGTGTCTTCATTAAAATGATAAGTTTCTCTAAAAGCTGCAAATGACAAGTGACCTTATAATGTAACATGGTCCCGCTTAGTCTGCAGGAAAGTATTAAATGTCAGGACTTATAATTGTAAGGATTTGATATTTATGAAGGTCAGTTCAAGTGTGAGTAATATAACATAATATTACATTTAAACTAAGATCTGTGTTCATAGGAACCTTTTAAAAACACCCAGCTGCCACTGCTGAAATAGTGCAATGATAGATGATGATTTTTTTAGACTTAACACATATTGTGAATTTGCAACTCATGTAGGGTTTGTATTAAAAGCTGACATGATATTTTAATTTAAACAGAGGTTAGATTATTAAAGCTGGTGAACAGCCAGAAGTATATCAGTGTTAAAAAATGTCCATTTACTTGACTTTTGCTCTCCTTTGTATTTATTGGTAAAATACATTAAAAAATTCACCTCAATTGTTACTCATAATTAATATTTTTCATTCAAAAACTGGCACATTTTGCCCTTATTTGAGGCTTGACATTGCAAACCAGAAGAAAATAAAACTTTTTTCAATGATAAAGGGAAAAGAAACCCAATTCCACAGATTGTATATCTCATTAACATTAAATTTATTCAGGTCAAGTCACTATTCAAAATGATGGAAATGAAAGACTTGAAGTAGTATTTGTATTGTGTGGTTTTCTTGAAGGACAATTTCTTGGGGAGATTCTGTTCCCCTGGAACCTTAATGGCCATGTGCTCATAAGTTATACAGATACAGATCAAGCACAATTCATATGAAGTTAGTCTTGATGGATGCAGAATGTCCATAGTTATCATTAGCTATAAAACCTCACTGGATGCCCAACACCTTTCAGCACCTGGCGGGATTATGCTTTGTGTTTGCATCTTTCCTCTTTCCATCATAAGGGCATCTCGTATCTAATAAGTAAAGTATGGAAAGTGCCTGTGGAAGACATAATGGATCAGAACACAATTTGATACTTTTTCTGTTTTCCACAGTCTGTTTGAGCTTTTGTGCTGAAAGGAGCATGCCTAATTATTACTTAATTGTTTGGTCTAATCATTTAGGTTATCACTGCATCCATTTGGACCACTAAGCTATGCAGAACAGAGAGCTGTACTATCAAGGAGCCTGCCTCATAGCAAATGTCATAAAAGAAACAAGAAAGGTAGGATCTCCGGTGATTCATGACACAAGTATATTACAAGGATGGAAAAGTGTTTTAGTTACGGAGAAGTTATAAGAATGAGGAGCTGGGCCCTTTATGGCTATAGTTTTATTGGTAGAGCAGCAGTATGTTATTTGAGAAGGATCAAGTGATGTGGTTCTGGCTTTTTAAATTCCACAAGCCTCCTGTCAAAGGATGTAGATACCTCGGACAGCATCCATATAACCAAATGTAGGTAGCTGTAATGCAGGCAAGTCTGAGCAAATCATCAAAATTATGCATATAGTCAGTGGAGAGGAACAGAGACTTTTATGATACAATTACCAAAACAGACCTCTAAGTGAAGTGAATCATTCTCTGAAAGAGTCTATTTCTCTTGTCAACAGGACAATTTAAAGTGAGTATTTCAAATATAAATATAATAATCTATACTCTCTGTCTATACAATACAGTGAAACGTGCAGGGTCAGAAGTAATGTGGGTTATCTTAGGTAAGTAGGATTAATGGTTCTTCATGGATGACTGTTATGCTAGGGTCCAGCTTCATCTTGTCTAATTACAGGCATTTTACTGATGTGCTTAATTTAGAAATCCAGTTACCCTACAGTTTTCGGTTGTCCTACAGTTTCTGTTACATGCAATAGAAACAGACAGGCATATTGTGAGGAGGACTTGGGGCTTAGGTGGATGGAATAGCTCTCTGTAAATGTTGATTTCTGGAGTGCCTGCTGCTACCTGTGAGGTGTCATGTGCTACATGTGTTACAGAATGCTTACAACACCTTCAAATCTCTCTCTTTCACACGAAGAGGTACCTGGGTCCAGAGGTTTATAAATCCTGAGTCAGAACCACAAAAATATTCAGTCAGGATTAGAAATTTTGATATCAGAGTTCTCTAAAGACATAAAGGATATATCCTTCAGCCTCCAGTGAATCCAAATCTTTGTGTGAAACATTTTTGATCATATATGCTCCTAACATACATGTCTCTTAGCAATCCCAAGTATAAGCAGCCTACTCCTTCTACCCATCCTTCCTTCAGACTTACCTCTGCTTCAGCTATAGCATCTTCCTCTCCCACACCTTTACGTGGATCATGTAACCGTTCCTTTCACTAGGGAATAATGTCATAAGCAAAAGACAGTGGGATGAAGAAAGAAGTATAGTTTTCCCATGCATCACAGCAGAGGGGTGGCTGTCCTGGGCTTCTGGAGACTTTCCTTCCTCTTTCTCTCTGCCTTAACTACCCAGCATCATCTTCCCAGGAGACAGAAGACTGCAGCACCTCTAAGTAATTCTTGCTGGGGGAGGTCAACAAGTGGATAGAGCAGCCCATCAGCAAAGCTTTCCCTTCCTCCCTCTTCATCAGGATTAACATGTGAGGGCTGGTTGGTATTCTGGAATTAGTATTTCCCATGTTCGTAGCCCACTGCAGCCTACTTAATTGTCTGTACACACTAAAAAAGAAACGGCTCATAGGAGCTCAGAGATAAGGTGAAAAGTAGACATCGTGTGGGAAAGTTATCAATGCACATGTCCTATCTGAGAACAAGACTGAAAGAAAGGGGAAAGTGTCGTCTGATTTGACTAACAAATCTATCTAGTGCAAACAGGCTCAGTTTGCAGCAGGACCTGAGGTGTCTTCACACCTTCTACTAATTGGATCATTGAAAAGATAATTATAGTAGCTGTATAGAGGAGGATGCAAGGAGAAAAGAGGAGCCTGAACAACACTGAGGTGGGTGGCTGAGTAAAAAGTATTGACTAAGTAGTAAAAGTGGGAAGAAGAAATTAGGTGGGACCTTGCATGTGGAAAGGGAAAATTTTCAAGTGATACAGTGCAGAAGGTAAATAGGACAATACACGTGGCAGGAAAAAGTTTCTTGGTGCTCCTGGGCAGTGCAAAGAGGAACAACTCATAAGGAGAAAGAGAAGTTCCTTCATTAAAAACAAACAACTTAAATAAAGGGTGATCAAGTGCATTCCACATCAGTGCAATCACATGTCAGTTAGGCAATTACTAGCATAATTGCACACAGAAAGAAGAGTAGACAGAGAGGGTGATTACATGGATGGCGATTAAAAGCACATCCTTTCTTCATAGGGGGGTCATAGCTTAAACTAACTTTCAGAGAGCAAACAAAAAATTAGCATTGCTTGTAAAAAATGATGCATATATTTCAGGGATGTTCACACCTTGGCACATCTTCAGTATTGGACATGCATTTTTTCAGCTGTAAACCTATGGATGAAGTAAAGTTTGTGCAGATATCGGGTACATGGGAGGTTGTGTTGGAATGGATAAAGTGTGGTAGCATGGTGGATCACAAAGGACATCCGTGCTGTCATGTGGTTCTGAATATGTGGTGGGGGGGGGGTGTTTTGAATGCTACTATCTCCTTGAAAAGCAATTTCACTGAGTTTCAGTGATTAGAATGATAGGAAAAATAATGTAGCAATTTTAAGTGTAGTCTGAACTAGGCTGCACTGCACAGTGTCTGTGTAATGGCAGTTTAGATTGAACCAGCTATTTTATTCTAACAAACCAGGGTTACAAGCACAGTTGCTTTTTAGATGTTTGCTTTTGGTGTTCTATAGAATTAAAATGGGTTATGAAAACATCGGTCAGCCTAGGCCTCCAGCTCCAGCACCAGTCACTTTGACTGCAGATGAACATAATGATGAGGTGAAGGACTAGCTCTGATGTATGGGAAAGAAATGAAGCATTTCCTTCTGCAAGGACCATGTGTTGTCTTTCATAGGAAAGTGTACACACTTTTTTTCCTTTTGATCTTTATACAGTATTTTCTCTGTACTGTTGAACTACACCAAATGTCTCTTTGAGAGTTAGGCAAACAAACGTCAACCTTTTGCCAACTGGTGTGAAATTAAAAAAAAGGATTTTCTAAAATCTATTTCAACTGCTTTTCTGTCAGACAATGATTGTATAATTGAAAGACATCCAGTTGATAAAAAAGAACATATTTTTTATTGGCAGCACAGTAACATGAGTTCAAAGACTGTATTTGCCAAGAGTGCATAACTCTGTAATGGCCGGCATACTTTTACAAGTGTTCAGTGGTATTACTGACAGAAAGATCGCTTTGGTCCAAGACAGATGTAAAATACTTCATTTAACAAATATTTACTCCACAATTATCTGAAAATGTAGAAAGTACAACCTGACATGTTTGAATATCTAAAGAACCTGTTTATGGGGTATGCTATTATTGTTCCTACATAATAATCCAAAAAATATAGTTGCAGGGGAGGCTGGATGATTTAGGATATTGGTAATAGGATACAAAGCCTTTCACTTCTTGGTCAGCAGTTCAAATCTGGCTTAGGTTGGTAGTAACTCAAAATGATTGCTGCACTATGTCACTAGGGTTAATCATAGGTTGGTGCCTTCTAGCTTTCAGAGTCCACCACCATAATGACTAAATTGGCATGATGACCACAGGCTATTGTCACTTTTGCAGGAATTAGTGTCTCCAAGGAGAAGACCATGAAGGTGGCTGCAAAGGTATAGGACCCCAGCACCTCTTGCATAGAACTGTACAATTGCCTGCCTTTTGCAGTCTCCAGGAACGTGTCAGAAGTTTTCTCCTAACTCAGCAGTGATGGAGACAGGAAAAACTTCTACAGATTGAACATCACTGAATGTCAGCATGGAAGCATTAGGAAATATGTATGTCATTATGAACTGTCATAGCAATAGCCACGCTGATGGAGAACTGTGTGGCGTAATTATTAACAGGTAATCAGAAGAGTAGCCGAAGCATGAGAGTTTATCTCAGTTTTTATTTGGTGTTCTGAGTTTAGGAAGCAACAGAACACTGAGTTTTTTTGGTCAGAGGTGTAGATTTTAGGCTTGAAACTGAACTTAGCTGCATATGTCAGATGTATAGAGGGTTGCATCTGTTCAAGTCCTTTGTGGCCATGCCTTTAACTGGGAAACCAAATGCAGCTGGTGCCCATTTCCTATCACCGAGACCAACTGGCGTGGCCTAGCTCACATCCACACTCTTCAACACTCTCGCTGTCCAGAGCAGGACATCATAATAAACCTACTTACAGGCAATAGTCCCTCACCCATGTTAATGCCCAAAGTGTGCTTGGGAACAGTTTTGGAGGAGTATTAGCTGGCCCCAACCAAAACTATACCAGGGACCATCTGACAGGGTGGTGGTGCTATCATGTTCTGGTGCTAGGCACATGCTCAGGCACTCCTTAATTCAGTAGTGTAAGGAAAGCTGTGTGACCTTAGCTAAGAGGTTTTGTCTTCCTTGTTTCCATTAAATATCTCTGAAGTGGAAAAAGCAGCATTTTTGTTTCTTGTGCATTTAGAGTTTTTAGAATAAGTTTTGTCAATTGCTTGACCCATGCTTCATAAAAGGCAACGAATTTGATCCATATGTCTAGGCCTGGTATGCAAATAATTGTATGTGAATTGAGGTTTAACACTCATAAGGTGTTGCTTCTCTAGCTGATGTCATTTTCCTATCTCTCATATGCTGATGTGGAAATGCTGGACCTTTTGTATTTCAAAATTTCAAGGAATTTGCTTGGTGTGAGTAGCAAGACAGAATGTTACTGATATTACATAAAAACCAGATACTGAGCATTTTAAAAGTTGTTCCTTGCTGTCTTTGCTGTGAAGCACCTAGCAGTTATGGAACAGAAGGAAGAGACTGAATAACTAGTTGTGAAGTGGAAATGATTTTATTTCCAGCTTCCCCTGTGCATTTGCCATGGACCAGAGAAGGGGCCCACAGGCTCCTGGGTCAGAAGGAGGTGAGCATCACAGAGTGTTTGTTTTGGAGGAGAGGGGGAACACAGGAGCACATACACAAATGGCACGGCTTGGGGAAGATAGGGGCAACCCAGGTATGTGGGGAGGAAGAAAGGCAACATTGATAGGGAAAGTTAAAGGCTGAAAAGCACACACAGTTTCTCACACTGGGGGAGAGAGATCCCTGAATAAGGGCAGGTGTAACAATGGGGCGGTATGTTCAGGAATTTTAATCTACTAGGTAAGGTTTTTGTTGATTATTAAGCTAACAAAACTTTTGCATCCTCTAAGACAATGCAGGTTTTACGTAACCACAGTTTACACCTGCAGTTTTCATCTTCCAAATATATTTAACACCTTTCCTCTCTGTGATTTTGGCAAACTGGGGAAGGCTGCTTGCAGGGGCATCTTGATGACTACAGAGTTTTCTCAGAGAGGGAACAGATTCTAGTTCTGCTTTTTTTTTAGATAAAGGTTTTATGTTGTTTATATTTCTTCCTTGATTTCAAGTTCAGATACTTAGCAACAGAAGGTCATACCCTGACACCATTGCTTATAGGAATTGCCCAAAATGATCCAGTGTGCTTCTACCATTTCAGTCCTAATTTTCCTCCAGGTAAAAGTGACAGAAGTCTTTATTTTAAATTATATACTTTCTCTCTGTTAAATGTTGCGCTCTCTAGCAATGACTGATGACTTTGTGCTTTAAGAAGTTGTTTAAAAATATGCATACCATTACAGGTGGTTACTTAAGGTACAGAAGTTTAAAGAAAGATATTTAAACACAGAGCCCTGGATTCAGGTAACCAAATTAGGGTGCTTGAGTTAGAATCAAAGCCACAGTTTGTTCTCTTTCTAATTACTGCAGAAATAGGCACCACCAGGAGTAATTCAGTCTCCTTCAGCATCTGAATTGCTCTGTAAGACCTGAACTGCTTTCTGCAGTACTGACTGATGGGCAAAGGCAAAACCAATCCCCTTCATTACAGTATTGCCCCAGTATGGCATGAACCCAGGCCACTGCATGCAAGACTCCTAGATTGTTACATTTTGAGTGCCTATTTCCGATGTCTTAGAGGCGCTGACTTTCTTGGCTTTCACCTGCTTTTAGAGTACCTCAAATTGGGCATTGTGAAAAACTTGACTTATGCTTTTACCTAAACCACTTTCTGATTCCTGAGTGCATTTAAACAGACAGAGTCAACAGTTGTAGACAGCTGCCCGGTAAAAGGCAAAGTAATCCTCTCCTCCATCATGGAGGTGGGGAACAAGAAGTCAGGTCGCTAACCAGACCCCTGTCCTGGACATTTCTATTTGTTTGGTTTGTTGCTTGGCTCTACCACATAACAGTAGTCGATACTCCTTACTCTGCAGGAAAAGAAAGCAAAGTACCACAGCAGGCGCAGAAAGCACTGCACCCTGATGGTCTGGCAAGGGGCAGGCAGGACTACTAGCTCCCTGGTTCACATTGGTTGCTTCCTGTGGCATTCTTTACTACCTGTAGTAGCTTCAAAGGGTTTCCTGTTTGTTTTATGAAAGTTTTCCATCCTGAAACACAAATCCACTCTGGTAGCCATATGGAACTCTGCACCCTTTATCCTGCATTGGGTCAGACCAGTACAGGGCAGCAGCCCAGCTCTGTGCCATGAAATGGAGGATCAGGGTCTGTTTTGCCTCCGTACATGCTCTGTCTTCGTTTGCAATGTGCAGAACTGTGCTAGTCTACAGGCAAAATCCTCCCCGTTTTATACCTGTGTAGCCATGTTGATTTGACCATGGTTGCTCAGTTACAAACAATAATGAAATTAGATCCAATGATACTGCATGGATGGAACCGAGAATGATATTTTGCTATTGTGCATGTACTTGTAAATGAAGGAGAAAAAATAGATTATATCCTTTAAAAATGAAAAACAGACTTGAAAAAGTTGGTCTATAGATTTTTTTAAAGTGTAGTTCTACTGACAAAGCTTATAAAAACATTCCAAAGTAATGTAGTGTGATGACCCTTGCTCATAATCACAGAAAACCTCTCCAAGTTTTTGATTTTTTAATAAGCCTATCATTAATCTTCAATGAAAATAATACAGATTTTATGAAGAAAGCTCACCAAAGTTCTTGGAAAACTTACAAGACATTTAACAGCTGAACAGTGTATCTCACAAATGGACTTTAAAGGTGCTCTTTCAAACTGAAGCCTTTATTTGATCTGGTTTTATAGTTAGCAATTGCTTTCGTCTGAAACCTCACCCATCCTTTCCAACTAATAACCAAAAGAATCCTGAAATATAGCACTTGTTGGAGGTACAACGTGACAGCCCCTGAACCATTTAGTATTACTCTTAGACTCTTGAGGTTGAATTTATTATTTGTTCTAAGACATCCTACTTTACCAGAACTGTATATGTGTATATTCTGAACAAAATAAACTGCAGGATTAACAGTATTTATGTATATATAATAAACATGTAGGTGAAGTTATGGATTTTTTTTTTAAATTTACTTTTATGATTTTTTTTTTTTGTGGGTTGTTGGGATTTTTTTGGTAACATTGAGCATTACTCAAATGTTTTATCCAATAACTTTAATCTGGATTTCCTTTCTGATAAAACTCTGGTTGTTTGCAGATCCACCCGTCAGTTTTATGAGGATATCTTTGAGACATCACAATTATAAAACAAACTGGAAGGAAGAGCAGCTGTACTTACAAACAAACATCACAGGCACAATTAATCTGCTTAAAGGGTTTATGAGGGGAAGCATAAAATATCAAATAAAGGGTAATGGGAAATATTTAAAAAATGCTGAAGCTGGTAACAATCCACAGAGCAGAGCAGCCAGTGCACGTTCAGGAAACAGAATGTAGCTAGTAACTCATCTGGTTGGAAGCCACCAGCTCTCTACCTCCCAACCTGAACTGTAGGGCTGTTTCATGTTTCTAGAACAGATACAGTTCTAGATATATATACTCCATTTACTTTGTAGATTACAATTTAAAGGATATTCCTTTTCTAAAAGTGAAGATGGTAATAAAATCTTAAGAGGCCAGTTTTATTTTCCGTTGTTCAATTTAAACCTAGTATGATCCCATTCTTGTGGTTGAAATTTATGTCCCTATTTAGATGAGAGAAAAACATATACATACACATGTTCTTTTGTGTTCTATCTTGCGTTTGCTCACGCATATACACCACCACCCTGTGCCAACAAGTGTACTGTAAACAGGCAGTGAATCAAGCAGGTGTATGACTATTTTGGATACTTTTTAAAAATCTCACAATATACTTTAAGATACAAAAAAAGAAACATTCTTCTATACCTAACAACAAACATTATCTTCAACTCCAAAACCCCATTTTAGAATCTGAATTAGTTGGATAATGTATTTGTGATTTTCTTACGTTAACCTTAACAGAAAGTTTCAGCATGTACCAAACTGAAACATTTTGGTATTTAAAATATCCTGAGGTTTAATATATGAGACTGCATCTCCTCATGTCACATGGAAAGCACCTTTATCTCTCTCTCTCTGTCTCTCTGTTCATAGAGTTATATAAGTACCAAAGAGTGGTACTCTGCTGGTCTGATCTGCTGGTTGTTGTTGTATTTCTGCCATCTCTACCACATATTTTTAAAATCACTCTTTTTAATTTGATAGAATATGCGTTAGTGGCTAGATGTTGGTGTTCATATGATATAAATTCCATTTGCCCAAGAGAAGAGGTTTTATTCAAGATACACAACAAATATAATCAGAATGGTTCTTTAAAGAAAAAAACTCGTCTGCTTTCATGGGAACACAGCGTCAGAAGGTTCCTTTTTTTGTAATAAAGTTCACTTGGTTTTGGCTATACATAAGCTTTTTATCAACCAACTATCAACTTGGGACACTTCCTACAAGTTGTTGGACTGTCACGTACTGTCTCAAAGAAAGCTGTGCATTAGATCTTTATTGTTTGGGCTATATAGGCATGGAGGGTTTTGTCACAGGGACAGTTCCAATTTAAACTTTGGTTTCAAAAGGTGGTTTAATTAGTGGTTTTGAAAGGACCTGTCTGTGGTTGATTCGGATCTCCCTTAAATTGATGCAGTTGTGTAAATGCAGTATGAGATCCTGTCTCTTTGTAAAGTGGTTCCTTGCTGCTTATTTTGAGAAAAAGTAAAAAGTATTTTTAAAAAAAAGTTTAGCAGAGAAAACAAATCAACTTTAAAAAAAATAAAATAAAAATCCAAGCAAAAGAGCAACAGTCCAATGAATTTTCCAAGAAGATGAAGGCATAGTGCCTTTGGATTTCTGCCTGTTTGTGCACATGAGGAATGTTGGTACCTTGGGATAAGCACACTCCTTGTCATGTATTATGCTTTATATGGACTCAGAACTGTCATCGCAATGCACATAAACATTTTTTATTTTCTTCACCTGCTCATGTGGCGCACACCTGGGGCTTCCTGGCAGCACGCTTGGCTTCGGCAAGCGAAGGAGAGACATTGCCAGGTTGGAAAGCTAGCCCTGTTCCCTTCATGTAAGTTAAGCCGAGTCGATCCCCCGCTGTTTTTATGGAGTGGTTAAGGACAGGGCTGAAAAACTTTAGCTTCTACTGAAAATTCAAAAATGCAGGGGAAAATAAACTTAGAGAGACTCAGACAGAACCATCAGTGCTTTGGTTAGATTTTTAGAGCAGAAGTCCTCTCCTTGGCCTGTCAGCTCTGAAGTTTACCCCTGGTGACTCCTGCGTTCTCTGTCTTTGCAACATAAGCAGCATCAGTGCAAACTGCCTTGCCAGGTGTGGCAATGAGCGGACCTTTAGAAGTCAGCTAGATGGCACAGTGCTCTGCTGTTGCTCTATTAACTTAATGGTTTGGACTGAAACCTTTGTTGCTGTTAGTGCTTCCTGGAGTAAAGGAAGTGTCAGCTGTATATTGCTCAGAGCTGGCTGAAAGGTTTATAGAGGAACTGAGATTTTCATTGATTTGAGTTCATGGGCATTACATAAAAATGCAAGGCTTCCTGCTAGTTTTTTTGCATTAGTAAACATTTTGTTGAAATGCTTTCCAGTGTCTGGTTGTTGGTCTCCTAGGCCTGAAAGCTGCAGGAGAATGGAAACAGTGAGAGGGGAAGCTGTTGGAAGGTGCCTTTTGATGAGGAAAGAATTGAAACCTTAATGCTAAGGCATCTTCTGGACTGTGAACAAATGCCATCCTTACAGACGTACCCACTAACACACACAGATATGTTTATATGTGGATATTAGGGGGCTGAAAGCTTACTGCTGCTCAGAAGGAAGAGGTGTTACCTCTTTCTGTGTGAAAAAATGGACTCTCACATGCTCTTGTTGATCCTGTGGCCAATCTGTTTGGGCCATTTGGGGTAAGGGGAGTCAGAGAGAGACCTGTCCCTGCCCATGCCTGCCTGCTCCTCACTCACTCACGTGAACAGATCTTCCCTCCCTTTGCTATAATGGGAACTGCTTTCTCAGGGAAAAATGGCTTTCTTAGGCCCCTTTATTGCCGCAGGTGCAAAACGTTGTGGTCATAACTGAGTTTCAAATAGGAGAATTTTGTTGGTTTATTCTGAGAAGACAATTCATGCTTGGAGTTAAGACTGATATTCATTACTGGTAGGGATGAACAAATTGAGCACACTTGGATTTGATTTATGGGTGTGGTCTTTGAAAGTGAAACTCTGATGATGGTTATAATGTAAATAACAGCATCAGAAACACCAGTTTGGAAGAATCTACGTACCTCTGGCTTCCTGTTTCCGCTGCGTACCCCAGTTATGCAGAGGATGGATGCCTACATGTATTTTTAATCAAACTAATGCACAACAATACAAGTGATCAGGGTATTTTCAGGTGCAGTTCTTTAGGAACAGCATTCATATTTCAGTAATCCCTGCAAGGCTGACTTGGACAAGAGTCTTCCCACACACGGTGTGTGGCATTCTGCTGCAAAAAGCCAAGGGTGTTTCCAGTTAAAAGTTGGCCTTCACATCAAGTCCATCCTTTGGCAGAAGAGTTTATATTATGTCATGAAGAAGTCCAATAATCCTATAAATGCACATCCTTGAGGTATGGAGCTTTTTTTAAAAATAGGAATGTTTACCACGTTATCAACATTTATCCAGCTGGTCAGAAAATGAAAAGACAGAGAGTGAGACAGTATGCAAGTATGTATATGTCTAATAGATTACTGAAACAAGCAGCAGAACAATTCAACTCTCTTGGGCCAATTCCACAATGTTTTAAAAGCAACGTTTATTACAAAGCATGGAGTTCAAGCTGTAGAATTAATCTCTTAAATTCCTGCCTCTTTCCACTCACACCCACTGGCACACATGGAATTCAGTACCTTCAGACAGAGTTTGCAGTGGTGGGAGGGGATTCACTGGACCCATTTTAGGCATAGAAACTATGAATAATTTAGGACCTGACCGAGGATTTGGATTTCAATGTTCATGGCTGTTCAGATCTCTGCTTTTGATTTTCACCCATTCCTATTTATTAACATTGCTGCTACTGGCCCCTGTCAGAGAAAAGATTTTGGACTAGATGGACCTTTGATCTGACCCAGTACATCTGTTCTTATGGCAAGTGCTGCACTGCGCAGGAAGTAGGTGATGCAACTTCACAGATTACTGGTTAGGTCCAGACTGGAGTTAAAGATGCTCTCTTTTTCCCCCTGTAAAGCTGAAGATGTTTTGCACTTTGGCTGCCACATAGATGTCTGTCTCTCTTTCCTTCAGGGACGCTCCAGCTAGCTGTTCTCTGATGGAAGATAAGGGATGTTACTAATACACTCTTTGCCTCACTGAAACACATTTTTCTGCTTCGGCCAATAAAATACTGATTTGTAGACCTTTGGAACATTCTGTCTGGTTTATTTATTTATTTATTTACTCTTCCTGGCAGAAGGACAGAAGTTGCTTATTTGTGGGACATCATAGATTTTGATTTTTACTTTGCGGTCTTCATGACTTAGATTAATTAAACTCTGTTACTAACTGTTTCTGGATTAAAACACCTGGGAAAGGTAGGGAAAAGGATTTTTGAGACACTCCACAGGATTCTTTGGCTACATTAGCAGACCAAACAGATCCAGGACATTGGCTCAAGCACTGGCATGCAATCACCCATATTGTTAAGTTGTTCACACACGTTCTGGGCTAGCTAGCATTTCCCCAGACAGTAGCTGGGTGCAGTTTGGGGTTGCTGTGGGCCGAGAGCCATTCACAAATGGAAGTCTGACAAGGCCACCAAAAGGACTGGGGTTTGAATATTTAGCTGTAACAATACATGCTGAGTTGTGATATGTCAGTTCATCTCAGGACCAAGAATGTTTCTTCCTTGCAGTTCTAATCCTGTTTTTTTCTGATGTATTTTTTTCCACTGTCTTCAGAAAGCACTGGATCTAGTCTTTATTGTCCCATTTATTTTGCTGTGCTAAAGGATGAACCTTTCCTCTTATTAGACTGGAGACTTCTAGACGATTTAATCACAACAATCTGTTCTTGCAGATGACCATCTTATATAATAACTTTTTCAAATACATCCCACATCATAACTTCCTAAATGAGTATTTCTCATCCATTATTTATAGCTTTCAAATATTTTTTACCCTACTATCATGTTCATTCTTCACCTGACTTTAATAGTCAATGATTTCCTAGAAGTCAATTTTCTGTCATTTCTTTGTTCTTCTCTGAACAGTCTTGCTGAAAAGGAAAAGACAGAATATCTGTTAACTTAGTGATTATTCCCTTCTATCTGGCATTTGTGTCACCACATCCAGAGTACTGCATCCAGTTCTGGACTCCCAGTACAAGAAAGACACGAACATACTGGAGCAAGTCCAGTGAAGGGGAATCAGGGTCTTTCTGCTGCCTATAGCTACCTAAGGGGATGGTATAGAGAAGGCAGGGTGAGACTCTTCTCAGAAATGCTCAGTGATTAAGTTCTGAGGCAAAAACCGCAGGAAATTCCAACTACATATTAGAAAACAGGTTTTTTACCATGAGGGTGGTCAAACACTGGAACAAGTTGTCCGGAGCATCTCTGGAACCTCCATCCTTGGAGATACTCAAAGCTTGACTGGACAAAAGCCTGAGCAGCCTGATCTAAGTAGACCCTACTTTGAGTAAGGGGTTGGATTAGAGATCTCCAGAGGTTCTTTCCGACCTAAATTATTCTATGAGCTTGTGATTATAACTATGAGATAAATCTAATGGAAACTTCTTCTCCCTCACAGATTATTAGTACTTGAGGTTTCTAAGTGCAGAAAGGCATATATTTTTTTACTTATTTGGACTTTTTTTGCTTTATTTACACCAGATATATCTACATTTGTTTAATTCCACTCTTTTAATATAAAATACTAATGATTCATACTAAGAAGAGACAATTCCAATGAGTCATTATTTTGAGTTTGTGTGCTCTGTTCTTCTTTGTAAAGTATTAGTTCCAAGGGCTATGGTGCTCATTTCTAAAACATTTTAGACATGACTACTAATTTTTGATGCCTCAGATTCATTTAATTTAAATTAATTTAATCTAATTAATTTAATTTGAAAAAAAAATGAAGCTTGTTGTTGTGACCTCAGTCAGCAGTTAACTCAATTGCAGTTAACAAAAGCAGCAAATATATCAGCATGTCCACAGAACAGAAAATAAGTTTTCAAATTGGATATGCAAAATGACACCCTTTCAAAATCTGAGATTATTTCTGCAAATCTGATCAGCATAAGTAAGTGAAACCCAGTGATCAGAATAAGTGCAAAATACTAATCAACTTGTAATCAATTTAAATGAATGCTAATAAAATCAGAGTCAGTCATTTAGACTGTTAGATGAACAGCATCCTTCCTATTCAGATATTCAGTGTGGTAGAGATACATACTTGAACTACAAGATTAACCATAGAAATACTGTGATGAAAAATAGTAAAGGATGTGATTTATAATGTTAATCCACTGAGCCTGTCTGGTGTGAACTAGATGTTCCCTGATACTTGAGCGCAATCATTCTTATTTGACTATTTATGGAGTCAATAAAATGAAGGAACGGTGTCTTCTCTCCAGGCAGCTGACCTCATGAGTGTGTGTTAGATCTCAGAAAGTGGAGTGATGACCATAAAAGTAGTGTTTTGCAGAAGAAAGAGGAGAAATTTAGAATCTCATTTAGTTTTTAGATTTGAAAAAGTTCAGTAAGGGAGAACTCCTCTCTGGATTATAGCTCTGAATATGTTCTTTCTTTCCTCAACTTCTTTTCATTCTTCCCCTTTTCCTGAGTAAATATAAAATCAGAAGGAAGAAAGGAATTAACTGACATTCATTTTTTTCATTTGGATATTCATAGCTATTGCATGACAGATAATTCTACAAGTTCTTTAACAACTGGATGCAACGTGCTTGTGTGTTTGCCCAGCTCTGTGTGTGTGTGTGTGTGTTTGTACGTGCACTTGTATTGTGGTGAGTGGCAGGGAGGCCTCCAAGGAAAACACAAAAGGCTGCAATCCAACAAAATCGGAAGAAGAACACTTACTCTGAAATGGCTTGATCTGATGTTATGAAAATGCTAGAATGTAAATACAAACTATTTTCATGCCGACATCCTGGCCCTTGTGAAAAGTGGTGTTCATTTCCCAGACCTTTCTCCGGAGTAATCTGCAGTAATTTATAGCTGCTGTGAATAGCCACATCTCCTTTGTGCGGTACACATTTGTTTGAAATATTAATCAGTTCCATGAAAGGAATTGCATTTTTGAAAGTTTCCCACTGATAGATGACAGAATATACAGTCATTACTCTTTTCTGTGGTTTTCCTAAAGGGCTGTTTTCCCCATATTTTTACATTAGAAGGATGGAAGGCTTTTTCAACACCTGCTACAGTAGCTCTTGTATGAGAAGTCAGAAGACCATCTGCTTGCTGGCCCTTCCTCTTGTTACCATGTTTACATCAACTTCTCTTAAAAACCACCCACTGTTTCCTTAGTAGAAGTATTCTTCACTTCTGGAGAAGGAGTTAACTAAGAAGAGAGACGTGATTTTGTTTGATGAAGCCATACATTTTCATGGAATTATATATGTCAGACCTTGCTAAGCCACTGCCATTGTATATTACACAGAGGACATCAGTTGTTAAGAAATCTGCAGTCATGAAGAACCACTGGGATATTTACTTTTCACTCTAAACAGTCACCACAGATCAAGCAAACTGAAACTTCAATGCTAATTGTTTTTTCCTAGCAGTGAACTGTCAAACAAATATTAAAGGAGTGTCAAAGTCCAGTATGTTCTGACCAGGTTCTTTTAGCTATTTTACACGTGTAGTGTGTAATGGTTAATGCCAGTTTTACTTATCTGAAGATCTCTGATGTTACATGGGATTTTGATTTAGCAGAGTGATACAGCAATGTACTAAAATGCATATACTAATCAAAGAGAGATCAAAATAATTTCATGGAATGATCCCAGAGACAGTGTTAATGTTTCTTAGTGGTTTTCTAAGAACAATTCATCTTTCCTGGAAGCCAGGAAAGCAGTAGTCTCTATACTGGATATTGTTATCCAGCTTCATTGAAAATAATCTGCATATTACTATGTGTGATTAAATTAACTGCTATGTAAATGAGATGGAATAATTTAAGTTATATTTTGAGGAAATTTATCAGAGCTGTTACATGTATGCTGTAGGCTGGATTAATTTCTCCAAATTTTGGCCACTTCTATAAAGTCAACTATATTAATATTTCAAAGATATTTTAAAGTATCTGTTTAACAATGCTTAGAAAACTACCCCTCACTGCATGCATTCACATCAATGAGAGCATCACCTCAGAAAGAGTGAGGTTAGGAATATGTGTTTCCAACTATAAGCCCTAGAATTATGTATGAGATGGTAACATCTAGAGCTTTGGTGGACTAATATGAAAGAAAAAAAGATAAGATTTTTTTTTCCTTCAGTACTAGCCAGATTCTGGTAAAACATTAGAAAGTACATAACTATGATTTGCATTCTTGATATGTAATGAATGGGCAACTACTATCTGTAAATATTTGGTGCTTTATCACTGTCAGGATTCTTGAACCAGCTGACATATAGTCATTCCAATGGATGTAGAAAAGGTTTAGTAAAAAGTGCGTATTATTGTGGTCTCAGAAGTCACAATCCTGAGTGCAGTGATATTTCATTTTACACAGTCAATGTTAAGAAAGTGTATGTCACTTAGAGCAACACAGAAAACTGCTATAAAAAGGACCCCTGAAGACAGCTTGTGATGCACATAGCCTGGACAAAAGTTCTCATCTTAAATGTTCCCAAAATTCAAATGATCTGTTCTTGGTCATTTCTCTGCTTTAAAGTTATTATTGAAAAAATCCAAATTCCTTTCCTTAGCTGAAGTGTCTTTGAGAGGCTTCCCCCATTTGACTCCCTGATGCTGTATTCCAGAATTGCCGATCACTTAACACATATGGACCCCAGAATATTAGCTTTGGCAAGATCCCCAGGCTTTTTGCAAAATAAGAATTCACACTTTGCAAGCCAAGTGTAAGTGGAAGGTTCCCACAACATTGGTGAATCCAGAAAGATTCTTGTAGGCCATTCACATCCAGACAACTGAAGAGCCTAAAGCTGTTGACTGGCAATACCACTTACAGTCCATTCTTGTGGTAAGAAGCAAGTTATTAAATTTTCCTTTTGAAGGCGTACTGCTTGAAGGTGCCAGAAAATTAGGACTTTTCATAGCCAGTGTTAATAACAAGCAGTTTAAACTGGAGAATTTCAATCTATTCAATTTCATTTTATTTTGCATGGAAGAAAACCTACTCCTTAGCAACAACTTAAGTATGGTAAAAATAAAGGTTCTGTGGAATTTTTTTGTCTGTGACTTCCCTACCTGCTTATCCAGTAAAAACATGCATTCATCAGTCCATCTCAATGCTTGGAGCTGGAATCAGTGGGAAGAAAATCACAAGTGGAGGAAAATTATACTCCCATATTGACTTTCATTGGCTTTAGCAAACCAACCTTTTTTGGCTATATTGGTATCTTGCCTACTAACCCTTGCCTCAGAGGCAAGTATTAGAAGTACTTCTGTCACTTGGCTTTACAACTTAGCTAACACATGGTGCATAATTAAAAAACTCCGATAAATAATTCATGTTCAACCAAGAAGGCAAAATTGCATGGAGGTGTTGAGACCTGAGAGTTACAACTGCAAAGGAAGAGAGGAGTTTCTCCCTGGGGTTTCGCAGACATGTGGTGCACCCTTGTGCGCCATTCTTCTGCGGGAGGTTGATTTTATCTCCAGGAGGTTGATACTGGGGTTTATTCAGGGGAGATGAAAGTTGCTCAGTGCTTTCTCCTTTACTGGTGGTAAAAAGACTCCTGCGTGGCTTTTTAATAGGATGCTGGGATTTATGTACATATTCCATCTTACAGATTCTGTTTATATGTATAATACATGTATATATCCATACAGCTGTCTTCGTAAGTTCAGAAACCCCTTCTGTTGATGCTGACACCAGACCAGGGTATGGCCTGGTACTGTATCAGACAGGGATCTAAACCTCAAGTTACTGTTGTAGTGAAGTAGACTGAATCCCCATCGGTTTTCCAAAATGTATTCTTCCTTTTCATAGGGAATAGTATGCTGGTTATCTAGAGTATATCACAGAAAAAATGGGAAACTATGGGAAAAGTTTGCCACTGAATTTTACTTTTTCTTCAACTCATTTTCCACAGGCCAGGCAGTAAGAACTAATTAAAAAATGCAGCTGAAAATAATGGCTTTTGGACAGTTTTGAAACTGAAGTAAGCATAGGAGAAGGAGAGGTAAAAAATTCCTCCTCCAATAGAAATATTCTTGCAGGATTTATTTTCAGTTAAAATGTGTTTGGGTACATACCTAGCTCTTTATAACTCTATCTATAGTTCAGCTACAGCTTATCTTTTATTATAATGACATTTTACAACTGCAGTAAAAAAGTGACAGTGCAGATTTATTCCATCTTCTTTTAACCTGACTGACTCAAGTACCGATAATAGTCTACAAATGGCAACATACACGTGAGTGTGGGCTGTGTGACTATGCTTCTTTTCACTATTCCCTTAATTAGATTGATGGGGAAAATTAGCTTTAAGTATAAAATGTAATCAAGTGCTTCTCCTTAATCAGGATCATGTGCATAATGAGATGATTGACAACAAACATCAAGAAACCACAAGCAGCCAAGAGGACTACTGATGGTATTGGAAAACATTAAACCATTATTAGTAGTTATATATTTACATACATAAGTAGGAAACAAATTAAAAAGTAATAGCAGATTCTACAGCATTGTTCTGATTCCTGTACAAACAGCACTGCTAAAGGATTCTTTCCTTTCTTATGTGTGAATGCATTTGTTATCTCTTAGCCAAACAGTTTGGAAAAATATGAAGCAATAGAACTAGCCGAATCCCTACAGAGAAACAAGAGCTTATCTGAAAATTATGTCTGCTGGAAAAAACCCAGCACACACGGGTCACTTGCAAATTATAACCTAAGGCCATTACCATCTCATAGCCCTTCAATTGCTTGTGTGAAATGCATTGATGGTCTCAGTCCAATTCCTAGCAGACAGGTGTCCGCATCACTGGAATCACCAGGTGGAGATGACTGCATTTTTTCCCATTAAAAAGGTGATTATAGCTAACACAGTGTAAAACATTAATATAAAGTACTTATAGTTCCCACAGCAGATGTTACAGAAACTTGGAATCTTGCTCACTGGAGAAAATTGTGCCCAGATGCTTGTACTTAAACTTTATGGTCCGAACTCTGCCCTCAGATGTACACATAACTCCCAGAGATTTCAGAGGGAGTAATGTTCATGTATGTCAGGGCCATGTCCAACTCCTTTCACAGAGTGCATATTGATGTTCAGGCATATTTTGGGACATGCAGTCAAAAACCTCAACCGTGGGATCTCAGGTGCAGTGTGGCGCTGCCCCAGTTTCACAAGTTGTGCATGCTAGTGTTGGTGCTACCAAAACTTGCTTACCTGAACTTTATTCTGCATGTTAACATTTTGCTCTGCTAGGAGGGCAGCCCATTTGCTTTGCTCAGGTTGCTGCAATGTGTGTCAGGTAAAACCTTCCTGAGGGAGAGCAAAGTCAGGCTTCCCTGGAGGTCAGCTGGGATGCTTGCTGGGGAGACATTCTGCCGTACAAGATGAGGCAGACAAGCCTGTATGTTTAGGGCACAGTGGTGACTAAAAAGAGGAGCAGGGAGCAAATACATAGGCAAGTTTAAGAAGGAAGGAGCCTGTCCCAAAGAAGGGGGTAAGGTTCATTCAAACCACGAAAATGCTGAACAGTTAGAGAGATGGGAGAAAAGAACTTGCCACGTTAGGATACAATGGGTTTAGGGCAAGATTTATTTTGAACTTTTTTAGTATTAAACATCTTTTCCCAGTTTAATGTTTGTGTTCTGGTAAAGCTCAGCTCCAGAGTCTGAGGGCCTTCAGACAGTTTTGCTTTCAAGAAGGGTGTGGTAGTTCCCTGTGGAGATACTAGCTGACTGAGCGTCCCCTTTCTATTACTACTGATGGTAACAAGTCCTACTTGTGTTTTGGCAGCTCTCAGAAGCTCTACTTATGATTCAAGACATCAATGTATGCACTGACCCAACCAGCACAGGTCCATTTGAGATCATATTCTGTGCCCGTCATCACTGCATTTGCATGCTTATATATAATAGCTTGATCTTCGACACAGTTAATGAGAACATTAATTTTAACCACTATGTGAGCTGCTACACAATCATTATGGTAAATATATCCTGGGTTTTTATGTGGTTTTTTTTAAACATTAGAGCATCAGAAGAGCCCAGATGAAAACTGTGTTCAAATAGAAGATTAAGGCATGCTGCCTGTTCTTTTCTTCATATTCATAACATTGGAGATATGATATGATGTGCCATAAATTTAGCTAACACACTGCTCGATTAATCTGTCAGCATAATCAGTAGATAATGTCCTAAGGGCTGTTGTAAATCAATCACTTAACAAAAGCAGAGGCTAGATACAATTTTTTTTAATGGCCGTTAATAACGATATATAGAAAAAGGGATTTCTCACTTTAATGTGGGATTTTGAAAAGTTAACTTCAGTTGTCTAAATGCTGAGTGTCTGACATGTACAGCTACATGCTCCCTGTAGGGAAATAGACACATCAGAAAGTTGTTTAATTCCATCCTGAAATGAGTGGAATGAAACCTCCCTGAAGATTCTTTCATCTTTTTCCGATGACTATTGAGTGATCCCAAGACAGCACATTTAAATGAATCTACTAATTTTTACCTGGCCCCTTAGCGAGAAGATTATGCTGCAAATGTATGCTTAACATAGCTACACTTGCCTCTGAGCAAACTAATATCTATAAAGATATGGTCCTTTAAATAAACATTTTATTTCAAAATCACAGTGGGGTAAAAGCACATCTGACACATATGTGATTCCTGTGATGAGCAATCGTGGTCCTCAATTCCCCTTCTTGGCTCTGCAAAATGAAAAGTTTTCTGTTTTGGGAGGACCACTACTAGTTATACTGCAGAGACTAATCACAGGTTGACAAGTATTTTGTCAATTAGGCATTAAAGAGGTTATGATATATTTCGGATAGTTTATTACTTATTATTATCATTATTCATTAGTACTCATTATTATTTATTATTCAAGAAAGAAGAACTGATGACCAGGCAGCTGAATGAGATAGATACAAGAAATTAGCTTTGTCAAATTGAACGCATCAGGATCAGGCAGGGTTCTCCATAGCTCCAGGAAAAGGGTTCATGCTCACAGTCTGAGCACAAGCAGGAACAGAGTCTGGAAGAGACATCGCTGAAGGTACTCCCTGGTTGTCAGGTCTCAGTGTAGGCAATGTGGAAAATACCCTGCTCTTGCATGGGATGGAGAGTTGAATATCTTGTCTTGCCCAACCCACTTCCAATCTTTGCAAGGCTCTTGCATTTTAATGAAGCATTTCATTACTTTTGGTGGAGAAAGAAGGATGTATGTCAGACACGCAGCACTGCGGAAGGAGAGCTTGTGTAGTTCTTGGGAACTTCACAGTGAACCCAGTTCGGGTGCACTGTGCTGACAGAAGGGAAGGCAGAAAGCCTAGAAATGCTGACACCCCTGCCCTCAGACCTGAACTGAGAACGATGCAAATTTTTGCATCAGAAACACTATGATCAGAGTTTTACTTAAAATCTGAAACACAAGAACTGGTAAGAAAATGAGGATCAGTACAACACAGATAAGATATAAATTCATACATGGCACTAATATGAAGTGCATAAAATACATGATCATATCAATAGCAAAAGAGAGTGAACACAAATAAAAAGAGGGATTTAATGTGAAACATTTTTCCTTGAAAGTTCTTAGCAGATGGCCAACCTGTTAAGAAAGAAATCCTATCCACCCAACCTAAAGTTAGAGGCTACAAGTGGGATTCTGTTGCCTAAACATGGGCACCCAGGGGCATCTGAGGTGCCTCAAAGTATCCAAGATATCTGAGTGGAGCTGGGAGACAGGTCTCAGGACTTCAGGAAACTCCGCTCCCTTCTGCAGAGTCACTGGAGGCCAGCTAGGACACAACTCAGTGCCTGAAGTGACGCTGAATCCTTCTGTTTAGGCAATGCAATCTCTCCCTGGGTTTCAAAACAGATCGTGGGTAACTGCTGAGGTACCCTTACGTATGGCTGTAGAAACAATGCTGTAATAAACAGTAGTAATGAGCCCAACCCTTCTCTTACAAGTTCATCAAAGATAAAAACTTTTATTGCACTACATATAGGAAAATCAGATACCACTAATGCTAACTTACCCCCTGTCTGTATAAGACAGATGTATTGCTTTCTAATTTCTTATATGAAATTATTCCGTCTGACACCACAGAGTGTGTAGCTTTTGGTCAGGTTTGATCAGATTGGCTTTGTGATCTCTGCCCATAGAAATCACCTGCTTATTTTAACTTCTGAATCTCTGCCTCTTGAATAATTTCTGAATATCTTATTTAGTATTAATGTGATTATAATTCCATAATGGAAAGATCTGCAACTTGCATTTATATTCTGCTATTCTGCTATTCATATTGTGATCTTTATTTATTTCTAAATTATTGTCAGTATTGATCACTACAGCCAAATCAAATAAGCAGCAGCGATCTTCAGTGCCTAGGGAAGGATGAAGGATTTCTTTTGGGGGACTTCAGGAGGCTGACAAATGCTGGCTGGCAGCTGCATGCTGCCAGTACTGAATGTCCCAAGAATTTCAAAATATTGTACATGTTGATTGTCTAAGTCAGAAAGTGTTGCACACAGCGCAGGACAACTCTGTGTTAGACATCAAGTTAGTAGAAGAATTTCCCAGTACTTGTGGTTCAGCTCAAGTGTTTGTGACTTGATTATAGTTGCTTTGTATAAACATAATAAAATCCTAACCATCTGTGCACGGCTGTACAATACACGTACAGACATACACCCGCACGCACTCATAAATACTCACACACACACACACGCATGTATTAATGTCTGCAGCATTTGTGTGTGTGTGCGCGCGCGTGTGTGCATACTCTTTGTGCTTTAAAAAGATCAATGTCACAAAGCTGAAAACAATTACAAAACAAATCATCTGGGAGGAAAAATTTAATCAGAAAAATGTGAATGGTAATTAAAAACTGTTTACTTCAAACCCTAAACAGTGTAATCCCACAACTGAAAAGCTTGTTTGAAAGAACCAAAATGAACAAATGAAAGCAGCAGTAACAATACCTATATCTATAACAGGTGTAGCAAGAAAACAATTTATAATGTGGATTTGGTTGGGTTTTCTATGTTGGAAGCTGTAGAAAACTGACACTGCGAAGAGAAAATCTGGCTGTAAGTGTTAAGGGCAATACAAAGAAAGCACTTTTTTGGGGAACAAAAAGAAAATGAACAGGGTTATTGATCCATTTTTAGAACAGTAAATAACAATGCATAGAAAGACATCTGTGTTTAAGAAATATTTTTGTTCTGAATTGAAATTAAAAGGTAGATAATACATTTACATTATATAAAAATTTTATTATCTAGTAATAATCAAATTTCTTAAATAACAATCAGCATTAGATCCATATTTTTTCCATTTGAGAGCTTTAAAATAGCTGCCCAAGGAAGATTTTAGAATCAATAGCATTGTCTTTCAGTGAGTATTTCAAGACTTTGGAAATGCCAGACAGTTGGAAGAAAGATCATGTGGAGCCTATATGTAAAGGGAATAAATCTGGTGATGCTAGTGATTACAGGATTGTCAGGGGGATGCTCATTTCAGACAAAAGCATGGAATATATATTAGTCAACCTGATTCATAACTAATTTGAAGAATTTAATTAAAGACAACCCGCATTTGCTTATGAAAATAGATGTCAAAATACTTTGATGCAGCAATAACATTACAGCAACATATTACACTGATGATAAGAGAAAAAGGTCAGTGTTATATATTTTAATTTTTGTTGATGTTCTTTCATTGAGATGGAAAGGGCATAGAATCAACATAACATGTTAAATAGATATAATCTGCCTAAGCAATAGATCCCAATAAACCATTTTAAGCAGAGAATCATTATCAAGCAGGTGAAAGAGAAGGTTATATCTTTAAAAAGGATGAAAAGTCATGGTGGATAAACAGCTGCAAACAGTCTCTTCATGTGGACTAATGGATACAAAGTTGAAAGTCATATTTGAATGTATAAAAGGGAAGCATTCAGTCATCAATAGCTCCTCAAACTTGGTGCAAACCACCCTGGAGGCTTATTTTGATGTCCACACTGCAAAGATCTATGAAGAACAACGAGATGGAGTCAAAGAAGAGCACCAAGGAGTAAATCAGCTTCTGAAGAACTCACCTGGATCTAAGCCCTTTTTTCAGATGGAAGATAAAGAGTTGGGGTTTAACCATTTGTAAATACTGGCACGCATAAATCAATGCTTCGGGATACTTTAAAATCAAAGGATCCTAGATTTTTTCACATACTTTATGCAGACATTAATTCCACTGCCTCTGAAATATCAAAAGATAAGCTTGAAATATATTTCCAGAATAATTCTGTCTAAAATAATTGCAGCTTGATTTACTTATATACTCAGTACTTCAATATTTAACAATTATTTTATTCCATGCAGTTATCTCAAGGGCTAAAACTGACTGCTTGGGTCACAGAGTCTGAGCCCAAAGACCACGTAAGACTGGAAGGAAAGAGCAGAAGGAGTGATAATGACTGCAGTTTGCATCTAAGTATTTTCCATGGATTTTCATGGGTTGAAATATCTGTTACGGGTCACTGTTTGGGTCATAAAATTTTATCAGTGAGTTCCTGAAAGAAAGAGACCACTTTTTCCAGAAGGAGAGGGGAAATGATGTTGTATCTATCAGTAAAAACTGCTGTAAGGCTTTTGTAGTGGTCTACACAAAAGTGAATCAGATGTGCATATTGGGCTCTTAGATGTAAGAAAGCATTGTATTTCTTTCAAAATGTACAACAAATTTTTGTGTTTAAACTTTAGGAATTGGAGTACTCTGAACTTGTAATGTGTTGATATTTATAACATAATGCTTAGAAAGAAATCTAGATTACAACAGAATTTTTTACATACTTTTCTGATCATAAGTGTAACTCACCTAAAAAGACATCATAGCAAAGCAGAAATAATGGAAAGAGCTTTCATTCAGCAGTATATATTACCTACTATCTGACTTTGATAGTGTCTTACAATTTGATTTCAGCAAACAGTGAATTTGTTGCAATTCAGCTACTTCCTTTGGGAAACAAATGTTTACCTTTCAGGAAATCATAAGAATTCCAGAAGGACTGAAAAACATGACAAAAGTCTCCGTGTACATTGTTTGTATAAGAAATGCTGTACACAAACATTCAACAGAACTTACATCCAGCAGAACATGCATCCTTCAGAAAGCTTTTAGTGTAAAATGTTCTAATACTCTGTCTTCAAATCCTCATTTTCTGTCTTCTGAAACTCAGAAAATATATAATGCCAATTTCTAACTCTAACATTGTAGAAATGGGAATTTTCTTACATAAATAGAGTTGGACACATTATAGGAACCTACTGCATATTATTTCTCCTAAGGCTGTGCTTCATGGTGGTTTTAGTTCTACATGTAGAGTTTTGTAAGCTTAAAAGGAAAGAAAAAAGTGCAACTTTATGAAGTTGATTTTTTAAAAATTTAAACTGTATTTCTGAGAGCACTTAAGAGATAAATACATGGTACAAAAAGGAAAATGGGATTTCTCCTTTGTTTTCCTTGAAACAACGTGTTGTTTCTTGTTTACTCCAAACAGACAGACTTGTTGGGGGACTAAGTATGTGTGTGTTGGTGAAAAAATAATACCAGTCAACTGGATGTGATAATTCTAGCAGAAAGTTGTTTCCCAGAAAATCTGGGACATTTCCTCAAGGTCTTGTATTCAGAAAAAGTATTTCACCATAAGTGAGAAACAATGTAAGCATCCAGCTCCCTCAGAAGACCCTGAGCAAGAAACCAATAAACAAAAACAAAATGCAAATCATTCCCATGAAGACCAGACCTGAATAAGCCTGGCTTTGAGGGGAATCTTTCTAAATAGCTTCTCTGGTGTCTAGTAACGTCACTGTGCAGATGCAGCAGCTTTTCTGATAGTAGGGATGCTAACCCATGGCCTTTTCTTAATCCAGTAGTTTATTTCCAAAATCTTTTAGGAGCTTAATATGTACGAATTGTCTGTTCTACTGACAAATGTGGTTGAATTTGGTGAACAAGGTTAAGTTTATTGGCAAGCTGGATATATGACAAAACAACATGACTGTGGGACAAATAAAACCCTTCCCTGCACTCACATCCCCTATCCAAAGCAGGATCTTCTTCCCTTAAAGTGAGAAATGCCAGAATTTCCTTGAAATTTATTATAATGCTGCTGTTTTCAAGTCCGGGGCAGATGCAGCTGTGATACTGATGGTAGCAATTCCACCGATAGACATCTTGTCTTCTCACCCACATTCCAGGCCATTTCTGGAGCTGCTGCTTGGAGGGATGGGGAGCATATGGAGTACTGCTTCTTCAGCTTCTTACCTTTTCCTCCCGCCCCCACACCCTAACCCCACCAGGGTATACTTCCAGGCTGCAGTCAGAATGTGCGCAGTTTCTCCAAATTCTCTTGGGTATGTTGATATGATACTGAGATCATTTTTGACTGCAGCATGGAAGTGGCCTGTGAGTAGCATCAACGGGCTGGGAGGTTGCAGCTGACAAAATTCTGCCTGCAGGTCTCTTTGTCTGCAATTGCAGAACTGGGGTCTCACCATCTTTTGGCTCACTTGGTAATTACCATAGAATCATAGGATCATTTAGGTTGGAAAAGACCATTAAGATCATCGAGTCCAACCATCAACCATGCCCACTAAACCATGTCCTGAAGTGCCTTGTCTACGCGCTTTTTGAATACCGCCAGGGATGGTGACTCAACCACTTCTCTGGGCAGCCTGTTCCAATACCTGACAACCCTTTCAGTAAAGAAACTTTTCCTAATATCCAATCTAAAATTAGAGAGGACCATTAGGGACAGCCTGTCCTCCCAGACCCTTCCCAGCTGCAGCTGGGTTCTGCAGCCCCTCGCCAGCTCTCCGTCTGCAGGTACTACCCGAAAGTCATCTGCAGATCACAGAGCAGAGCCAGCCATCTGACGTTTACAGCTTTCAAAAGGAAAGATTAATTAGAATCTCATTCAGCGTAGGCTTTTACCACTGAACAAAACTTTTTGTTGATTTTCAAATGCATTTGTTATTTGTTAGTAGTCAATTTTCCCAATAGCATTGTGAAGATCAATTAGACTGGAAGTACTAGTTATTTGTGGATCCTGTATATTCACTGTACTGATGAAGTTTAAAAGTGCAATCATTTCAGATCACTGCCATCAGCTACAGTAGTCCTTAAAATGCATATCTGCACTTACAAAAAAGCAGAAAAAGACTTCTCATTTTTTTAGCTCAGGAAGTGTCATAGAATCCTATATATATATATATATATATATATATATATATATATATATTTACATTTTTTTCCTAAGGTCAGTGTAATTTTTTAACTCGTAAAGTCAGTTCTGTCTCTCAGGCTAAGACTAATGCTGCCAGTGTTGTGAATCAGCTCTGCTACTTCTATCTCCACAATGGATTCCTTCTACAGTGGAGACCAAAAAGTACAGGTGAATATGCATGAATCAGGGGCTTACTTTGACATAAGCCTTGAACCGCATCTTGTTCCTCAATACCAACAAATTAGTAGTTCTTTCCCAGCTTTCCTATAATAAAATTTATGATTAAATCAGAATCAACAAGTTGAGAGCAACCTGTATTGATGATTGCAAGTTGCTTTTTTTCTTATCTTATATTACCACATTTTGTCCCATGAGGATTTCTGGTGGATTATCATGACTAAAGAAAACTCACAATACTTTCCTTAAGTTATCATTAATTCTTTTTTACTATAACCTACATATTCCATCAAAATGTTTTCAATATGTTTTAATGTGGCAACTTTAAACAATGTTGGCTTTTTAAAAACATGGTAAAAGCAGTCTATTGTAAAGATTTTTAAATTAAAACAACTTTGGAATTTTGATTCTTTGTGAGAAAAGTTTTCGTTTTTATCATTGTCACTAATAATCATATACTGAATAGATCTTTTAATAACTAGAACAGACTGAAATAGTCTAAAATTTAAAAAATGGAAAGAGATCATAGTTATATCTATTGGTGTGCTGAGTTCTAGAAGTTAATGGAAATTAGTCTGAACATTTTCCTCAAGGAATATGAAAATAGAATAAAAATAGACTCCTCCATTTGTTACAAAATATCTTATAAGGATTGATACTGTAATTACAAGTCTTGCGTAACTTTGTGTGCCAGTTATCTTACTGAGCTAAGCACATTTAACCTATGAAGTTGAAGAAGTCAAGCAAACATTTTGCAAAACAAGTCAAAGATCTTCTCAGATGAGCCATGGCGATGGTTAAAGTCCTGTCCTTTGGGAGAGTGGGAGCTAGTTACAAGCATTCAGTGTAGATGTTTTTGAGTAATTTCCTTTTTGACTTCCATAAATCACACAGTACTTTAATTGCAAATGCATTACCAGCAGACCATGGCCTAAGCAGGATTATGGATTTTCATTTGTTCATAAGATTAGCCCATGGTTTTTAGTTTACTTAAGATCCTTTCAAATGCTTTTCTCTTATCTGTAAACTACAGTAGTGATTGTGTTTCAGGCTGCTTAATTATTAATCTTTATTTAACAAATGTAGTAATTAGATATTATTTGATATAAAACATACTTTTGTTGAACACTGAGTTCATTTTCTGGCTAAATGAAATGAGGAGTGGGAGAGGAAAAGAAAAATGTTAGACTTTTCTCATTTAAGCCTCATTTTTTCCAAGTTCACAAAGTAGTTGTAAAAATCGATTAATTTTGCAAACTTCTGATATTTTACAATGACAGTTTCATCCAAAATACAATTTGTCTGCAAGTTCTAGAAATGGTTTTTTTCAGCCTAGTTTGATATAGGATGATTGGTTCAGACTGATCAAGTCACATGGTATTAATTCTGTTAATTAAGTCACTCCAGATATGCTGAATCCAGCCCATATAGTCATGAGGCTTCACAAACGAGTGTTTGGCTTTTAGGAGTCTTTAAAATACAGGAATGTGGTATAATCTCTTCACAGCCATGGTGCATTAAACAAGAAGTAACCAGTTTAACTTGCAGTGAGGGACAATTATATTATATATTACGAAGAAGGCCACAGTCAAGGAATGGAATAAACTGGCTGGAGAGGTTGTAGAGTCCTAGTCACTGGAGGATTTAAAACCAGATATGCACGTATCTATAATGGTGAATATATGGACCCTGCGTGGGCACAGATATATTAAATGTTCTGTTTATATAATTTGTGGCCCTTTTTTATGTTATCCTCTGATTTTATGTCCTTTTCCTAAGCCACTCTCAGATAAGCAGTAGGATACTTAGTGGTGCAGTATGGAAAGAAGTATGTACAGAAGGAAGTATATACTACTTCTGAAGCAGTACAGAAAAGAAGAATAATAAACGAGAACAAGCATAAAATCGCAGTATATGTAACAGATATTGCTTGTATCACTTAACATACCACTGGAAAATTTTTAGACTTTAGTGATGGAAAGGGTATAAAAACTAGACCAGAAAAACTCACCCAGACCAGCATAGTAAGGAAGGGAGACATTCTTGACTGTTCCTTCAAAGACACTGGAAAAGAACAATCCGTCTGCAAAAGCTGGTTCAGAGAAAGGTAGGCAGTAGGCCCTTTTCCAGCATAAGACTCACCAAGTGGTGATGAGGAAATAAAATTTTCTGTTTCAAGGCAGGATATGTAATAATACAGTTGGATGGAAGTGTCCTTGATAGGGGTGGTCTGTGTGGAACAGGGGACAGGATTTGGTATAGTCCTTGGCGGACTCCAGTAGCCATCCGTCATGAGATAGTATTTAGAATTTAGGGATGATTAAGCTAGCTGAAAGTTTGCCTTTGCTCAGCTTCTTTTGCTGTTGTTTATATTTGCTGTGCTTGTATATTTTATGACTTGGATAAGTAAACAATAAAATCTGCCTTAACTCTATTTTATAACTTCTAGTCATAAATAATTTTTTGGACATATTTTGGGATCCTGCTGGGTTACAAATTTGCCTTCCTGCTGCTCTTCTATATCAGCATTAATGCCATCTACTTTCCATCGAGCAGTGCCAGAGGTGCTTGGAGGTCATCCACTCTGATGCTAACTAGTTTCGGTTCCTGTCTCATGTTCAAAACTGGTGAAGTTGTTATATTTCAAGACAGGAGTATGCCTTGGAGAAGATATTGCTGGCAACATCATGATTTTTTCCCTCTAAATATCCTGGCCCGGAGTTTTAATGTAACTGCTTATTAGTCAAAACAATGAGAGGAACTTTAAGGGACTAGACGCAATGCACTAAGGGCCCTGTGAGAACACTCACAGTTAAGTAAAGCCATGTGAAAGAGGAACATTTAAAAGACTGTACACAGCCACAAGACCAAAATAAAATTGTCATGGAGATGGGTGTTTACATATACATACACATGTTTATCAAAGGGCACTGTAGAGGCTGAACTTACTCTAAGATTTATGTTCGCGTGAGGGAAAGGTTGTCTTGCAGAGCAGTGAGGATGGAAGGAAAGGATCTCTCCTTCAGTGAGGGGCTTTGCTGAAAAGAGTGGACTAGAAAACAAAAGCAAAATAATACAGCAACTGAGCCCAGATCATGCACAAACAGGAGAGGAGAACACCATCAGCACAGAAACTGTACGTATAAAATAAACTACCCCACCATGACAGAAGTAGCATGGAAAAATAGAAAGGGATGTTTCTTGGGCTCATTGAAATCAGAGTTAAAAATCCTAATGGCTTCACTGGAGCCATATGTTTTATCCAGGTTTTTGTAATGACACTTTATCACCTGATTATGTATTCAGTCTGGCCTGAAAATGCCAGCTCTTCTGATAAATGCATGTGGCCAGAGAACATCTTTTACTGAAGCTGTTTTCTTTCCTTTCTTTTTTTCTTTTGTTTTTCATAAACTGGTGAAGAAACTGTTTGACATAAAAGACCACCAGAAAATTGAGTATCTTCCAGGAAAAGGTAAAAGTGGGCTCACTGGATAAGATGTGTGCCACAGAAAAAAAGGGTCCTGTACCTTTAAGCTGAGGTAGTACCGATTGAAAACAATGTACGGAAGAAGTAATTAACTGGCCAAGTCTTCCTGGAGAAAATGTTGAGCTCCAGAAAGAATATTATAAAAAAATCAGAGGATATGATGTTATTCTATATCCATCTGCAATGTATTACATGCATAAATGCGGTGCTTGTGTGCATGTGTATTTATGTGAATATTATGTGTATATTATATAGTAAATAAATGCAATGCACAATTTTTGATACACAGTACATATTTGTCATTGAAATAGATGGTTACAGAGCTGTACTTGTCTGCTGGTGGTATGACAGAGATGCTGAGGAGGTCCTACTAGAGGTAGGCACCAGTTCCCAGCAGATTGCTCTGTAAGCCAGCAGAAGGTGCACCTCCTCCCACAGGCCAGAGCTTTTGGTATTTCTTCACATAAGGACTAAGAATAGATCCTTGTATTCATGAGCAACATAGTTTTGAATAGAAATTTCAAACTATGAAAAGTGTTGTAAAGTTTCAAAGCAATCAGTCACCGATAAAAATTCAGGTGATAAGGGCATATGAAACATCCAGGACAGGAAGAGCTGTTAGAGTATGGGTTATTTAAGAAGCCTCAGGCTAATGTTTTGTGCTTACAGTCTTTGCTAAGCAGAGTCACATGGCATCTATAGGCAGGATTTCAGGAGGACATGAAAATCCACTTGTTTGATCCATTTATCCATCCACTTCTCTTCTGGTGAAGTATTCATTCAAAACACTTTCTGAGTTTCCATATTTTTCTCTCTTCCACTAGACTTACCACAATATCCTAAAGGCTGAAATGACCAAAGAAGCGCGATGCAGCTGTTTCCTTACTGCCTACTGAACATTTTTTGCAGGTATCAACCCTGTGCAAAGTTGAGAAATGTGTTTAGTCCAGGTTCATCAATTCGGAGCAACTGTTTAGGAGGCCATTGCCCCTGAGGATACCTCCAGGTCCCAGGAACTTGACTCACCCAGGGGACCTTGGTGGACTCCAGCAGTCTCTCCTGTTCGACTTGCTGAGTGAAAATGAGCGAATGGAGGTAGTGGAATCCAGGTCAGTGCCTCGCATGTCATTTGGTGGTCTTTCAGTTGTTGATTGCTTTCTCCATCGTAAGGTCTTTGATTTTAATCGGATCATTGTGTGCACATATGGATATTCCTGGTGGCCTAACCAGTGAACATAATTAAAAGAAATGATTGCCTTTCACTTTAAGCAAACATCTGGTTTTACTTGAAACAAGATGACTTAGCTGTTTCAGAAACATTCTTGTAACCCTGGATTCACATTTTCATCTTAAAATATATATTTTCTCTGTTCAAGCAGCATGTTAATGTAAACACTATATATAACTGACAACCAAAATTTTCAGAAGTATTTGGTGCTCTGAGCATTAGTGAAACCACAAGAATTATTACATTTTTGATTTGATCTCTGTAAATCTGTTTCAACAGTCACTCTGATTTAAACAATTATTCTGATTTATACTCCAAGAACTATAATTTGCAGAAAATGTAACCATGTGAAAACATGTTTTTGTATAGTATATCTTGGCAACCTTGTTTTGTTGTGATGTCATTGCTTTAGGTTTCATGGAAATACTGAGGGAATAAAAGGAAAACAAGACCCTCTCTTTGAAGTATATTCTCATATCCCCTCTCTCCACCCCTAAAAGGGTTTTAATGTCTTTTTTCCATAATGACACTGAGTTTTCTGTTATTGCTTGACTGACATTTTAGTCAGAAATGTACTAAAGACTCTCATGAAAGGAATTTAATTGAGAGGGAAGGATTTGTCACCTTTCACTTCTCCCTATCAGGTAGGAATCATCGTTTGTGTAACGAGCTATTTTGAGATTGTGGGGTTCTTTGCTTTCATGTTGTTACAGTGACAGATTCTAAACAGTTAAACACAAGCACGTATGCAAGATACACAGAGCAGAGAAAATGAAATTTCAGACCATTTATCAACAGCAGAAGTAACATTGGAGCTCTCTCCATTAGAGCTCTATCTAATCTGGTTTATTGTAACATCTGAGGGAAGATGACTGTGCTTTATTAAACCAATAGCTCTCATTCACTTCATCACATCTGCTCTTTCTAAAAAAAAATAAAATAAAATAAATACAAGGTTATTAAGAGTAGCCCTTCATTATAAAAAGCATACGTTACAGATACATACAATAGAATGAAAAATGGCAAAAGAAAATGTCTTCATATGGAAGCAATCCATCTGGATACACCTAGATATGGTATATGGGGATTTCCAGTACTATTAAAAAGGTTATCCCTAGTACAAGATATTAAAAATATGCCTTGTATGATTTAGGGATTTTAAACATCTCCAGTGTTTTTACTGAAAGACGGGAAAAAGAAAGAAAGGGGAAAAAAGGAGAGCATCACATTCAGAAACATTCCTAACTGGCTTCACTTTTTTATTCTTTCCAGCACCGACAAGAAAACACATCAGAGACAAGCTCATGCCTGTCAGATGTGATCATATGCTAAAACAAATGACACCCCTTGCTAATTTCATTTCCCCAGCATGTGCACTGGTGCATGTGTCTGGCTGTTGTGTGTCTGAGATGGTTGAAAACAGCAGCCTTTTCTTATCTGCATAGTTGCACGATGAACTACAAGAAATTTTCCTATTGGGGATGATTCTGCACTTGGTCACTTTACTGTTAATCCCAAGCAATTTAATTGATTTCAATGTATTTCTTACCTGATTAAAAGAATGGCCAGAGAACTGAGCTATCGTTACTGACCCTGTAAATACCATCAGCCACAGTGCTTAACTGCTGTGAGTAGTCCCTTTTGGCACTCTCTACCAGGCAAGGGACTAGTCAAGTAATATGTCCTTTGAGTAGTACTGAGTCTTCATAAGATCAGACCATAATAGATTTTTTTTTTTTTCCTTTTTCAAGGATAAAAAAATCACAAATAGTTTTTATTGTTTCTGAGCTTATGTGATTGCTATTAAGTAACAGGTTTTATTTAGTTATTTTCACAAATCTATTTTTCAATATATTATTATCAAAAAAAGCCCTTCGTTTTGTGAATTGGCAACTATTTCAACTCCACCTGCAAAAGTAAATGAGCAAAACGAACATTGGACATGACCTCAGCACTAGTCATATATCATGTTCTAACTATTGAAGGCAATGTTTTATAAATCTCTACAGCTATATCCACAGATTTGAGTAATTTACCATATTTCCTTCAAAATGCCAATCATGGACTATGTCTCTAGTAAATTTGGTTCTTGGTACAATAAATAAAATTAATGTTCATGTATTAAGAAGAGTTACTGTAAATTATTGCTCCCTCTTTCGGGACTATTGCTTTAGCAGTTGGTGTAGGAAATGAAGTCGTTTTGGGGAGTAGGAAACAGCAAGAGTTGTAGAGTACATTTGAAACTCAGGTTTAAGCTGATCTCAGCCTGCCTCCACGTTAGTCATTTCAAGGTCTGCTGCAGGTGGTCTTCACACAGAAGCTCAAAAGAGGCCATTTGTGCCAAAACGCAGAGCTGGGAGGGGTGAGTGATGGAGCATTCACAGGGAACAATAAAGCTTTCATACTATGGAGAGAGTGAAGAACCAAGCTGAGCAACTTGGAAAAGTGTTAGCGAGTAAAAGGTAAAAACAGGTAAACAGGTAAACAAAAATGTAAAAGAAGGAAGAACAGGCTTTGTGTTTGTACAAACTTGGAGACAGTTTTCAGAAAAGACACTGCTAAATTGCTTTTGTTCTGCTAAAGTATTCTTCATAAAATAAGTAGAATCAAATCCCAGCTGAAACAGCACTGTCAGTATTGACAGTTTTTCCCAGTTCTACCTCAGTTGAAATTCATTATTCATTTTGTTATTGCACCCCCAACTTTCTAATTTCTCCTTTTTCCCAGTCCCATCACTTTCTCCAAAGTTGGCTTTCTACCCTGATGGAACTTAAAACTGAGGGTGAAATCTTGGCGCTGCTGAAGTTAATATAAGTTTGGCCTCGGCAGTGAGGTCTGGATTTTACATAGATGTTTAAGAAGTTCTGTGGGAGAATTCATGCCTTCACTCAGGCATTTGGCAGTTAGGCATTAAAGTCTTTCCACTGACCTACAAGGAGCCCAGCTTATTATTTGAGATTAGGCACTTACCTTGGATTGCAAAGTGTCATTGTTATTATTTTATTCTGAATTTCAATAGTTAAGTGCCTAAGGAGGAGCTATGAACTGAATATGGTTGTGTCCTCCAAGCTTTGTGTAAACCTGGCTAGAGGAAACAGCAATCCCTCCAGACATGACAAACGGGGTGAATCAAGTCAGAGAAGTAGTGCAGAAAAAGAGTAAATAATGTCATGGTGGCAAACATAAAAAAATTTTCATGACTTGCGAGAGCTAAGGTCGCTGAAAATGATGGGTATCCTACTGGGGGATATCTTTGACTATTGTCTTTGCTGTGTTTCCCCAAAGAAGACCCTATCTAGTTGTCCTGGACCATAGGTTTGCATGAGAATGGTAGAAGCAAATGGAGTCAGGAGATCCCATTTTGCATAGGAGAAAAGTGAACTCAGAAAACTGTCCACTTTCAAACAGTGTTTGAAGATAATAGTTGGGGCTTCGGCAACATCTTCGGGTTGGGCAGTTTGCTGTTCCTCTGCTCTGTGGTTAAGCTAGGAGTCATGCTGTAGCTCAGAGCAGAATAAGGGATCAGCTCTTATAACTCATCTTCTAGGGGTAAAAACTACTCACTACATCCCTTGAGTGCAGCAGGCTAGAATTTGTTCCACAGATCTGGCTTCACCAAAGCAAAGCAAATTCAGCAAACAATTCCTTATGACTTTAGTCGTGTTAGTTGTGCAGTGGAAGAGAACTACATGCTTAGATTTTTGCTGAATTAGGGTCCAATTCTGCTTTTGTCTTCTCAGCATGTATTTAAAACAGATTTGGAATTAATCTGTGGAAAAAGAGCCTGAACATGGCATAGTTGATATTCCATGTGACAAACTTAATGAATTTTCCTGTAGAGGTTGTCTGTGGCTGACTTTGCTTTTGAGCACTGTCACTGATATAAGTAGCATGTGTAGTGTCATTTCCAGGCGACAGATTAACAGTGGTACAAGGAGTTTGCTAAGGGAATCAGAACAAGTATATGAATAAAAGATAATCAGTATCATTCAGGTGTTGCTAATGAAGGCTTATTGCTGCTTTAATAGAGGGACTGTATTCACAAAACTTGAAGTTCAGTAATGAGAAAAACCGGTACAGTATAGTCCAGTGATCAGAAAGTAACTGTATGTTGTCAACATGTTACAGCGTACATAACCAAGTTTTTCACAGGGCAAAAGAAATCTAGTTGAGGTACTTGGAGTACCCCAACACAAGCTGAGCTTACGATTTGGTGGTTTACTGTTTCCACACAAAAAATCAGTGAGTGGAATCACACAAGGGAACTGACTGCAGTACTGAGGTTGTGGGTCTGAAAATTTTCATAACCTATTCTGTATGTAAGATAAAATTCACTCTTTCACTGTCTGGGTTTTTAGGGCTTCTGAAGTTTAGCAGAGCCAAACTCCACTTCTATTAAATAAATTAGTGAAACAGTGATTAACAGTAGAACTAAGCCAGCATGAGATCACAGTGCATGCAAACTGTTGCTGATGCAATGATATGTGTGGTTAAAGTGGGTATGGAGTATTTGTAGGGCTGATGGAAGCATTTGTACCATTTGTTACATGTTTAACAGCGCTGGTCAAGGTAGAAGCAGAGGGCAAAAGAAGCATCATGTTCCAGAACGTGACATAAGAGGGGCTGGACATTCTGCTACTACAACAAACAAGTCTCAGTTGTTAAATGCTGCTCTGGCTAGAAAAATTGACATCCTCACCAGCTATATCATGGCTGATGTACACTGTCTCCTCATTAAAACCATACATCCAGTAGACATATGCTTATACTGACTTATTGCCCTGTCATGTAGGAAGGGGAGTGTGGAAGAGTGGATTGAGACACTCGTACACCTCTGTGCATGCCAGGCTATACACATAATATTCCTTGCAGTGTGAAAATAGCACCCTGCATTCTTCACAAAGGAACCTATTAATGTAGAATGTCACCAAGCCATTTAACACTACAAGGTGAGCGGAGGCTGAAAACAGCACAACTGTTAAGAAGTATCAGGGAATCAGTGGAGAACCGGCCGGTGGGAAAGCGAGGAGAATAATTGGTTATGGCCCCTAGCAGGCAAGTCACAATTCCCCCGCCGTCCCTCTGTTTGCATTAACGGGCACCGATTGTGCTCACAGGTCTGCACACCGAATTCACCTCCTGGGACGGGAACGTTAATTTATTTGACAGCACTGTGTGGAAACGGTGTGGTGGTTTCGCTTTCCCCTTCCACAATCGGCCTTTTCCGTTTGTAGGGGAAACAAACCACTTCTGTGAAAAATCCCCAAATCTCTCAGTGGGTCAGGTCCAAGATGGAGTACATTAGCATACCTCCATTAGTGTTAACTGGCATTTAGACAAGCTGAAGGTCAAATGAAGCAAACTGTGATCTTAAACCCCCAGAACAAAGAAAGAGAAACAAGAGGGCAGGTATGTTGTCTGAAATATTGCCAAGTTATTTAATAAACTAACTCAAATTTAAGTTGGTATTCTTTTAAATTTGGCAGCTTTGCTCGATAGTGTGCAAATCTAAGAATTTTGTAACAGTGCATTGGGTGAATGAGTCCCATTTTTTTCTGATAATGTTTTAAACTGTTTCACCTTGTGAATGGACTGGTCTGACACAGAGGCCCTGTATCCAGGTATCCTGAAAGATATTGCATATATCCTCCTGGTTTGCTCCTTCAAGACCTGAAGAGGCTACTGTGACCACATTGTATGGTATGCTACAAAGAACACTATAAAAAAATCACTTAAGTCAGGCCTGGATCAGTTGTGTTATCCATGTGTGAGCTAAGGCATACTGCTGAGAAGACCTTCAGTCTTGAATCAAAGGATGGAGGGTCTGTCCTACAAAAGCTGTTTCAAACATAAGTTGTTCTGCCTGTATGAAATGTTTGTCTTGCTTCTGCTCTGAATATTAGCAGAGATTTTTTCAGGTTGGAAGCACATTTGCACTGCAAATATTTATTTCTCACATGAAATTGAGCATTTCTAAAAGAGACATATAGTGTTGTGTCCTCTTCATCATCCCTGAGGTGTGCCAGTTATACACAGTCTTTCACACCCTTTTGCTAATGTGTAAGCTGACAGCATGCACAGAGAGTTGCAGAAACAATTGCAGCACTTAGGCTGATTTATGTTATCTGTTTAAACTTATTTTAATCAATGAATCAATCAGGATAACAATGAAAATACAGCTGTTCCTGGCTTCCAGCACTATTCTACTCAGTCCTAATTCCTGTAACTGTGCATTTGCATTACATGTGCCTAATACACATATATCTATACAACAAACATGTATTTCCATATTTGTGAATTCCCTTATACATATAGTTCCCTGTATATAATAAACTATATTTAACATAAAAAGGGCCTGGCTGATTCACATCCTTTCAGTCTGGCAGAGGAGCATCATCTCTTGGACTAAACCAGGAAACATTTCACGTTCACCTACTTTTTTGGCCTTTCTGCAGACACTGTTATTACATGTGTGTTCAGAGCTGCAGGTTCCTCTTTGTGCTCAGGTTTTGGATTCGGTGACTGTAGTAGACATGAAGTTAAAACAACTTGGCTTTTCTGAATCTTACTCTTTTGTTTTAAGGGAATTCCTTTCCTTTCAGTGTGTCACAGCCTGCTCCGGTTTTACTGTCATCATTACCAGTCCACTAGGCTAAAGGAATGAAACAACTAAGATATTTCACAAAACTCAGCAAATCTCTCTCAGCTTTCACCCTTCTGACCCCCTTTGGCCCCTACTAGTGTGACTCTAAACTTATGATTTCTAAGAATCCAGTCCCAAGAATCTGGTCAACTCTTAATTAATGAACTATACCTTTAGTGTCACCTGTCTGAATTGGATAAATACAAATTAACTCAGAGGTAATAAACCTGACCAAAGAAAGCATTTTACAAGCACGGAAGCAAAGTGAAACCTTTTTACAGAGAATTATTAGAGAGAAACTTATACTGATGAAAAATTAAAACACAATGCAAAACTGAACATTTTGAGATATATTAAACAGCTGCATATTTTATATATTAAACCACAGAATATTCCATAAAACAATGGTGCCCTCTTTAATGAAACTCTACTAAAGAAACAGACCTGTCAAGGGAACACATTTTTATATCCAGTTAGGTTTTGTATTTAACAGATTCCCACTTTGTATATATTTCTGTGGTGGCTGCTAAGTAAAATATATATAGTCTTGAATATTTGCTTACTTCTGGAATGGGAAATTTCCACACAATTTAGTGATTTAAGAACTGATTCTAATCTAATAAAAAAAACCACCTTTGGGAATACTTAATGTCACTCAATCTGTGGAACAACAGCCCTTGTTCATTTAGGGCATCATCCAGTTCCCAGAGTCTTTTCACAGATTTCAAAGGGGCCTGAACTGCACCCTGGAGCCACCAGTGTGCCAAATTGCTAATCTGACTGATGCTCAGGCTTCATTAGACCTTCTGAAGAACTGCTCTGGGAGTTTATCACCTTTCCATGATTACTCAGTTGCTTTTTCTTGGTTTCTTAAGTAGATTAATAATAAAGGAGACTAATAATGAAGGTAGTCAAAGTTCAGAAAGAAGCACAGGAGGGCTCAGACAGATCTTCATGCCACTGTTCCTTGACAAGCTCCAATACATCTGAGGTGCTCCCACTGACTGTGAACATACTGTTAGCACATGGAAAGGGCAAGGTAATGCAGCTTGGCTTCAGGGACAGAGCATTTAAAGCTAAATTACATTATATTTGCAATAGGGAAGAGTGCATGCATGGAGAATTGCAGCAGCTCCATTGATACCTTTTAAGTTGTTGACTAGCTGTCACCATCAGGGATTTGGGCACCTCTAGGGTTCACAGTGCTCTGCTGGCCATACATACAGGTAGTTGCCCCTTAAAAGGTTTTGAAAAAGAAGATACCCAAAATCACAAGTCACTCTCACAAATCCTTTCCTTGATATCAAAAATCATGAGAGAATGCAATGCTTCTGAATAGCAAGTTTGATTAGGAGTTTGCAAGCCAAAGGGCAAGCAAAGTTCATAAATTTCTTCCCAATTACAACAAATAAATAGCAGCAGCTTAGAAATTATATTTTACCACTCATATAATAACAGAACAATTTAGATGTAGAGGTCATCTGGTACCATCCCCTGCCCAAAGCAGGGCTGAATCCAAAGCTAGACCATATTGCTCGGTGCCTTTTCCTATGAAGGTTATGAATATATCCACAGATGGAAACTTAACAACCTTTTCATGGTATTGGTGTCTAATCAACAATTATCATAAATTGGCAATGCTTTCTGAAACCCTAGCCTGGTAGATAAAATTGTTATTTTTAGCCTCTGGACTAAAACCTGGACTTCAACCCCAAACTTGATACAGCGTTTCATTTAACAATTATTTTTTTATGAATTATTGAAATAATTCAAAATGTCTTCACAACTTAAATCCACAAGCAGAGTTCCAGTCTAGGTAGTGTATTGGGCATTATTTTAACAATGGAAAGTCCAGAAAAGGTGTAAAATGCAAGGTCCAGATCATTGTTCAGGTTAAATCAGCATTTTTTCCTTTGACGTAGTAGATCAGCAACTTTGCTACCCATCTCTGCCATTTTTCACTGAATTCTCTTCCTCTTCTCTGCTATCCTGTTCAGCTATGAAAAAACAGCAGGAGTACCTTCACTCCACAACTTTAAACACATTTTTCATTTTTTGTTTTATCTGCCATACATCTGTTGTTAAAATTTCTTCCCAATGGGTTGCAGAAAGCTAGTTCCTGATGGTTTCACTAAGATTCCAGCCATTTTATCACCTTTTTAAATGATAATAGAAAGTCAGTCAGAAGTTATCTGCAAATACCTCCCTAGTACCTGATTCAGGGCAAGGTGATTAGAAAGAGTGATGGCTATTTAATGAAAATCAGGAAGTGTCCCTGATGCCATCCGGCTTCCCTTTCCAGGTTCTTGAAATACTTGTTCTGTAGCACTGTAGTTGTGTGCAAGTATAAGAAGTAAACCCAAGTACAGCTGCTGCATGTTCTCGGTATGAAAAATGCAAGATGCCACAAACTCTGTAGCTGGAAAATGTAATCTCGTCTGTTCTCCCTTGAGGCCGGACCAGCTCTAGCTGTGTAATCCCTGGCAGATGCTTGTTCTTAAAACTTAACAGCAATGAGGATTCATAGCCTCTATCTCATAAAATATTCTATAAAATGTCTGTGAAATGTTCTGGCAATGTAAAGAGGCCGTAAGACACCCATTATACTTATTTCAAGGTCTTTTTACATAGGCATAGTGGATATAAAATACCTGTAATATAAATGAGAATACATGTACTGGATTCTAAAGCCTTTACTTGTAGAGGATGGGAAAATGTTCTTCTTTGTCAGAGTGTATAAATCCTGAATCATTCAGTGCCTCTGCACAAATCTTACTGACTGGACCACTCCAATACAATGGTACAATTTACATTGTACCTCGAGCATTTCCTTCTGTTAAAGGATAGATGAATAGTCGTACTTGCAAAACTGCTTTGCCATAACAAAACAGCACTTTTCCTGAGGAATGCATGTACAAGGGGGATAAGAAGAAAGGAAAAAAGGCATTTGTAGAACAATTTCCCTACTCAACATTTTCTAGTTGTGCATACACTGGTTTCATTCGTCTTTACCTCTGCTGAAGCTGAGCACTTCACTGAAACATCTCATTCTCTTCACCACTTTATTTACAGAGAAAGACGAGCCTTAAACCATTTGGTCCAGTTTTGCTGAAATTTTTTCTTAAGTGATTTTTCCTTAACTGTTTGTTTTAATTTCTTCACAGAAGACTTGCAGTATGTGAGATGTTTCGTTGCCAGCGGAGAACCTTGATTATCAAAGACAATGCTGCTATAGAGTACAAATGTACATTTGTATGGCATTTGGCTCAGTTTCTTCCAGAATAAGAAAAGTGAGCAATTCTCCTTGGGCCAGCCATTAAAATGGAATCCCCAAATAAACTCAGTAATGAACAAGGCCAGCACTTCTCACAGCAGTGAGTGCAGAGAACTGGTTGGCGCTTCTTTTTTTAGCCGTGTTAGATGGTCAGGAGCTTAGAGCAAACACAATATCAGGAAGGGAAACAGACATGGACGTTGTATGCCTAAACATAGATATCTAGTGCTGTCCTTAGGTGTCCAGGTATGGTGGGCTGCCCCAGGCCAACAGCCAAATGTCCACCCACCCGCTGGCTCACTGCCCGCCCCCCCCAGCAGGATGGAGAGAAAGTAGAAAGCAAAAAGACTCATGGATCGAGATAATGACGGTTTAATAGGGAAAGCAAAAGCTGTGTGCACAAGCAAAGCAAAAAGAGGAGTTTGTTCACTATTTCCCATTGGCGGGCAGATGTTCAGTCATTTCGAAGAAAGCAGGGCTTTGTCACACATAACAGTTGCTTGGGAAGACAAATACTATAACCATGAAAGTCCGCCTCTCATTCCTCCTCCTTTCCCTGAGCTTTTATTGCTGAGCACAATGTCATATGGTCTGGGACATCCCTTAGGTCAGCTGTCCCAGCTGTGTCCCCTGCCAGCTCCTCGTGCACCCCCAGTCTACTCGCTGCGGGGCAGAGTGGGAAAGAGAGAAAGCCTTGGTGCTGTGCAATCTCTGTTCATAAACAGTAAAAACAGCAGTGCGTTGTCAGGGCTGTTTCAGCCACCAGTTCGAAGCACAGCACCATACAGGTGGCTATGAAGAAAGTTGCCTCCATCCCAGCCAGTTCCAGTACACCGGGGTACTCACAGGAGGTTGGCATGTAAGATGCAGAACCTGCCAAAGCTTGCAGCCTCCAGATGCAGCAAGTAAATGTGAGATAGGATGCTCTGAAACACCTAAGGCAAAAATAGATACCTATTTTTGGCATATCTATGTTATGTACCACTTTGGATCTTTCCTTTATCCCATTCCTATTAGATTTTCACCTCCCATGAAGCCGTATCGCTGCATTGTGGTGATCCCTGATTGATAACGAATGTTGAGTGAAAAAACAGCTTCAGAACACAGCAAGCACTTGCTGGGAAAATGTACGTGAAGGTATGTGCATGTGGATATTTATCTATCTAGCCACTGTTAATCATGTTTAGCCCAGTTGAACCCATTTCTAATCCTACCAGAGATGTTGGAATCACATACTGTAGATCACATATAGAGGCTGTGTGTCTTCCACAGCAAATTCTACCTCGGTATGAGGCATGTAGGCAAAGAACCATAAAGTGGTAAGTAATTTCCAGTCCTGGGACAGGACTTGGTGTATCTAGCGCAGAGGGGCAGTTTTGACATGACATCTTTATGTCTGCTCTGTTAGTACCTCCAAAATATGTGCTAGCAGCCGGATAGGAGTTTAGATGCTGAAGTACTTTTGGTGCTCTTGATTTTAACTGTAAAGCCACATAAACATTATTTCTAGTGGAAAATTTATTTGCTATAAGCTGAGGAGGTGAATGTAACATACATAGTCCAAGAATTATAACTCTTGATATCCTTTTACTGGCTGGTGGGTAGCATTTCTGGCTTAGTATTGCTTCAGAAAGGATTTAAGTAAGTCATACTTAAGGAGCATTTAATAACGAGAGAAAAGGATAAGTGGAATTTACCTGTCTAGACAACTACCTGCATGGGGTAACCCCATCTGGCAGTATAAAACCTTGGACACACAAGAGGTGGATCTCAAGATTTAATCCCACAAATAAGTTAGCATTCCATTTCAAAAAGAGGCATTTGGAAGCGTGGGACAGTCACCCTTGACTTGTCCAGGGCTGCCTCTGCTGCCGTGGAAATACAGCAACTTCACCGACCAGCCTGTCCCACCCTTCCCTGGAGGAGATGGCTCTGGTTGCTGCAGGTCAGGGAGATCACTGCCCATGGCCTCAGCAGTGAAACTCTCCCATCTAGGCAGGCCCTTGCCTTCAAACTGTTTGATAATTTATTATCCCCTAAATGCTGTTGAAAAACACATCATTCATAGCTTTAACACCAGAGTAAGTGTTAAATGGCTGGCAGGAGGGCTATCTGCAGGGACATGGCTGGTGTTTAACACCTAATTATCGCTTTCCAGTGTCCTCTGGCTAGATAATTGAGAAGTGCAGTATGGAAAGGTTTCAGAAAGATTTTGGAAATGTAATGACCTAGCTAACAGAAAATTAAGCTGTAATAAAGCCTCTTTTCTGTCCTTTTGAAAGTGTTCTCTGTTTTCCTGTTTTCTGGAAACAGAAATTGGCAGAGGCAGGGTCAGTTGTTGTTGCACAAACCAGCGACAATAGTGTTTCAGCTCTCTTTCTGCAGAAGAGGTCTTGACATATTTACTGCAAAACATGACCAAAAATGACATGAGATGAGAAGAGGTACTCAGCAATGGCATATGACAAGCAGGTGGCAAAGCAGTATGAAAAAAATGGGGAGACTTCTTTCTCGCCATCAGCTCTGTCCTTTCTAGGCTGCATGGGGGAGCTGGGTGATGACCATAGACGTAATGGATCTGGGTGAAGGAGTATGAAAACGGCCTGGAGAGACACTACCAAACCCACTGCTGACATAGGCAATCCCATCAGAGAGCGCTGTTGATAAACTTAGAAACTCTTGACTAGAGGTAGAAATTATTTGTATTCCACTCTCCCCACTTTAACATAAACTCTACTCCAAAAATTAAAACGTTGATTGTTTGTTTTTAATTTGCTACCTGAATTTATTTATAGACTTTATATCCATTTATTCTTCTGTAAACATTTTCTTCAGCCTCAAGGAGATTTATTTTCCTGATGCCTGTGTTGCTCCTGTAGATTTAAAGAATAATTACATCTTTGCTCCTTTTTTATCAGCTAGATCAACAAGTTCTAGACTGCACAGGTGCTGATTGTGTCTTCCTATAAAAACAGACCTTGTTCCTGTCACAGCTTCAATTCATCTTTACTGAACATGGACATTCAGAAAGGTTTTTAAATAATGCAGTCACACATCTCTTCCTAGCAACATTATTGCTGTTCTTTACAGTCCTGCTGGAGCTATTCCTTGTTGTCTTATTATGCTACATCAGGAAAAAGTTGCTGTGAGAAATTGCCAAGAGAAATCGGAGGAAGAAGCTCCTGGAAGGAGTGGTGGTCCACTGGGATCTGGAGGAAATGAGTTGTGAGCTGGAAGGTTGGATGGCTCCTCTCTCACAGTGAAGATTAATGGGATAACGCAGCTACTGATTAAAGGCAGCTGAAAAGGGGGTTATCAACAGTAAGGGACCAGTTCATGCACTTGCTGTTTTCAGCAAGAGACTTTCTGAAGCTAAGGAGGAGTGAAATATGTCATATAGAAAGTCACTGTGTTGGTTGCCACCATGCTGTCTAGGTCACACACCTGTGCTCAGTAATTTCTATAATCATTACCACTGATAAACCCTGTGCTTAATGGGACGGCTAGGGGTCCAGATCTTGCCAATTTTACGCTAAAGTCTCTAAACATTGCTTAAGGGAGCGAGGGCCTCCCCATGTGTATCTGCGATGGCAAAGCCTTGGAATGTCAAAATCAGTCCTAAAACGAGTGACAGGATTTATCACAGTCTGATTACAGAAACTCATGTTGCTATGTCAAGTGGCAGATTCTTTAGATAGTGCACAAAGTTCTCTTTCCGCTTCAAAATGACCTGAAACCAGACTTTTCTGAAACCTGGATTTTTATGCATTTTATTGCAGAGGTCACAGTATACAAATAACTGCTATATAAAACAGAATAAAAGTTCAGAAAGAAAGATGATGCTTTAACTAAACCGTACGGTAACACTGATACTTCCGAGTCAGCAAGTCTGAGGCTATAATGCTGAATCCTAATATTTCCATTTAGACTGATGTTTGACAGCATTAGAAAAAATGGTGATGTCAAAAGGACTACTGTTCTTGTGGCTGACAAGGAAACCATTTTTTATAATTGTTTCAGCCTACAGAAGAGGGTAATTCCTTCGGACATTGCTGGGTTTTATTTTCATAAAGAGTGAATAAATTATCTCAGTCCCCTGGATCAGAGGATGTTAAGTTCAAATCCTGTCAGTGGAATAATCACTACAAAATAGTTCAGTGTTGATTCTGCAATTTGTGGGTAGTTTTGGTGGGAAAGGCATTTTTCCAAGTTTGCTCTCTTGATGTATTGAAATTACAGAAAACCTGAATTGTCAAAAGGGTGGCCAGGATAGTCAAAATGGCAATTGGCTGAAATATGTACAATAAAAAGTAGACTAAATTCAATAAAATACTACCCTGCTGTTAGATTTTCATCTCTACAAAAAGCCTATGACAACTTAACTAGATCTGGCTATTTTTATGATACTTAAGGTGTCTCCCTTAGAAGTCCTAGGTAAAGACTCCGTGTAAGTGTTAGGAAATCTCACAGTGGGTTTCTGCAAAATTTAAAGGTGTTCTCTTGTGAGGTTCTGCTTCACTGAAGGTTAGAGAAATAATGATCAGTAATATCAAAACCTCTGGTCCCTCTTACTTTATTCAATGTGGACTTATTTTACTCAATTCACATTTCTATAGGGTTTAAAGTTCAGATTAAATTTTTATTTTAGTATTATTTTTGATCAATCAATTTTTTTGAAAGTGAAGAGCAGGTGCTTATTAGTTTACAAACAACATTATAGAGAAAATAATCAATAAAACAGTGTAGAAGCACAGAAATAAGAAAACCCTACCTTTCTAATGTTTGATTAATATGTGATGATATTATGAAAATGTCTTTTTTTGTGTTCTTCTAGTGTGTCCATCTCTGTCCTTGAAGAACCAAAAAAGTAATTCTGGGTTTTATGAGATTTTATAAGGTTTTTCTCAGGTGCTTTATTAGAAGTGTAACATTATTGATCACAGCCAATGTGGGATCACCACTGTAAATGAACTATCAATCAGCACTTTACTGCTCTGCCATTGTGCACACAGCAGATACAAAAAGCACAGCAAATGAAATGTCAGTTCATTTGATATGCAAACTGGATGTCTGTTGATTTTTTTCCTTTTTTTAGGGCAAAAAATAGAAATATATTAGCAAAAATTCTCCTAAGCAAGGTATAAAAAAATTGATGAGAAAATTCCTTTTGCCCAGGCAATGAGAATGCAGAAAAAAGCCTTTGAGTTAATCCTTGATAATGAAATGATAACTGCCAGGCTGCAGTTACCCCTGGTGTTGTCTCCACTAGAATGAGTGGGATTGTATTTAGATTAATTTTGCCTCAAGTCTTTAAAGTGTGGGAACAGGTAAAATGGTGCTTACTGATGTTGACAATTTTTTTGTATATTATTACAAATGGCCTTTTTGCATCTTATTCATTTCGCTGTTTTTATGCTAAGCTATTCTTTTCAGGGACAGTCCCTTCTCAGCAACCTACAAGATCACTGTCAGTTATAACAACAGAGAAGTCATAGAGATTTGAGTGGTGAGTAGCTCACTGTTTTGTTATGGTTGTGGCTAATTACTCCTCAAGCTCTGCTACTTCACAGGGATTTCACTCTTAGGGTCTCTAAACAGAAATCTGTTAGTTTTGGCAGCCTCTGGTCTGCTGTGTAACATTCATCAGTGTCTTTCTCTGGGGTTTCAAAGGCAACACTTACATGTAATGGTTTTGCTGTGAAACAAAACAGAGAAGGAGTATTGTGGTGTTGAAAACACATTTCACAGAGTTGTTACAGTTTTTTTGGAAGGATGCCCTTTATTTAATTAATCTTTCTGCATTTTGTTTTTGCATTTTCCCTCACTGTTTTATTATTCTCTGAAGGACTTGGTCCCCAGAGCCAGCTCCAGGGAAAGGTCTGCTGGATTAGGTTGTGGTGCCTTCCACCTGGTGTATTTCCATGAGTCCTTCATGATTAGCAGTGTGGTGTGCAGGCCTACTGCGAATGATCAAATGATCTGTTTTCTTTTCCCTTGAGGTGAACCACATTCGCTTGTATAAGAAAGCAAAACCTCCACAGTAGACCTGAAAAGCAGCCTACTGCTTTGGAGAGGGCTCTAATAGGCATTGATGTAAAACCCCGATTCCCGTTAATGTGATTCTATTGCCATGAAGCCTCCTTTAGACATTTATTTATTAGACATGTATTTATTCTATAAGTCGGTGATGCCAGCATGCTCTGCTGGGTTAAAGCTGTTGAGCTAAATGATTATTCTAGAAAGATTTATTTTCCTCTGAACATAATTACACACCAGTCCAGTGAAATGAGGAGAGTGGAAAATCTCACTCCAACCGCTTTGATGGACTAAGCTGGTGCCATCCGCACTCTGCAGACAAGGGCTAAAGAAACGGGGACGTTTTCATAACGTCACGGAATGACAGCTTAGGTGTTAAGTAATTTCTGTGGTAGACAAGCACCTGGAAGCAAAGAAGGAGTTTGTCTTTGGCAGAGCTATGGCTGAACTCATTGTCCAGGCTGGGATCTATCCAGACACCTCATGGCTTTGGCTACATCTAAATAAACAGCTTTGAATGCTGACTTAGAGATATTAATGGGTTTCTTGCATCATTTATGACTATGTGTAGTGGCAATTGTGCTACAACAAATCCACCACATAAATCAGGTGTGTATTTTGGCATGGTCAATCCTGCATGGAAGACAGCTTTTAAGTAAGGAAAAGAAAAGTTGCCTCATAAATGTCAATAAGATACTCACTCCATCAGACTCCAGGAAAAAGAGAAAAAACCTCTAGCAATACAGCAGGGTTACCATCCATGAATGCTGATGAACTATCAGGAACTGACTGTCCATTCAAAATAATCTTTCATCATCATTACTATGCAGTCTGAGAGATTAAAAATTAAGTTGGCATCACTTTCTTTTATTATATATAAGGCTTATATATGTCTATATGTGCATACTCATCACCTGGCAACCTAACTGCAGTTTATTTAAACTATTTGATGGATGATATATGCTTAATACTTGGTTTAAGCTCTGTTTGCAAGCTAGATACTGACTGAATATAGCTGTAGTGTAAGATTGAAGGGAAGGTGAAACTCATGTGAAGGAGGAAGAATGCCTTCACTTTCATGCCTGATGGATGTGTGTCCTCATTACCATAAGTGCATTGGTGGAGAGGTGGAATGATATTAACACCACATAACCAGTGCCACAGTCACATATGATAACTTGTTAAACTACCGATCATAGGCTTGAGCTCTCACTTGTTTATCTCTGCAGTAAAGTCTCCATGAGCTCAAAGGCTAACAGGTTTTTGAGAACTTAAAAGAACAATTTCTATTTATTTTGACTTAGAATATTGACAATTCTGAAATGAGGTTGACATTTCAAATGCTTCACTGAGTTTTCCAACCTAGATCTGTCCTGCATATCCAGAGCTATTTAACAACTAGGAGCCTCGAGACAGCCAACAGTCAGTGAAAAAAGACTCTTCCAGGGGACAATTCCACTCTCTGGAACCTTCTCTCCATCCACTGGCCACAAGAGGAACATGAAGGTGTGTAGGTTCCTCTGTCTTGGTTGCTGGAGCTAAATGCCTGAAATGAGATGGCTTGAATCTAAGTTTGAGTAATAGGAAATAGGTAGGGAGACATACTTTGTGAAAAAAAAACCCAGACTTTCTCCTGATTTCTTTTTGTCTCCCTCCTCTTCCAAAAAAAATTTCTAAGCTGCTTCACAGGTTTGATCATTTTCTACTGGCTTATAAGAAATTCTCTTTGAGACATCTCTTTTAGAGGTTCTGTTCTTCCAAGATCAGTCTGTGAAAAGAACATTCAGGATATTTGATGCCAGACTCTAAACGAGCTCTTTGACCAAGTTATACCAGCTTAACCAAACTGGAGCTGCCTTCTTTGAGAACCAACACTACAAATCCTTGCTGTGGACTAAAATACATTTTTCTCCCTTTAAAAAAATGAACAAACATTCTATCAAAATAAATATTTTACATAAATAAACCTAACTTTTCCAAATATTTAATTTAGCTACACAATAGTGCTCTGAGAGGCTCCCCAGTTCTAGCTTCTAGTAGACCACTATCTGTGTTCAACAAAAAAACCCCAAGAATCCAAAACACAAAATTGTCCAAAAAATAACAACTTGCCATACATCCCAGAGTATCCTCTTCAAGCAAGAAAAGGTGACCCTCTGGCTGCTATAATTTCTCAGATCTTAACCACAGCAAGCAGAACTTTAAGTTACACTTCACCATTTGCTGCCTATTAAACACCACCGGCATATACTGCGCTAGCAGAAAGCGAAATATAACACTCAGACTGTGCCTTTCAAAATGCCTCCACCAAGAAATGAGTCCTTTGGGGAACCACAACTGTCTGTGGAAGCATATAAAACACAAGCTTAGTGATTTGGTGGCTTCATTTGAAAATGACTGACTTGTGTTTCTTTCTCACTGAATGGCAACGTAAACTGCAAACGCAGAGTGTGTCCACTTTGAAGGCTGCCTAGCTCTCTAGTGTCTTGCCAGTTCTTGTAAAAGCTGGGCTTATGTTATGAACAGGGTACCCCTCTGCAGATCCCAGGGTAGCAGAAGCAGGTTTCTCTAAACTGCTTCAGTCAGCAAGGGGTCATTTCACCCTGTGGGGAGAGTGAGGCAGGTCTTAAGATGGACTCACTTTTTGACCTCCCTTGTTATTTATGAAGTCTTCTGGGAATGGACTCTTTGTGTTTGAATTTCAAATGAGGAGTAGGATGAGCAAATATATTTGCTTAGCATATAGCTACAAGTAGTCGTTAGAAAATAAACCTGTGGGAGGATGCAAGATGGATGCAGTAAAGGCTGGAAAAAGTTAGTTTGGATGGGATACACCTTTATTTCTGGCTATAGTCACTTCTGATCCAGACAGTGATATGAATTTGGTGGCCTGTTGTGGCCATGCAACTGAGTCCAGTGTCCCATGAGTTCAGCGGGAAGGTTCGGGTGCAGTGGTCCAAGCTGGAGCAGTATCTGGCCTGGAAGAAAAACACTCCTTGTGGCAGAAACCCTGCTTTGTAATCTAGTGAAACATGGTAAGGAATGGGTTGCTGTAACAAAAGGTAAAGTGTGAAAATAGTCCCAACTGCTCAGCAAACTGTGATTCCTATTTTATGCCTTTTGGCAGCCTCATGCTTTTTGCTTTCTCCTATATTACCAACATACATAAAACTCAGGCTCCTGGATTTCTGGCATATTGGCTGTTTTTCACTGAGGGTTAGCCTGAGTTGTTCAGGCTGCGTTTACCTTCAGTACAGCATCGCCTGTCTCCCGAGCAGACGCAAGGGGCTCAGCTGGGGTCGCTGTCCGTGGGGATTGTTCAGTCTTATTACTGCACTCCATCCCTGGGAACCAGCCTTGAGCCGTCCAGCGCCTTCAAACACCCTTGGCTCTCTACATGCCTCCTTGCTTCTCAAGCGCTAATGATGGCAGGATTTGGCCAGGCAGAGAGTGCAGACTGGCTTACTCCGAGGGTTTTCTGTAAATGGGATACTGTTTTCTCTCATGCAGAGATATACTCCTTGTCGAGGAGACTCTGTTACCTCTGAGTGGTTTCTTTTACAAAACAGGTTTGATATGAAAAGGTTATTAAAGTTTATACACTTTGTGTGATATGAATGTTGTTTCAAAATCTATTTGAATGATTTTTTTGCCTTCTTAAGTTTCTAAGCACAAATGTTCTAAGTATTTAAGCACAGTACAAAAGACACTTTTAATCATATTCATAAATATGCCAAAGCCTTTCTACTTCTGATCAACATTTATGCTTTCTTTGTACCTGCTTTTCTTATTTTCACTCATCTTCCCCTTAGGTCATTTAAATTAACATTAACTGCATGATATATTCCCCCAAATTGCCATTTCTCTGTCTTTCTCCAAACTAGCATCTTGAAAGCTGAAAGAAGAGTTTGGTTGTGAACAGAGTTGTACAGCTAAGAATCTCGCCTTGCAGAGATACAGAATAAATCTGGTCCCCCTCTCTTCTATACCATTTGTCCATCTGCACTTGGAATAAGGTACCTTGAGAAATCAGTTGAAGACAGGACAGAGGTGGCAGACACACAGACACTGTGGCAGCCCTTTTCCCAACCTCACCGTACAATGTGCTGCAGCTCTTAGTGGAACTAGCAGTGCCAGGGCACGGTGGTATCTGGAGTGTATGTGGACCTGTAGTCATTATGGCATCTTCTGGATGAATGGACAGACAAAAATCTCTAGGTGAAATGCCATGCAGTGTAAATAGCATCATACACACTTCAAGAGATCTCCTTTTACACTATGAGGCTGCACCAATTTTGCTGGTCATATTTTTCTGTTGATTTAGTCACAGTGGTATAAAACTGTTTATAGACAAGCACTTCATATTGAAACACCTCTTATGAGCACTATCCTGTTCTCATTCAGAGGAAAAATGTACATTTAATAACAACCTTGATTACAGCTTTTCCCAAGTAATGATCAGATGCCTTTTTTTGACTTAGCTCCAGTTTTGGTGCTGAATGGAAAAAGAGAAGTAAGCCATTGCAAACTGTTGTCTTTAACCCATTTCTCGTGTCTTTGTCCTTTTTTCCCATGCTAGCTCATATTTGCAGGGAGTCAGACAGGATAATCACAACGTTCTCCTTTTGTCCATGAATCTATTATCTATTTTTTGCCTTGGTTTTCATCATATTTAATTAGTTAAGCAAATTTATGCCAAAACAGTGTTGGAAAAGGACTCTTTCAAATAATGAAGTGCTTCCCAAAATCACATGAGAATTCAGTAGGAAGCCCATTAATCCAATGAGTTACTCAATGAGTTAGCATTCAGCTCTGAAAGGGATGTCTCAGATGTAAGACAAAAGCTTGAGCTAAGCACAACATAGTTCTGTGGTAATTCTTAATATTTCAGTTTTTCACTGTGCTGAAATACAATAAGTTAAAAACACACACATTTTTTGAGACATAATTGAAAGCTTGCACCGAATTACAAAAGCCTAAATTTTGGTATAAAGCAATTAAAATTTTCTGATGAAAACAACGTTTGTTGCAAAGCTTTGATCTTGGAGGATGTATTAACAAACTGTGGGAAACAACAAATTACTAAACTTTGCATCCTTGGCCGGTTTCTGGTTGCATAATTGCCGGCTGACTCTAGTTCCAGAGGCGATGGCATCTCTTCCCCTGCTTCCTGTTTACTTGCACGCAGTTTCTGCATGAACTACATTTCATTGACACCTGGGCACCAGCTCGTATCACAGGACCTGTTTAAGGATGAAAGACAGTAAGTGAACAGTATTGCCCTTTTTCTTGCTCAGAGAAGGCAGAGAAATGTTCTCAGTATTCTCTGCTGTGCAAGGCGCAGAGTCGAGCCCTTATAATCTTCCTGAATGTGGCAGAAACTCCTTTGCTATAGGATTTCCTGCTATGTAATTGAAATGTTTGCCTCAGACAAGGAATTTACTTCCACCAGGCACCAATCTATCCTTACATGCCAGACTGGCAGCTTCCTTTGTTGTTTTGAAGAGGATGGAAATTCTTTCAGGAATTCTTTCAGACCTGTGGGACTAAGCCTACTATTTAGTTACTTTCAATTGTATCTTTGTGGGATACTGAAGGTTGAACAATGCCATTTCAAGAGCCCAATTCTCATTCTTCTTTTCTTCATTATTTCTTACATGCTGCCAAGTCATAATTGTGACCCTCTTGCAGTAGGTGTTCCTTAAACATTTGCACAGTCCCTCTCCCAAAGAGCTTGTAATTTAGCACAAAGACTCAGTCAAGGCAAGATTAAAGGAAAAAAACTCAGAAGCAAATCACTTGGATGGGGTGGGTATACATTATGTCAGGCAGCACCAACTATTTATGGAGGTGTTTTCAGTTCCTCTTCTGAACTTCTTCCTGACTCCACATTAATGGTTAAAATCACCATATTCTCATGCATATTTAGTATTTTTCTTTCCTTCTCCCACACAAAATCCATTGACAGATGTTTGTGGATACCACAGACATCACACTGAGTTAAATAACATCGATAAAATAAGCAAAAATACAACCTCTTGTAAAAAGGGCCCATCTGACATCCTGTCAGAAGATTTGTTCCCTCCCTTCAGCACAAATTATCAGGGCAATGATGACTGACTTCACAGGGATCAAACCACTAAACATTTCTTGCTGGCATATTACAAAAGGTTTATTCTGTCCAAGTCCTGTTTTCTTCTTTGGCATCTCCAGCGGAGCATGGCAGATTCCCAGCTGGCCAAGTTAGATACTTGCCATGATGCAGAAGCAAGTGACAGAAGTGATTTTTTAGCCTTTCTCAAAAGAGGTGCTGTGGGATGGGCAATGGAGAGCAAGCAGAGATTGGTGGGGTATGAAGAAAGCAAGCTTTTAAAGTTTTGGAGAAGGCTTGGGGGAGACCTTATTGCAGCTTTATATTATATAAAGGGGGCTTGTAAGAAAGACAGAGAGACTTTTTACCAAGGCTTGTAGTGGCAGGACAAGGGGCAATGGTCTTAAACTGGAAGAGGGTAGATTTAGATTGGACATAAGGAAGGCATTTTTTACAATGATGGTGGTGAGACAGTAGAACAGGTTGCCCAGAGAAGCTGTGGCTGCCCCATCCCTGGCAGTGTCCAAGGCCAGGTTGGATGGGGCTTTGAGCAACCTGGTCTAGTGGAAGGTGTCCCTGCCCATGGCAGGGGGGTTGGAATGAGATGATCTTTAAGGTCCCTCCTGACCAAGACCATTCTGTGATTCTGTGACACTATGATTCTTTGATTCTGTGTCTACATATCCATTCGTAAATGTTCATCCTGAAGCTCACTGACCATTTGTAATATCAGCACATGATGGACATCCAGCCTAAAATGGAAGCCATGCCCAACTTTCATGTATGAGTTCATTTTGTCACAGCTTTCCCGTGTTTGATCTCACAGTTGGCTGCAGACCTCAAGCACAAGAAAGAGTCCCTTGGTTCTTGCTCTGGCTCTCTAGCTCTCTGCTTCCTCCTTTTCTGGCCCGTAGCTTGGAAGAAGCGATGGATTTGTTCCCCGTGGATGAACAGGAAGAACACTAAGCTTTGTTGCTACCTGCATGGTGGTTTCATATCTGAAGGGCAGGGCAGCTCTCACCTTGCTCTGGGTTTGGGCTACTCAAGGTTGATCTCAAGTATCTCTGTTGACGTTGCCTCATCGTGCAGACACTGTAGTGCAGCCCACTGACAGTCATGAGGGCTTTGCAGTGTATATTAGAAAATATGCTAGATGTGGGGAGGAGACAATTTGACTTATATTTGAAAAATAAGATTTATGTTGTTTTCTTTCCTTGTACTTTTAGAACAAGATGAGTGCAAACATTTTTTCTCTATCACCTCATAAGCATTAAGTAATTCTCCAGAAATGTGCTAGAAAAAAATTCAAAATTAACTGTAAGCGGGGGCAATAAATAATATAACAAGGTTTTTAATCAAGCCATGGTTATTCTGATCCATAGAAGACAGAGTAGATAAGCAGAGAGATGGGCAAGTAATACTTTAACAGTGACACATTCACAAATATTCCTAGAAATATACGAATGAAAAGCATGTTATAAGTGTGCTGTTAAAAATGCAGAAAGTTCTGCTCATTTCTTGACACCATGTGTCTGTTTCTTGTATTAAAGGGTTCGGAAACATTGTTTATGGATATTGCATGACCATGAATGCCAAAAATAATAATCCTATTAAGTTTAGTCCAAATAGCATGTAATGAGATTCAAAATGATATGTTAAATACACATTCTAATAATGAAACTCAAATTGCTTTACAAATAGCATCGGGAGAACATTAGCCTATTTTGATTCTAATAATTACTTGCATCCTGTGTTCCAAATCTATTCAATATGCTTTTTGTAAGAACAAATATTTGTTCTACTAATTGTTCTGCAATTCTCCTGGTTATTTTTAAAAGGCTAAAGGGCTATACAAGACCAGCAGTTGTCTGTTAGACTAAGTTCTGTTTTGTTTTGTTTCGTTTTTTTTTTACTTTAATCATCTTACAGTATTTGAAGAAATTAGGTTCTCTAATACCTCTGTCTTTTGTCCAGATTTCAGTTGTCTGTGTTTTGTATACTATCATTAAACCACTTTTCAAGTGAATCCTTGCCAGACTAAACATAATCTTTCCTCAGAGATCATTCCATCCAAACCACATACAACCACCGTAGCCCTTTCTGGATTGTCCTAAGATGTGGATTCTTGATTTTTAGGCTAGGTACTATTACTAGTTTATATATTAATTCTTATCCAACTATTAAGATATTATCATCATATCATATTATCAGTTAATAAGGAGCTATCGATACATTTTTGATTGCAGAAAAATGTAAACTATCTATAAAGAGACCATATGGTTTAAATGTTTTAAAATATTGTTTTTAAATAGAGACAGAACAGCTATGAATGGGAAAGGAGCTCAGCTTTGGTTTACTTCTGGCTTCACACTGAAACAGCCAGGGATCTCAGTGGGTATTAGAAATGGACCAGAATTGTATAAATGCTACTTTATCCCCCCCTTGAAATATTTATTCAGGTTTCTCTCCTTAAGTTTTCTACAGATGTGAAGTCGATTAGTCTTCAGTCTTACTGCCACAATCTCAAAGACCCAGTGTGTGGCCTCCAACACATGGAAAGATGACCAATGTGCAAGGCACACAGGGGACTTTTCAGATCTGAAGCCAGCAGTCTGAAAAATAAAGTACCTGGGGAAAGTGTGTCTTCTTTCTACTGACAGTGAGATCAGGGTCAAGGAGAAGCTAAGCATGCGAGTTAGATAACAAGACAAAAGTCAGGCAGCCGGAACCTCATTATCTTCATTTTTCACCACATTGTATTTGTATTTTGTTCTTTTAAAAAGTACATTCATTTCATTTTGTACCATCCAAACTGAGCTTTTCTGAAGACTGCTGTAAACTTACAACTTTTTCATAACTCAGCTCTTTCTAATTTCCCTGCATTCTGCTTCCTAAAAGAAGGAGAGGAGAAACTGTTAGATAGCAAAAATGCCCGTAGCAATATCCTGGCCTTAAAAACATACTATGTTTGAATGGCGATTCCTTTTTTTCTTAGCTGAGTTGCATGTAATTCTTTTCACATATATGGAATAGTCCTGGGTATCGAGTACAGCTGGGATTTCTGAATACAAATACAACCTGACTGCATACCATTGAAACAAAACTCAGTTGCTTGGAGAGTCTATTGGCGAATTCCTTAAGTCTCATTAATCACATATGTGGTGACACTGGAGGGGGCTCTTTACTTTTTTATTTCTCATTTGTCTCTGATATTCCCTGTTTATTACAAAATCCCTTCCTTTGCTGGATTTATAATGTGGCTATTTTCCAATACAGTTGTATCCTTTCACTCCCAAGTGGAGCCACCCATGTGCGAGAGCTGGGAACCTGGAGCTTTTTGATGAATATCCTTATTCGCCACAGAGCAAAGTGACCTTGACAGACCTTGGAGATGCTTGACAGTGTGGCCCACCGGGGAGATGACGATTACAGATGGGGTTTGCTGATGCCGCTTGCACAATCTGATTCCAGTTCCCCATGGCAGAACATGTCTGTCCCTCCGCTCTTCTTCTCTATGAAATTTGTGATTTCCCTTTAGAAATATGCATGTCTAGTTCTCTTTAGAAATACGCATCTCTAATTAGGAAATTTATTAATTAATCCTCTTTGGAGCACAGATTCAGTCTTCTTAGGTTGATGCTGAGATAAAAATTTACAAAGATATTTAAGTACCAAGATGTGTTTGAGGGTCAGGGCCATGATTGCCTCATGGGGTCCAGCTACCGATCCCTTGAACTCATCTTCTTTCCCACTTCCAATTTGCTCATGCCTGCTACTGCATAAACAGACTGATAATTTAAGGCTGAAACTTTATCCTTAAAAGGCTCTCATCTGGATTCCTCTCTTGCCTCTGTGCAGCAGTACACTGTGGCCACATACTTTGAAGTGCAGTCATTCCAAGCAGCTTCTTACTCAAAGGTGACGTGCTAGGTACATGGAATGGGTTTGCAGAGGGATTTCACCTTGTGTTTGCAGTGCGGTAATTAACACTACTCCAGAGGTCTGCACTGTATGCTATTGGTATTGCGCAGTTAGCACACTGAAATTTCATTTGATTTGATGTGCAGGGGACAAATGTTGAAGTGCACCTGAAAAATATCTTAGTCACTTTTTGGGTGTCTGATGTCCATACTTCATTTGTCCAGAGAGGTGAGAGCTGAACCTGAAAACATCATTATCTGTTAGGAGGTACTTATGGTTCTTTTGCTAAGTTAATAGCAAATATTCTTTGATTGGAAAAATGTGACCTTTCAGAAGGAAAGAATTGTGAGGGTGTACGTACCAAGTCAGTGTTGCAGATAGGCAAAAACTTACCCCATCTTGGAGAAAGGAAGGTCTAAAGAGAATTTTTAGTTCTGTTTTAAAATATGCACTGACATATATACAGATACAGCATATGTAATGTCTAAGCATTACTCACATAAAATCAACAGCACAAATAAATTTTTAACAGGATTCATGGAGTCTGCCACTTTTTTCCTCATTCCAAACGACGCTTAGATGGTGTTTCTTCTCTTTATTTGATGTAGCTAATTCGCTTTTCGGTTTCTTGGTAGGAATTTGGCATAAAAGAGAGCACCACTGCTGTGATTCCTACTAATTGTCATGTTAAGTAACTTGACGCTAAGAGCTACCATAGGTGTTAACAAAAAATTGCTTCCAGAACATAAATGTGTGTTGCCAGCAGAATTTAACCTCAGGCTATAATAGTAACATTGAGACACGAGGAGGTTGAAGTGGAGTTCTGCCAGATTTCCCTGGGCAGATTATGCAGGTGTTTCCCTAAAAAAGAAGAGTTGATAATAGATATGATGGCAGTTTCTTCCATCCAAAAGATAGCATGGGCAAGTAGACTTTTGGCATGGGTTTTGACCAGGAAATAATTTGTGATCTCCCCAATATTATTTAAATAAATTTTTATAGAAAGCATAAGGAAATTTATGTTAAAATATATCACATGTCAAAACCCCTGTATTTGATAAATGAAAAATGTTGGTGGCTATTCCCATAATGCTTTTTGAATTAAAAACATGGGGAGGAATCAAGAAAATGGAAAAGAGAAATACTTCAAAATGAAAACACTGGAAATAGAGAAGGTTTCTTTTTTTTTTTTTTAATCATCTCTACTTGGCAATTTCAAGATTTTGCTAAAATTTAACCTGCTGACTCTGCAGCCTGGGAGGGGAGATTCCCTTCCATTGCCTCAGGTGCCAGGATCAGTCCAACTAGGTAAAGGCCAGCCCCACCATGTCCTCAGTCACAGCAGTTTCATCCCCAGTGACACCAGCTGAAGTCACACCTTGGTAGAGAGTGCAGAACTACAAACTGTAGGGTGGCTTCTCTCATTTGTAATGGTATAAATCAGTTAAAGTCAATGGAGGTCCGAATGGGAAATGGGAGTAAAAGGAGAAAAAGAAAGGCCTTTTGTCCATGAAAGCTGCCAAGCATTACATGGACTTATTTCAGCCAGGGCTATTTCCACTGCCATTAATGGTTTTATACTGCTGGAAGTGCTAAGTGAAATCTCTGGATTCAAAAGAAGCTAGACTTGTTCATCCCTCTGCATTTCATCTGCAGTGGCCACCAGCATGTCGGCCATCCACAGTCGGATGTGGACGGGATTGCAGTGTTGTATGGAGACACAGATTTACCTCGAGAGGAACATGGCTGTCGAGTGCCTGGCCAATCTGTTTAGTGCTGGGTTGACTAAGGCTTTCAGGGAATGGACAAATGTCTGCTGTGATAATCACAATATTTTCTTCTCTTTGGCCAAAGAAGATTTTGGATTGTCCTTAACATTTCAAAGGTGCCTAGGAATACACAGGAAGAAGCATAGTTGGATAAAGGACAGAAGATTTTAGGTAAAAAAATGGAACTAAATACTGGCAGGTGGGAACTGTGCTGTTCCAGCATAAAACCAAACAAGGTGGGTATATATGCGTATGTATGTATCTTTAGGTTACATATTTCATCTTTTGGCCCAGCTTTACCCACCAGCAACCAAGACATGAGTTAACCTCTGAGAATCCTCCATCGCGTGCACAAGCCCCAAGGAAGACTGAACCAAAACATCTGGCAATTCAGTTACAGGGTGGGATTAAATGAGTAGAAGTAACTTATTAGGAGGGAGGGAGAAAAAGGCAAGAGAAGGGAAACACAATAACTAGGAAGAGGATGCCACCCACCCTTCACCCAAAGTACGTAACCCCCTCTACCAGGTCAGGGCAACCCAGAGCCCCAGATGGCACTGGGAGTGCAGGCAGTCACTCACCTCCCTGCCCTGTGCTGCCGGCCGGTCCCCGGTGCTGGCCTCTGCACTTGGCTGGTTTTTCTCACCTCGCAAGTATTGCCCCAAATGCACCACCATTTAATCTTTGTAAACCTGCCCGGTTCCCTCTCCCATCCTCGTCCCTTCCTCTTCCCTGCCTGCCTGCACAGCCGCCCTTCTGCCTTTTAGCACGGCTGCAATCCAGCCCAGTCTCTCCTTAGATCTCACTGAATGGGAGGTGAGTAAGTAGCGGTCTGGGAAAAGGAGGGAGATTTCTTCAGTTTGAATGATTTTTTAAATTCCTTCCTTTTTGTCTTTTCATAAAATGAAATCTCTCAGTATCTCAAGAAATAAGTGATGTGTTGAAATTAACTCAAAGTTTAAGTCCTGTGAGCAAGTCACAAGTCAAGTTGAATTGGTTTTTTCCTTTTTCCTTTCATTCTCTTTTTTTCTTTTTAATGGTGAGTCCAAGCAGGGAAGAATTGCCAAAGTGCTTATGAACAAATTGACAGATGATCCATCTGCAGAGAAAACAAACAAACCAATAACTAAGTCTCCAATCCAGGAGAAGTACATCAGCTTTCACCTGGCATCAAAATGCCTTAGTGCAATCAGATTGAAAAGCAGGAGAGTCTTGCTGGCTAGAAATGAACACACAGAATTTCAGGTAAGGTCAAATACAAGATTTAAGCTATATGTTGGGTTAGTCTTCCGCCCTTCCTGGCACCCGGGAAGCTGGGAATATAATCCTGGCCCTACCATTGTCCTGCTCTGTAGGTGAGGTTAACACATCTCTGGGGTTCTGTTTCTTCCACTACAAAAATTTTTGATACTCAGACTACTCTGAAATTTGACCCCTGCAGCTGAAACATTCAGGGTAGTTGTGGCAGGGTTTATAAAGAGAGAGAATATTTTTTATTAATGCCAGAGATACAGTTGAAAAAAACATCAAGCTTCTGAGATCCCCAAACCTCCTGGACTTCGTTACTGGTCCTTGTTTAGAACAGCATGCTTGAGCTCATTAAGATCACATACTGTTCATGTTAGCTTAGATAATAAAAGCTTATCTGCTCACACACCCGCAGAGGAGCATAGAGAGGCGATGGTGAGGGGGAAGCCCAAACAACACCCTGCTCTGGCTCCTTGCAGGCCCATCGCAGGAGCCACCAGCCCACCACAGCCCATCTCTACAAGCCCAGAGGAGCCCAGAGGCACAGAGGTAAGTGGGAATCCAAATTAAGGACCCAGAGGAAGGGACACCCTGCCCAGGGCCCTCCCTGGGCTCTCCCAGGAGACCCTCAGCCTCAGCGGCCAGGTGTGATACCCAACACGATGAGTCAATGCTGGAGCACCTTTGGGGGGGGCGGGGGGTATGGTTTACCCTAAGGGTGCAGGACACGTTGCGGGACTTATGATGGGATGTTTAGGGGAGGAACCAAAGGTGGGGAACGGGAGGGATTTTGGTGACCTGGGGAGGAACAAGCATGAGCAAACAGAGGGATAAAGCCTTAAAAGGGGGCGGTTGCATGTACATAGTTTGCTAGTCAGTATGCTCATCTGGCCATTCCTGGCACCTGATCAGTGCATTCTGTCCTGTCTTCTCATTAAACTCCACTTCTAAATCTTTTCCCGGGCGAGGGACTCCCCATTTGGTGTGCATGTGTGTGTGCAGGGGTCTGAGTGCCAGCACCTGGACTCAGGTTGTTGGTGAGTGAGTCCACAGCGCCAGCAGCTTCGGCGAGCGTGGGTGTGCGACTGCTGGTGCAGATGAGGCTGGACTCGCTGGTGAGTAGGTGAAATGGCCAGAGATCTGCGGCGGTGTGGGTCTCTGAGAGTGACACCGTGGGTGAGTTGGCTACTGAAGGGGCTGGGGAGCCCTGGCCAGCCCTGGAGAGCTGTGTGCATGCACGTGTGTGCTCACATGTGTGTGTTGGTGCTTACGTGTGTGTTCATGAGATGGTCTGTACCAGCAGCTGGAGTGGGGCTGCTGCACCGGGGGCTTGTATGTCCAGGTGTCAGCACTGGGGAGACTGGGACCACCGGCAGCTACTGGGCTGAGTGAGTGTCTGAGCCCAGCTGATGAAGGGATATGCATTACAAATTTATTATGTATTTTCCACCAACAGACCTTCATCCTGATCAGTCAGAGGGGGTGTGTTTTGAGTGTGTCTGTGTATGCGTGGCCACTGGGAATACATGCTCAGTCCCACCACTGGTTGGACCTGGGGAAACTGCTGCAGCCTCACCTCTGTTGGGCTTCCAGATTGGGCTCTCCCTAACAGTCCACAGTGTTCAAGGCGACAGAGCCAGATGACTCAAAGTTGCCGAATTCCACTGCTGAGGGGTTCAGTAAAACAAGTATTCAGCACTTTGCACTGACAACCAGTCAAGCGTGGAAAGGCGAAGCCACAGGGTGGTATTTGAGAGCAGGGCAAAACAGGTAAGGCTGGCAGCTGAGTGACCCAAGGGATCGTGGACGTTGCCGTAACCAAAGTTAAACTTCACTCCGTGTCCACCCACCCACCCACTCAGCTGTGGGCAGCCACAGCAGCCACAACAGACACCTGAGTCCGCTCAGGTTGAGTTATTTTTATTCAAAAAAAGCAGGATGTGGTTCAAAACCCACTGCAGGCGCTCAGAAGGCTCCCATCTATTTGCACGATATAAGATGTTGAATACAGAAATGGTCTGCTTTGGGAAATGGCATTATTGCATGAACGTATCCTGGAGTGAACCAGCTTGGAAAAAACAGCCTCACAGCAGTGATGTTCAAGTGGGATCTTCCTCTGCACATCCCCAGCTATTTCCCCCCCACCCCCCCGTATATGTACTGTAAAAGACAATTGGACTCAGTGTTGAAATCTTAGAAATATTGTGAGAAACATTATTCTTGGAACAGCAGATGTATGTGCTGAGGGATGAGAGGGAACGTGTGCCAGTGTGGGGTGGTTAAGGGGGCTTCAACCACATTTAGATTAAGGCCAGATTTAGGCTCGGCCCAGGAACTTGGATGGGTATTTGTTTCCTGTTTTCCAAAGCTAAAAGCTGAAACGGAGGACAACTGATTGAAAAGAGGGAAAGAAGCATGTTTACAGTGTTAATCTATGTGGGGTATGAAAGAAGCAGGTTAAAAACAGTGGGGCTTTATTAGGAAAAAAATATACATTGAACCATTTCCAATGTTTGTTGTAAATGCAACCACAGTTTAACAGCAGTTTGAAGGGCTGTACTGCCAGATCTGCAGAGCAAGGGCAGGCCTGGAGCTCTTGCCTACGACCAGGTTTCGTCCCACTTGCAAAGGGACAGTAAATATTCATCTGTGGCAAAGTCAAGGCATAAACCCTGCTGATTCTTCAGCGTAAACTCTCCACATTATCTGGCATCTTCCCATTTCACTGAAAAACTGCTTTAGGAATATGTTAATGAGATTTAAAGATCTTGCTTATAAACCCAACATATCTTTCCTCTACATAAACTCTGAAAAAAAGAGTAAGTAGTAAATAGAGATGTAAATCCTTCTCACTCTTTCTGAATTCAAATTTTAGCTTCACTAATGCAGCAATTTTTCTAGTTTTCCTCTTCAAAATATGACAGAAGTACCACAAAAAGTAAGATGATTTCTCTTTGTTCAGAAAAAATCTGTTGAGTCTTTTCAGATGTTTGGTTTACCTTTTAAAAAGAAAATTCATTGTGAATAATACTGTGAAAACTTTCTTGTTTTCCATTTTTCAATGTAATTTTTAAAAGGAAAATGTTTTTCGTGCAAAAATGTTGGCCAACTATAAGAGTGCAATTTTTGAAAAGTAGCTTTTTTAAAAAAAGCAATGCCACTGGAGATGATAAAACAGTCACTGATATTCCAGGCTGCCCCTTGGTTTGCAGTGAGTGGCATAGGAAAGCAGACTATTAAAATTCAGCGGATATTCTAGAACGACTCCTGTGTCTAATCCCCAAGGGCTGTAAAAAAGGAGAGCTTTGTTACAGCTAAGAGACATTTAGCTTGAATTGTATCAAGCTAGGTAACTTCAGGAATTAAAAAATAAATCTCTCAGGCTCTGCTGAAATGTTTTTTCCCTCCAATTTCCTCCACAAAAGAAAGGACAAAATAGAGTGGAGTGGAGAATTTTAGCCATGCCCAAGTTCAGTGAAAAGACACTTTTTAGCTATAAGAACCAGCTTGTTGCCAATTTCCGTCAAAATAATTCCTCAGGTTAAATCCTGGTCCTATTGAAGTCATTGTCCAAATGCTCATTGGCTGCGAGGGGAGATCAGGATTTGTCCCGTTCAATTCATTAGTGATGGTATGAACCCCAAGTAGTATTACGCTTCCTTTAAAGAAAGAGAAGCTCCTACTTACTGTTTATATACTAACGCTATTTCTCACACGTTTATTGTGTTACTCTCCTTAATTTGGTGCCATGCTGGGTCCCTGTGGGATGCCACTCAAACATTATGTCAATGATCTCAAAATTGAACTCCAGTGCTTTATTTTACAAATGGCTTCTAGCAGATGTGTGGCACACTTTATTAACTTAAGTACCCATTAGTTGAAAATTTCATTAGTTTGGGGGAAAGGGATCAGTTTCGTCAATAGATCTGGTATGGGTGGACCCTTTGTGTCAACCTGACCCATATCAAAATGGATTATTGTTGTAAGTGAGACAAGTGACCTAATGTTCTGCCTATTATGCACACATGATCTATAACCTTTTAAAATACTAGTGTGGGAAAGGAGCACACTTCACTGCATCCCCAAACCGCGGATTCTTAACAGGTGGCAGTCCCTCTCTTAGCAACGTTTGCCATGGGCTGTCTACGCGAGCGTATGAATTATCAGGGGGTACAGTTTCCAACCAGGTAACCAGGGGAAAACCGGGATGGAGAATGAAACCAGAATAATGAACGGCCGCGCAGACGTTTTAATGAGCGCAGAAGGCAGCTGGTGGAGCCGGGTCTGTAGTGCCATCGTCTGACTGACCGGCGCATTTCGGCCACGGCGTTTCGCCGGCTGCCTGCATCTTTTGGGGTAATAAAGCCGCAGAGGTAAAGCTGGATTCGGTTACAGCAGCAACATATGGTACGTTTTACTCCACAGTTTTAATGTTTTGATGCTGTTTGCTCCTTGAATGATGGCAGCAGTAGTTTCCAATGCATTCGCTTGACCTTGTTTTGGAAACCGTTTGAGGGCCAACTTGACGGCCCATGTGAAAATATTTGGTGGGACCACCCACTGAAAGGTGCACTATGTAACCCTCTGGCTGTTCTGTGCAGCAGCTCTCACACCTGCCCTAAACTCCTTGACCTTCTGAAGAGGGAAAAGTAAATCTGTCTGGAAGCGATGAATCATTTCACGCAGCAAAGAACAGTCCTTATATTAAGTTATTACTTCATGTTTCTCCTCACCTTGTATTCCACACTATAACACTGGGATATAAGCAGTAATATTACAGCAGCATAGCAACTTGTTTCTGGAGAGCAACCACTAACCATGATGCATCCTGCAGCCTACTGAGGGCTCTGCCAATACACACGCCAAAGTCTTCTGTTCGTTCCCTGCTGCATCACAAGTGGAGATGAGCACGTGAAAGAAATCTCAGGTAGTCTGATAAGTGGGTTGGTAAAAAGTGCTGTTGAAAGAACCAGAGGGAAAAGTACAACCCTCCAGACACTGCAGGAGTGCTTCCATGCTGCAGGGCACGGGTGCCCAAACATCTTGTTCTGGTGGCTGGCTGACTCCTCTGGAAGCACTTGGAGGTGATCTGTTTCCATTCCTCCATCATCACGTCGTGAGCAATGTGGGCACGTGTGCAGTAAAGCTGATCCGAGTGTGTGCCCTTAACCCAACCTAAAGGAGACGCGTCTCATTCATGCATACAAACTAAAAAGCACATGCACTTTCCTGCTGTAGAAACTTCTGGCAGGGTCCGGGAAATCCCTGAGAGCAGGACGCTGTTGCAGGGAAGATCGTACAGCTCACCTCTGCTGGGCTCTGCAAGCCGTGGGGTGGGAAGCGGGGTTAGGCTGGATGAACTGCCCTGGCTGGGGCAGCCCCCTTCAGCTGCCATCCTCAGGGTGCTTCTCAGCCCTTTCCCTGTCATATATTGGTCACCAGCACGTTGGTGATGTGATGTGAGCTGTGAGGTAGCCAGGAAGATACCAGCTGGGGTGAACTGATCCTGCCACAGCCCGTGACCTGATTTGCAGCCAGTTCCTCCCAGCAGTGTCTGGGCAGCCCACAGACAGGACCGGCCGGGCAAAGCTGACACAGAAAAAAGGCTCGTTTCAAGTGTTGTGATTCTGGGAGGCAAAGGGAGGGTTGGTTGTGCTCAGTGTTTGTGGAGAGAGAATCAGTTGTGGAGACACCTGTGCATCTCCAATAAGAGAGACACATTTTCCTGGAACAAGACACTTCTCTCTGCTGTTAATTAAAAGCAAAGGCAAAACATAGAATCAGTAAACTCCAAAACTGACCAAATCAAGATGGGCAAACTAGATTTCCCAGTTTAGGGAAGGGTTTTCTTCCTCCTTCTGCCAGCTTTGCTTGATTTGCAAAAAGAGGCAAGTTTGTTTTTTTGTCAGAGTCAACTGAGCAGAGAGAGGTTGTCTAGCTTCTTCAGGAGCTGACAGGTATGCACTGATTTCTCTAAGAGATACAGGTTAGGTACAGAAAAAATGGCCCAGGAAATCAAAAGGGTATAGTGTATGCCTTGGCCCATGTGTTCCCAGTTGGGTTACTGGGCTTCTAAGTGGTTGTGGGACACTTAGTTCACTTTTAGTTGCTCATACCTGTTTCCCACCTCTAAAATTCAGGCTTATTTGCCTCCTACAGAAAGTGTTTTCAGGTAGACTGAAGAAAATTTTATGAGAGAGCGGAGTATGTAGATTCTTAACGTACAGTGTCACATCATCATAAGTTGTGTCGTGAAGCAAAACCACGTTAATGTTATTACGCTTAATCTTCTGTCTAGCGCTGAACAAAGAACTTATGGAGAGCTAATTCTAGCCATTGCTTCTGCTGACAAGCTGAGGACCTCCCTTTCTCAGGTCAGTAGGGAAACATGCACTCCAGTTGCTTCTTCAGCTCAGGTTCATTGCAGTAATTTCAGTATATTTTGCTGGAAAGTGCTTTCTCACAGCCAGGTCTCCCATGATACCAATATGAAGTGTACACTATATTCTTTCCCTGTTTCCTCCAGAGCCTAATATATCCTTTGCAGCACTTTCAGCTTGAAATGAAGTGTATGACCTAAAGTCTATAGAATAACATGAATCACTGGACAATAATTTATAGGGTCACCTCATAATTACTATTGAGTATAACATGACCCTGTTTATTGGAACATATACAGGAGAAAGGTTGTTTTTGATATTTTTCTTGCTTGTTCAAGCCAACATTGCTCCAAATCTGAATGGATTTATTGACACCACATTAAAAATAATCATTGTCAAAACAACTGGGAGAAAAACTTTTCAAAATGGTAGAATCTTCCTGCTCCTGAAACTCTCTTGCAGGGAGGTGGGGAGACATCTATGGCTCATGGCTTTTCTGTGAAAGCTCATTTTTTTTCATATATAAAGAACTGAGATCTGCTTAGGGATCTCTAGTAAGAATGAACTAACTAAATGATAATAAAGCATGTTGCATGTTCATGTTAAAAAAAAATGTTGTATTTGGAAGGAAAGCAGGTTAAAGCAAAGAAGCCAACAACTTAAAGGGGGAAGTTATGTTTTGGGCTTGTTTTGCAGATTCTGAGGTTTCTGCATTTACTGCCCTTAAGTTATAAACCCCTGTGCTCTTCTTCACAGGAAAGGTAGAAGCAGCGAGGGGTAGAACAGGCAGTACTCAAACCAGTGGTGGTTTTGGTAGCAAATGCAAAAATCTTTGGGCAAAACACTTCTGTGTTATTTTGATTATCTGGAAAACTTTGAGGCTCTGAGGAAGAATTTGCTTTTTCCGTAACCATATATCATTTTCAGGGCCACCAGGAGCCCCCTTGAGTCCTGCAAAGGCTTAATCCTGACGGTATACCCTCCCTCGGTACTTCTGGTGTGGAGGTGGGGAAGGAGGAATTTTGATAATCGCAACGTTATCTGTGCTCAGGACTCTCCCTGGCCTGCAAGCCAAACTCTCCCGGCTCTCCAGGCTGAGGCAGGGAGCATGAGAAACATGCTGGGGGTGGAGAGGTTGTGGAGACCCGTTGCCTTTTTTCACTTGGGCAACAGCTGCAGTTACAGGAGGGACTGGGGTGTAAATGACCTTGTGTGTTTTTAAAGAGCTATAGTGGGAGGCTGAAATGTCTGACTGGTGTCTGAGTAGGTCTGTGCATATGAAACCTGCTTGGGCATACATTTTCAGAGGTTTCTAAGAATGGTTTTGCATTTAAGGTGGTTGAAGGAAAGACCTCACTTTTCCAGGAGCAGTGCTGTAGAAGTCTACCTCTGGCATATGTTTGTGGGACCAGAACGAGAGACCTTACTGAATTCTACCAAGGTTTGATAGGTTAAAAGCACCAGGACACTTCACACCAGAGCAGTGACTGTAGAGGCCTGACAACCAGAGAAAATCAAAGCCTGTGCAAGAAATATAGTAAATGCCGTGCTCCGGAAGCCCAATTTGTTGCCTTTCTGGTGTTCAGGATCCTTTAACACTGTTGCACATTCCAGATGTGCATTCCAGACTGCTCCAGTTCTGAAAGTATGCTTGGCTTGACCAAACATGGGGGTTTTTATTCCAAGTAGAGATGTATTCATTTGCAGTCATCAAAAAAATGTATATTTATGGAGGAAAGCTTGGGCGCAGCATGCCAACACACCGATTATGAGTGTGTAGAGTAAAGAGGTACTGTCAGGCTGCATATGTTTTAAATAGCTAAATTCAGAGACCAAAATACATAGGGACAGCAGATGGATTAGTGACACATTTGGAAAACTATGGGTACATGTATTCTGGTAAATTAAACAGTGTCAAGGCACGGGCACAGGCACTGGAACTTACTCATCCACGCTATTCAATTGTTAGACAGTCCGTGGTGTGGTTTTGGCCCAGATCAACTAACAACCTCCCAAACAATTCCTAGGTATGGTTTGTGAGCTAGTACAGGCCAGGGAGCATTGCCAGTAGGCAAACATGCAGGCGGCTGTCCAGTTCTAGAGGTTAAGAGAGTTTTATATTATGGATGCGATCAGATTGTTCCAGATGGCTTGATGGCCCTGACACTGTTTAGTTTACTAATATAGATGTAACCTTTAGGTTTTTATACTCATCCACTTGGACCTGTGACTCACATACGCCAAACAAGCAGCTGTGGTGATTTAAGATGTTATTGCACCTGAGCTCTTTGTTACTGGCTCTTGCTGGAGGTTGCTGACCCCACTGTAGAGCTGCCAAAAGTAATGTACTTCAAGTGTTTTAGACCAGTGAAGGTCAAGCCACGATGTGAGGTCTGTGCATGTACTGAATATGGGGAAAAGTCTGGTTTAAGAAAATTCTTCCTCCTCCCATTACATCCATATAATTATAAGGTGTTAGCTAAGGCCAGTGCTCTCACTGGAGCTGTTGCTGTCTCATTCTTCAGCACAGGATGCCCTTAATCATGAGTGACCTTTTGGATAATACCCCTTTCTTAAAGCTACTATTTGGCTTCCATGGGCTGCACTGCTTTTCCTGAATCTGTGCTTTTCTGACTGGCATTGCACAAGAGTTTTGCACACTAAAATCTGTATAGCAATGATGTCTTCCCCAATTGCAATCACTCTTGCTTTTAGAGATAAATTAACTTTAAACAATTTAATGTCTGTTCAGTTGTGCCAGGCAGATTTATTGTAACTAGAGCTTCCAGCTGCCGGTGGGACTATGATGTAGGACTGTCGGGGGCTCTGTGTGTTTCGTTATATCTTAGATCATTTTCCTTTTAGAAAGTTGCAACACTCTTTGGCTGAGTGGCAGAGGCTGTGGTCTCAGTCCCATATCCAGAGCTGTGGCTGTCAAAGGACAGCAGAATCAGCAACCAGGGCAACCACCCTTCATCTCCATGGAGAGCCCTTGCCTCCCTGCCTGGTGTTCTCCCAGCCTCCAGCCAAGGCTCTCCATCCCATGTCTCCCTGACGGCCAGCAGACACCCCTCCCAGGCCACCCGTGGCAGTCACCAGTGTCCTGCCCACTGTGACAAGGCCATTTCATCACCAGGGATGGTGCCAGGAGATCACGTGGGGCCCAGCTAGCCCTTGGCTACCCAAGGCAAAAGGGTGGCGAGCTCCCGCTGCCCGTGGCTCTGGAGAGCTTCCAGCTCCCTGCAAGACCGTGATGGGGTGCTTACCTGTCCTGTAGAGCTTTGACAGCTCTCCAGAGGGAGAGGACAGGACCATGCTGTGGTCTGGTTGCATCCCTGTCTGTATGTCCAGCTGTAATGCACAGGAGAAACAACGTCGGTGGAGCAGCCGCTCTGCTCTGCCCTGCCCTCCCCTTCCTCACCTGGCCAGACTGCCAGCTTGTCCACCAGCCTGAGCTGGCACAGCCCTTTTTATACCCACTGGAGCTGGCTGTGTCACCAACCAGCCTGTGACGTGGCCACCACCAACGGTCTGCCTGCTGTGACATGGCTGCTGCACCACCAGGGTTGTGCTAGGAGCTGGCGGCTGCCTGCCGTGACATCATGACATCACCAGGGCTGGTGCGTCACGGTGACATGGCTGTTTGCCACCACTCAAGTGAGAATAAACAATTTAATAATAATAATAATAAAATAATAAAATATAATAATAATAATAAAGAACAGATAATGCTGGGGAGGGAAATTAAGTAGCTGTACCAGCAATTTAAAGAACAGCCTCAGGACAGGTTAAAAGAGAATTAAAAGCAGATGGTCCTATCCACTGCCCAATTTTAATGACTTGTGCTGCTGCTTGCTGCTGAGATGTGTGAGTTTGAAGGGTAAATTCTGAAGAAAAATGCTTGTCAAGTTGACTGAAGGTAGTATTTCACACCTTTGGAATTAAAGACACGTCCACCTCCAAACCTTGCATCCACGAGTTGCTGATGGCACTGAGGATGTTTCAGTGTGAACTGCAAGGCTCACATCTTTCTTTCCCTGACATGAAGCAGAGATTTTGCCAGGGACTGTCTTGTGCTATGCACTTCAGTTGGACACTGGAGCAAAATACGTAAGTTAGCTCCCATCTCCTTGGTTCACTGCCAAAGTGTTGCATCTCTTTAACTGGCAGGACCAGAGGCAATGGGCACAACTGGAACACAGGTGGTTCCCTCTGAGCATCAGTAAAGACTTTGTTATTGGGGGAGTGGCACAGGTTGCCCAGGGAGGTTGTGAAGTCTCCCTCCTTGGAAGACCATTTGGACACGGTGCTGGGCAGCTGGCTCTCGGTGGCCCTGCTTGAACAGGGGGTTGGACAAGACGACGTCCACAGGACCCTTCCAATCTCAACCATTCTGTGATTCTGATTCTGTGAAAGTATTTAACAAACAGGGGCATGGGCCGACAGACACTCAATGTGCCTTGTGGCAGCCACATCAGCGGCTTAAACAGAGGGTAGAATATGGAGAAATCCCCCATGGCTTTCTACCAGACACTTCTAGGGCAGTATCTGAAAGGACATGAAAAAGACATAAACAACTTTGAAAACAAGGAATTGAAGCAATTACAGCCCTCTGAAAAAGGTTCCCAAACTCTGGTGTGCATATTGCAGTTCTACAGACACTCCTAGAAAGATGTGCATGTATGCATGAATGGTCTTTTTTGTGTGCTTTTTCCCAGAGGGCACTATCTCCAAAAAACTATGCTTCACAACCTGGTATTAGAAAACAAGTCCAGAGATAAGATTAATTGGACATAGGCTGATTGTCTTGCTGAGAGTCTCCTTGCTTTCTTACAGTGCATCTTTGGTTGGAGAAACACAGAGCAGTAAATGTAATTTAAAAGGCATCCGTAACATTTCTGACATCCTCAGCATCATAGCACATGCCATTCTTGTCCTCCAGAATATGTGGGAAAAGTGTGGTCATCTCACACAGTGCAAAAGGACAGCTGCTGGTTAATGGTTCTGCTAATCACAAGTGCATTCTAATAACAAACAAATTCTACTACTTCTTATTTTAAGCCAAGTTTATGTGTTTATTTTAAGAACAAAGGCCCAATTGCATAAAGTATCAGTGTTGCTCTAGCCAAAAAAATTGTAGACATCCCACCCCTCCCTTCTCCAAAAGAAAAAAGAAGCCTTATGTGGTTGACTGCAAGAGCAACATTCTTAGATTAATCTCAAAAAGGCATCTAATAAGTAAGAGGAATGCATTACGTCAAAACAAAAGATCACATTTATTGGCTTATCTTTTCCCAAAAACAGTTTCTACATGTGTTGAAGATAAACAACAGCAGCAAAGCAGGGAGTCTATGACCACAAAATGTCATCTAGGGCAGTTTTCTGTGACTTCCAATGTGAGTGGGAAACATGAACTTCCTCCATTTACGTTGCACTAAATAGTTTGGGGAGCTCAAGAAGTGCTGAAGCCAGATTTAATACACATTTGTGTTGCACGGTTGATCATGAGCTCCACTGAAAGATTTTCTTGTGGCTGGAGCATTCATAACTAAGGTTTTCTTTGAGGAATGTCTGCCATTAAATAGGTGTGAACTCACAGCCTTTCACTTTTTTGGGGTGCTTACAGGGTTTAGGTCTTACCATGAAATTGAGTAGTTCAGGGTGGAAGGTACTTCTGGAGATCATCTGATCCAACACCCTACACAAAGTAGGGCTAACTGTGAAGTTATATTGAACTTTGAAGTCAGATGAAGCTGCTTGGGACTGTGCCCATCTGAGTTCTGAACATCTCCAAAGAAGGAGATTCCACAGCCTCTCTGGGATCTGTGCTGGTGTTTGATCACTCACAGGGTGACTTTTTTCTTTCTTTTTTTCCCCTTCATATCTATTTTATCTATTGTTTTTTGTCTTTTCACTCTGAGAAGAGCTTGACTCTGTCTTCTCTATAACCATGCAATAGGTCATGGAGGACAGCAGTAATGTCGCCCCTTAGCCTTTTCCTCTTAAGACTCAACAAACCCATCTATCTCCCTCTTGTTTGCATGCTGTGTGCTCCAGCCCCCTGACTAGGTTGCTGGCCACTGCTGAGCTCACTCTGGTACGTCCATGGCTCTCTTTCACTGGGGGTGCCCAAATCAGACACAGTAATCCAGATGTGGTCTCACAAATGCCAAATGGAGGAGAAGGATGTCTTCTCTGACCTGCTAGTTACAACTGCCCAGGATGCAGTTAGCCTTCTTGGCCAAAACACCATGCTGCTGACTCCTGTTCAACTTCTTGTCCACAAGGAGGACACAGATAGGTAGGTATAACACGTAAATGTATATATTATACATTGCAGATTACATATTATATGCCTATCTTAAACTTTATAATCCCCAACAGAAAAAAGTGTGCTTAAAAAAGTTCTCTTGCAACCTTACCCACAACGGAACAAATGGACTATCTGCTAACTACATTATGGTGGATATCAGTAATCACTATGGGAGTACTCAACGTCAGAAACAGAGACTGGCTGCACACCAGCCAGAGACGGGGTGAAGAAGCAGCTGAGCTTAGCATCAGACTTTCCAATATGTGCTGACTTCCCGGTATCAATCTTTGCAGGCTATGCTTTTCTACTTTAAACACTTTTTTGTTGCAATTATTTGTTTTTTTAATGGAAAAAAAAAGTAATGTAATTTTATTAAATAAATCATCTTCCCCCTATAATATCGACTAGTTTGCATGCCTTGCTAAACATTAAACCAGATGAAATGGGGCTTGGTTACATACAGTTAAGTGGCATGCTTTTTGTGAACGGCAAATGAGATAACTATTTGTTATTTTTAAACAAATGTTCACCCGTAAAAAGAAACATCTCTATTAGACAGAAAAGTGACTTCACAAAGGTGCATTATGTGCCAGCCAAAAAATGAAACGGGTGGCAGATTATTTCCAAAGTTAAAAGTTTATGGCGAAACCACGATATAAATTAACTGCTAGCAGCCGTTGAGTCCATTCCTCGGATCATTTATCTGTATGAGTGTTATATGTTTGATGCCCGGTATGTATGATGGTTTTGGGGTGGACTAGAGTGTTTCTGAGTGATTTAGCACATGAAATCAACTCCAAGTTTCTAAAACAATAAACATGATGATGGGAGAGAGAAGTCAATACATGTATCTTGATTTCTTGTTACCATTACAGTGTGTCTATCTACTTCATGGTCTTAAGCACCATTAGAGGTATTAGATTATCTCCAGGACATGAATTAGTTTTATTCTGACAAATCCATTGAAAAGTAGAGAAGTATAATTCCCATTCTACTGCTGGGAAACTAATATATGAGAAAATGAGGTGACCAAATCATGCAGTGGATACAAAACTGGCCTAGGAACTGAATCCCAACCCAGAATGTGAGCTATTAAGACTAGATCCTGTCTCTGTAATGGACAATATGTTGTAAGGGGGGTACAGACGTGGGGTACATATTAGGAAGATTCATAAACAGCAGAAAGATAGTGACATTCAGTGGAAACCCTAAGAGGGAAGATATAGAAGTCCAGATGACACACACATATACATGGCCACAAAGAAGTCACCAGGTCATTACCGGGCTAGCAAAATATCAACAAATTTCTTTAAAACAAAAGTGTGTTTCTAAAAGGACCAGAGAACTTCAGATCAAATCTTTTGGAGGAGGAACTGGCCAATGTTGAATAAGATCAACCGTATCACTTCAACAAAATTGTACATCAAATTCATCAGCGCATTTCAGCTAAAAGGAGAACAAAATTAAGTGAAACTGCCTCACTGCAACATTTAAAAAATATAACTTTCTGATTTTGTGTTTAAACAAAAATGGAAACATTAGATGATGGACTTGGTAGAACACCATTGGTGAAGCTGCTGAATTAATGGGACCTGAGTGGGAAGAGTTACATCAGCTAACTGCTGACAGGCATGTTGGGAAGACTTGGCTGGCTCGATGTGTTGAAATGAAGGGGATGACCTAAGGATTAAGGATTAGCTTTAGGCTTTTAACTTGACAGTAATGTACATTGTACGTGTGCGTGTGTTTGCATGGATGTGTGCACATATAGACAGATGTGTCTGAGAGAGAGACGAGGTGGGGTTTGTGCTGCTGTAATGCATTTGACTTCATAGCTTTGTGTATATGGGCTATGTGTGAGGGATGTGTGTTCCTTCAAATTTGGCTGGTTCTCTGTTCTGCAACTTTGAAATTACATGCTTTTGCATAATCTTCTGTATTGTTTGTAAGGAGTTGTAAGCCAGTCATTACCATAGAGAAAAACAAAGGCTTATTAAAGAAACAAATATAATAACAACCGAGAAAGAACATTATGGAGAGACAAACAGCCTGCTAACAATGTGAAATGTCTGTCTGAAGTGTCACACGACACAAAGGTAGCAGGTGTTTGTGAGATTTTTTTTTATTAATGTCTCTTTGAGAACATTCAAAGGTAGTAATCTTGAAATAAATTAAATTAACACCTATGCTGAACTTCAGAGACAGTGAAACCACCTCTCCACTCTTCTCCTATTTTTTGCAGCATAATGTGATGCAGATTCAGTGGGAGTGTGGAGTGTGATGGAGTGAGGATGTACCTGGGAAATGGGTATTGCTGGCTAAATGCAGAATCTTGATTCGATTGCCTTAGCACAGGGGTCCAATAGCATCTTGTTACTGGCTTTGGAACTTAACTGCCTCTCAGGCTAGCCACTGATTTAAAACTTAAGAATATTAAAGGCTTTAGAAGGAAAAGAAACAAATGGCATTTCAGAGTCACTGGTGGGTGCCGTGTGGGCATGTTTAAGAGACTGGTGACAAAACAGTATATTAGTAGATGGAGTGATATCTGGGGGTTCCAGCAACAAAACCTTCCATACATGAAACCTACCAATAGAGCTATAATTACCAGTGCTTTCAGAGCAGTGGTAGAGTTGAATACAAGGGCATCCATAAAACACTTTCTACAGAAAACAGTTTTGAATAAAAACACTATCAAGCTTTTTAGAAATAAAGTCCTGTAATCATAGTAAATACCAGAAAATCTGCTACTGCAAAATAATGAGTAGGTGTATGTTCACTTTTCCCTCTACTTGGCAACAATATCAGAATACATCTTAAATGTGGCAGAGGTAGTGCTAGCAAGGGAAGTGTGTGAGGAAACAAAAGTATGTTATGGAGGCTAGCTATTTGCTTTCCATCTTTAGCCAGAGCTGTACACAAACCAGAGCAGAATATTACCTCTGTAAGAATAACCAGGTTGCCCAGAAACCCAGGAGTCCCCAGCCTCTTTTAGTATAACTTCCATATAGTAATTATAGAAGTGGCAGGCAGCACTCAAAGAGTTGCAGGTCTGTTTCTTCTCCCCATGCATGTCCTTGATTAAGAACATCTTTACTCACCCCAGTGGCTTCCTCTAAGTATCTAACCATGCCATTTGTAGGGTAGACATAGTGAGCATTTTCATTCTGTATGCTCTCTCTGCTATCCCTTTGGTTCACTCCTTGCTTCAGACTAAGTCTCAGGTCCCCCAGACATCTATACTGCATATGGCTTTTGGCTCCCTCTTTAAGGAAACTTGGACACTGAATAGACACTTGTTCCAAGTCCTGTTTCCTACAGGCTATATAACGTTTGAGCTAGTTCATATCACTTGTTCAGAAACCAGAACTTGCTCCTTGAGTCCCACAGGCAGTATAGATTTATCCATAAATTCAAGATTGTTTCTAGCATGTCCTCTTGAAATCTTTTGCTGGGAAATTGAAATGAGGTTATAACTTGTGGTGGGTCTCTGCTTACAGCAAACACCTGGCAAATTCTTCACAACAGAAGCATGGTGTAAGCATCTTGCATGACCTTTGTTACTTCCATAAGTTGGTGGTGGTGCTGCTGCTCAGTGTGCTTGATCCCCTCACTCATCTGATGCCCAGACTAGCAGATGACCTTTCTCCAGCCATTCTGAGAAGAACTAATGTTGCTGCTTATTCTCCTAACAGCTACCAAAACCCCACACTTTTGCAGTCAGTTCCTGCATGCTGGTAAAGCGTTTGTGGGGCAGAGGGGTTCTTCTGTCTAATTTGACATGACTAACACAGAAGAGGAAAGATGCAGAACTGGCTGAGAAGATTTCAATTGCTGGAATGCTTCAGGGGAATTTAGGATGCTTGCAAAGTGAGTATGGACCAGATAAAGAGTACAAGATATGGTTGTGGGGAATGATAGCATTAGCCATGAAGAATTTGTCCTACGTTGTCACCTATACTACCCACTTAATTTTACAAACCTACACTCATGTAGGTACATACCCAGTATAATAGGACTGACTGGCTGGTTGTGAGCACAATTACATATCCAAATGCATGGCAAGCTAACAGACAAAAATACTTTAAGGACAGTAAAGGCAAGGGCAGGCCTTGGCCCATCCCCACTGCAGAGGCATTCTCATCAGTAAGAGAAACTGTGAGATGTTGCTGCTTGTGCAAGAGTAGGTGAAAGAAAAGGTTTCCAACACTGTAAGTTAAAGCAGGTCTGAAATCTCGTGGACTCACAAATTCTGGTGGGCTTGGAACGCAGAAATATTAAAGAGAAATTAAGGAAGACTTCTGCAGAAGATGGTCCAGGTTGATACAAGTGAGCGTCACAGGCATTGAGGGTCAAAGGAAACGATGTATTATATCAAAGAATAGTACCAGATAGCTGGCAGGTAATACCCTGGGAACCATCCAGTTTGCTAGGGGGTTTGTGTGTTTTATATATATGGTTAAGGATGAAGCTATTTCCTGGAGAGAAGACAGCTGGAATAGAAACATTGTGGAAGAGCTGGTGTAATATCTTATTGTCAAACTAAAGACAGAAGCTCAAGCCCCCTAGCAAACTTGCCCTGACACCTACTTCCCCTTAGTTTGGCCATGACTGGTTATCAGGTTGCTTGAACTGGAGATAAAAGATGGATGGACATGATCTAGTTTGCCTTGATGATCTAGTTTGCCTTGACCACACTATTTCGATTTCCCACTGTTGAAATGTGCCTTCATCATACCAGTTCAATACTTCAATTCAAAACTTCTGGCAGTCCTCTAACTGGACTGTTGAATGGTGGATATAAAGGTTTTATTAGAAATACACTGGTATGTACATGCGTGGTGTTTGATGCTGCCAGAACAGTAGTAGGCTAGTGACAGAAATTATTCAGATTGGTGGTTCCCTCTGAGTTTGGTATTGGGGCCTATGCCTCATGGTTGCAATCAGAACGATAATGTATTTACATGCAGGGATACCATAAAACTTCTCCATCTTTGTGTAGTGATATATTAGAATGATGATGAAGCCAATTTTTCATAAACCATTTACCAAAGGGTAAATATGGTAACCTAAAGCCATATTGGTTTAGTCACAGAAAATCACAGAGTAACTCAGGTTGGAAAGGACCTTGGGAGGGCTCTAGTGCAACCTCTGGCTCAAAGCAGGGACCACCTTCAATTCCAACTGGGTTGCTCAAGACTTTGCCCAGTCAGGTCTCACATGCTTTTGTTCTACAAGGTCCCAGTTTCCCTTAATGCTTTCGACGGGTAACGAAATGAGGGAAAGGGTGATGAGAGGTATATGGATATTTCCGTGTTTAAGGCATGGGACCGGAACCCAGGATTCTTGGCCCTGGCAGACTTTCTCTGTGATACTAGGTAAAACTGGGTAAAAAAATACAAAGAGGCTCTGGTTAGTGTTGCACAGGCAACCTTCAGTCTGGCCTGTCTTGAATTTGTTAGTGATTAATTTTCCTGTCTGCATGGTTTTTCAAAGATATTTTTGTGTAGATTTTAATAGATAATAATATAGCCTTTGTCCTACAGGATCCCAAAGTGCTTCTCAAGTTATACACCTAACTGGCCAAAGCCTACTCCTGCTGAGGCCAACAGACATTTTGCCATCGATTTCATTTGGGCCAGGATTTGGCTGTGTAGAAATGGAATACAAGCAATTCTGTATGTCCGTACGGCCTTTAATAATTTCTGGTTTCCCACCTAACCAATAAATCTGCCAGCAGAAGAGTAGTACAAAATTTGGTGTCACTTACTGAACAACTAAATGTTTCAATATAAACTTTGTAAGGCATCAGTAGGCCATAATGACAGTTGCTCTAAAAGTATCAATAGCATAATTTAGAGCCAGAGGTGGATGATGCACTGTACGGGGTGTGTGGATGTGGATGCATGTGTAGAATCTCTGTATATGCAGCAAATTATACTTGTATTTTTAAATCACTTAATAAAATATCAGCTCTAGTTAGTTGCATAATCTAAAATTCTGGAACATTTTTGCTGTCCTACGTCTCCAAAAGTTTTTCATTTAGGAACACACACATTTCTTGTCAATGTTATTTCTACAATCACTTAGTTAGAGCAGGGCATATTGTTCTCTGAATTTCTTGTTAAAATGTTTCACTTAATTAAACTTTTACAACCAGTTCTGCTCTATGTCTGATACTTGCTGTAAATTATAAAGAAAAGCCCCTCTGGCATTTATGAGAATTCAGATGATGAAGACTATAGGGAAAAAAAAAGGAAGAAAAGAAACAGTGTCACTGAGCCCCAGATAGTTGCTCATTCCCTGTTATCTCCCACACAATTCAATTTAATGAAATATAATATTTCTTGTTATATAAACTAGACTGAAAAAGAGGCCAAAATAGAACCAATAATATTTCAAATCATTATATTGTAAATGTCTCATAAGTGGAATGAATTGCAGCATAATTTGAATAATTGTGGGTTTGTCTACATTTCTGTAACATATTATATGGAAAATAAGGCTAAAATTTGCTAGAACCTGAAAGAAAAATGAACCCAACAAACAAACAACAGGAAAAGTCATGGAAATCAAAGCTACACCTGGTTGTACGTGCTTGTAGGATGTACCTGTGCACATGTGAAACAAACACAACCCCTTCCTGTGTCAAAACACTGCCAGAGTTTCAAAGGGGTGCTTGAGATGACCTCTATGGTGTGGGGATTTAACAACAGCTAAGTTCCAGCAAGATCTCATTTCTGAGCGCAATATTCTGTTTCCAGGCCCTCCCAAAACCAACTGTGGGATGACTGCAAGATGGCTGTCACATCGATTACAGGATTGAAAGCTTTAATCCAATTGGCGGCAATGCTGCTATGAGACTTGGAAATCTCCTCTAACCTCTAACCACAGTTTAGTGTGCAAACTATTGTGTTTGCTCTTGGGAAGCTTCACTCTTGCCAAAGACAGCCAGTATTTATGCTATTTGGCATATTTATTATTCAGTTAACCCATTCCTTATAAGTAAATCCTTTTTCAGAATTTATAACCCTCCCAAGAGCTATGGGTGATGGACAGAAATAAATAGCCATGAGGGGGAAAACAAAAGAAAACAAAACTTTAAATCTCTCTTCTCCCATAACTTTTATAATTTCTTCTATTGTCCTTTGTTTCACAGGGCTATTTGTCATGATGAAGGGAAGCAAGAATCAGACAGTGTCTGAGAAATCTGGTTGTGCTTAAACATTTGTGAAATTCAGGGAAACAAGTTGTGCAATCTGACATCAAATAAAGATCAGATGACCCACAGGCTTCAGTTTCCTTGTGAATGAAGGTGAAAGGGCTCTGCAGCCAACATCTTTATTTACTGGGATACTCAGTAGGACACGTAAACAGGGATTTTTATATCTCTGGTTCCCCCGGGCAGGGTGACATATGCAGATTAGTTCTATTCAGAATGAAAACTCCTTATTTTACAGTTCACAGGGGATTACTCCATCTCTTTATCTGAGAATTATTGCTATATTTGTGATGGCTGAAAGCTCTAAAGAGAAAAAGGATTTACCTTACTTTCTAAGAGATGCCTACTCTGCTGACAGCTAGATAGATATGTGTATACTACTGTGCTTGTCGGATTCTAATTTTGGGATTAATGTAGCTCATCTGATAAAAATCATTACTAGCAGACTTACTTGGGTAATAATATTATCTGGCAATAGCGATATCAAAGTTGCATAGCCCAACTTGCTCTGAGATCTGGCTAGATAGGTGTAGACCAGCTGTGGAGATGGGAGCGTTATTGCTGCATAAACTCAACACGGGCCCTGGACTCTCCCATTTCCAGGACCTGAGCTAGCATTTTTACGTGGTGCTGCTCTGTGCTGTAGTATGTATCTGCTGCCACAAAACTTATTTGGGAATTTGTAAACTGGTGCTCCATCGCTTCATGTATGTAACCAATCATACCATGGGATGAAACCAGACTCTCTGTTTTCCCATTAATGAACAAGCAACAGCCATATTACAGAGTGAACTGATTGTATCAAAACAGACATGTACACAAAATTTGTAGTGTTGTTTGTTAAAGAGTTTATTGTCAAAAAGGCAACATTTTTTTCAGCCTGAGCATGCCTTTCTCAAGGACTATCTATATAGTATTCCAACAGCTGAAAATAAACCATAACAGGTCCACACATTTTCCACTCAAAGTAGTCCTATTTTGTGAGTGAATTCTTCAACATTATTTAAATTCACCTTTAAATTGCAAATTCATTTAAATGAGGTCTAGGCTTCAGCCTAGGAGACTGTGGGAAAAGCTTTTTGACTCCTACCATATACAGTGATGTCAATGAAACTTTGACAGTTAACTAAACTCGTGATAAGTAAAAGTTAGACAATTTGATGTGAAAACAGAAATATCATGGGGAAACAGGTAAGAAACCCCTGTATTTCTGAATTGTAAATTAGCCAGAAGAAAGAAAACACATCTAAAATTCTTGGCATAGTTTTCTGAAAACTGATACATGTGTAGATTTATTTTTCTTAACAGAACATTGGTAATATTATCTAAAGTTTTCCAGGAGTCAGATTTCTATATCTGTTTATATTTTTATGTTCTTTTTCACCTTTTGATGTTATTTCCAGAATTAATTAATTTTTTTCTTCATATTTTTGTACATGTTCTTTTTTTCCTTTTTCTCCCAAACTTATCTATGAAGGTGTTTCTTTGCTGGGAAATAGATGTGTTTCCAAGTCATTCTTCAACTGGCTTATGAATGTGACCTTTATCTTAAACCCTGTTTATTCTATGTATTCCTTAGCTTTTGTGACTATTTACAATATGTATTGCACATTATTGGCTTGATCCAACATAGAGTGAAATCAAAGCAAAGACTTCCCATTGACCTTGAGAATTGTTGGATTAAGCCCTATGGTCCAAGTAAAAGTAGCTGTAATGAATGACACAAAAATGTACTAAAGAACTCATTTATTGTCTTATTAAGCTTATTAAAATAACCTAGTGTAGATTATTCAGTTTTCACTTACGAATTCGGATTCAAACAGTATCTACCTGAAGCTCCAGTATGCTGATTGCTGTTATTTTTAAATACATTGTGATACAAACTTATTACTTCTCCTCTTCTGCATGTCCATTCAGGTCTTCATGCGCTGCTGTATATTTTCCATAATCTGCTGAAGACTCAGTTGTTCGGTGGCAAGTTGTTCATCAATGAACCTTTGCATTTCTTCCCATTTCCTGGAGCCTTGCTCAATGCCTTGCTGAATCAGTGTGCGTGTTAGTTCCACTTTTTTTCTGAGTGCCTCTCTGCTTTTTTGGGGCATTTGGTAAATGGACTGCCAGTCAAATGGCTTGGGCACATCTATTCTAAGCTCTCCTTGACGAACAGCGATGTACGGCTTTATGCTCTCAGCTGTTACTTGCTCAAACCAACGAAGAAGCTCTGAGATATATTGTAGGAATGCAGAGTAATTTTCTATAGTTAGATCAATTAACCTTTTGGCCTCACTGATTAGCTTTTCTTGGGAATGACTAAGCTGCCCATAGATCTCCTGGAGTTTTTCTTTGACTTGCTTGTTAAGTTCATTGATTTTCCTCTTAGCAGCTGCAGACCAATATCGGATTTTTTCCTGAGCAGCAGATGAGAGCTCCATGACCTTCTGTTTTCCTTTCCCTTCAACATCAGTTATAAGGTCATAATATTCCTGGCTGTAGATTTCCACCAATTCTCTTACTTGGTCTGTCAGGCGTTTAACCGAGTCAGCAAGATCTTCAACATACTTGTTGTGCCAACTCACTAGTGTATCTATTAGATTCTTCAGCCATCCTAGTACCTTGTCTTCCACCTCATAGTATTTCACTGACCATCCAAGTGTAGTTGGATCAAAATATTCCTCCCGCAATGCCTTTACATAGAGGAGCAGCTGGCGCAGCTTTTCTGAAAGGTCCTGGAATGTCTTCTGGCTAAAATCTTTAAGCTGAGAAATATATTTTTTAACATCTTCTGCCAAGGATCTCAGTTTCTGTGCATAGTCTGAAGCCATTGCATCTTTGTACAGCTGTTGCATTTGGACTTTGATGTCTTCAAAATTTTTGGATTGCAAACTTCTAACCGTTTCTTCCACCTTCTGAAAAACTTGTTGCACTACTTGTTTCAGTTGCTTAAGCCTTTCTGCAAAGTCAGCTTCCTGCAGAGTGGCAAATGTCTGCCTGATTTTTTCCTGCAAATGTTTCAGCATTTCTTTAATTTCATCAAGTACATTACGACCTCTAAGAATTGTTTCAGAAGCAGGAACTCTGACTTCCATCTCATTGATAGCTGCAATCAATGCATCAAAGTACTCCTGAAGTTTTGAAAGGCATAAATCAGCATTTTTTGCTACCTTCTCTGTGGTCATAAGGTATATTTCTTCACCAGTGTACTTTTCGGACACCCCAGGGACCTGGAATTTTGTGGTCTTCAGGAATTCAATGGCTGAGTCAATTAAGTGTTTTATTCTCTTGTGATACTCTTCTATTATGTCAATTGTAGCATCCAAAAGCTTTGCTTTTATTCTTTGATAGTCAAACTGTTCAGCTTGATCTGCTGCTTTTTGATACAGCTGTTTAGCTTTGACCTTCATCTCCTGATATTTGCCAGAGGCCTCATTGGCAGCTGTGCGAAGCTGAGCATCTATTTGATCTATCTGTTTAACAGCCAATGTGTATGCTTTGTCAGCATTATTCTGCATGATGTTCTTCATCTTTAAGGTGGCAGCACTGATTTCCAGTCCCATATGCTCCTTATGATACCGATTAACATACCTATAGACTGAATTTGTCATTTTAGGTACTTTTTCTTGTATACTCAACAGCAGGTCTTTGGCAGCATCTTCTTTCCAGTTGAATTTCATTTGAATTAGGTCAGATTTCTTGAAGGATATCTCACTTTTTAATATGTCAATGTCCTTCTGAGGAGCAGACTGAAAATATAGAACAGGATAAGAAAAAGGTAGCTTGTATATAAAACAAATCCAGTATTATTTATGAGTGTATTTCAACATTCTCATTTTGCATCTTTTATTTTATTATATAGTAGGACAAATACACTACAATTTTTTGTCTACTCTTTGTTTTCTGTCATCTTAAAACGTTATTTTGGAAGAAACTATATTGTATCAAGCTACTTTCTGCCTCTTCAAACAGCAGGACCAGAACATAACTTAGTCTGGTGTTTTTTAAAATTTGACTCCAAATAAGATTTTTCCTTCCTTTGTATTAAATGCCTATCATGTCTCATAAGGCATGTGAATTACTTGGGAAAATGAGCCTTCTACTCATTCTTGAAATCATTTAAAATTATTTCAAAAAGCATTTTCTTCATATGAAAATATTAGAGGATTTCATTTTGTAATCATTTAAATTGATGAGACAATTTAGAGAGTTACTCAGAGTAATCAAAGATCCTCGAATGAGAATCTATTTACATAAACAAGTTTTCCAGTTTTCAGTAGTTAATAGTGAGTTATGAGTTACTTGTGATTTCTAAATTAGTATATAATTTTGGAAGGTAAGATCTTAAGTTTGAAATTGTTGTAGCATGCCAATAATAATAGCATGTTTTGTTAGGAAATCTAGTAAGGTTTTTAATTCTTATAATGTATTCTGATATATGAATGCATTAAAAAAGACACTCTACAGATGGTCTGACTTCTTCCACTGTCCTGATTCCTATAATGGCCACTTTTGTAGTAATTATAAGTAGCTTGATGGGTATACATTAAACCTGATGGGTGGCTTATCTAAAACTGGCTTTGTACTTTCTTCAGTTTCAGTGGGTGTTGTCTTCTTGATGATAGGAGAGGGCAAAATTAACTGTGTGGAGAAGCTGAAACAGCCTCTTCACACAGACGCTACTTCTAGTATTGGAAAAGCCAGTGTAAGAAACAAAAACTTTAATGACTGATAATATACTTTTTCCTTGGACAAAGGGTGGTTAACTTATGTCTTAACATAAACATACACAAACTTCAAAAGGGAACTTTTCCTCTGACCCCACCCAACCTTTTTGCTTTTTATTGCTTATACCAAGCTTACCCGAGTTCGGTAGTAAACTTTTGCTGTGAAAATATCAGTGTCCATTTCAATGACATAGCCCAAGGTCCCAGCAGAGGGTGAAGATACTGAGCCGGATAAGCTCCTATCAGTCTCTTGATAACGCATATGAATGTCTGTAAAAGTTGGGCTGATGATGTCTAGTGATGCAGTGTTGTCCATGACTCTACAACAACAGTGAATACACAGCTATGAAGGAATGCACAAAGCACAAACCCAATGCAGTGTGTCTATATACAATACCACCTATTATTTTGTGTATATATATGTATGTAAACAATGCCTTTGTCCTTGAAAGAAAACGTAGGGTTTTACTATCCACATTTCTTAGGATTTAGCCTAACACATTCAAAACTTCACGTCACTCCAATTGTCCTGTTTTAGATAAAACTATATTGAGCTCTGTTGAGAATTCTCATTAACTTAGGGCAGTAAAACAAAACCTATAGCTGTACCCCATCAGCTTTCTACAGACTTCTACAAGCTGACTGCAATTTTTTCCATCAATACAAGTATAGGCAGTATTTTTAATCTGCATTTGTACTTGCCTTCATGGACTCTGTCCTTTGGATATATCAGCACAACACTTGCAGATCAAAACAGGCAGTTAGAAGGTCAACTCTGTAATCCCTAGTACCGGTACTTGTAAATAGAAATTACTCTTTGATGGCTTGTGGTGACAGAGGGATCCAGTGAAAAAAACCCAACAAACTATGTTGATGGTTGGATCTAGAACTGCTCTGGTTATAAAATACTGTGTTTATATCTCAGCAGTTTTCTGAAATGGGGCTGCTGAGAAAAGCTATTCTAGAAATGCTGAGAGGGAACAGCTTTCCAGCTATCTCGAGAGGGAAAAAGGCACAGCCAATAATTATGACAGAGTAGCTACATACGTTATTATTAATTACAGCAAAGCACTCAGGAGCATTAGAGATCAAAGCAACAATACATCATTGGCAATTTTGTCTATTATAAATTATATAATTAGAGCAAATCTTTACCTAATTCCCAAAACAGTAAGATCTTCCTTGTAGTTCGCACTCATGTCACGATGTGAAAAGCTGCCAGTTGTCTTCATAACAAACATGCCTTCTTCATATTTGTAGTTTGAAACAACTGTGAGAAAGATTTCACATGTGTGTATTTCCAGAAGTTACCAGCAAACAATACAAAATACATATCCAGTTGTATGTTAGATGGCCAGCTGTAGGGTGTTTCACTAGTATGTAAAATTATGCATCAAGAAACTGAATGCCCATAATGCCCCAAATGGAAAGAAATGAAAATATTTGTTCAACCAGAGTATTTTAAAACTAAATTTTTCTCTATATTTAGAACAACATGGATATAACATTTTGCATTCATGCAGATCATAAATGAGGATTCTAATTTCCTGAGAGTTTAGAATTTTATTCTGATGTATATTTGCAGTATTATTATAAAGCCTAGAACTCGATGCTATATGGGACTCTGGAGTTTTCTGAGCTGAAATAATTTTTGAAATCAAATATGCTGAGTTCCTAAGGAAAAAGATAGGTATTTCTTTATCTGAACTGAATCAGACAAAAAGTCAGCCTGCCTTCTCTCCTTTACATGTATTATTGTAAGTAAGGGGGAGGAATGTTAGGTTCACAATTTAAAGTAAGAAACTGCCATACAGAAAAGAGAACTTTTCAATTTTTTTCACAGTATGACATTAGTTATACATATATGTAGTCATTAGCCTTCAGGGTGACTACCTGAGACTCTGATAATAATTTATGAAAAAATGCTGCTGATGACAAAGAAGTATAATCTAATGTCAATGCTAAATAGACAGCAACACCTTCATATACAAAGTCCTGAAAAAAAAAAATCTGAAAAAAAAGGGTATACAATATTTTCCCCAAAATTGTGGCATACAGAATTTTAATGTCTTACCATTCAAGTCATATTCCAGGAACTGCAATGTTGAGCTGCAGGTAGAGTCAATGGACTGTTCGAAAGAGTCCTTTTTGTTTGTTAAGTCTGTTCTCCAGGTGACATTGTACAAAGGGGAAGCAACTTTGAAAGATCCAGTCAAGGCACCAAATGATGGGATGTAAATTCCAGCAGGCAAGGATATTTTGAGAGGGGGGATCTCAATTTTCTGTTCAGGAATTGTAATTGTAGGCAGATCAAAATCTGCAATCTTATTAGCTACTTCATCTAGATCTACATGGAAGCTGCCAAGAGAAATACTCTTTGGAAGAGTGAATTGAGACATAGTTATTTGGTATTCAGGTACTGTCATCTCAAAATATGGTATTTTATATTCTTCTAATGTAATATAATTGGCTCCTACATCCACTTTGGGGAATCTTAGTTTTGGCAGTGTGGGTAAATTGACATCAAATGGCATTGTGTTTAATGTCTGTGGAATTTTTATGTTGCGCAAGTCAATGGTGTATGCTGGGACCTGGAGAGTCGTGAAAGGAACTGTGAACTCTGGAGTGCTGAGAACAGGGCTTGGAGCCTTTAGTTGTAACTCAGGAATACTGAAAGTGAAGCCATCGGTCAGCTTATTCACAGGTATGGGGAAAAAGTAACCATCATCGCTCTTTGTGTACACGAGGGATGCTGAACCATTTAAGTACTGTTTTCTGTCAGTACTGGTAGTGACATCCAACTTCAAGATATCCCATAAGCTCTTCTCAGCAATGGGACACCATATGTTTTTGAGGAAGTCCACGTATCCTTCCAAAGATCCAGAAATATCAAACTTTGCCTTTGATTTTTCATTTGATAACTGCATATCATGACTGAGAGATAATGACTGAATTTGGCCTTCACCCTTCCAGCCAACTTTCTGGTTTGCAGTACTGATTTTCACTACGATAACTTGATTAACTGAGGCTGTGTCCAGGAAGGAATTTGGCTGAGTGGCTTGAATCTGAAGATCTGCCGATATACGCCAAGGAGCCAGCTCTAAGGTTGCTTTGCATCTTTGAGCCCCTGTTGTTGTGAAAAGAGGTGTATATCGTGCATAGTTCTTCCCATTGTGCTCCCAGACTGCATATACATGACGGGTAGATGCTTCAGCTGCAAGTATTTCTTTCAACTCACTGTTCCAGAGTCCATCTGCTTTGGAGTGGGCCTCAAGCTTGAGAGATAACCGAGCTCCATTAGCATTCAAATAGGTATTTGCTTCATGGTCTAGACTTCCAGAAAATGCATTCCCAGTGTAAAATACTCCATCAATATCCCCATTTGTAGAAGTTTCTACTGATATGTAAGATGTAAGGCTCTCTAAAGCAAGTTTGTGAGCAATTCCTCCCTTAGCACTGGTGCCATATTTAGGAGTATTAAAATCATACATTAATTTTAGCCCTGAGGAAAGAGTGGGTTTAGACTTAGTATTTCCAGAAAGTTCTTGGGTGAAATTCATTTTTAAAACTGGTGTGTTGATTTCTGCATTTGTTGCCACTGAAGCTTCCATGTTCCTCTTTGTGAGACTAATAGTGCTGTCATGATTTCCTCCTAGAAATTTGTTATTACTCAGGGACAATGCTGTGGCCAGCTTCAACCCCCTTTTTCTTGTCAAACTTGTTGAACCATCCAGCTTAAATTGCAGTGCATCAATGACAGAAGAGGATAAGACACTGAGTTGCCCAGCAATATCTGACTGATTGAACAGCCCGGCATTTGCAGTTAAAGTGATCACACTGGATTTAAATGAGAAGTCATAAGTAATGTTTCCCATGGCAGGAATTAGGATGTGGTTTGACGGGCTGTTGATTCTGAATCTAGGAAGCTTTAGAGTGCGTAGATCCTGTGGGACATGAAGGACTGGAAGCTCCAGAGAAGGCAAGACTAGTGTGTAAGATGGTACTGAAAAGCCAATAAATGGGACTGTGAATCCTGTCGTGCTTATTTCTTTTGGAAGCATGTACCCAAAGGCTGGCATCTCAGCAGTAAAAGGAGAAACCTCAATATTCACAATTGGAATGGTATATCCTGGAATCCTGAAGGTCCGTGGTAGTTTGTTCAGTGATGTTTGTATTTTGTATTTGTCAAATTTTGTTTTCGCTTCATTATATGACTTTGTGAGAAAATCTAAAGCAGTGTTTCTTCCTCTCTCAAAATACTTGTTGAAGAAAATTATGTATTTATTAAGTGCTTCATGCACTGTTGCTAAAGGAAGTGGGATTACATGCATGTCTTTGTTTTTCTCATACCGAGCATTCAAATTTAAATCAAAGGATTGTCTTGTTGTCTTCAGTAAATCCTTCAGGCCTACTTGTTCCCACAGTGAATAATCTTTTAGCTGAGGAGTTTTGATTCCAGTGTAGGGAATCTGAAGTTGAGGAGTGGTTAGAGGAATATTTAGGAAGTCCAGGTTAGCATCTCCATTCATTTCAACATGAGCTTCAATTCTGTCATCATTGTTGCCAGCAGACATATTATGGGAATATCTGTACTGATTGAACCTGCCAGTAGCTTGCCAGCTGACCTGCTGAACAGAGGAACTGAGTGCAAAACCATAATTATTCAGGAAGTCAATTTTGCCAGTCAGTCTCATTGGGAAACTGATTTTCACATTTCCATCATTGTTTGTTAATAGACGAACTTCAAAAGGTTGTGCCAAGAAGGAAACCTCATTATTTACAGTTCCAGTAATCCGTCCATTGAGCCGAGCATTGTGAGAGCCTGTTAATTCTACTTTCATTCCTCCAAGCTGTCCTGTGCCTTTTACATTCAGAACACTACGTCCCACACGCTGTGACTCAATTTCAGACTGAATCTGAAGTGTTGCATAATTTAGGAAACCACATTCATATCTCATAGCTTGGTTGACTTTCAGGTACTTATCGTTTATTCTGTTGTTGGCAGAAAATGTAATAATTGGGCCCTCCACCCTGAAAGTGGCATGTGAATCATGAGTGCCTTCATCGGAGAAATTAGGAGAAGCCCATTTCCAGTTTCCTTTACCAGTGGTGGTAAATGATACATGTCCTGCTTCTACCTCTGTTGTCATATTATTGACCAGATCAGCCTGGCTGGAGAAATCAGCTTGTGGAATATTCAGTCTGTGGGAATATGCCGTTCCACTCTGCATCCAAATTTTTCTTTGTAGCTTGACCATTAAATTATTCTGTAGTTCTATTGAATTTTTTGTTGTATGTAAGTTTGCTCGAGTTTCAGCTTCACCTTCTACTGAAGTCCCTAAAAATACCACTTCATTGGTGTGATCAACTTTAAGGAATCTGTGGTTGACCTTCATGGAATTTTTAAGGTTCAACTGCTTCATCTCAGGGGCCAAGAGACGTGAATCTGCAATAACACTAAAAACTAGGAAGTCTAATTTGGATGTTGTTTGAGCTGAAAGGGAGGTCACAAATTCTGGACTGTTTGCAGATGTTGTAGTATTATGAACCTCAGCTTGTGTGGACAGTGTAAAGAATGGAGAGGTGACTCTGAAAGCACCAGACAATTTGCCAAATGTAGGGACAGTCACAGTATGTGGGATATGTGGAAGCTGGAACTCTGGTATCTTCATGTTAGGAATCTGGAGCTCATTTAGATTTAGCTTTGGAACCAATAATTCTGGTATTTGAAACTGAGGCATTTGTATTTCTGGGAAAGAAATGTCGGAAAAAGGCATATCTCTCATCTTCAGATCTTTAAAATACAAATCAATTGCTGGCAACTGAAATTCAGCAGACATGAGTTTGTCTATCATTCTCACAATCTGAAGTTTAATCTCATTCAAGTCAATTGTATAGGAAGGAACTTTAAAGGTATTTAGAACTGTAAATTCTGGGGTAGTAAATTTCATTGGGATTTTCATGTCCTTTAGTCTCTTAATATTTATCTCATAGGAGGGGATATGCAGATCAGTCAGTGGAACAATGAAGTCTAGTGTTCGAAATGTTGCTTCCCGAAGACTTCGGAGACTAACCTCAAAGGCGGGTACAGTGACTATAACAGTACTGATTTCAGGGACTTGAAATCCTGTTTCAACAAACTGGTTTAAATTTTCAGCCCAATTTTTTAGATCATACTGTTCAGCCAAAGCAAGGATCTTCTTAAAAGCTATGTTCCACTGGTCAGAAATGTATGTGACAACAGAACTGTAGAACTGGCTTATCTTCTGAAGATACCACTGGAATTCTTGAGAAATATCCATTTCAGAAATCCTCTCTCGCAGGTCTTCCAGATGTTCATTTACCTTGGCTTTCAGATTAGCAAATGTTGTTGAGTTTATGAGCTCCTTGAACCAATTAATTATTGCAGCAAGCTTGGTGTCCCTTAGCTGTTCCATACATTTTGAAATCACAGCTCTAAAATCTCTCATATACTGTTTCAGTGCTTCTGCTTTCTGTGGAAGTTCTAGATTTCTGAGTTCCTCATTTATTTTCTGGGTCACTTCTCGGATTTTGTTATTTGTGTCATCAACAAACTGGTTATAGTCAAAAGACTTGAGCTTTTTAATAACCATGTCAAGGAACTTGTTGACTTCCTTAATCATCATTTCATAATCAAAGGTTTGCACTTTCTTGACAGCATCATCAATAAAAGCAACAACTTTATCAAAGCATGACTTCACATCAATACTTTTCAGGTAGATGGCCAGTTTCTGGATAGTTTCTTTTATTCTGTATTGGTTAAGCAGTTCTATCATTCTGTCCATTAAAAAATATACTTGCTTATCAATTTCATATTTTACAATCAGTTTGTGCATATGACCTCGGAAAGTGCTGATCTTCTCAGACACTTCATACTCCTCTATCCAATTTAGAATAAAGTCTTTGATTTGTTCAAGAACTTCATTAATTTTTTCAATTGGTAATGACCGCTTCAATTTTTCTAAAACTTCTTTTGCATCAAACATTTTAATCTGCTGTTTCAAATTTTCTGCAATGCGTCTGACATCGATATTCTGAATCTGAATCTTGAGTTGTTCTAGGTTTTCCTGTATCCTAGCTGTAACCCTGTACTCATCATCTACATTTTTAATCCAAGCCAAAGTGCTGCTTCCAATTTTGCTAGGATAATACTGCTGAAAAAAAATTTGCAATTTTTGAATAGTGTCAACTACAGTTGTTCTTATCTTATATTTGTTATCTAGAGCTGTCATTGTTTCAACTATTTGGTCAAGAAGCTGTGCAATAAGTGCTTTAAAGTCATACTGTTCATAATGATCTTTGATGTATTGCTCAATTTGTATCAGATAGACCTGCAGCTTAGACAGTATTTCTTGAAGATTGTCCATGTATTTTTCCAGCATAATTTGGAGATCATCAGATGTTATTCTGTAGTCCTTTGTGAAAGCAATAAAATTATTTTTCATGCTGCTAACTCTGCCTTTCATATCTAATTTGTCGATGTAATCATTAATGTGCTGTGGCAGTTTATCCAAAGTTGCCTTGTATTTTCTCATATGTTGTTCTATGTCAATGTTCTTCAGGTAACTTTGTATAGCCTGCAGTGTGGATAGAACGATGCCTCTGATTTGTTCAAAGTAAACTGGCAAATGTTCCAAGAATGGTAGGTTAATAACATGCATATCTTTGTTTTTGTCATACTTCACAGAGCCAGAGATGCTGAATTCTTGAGGCTCTGACACACTGCCCCTGAGGTCCAATACATCAATTAAATTAACTTCTTCAGATGTGAATGGTAGTATGACTGATGTATCCATTACAGAGAGATCTGCTAAAGCTCTTCCACTAAGTTCCACACCAGTCTTTTCTGCATCATTGTAAGCACTGAGATCTTGTGAATATACGTTATTGTTTAGCTGACTTTTCAATTTCCAAGTGCTTGACTGCTCTGATGGAGTAAAAAGCATATGAACTTTGTTATCAAGCAGGGTGGTGTATCTTCCTCTAGATTTCAAGTTATGACTGGTAGATCCTCTGTAATCATGGGAGAAAGTGAAAGCAAGAGGCTCTGCTTTAAACAAGAATTTGCTGTAAAGATCTCCTGTGTGTTCACCCATAGCAATCAGCTTTCCATTACCATTGGTATGTATGTCAGCACTGATAGCAAATGGGGCCATAGTGGAACGCACAGCATTGCTGAAACGGAGAGATTTGGAATCACAATTTGTGTTCATAGTAACTGAGGAAGCAAGTCCTGCCACATTCAGATTAACTCTGTGACTCACTGCTGTGCCTTGAACATTTGCGACTGTATCAGTTTTAAAGTTTGCAGCTAGATCAGCATATGTAATGGTGTAGGTATGCCTTATTTCATCTGCTCCATAGGCTCCTCTGACATTGCCACCCAAGTTCAGCTTCAGAGGCTCAAAAAGCAGTTCTGCTTTGTTGGAAACTTCTGTTTTAGTGTATTTAACATTATTGCTCAGTTTAGCTGTAAGTGAGCTAGGCTGCAGTTGTAGGTCAAAAACATGCTTGTGGAACTTGTCAAAGCTGAAGCTGTTGTCTAACTTCGAAGCAAATGTTAAGGATAAGCCAGGAATATTCAAGTCATTTGTGTACTCCAACTTAATCTCTTTGAATGATCCTTGCAAATTATTTGAAAACTTGAGTCCTTCTCTATTAACTCTGAAGTTTAAAACATGTTTGTTGTCCATACCCAGAACTGTACTCTGATATTCACTTCCCAGTGTTACTTCCGTTAGGCTCACTCTTCCACCTAGATTGAATTTTGCATTGTTTTTACCATAGCGCCCAGAAGAGGATAGTGACATGGAGCCTCCAGCAGTATCAAGTTTGGCATTCATTTCACTCTGCATTGTCAGTGGACTGAACTGCACATTTGTAGTTGCGCTGCTGGCTAGACCGTACTGATTTACATTGAGTGATGACTTATGTGCAGCTCGATTCCTTTGATCAGTCATAGAGATATCAGTGTTGAAAACAAGATCCTGGGAATTGAGAGAACCTGCAAACAAGGCATAACACTGGGTTTGCTTGTAAGTGGCTTGGTACTCAGATCGAAGTGCTGCCATCTTCTTTGACAAAATTAATTCAAGCTTATTGACACCTGCAATATGTCGATACCTCCCATTTGTTTCAGATGTCATTTTCAGCTGGCTGTTTTCATACTTCAGTGAAGCTGTGTTCTTTAATAGTCCGCTTTGTACATCAGAAACTGAAGTGATGGAAAATAAATCATCAGTGTATCTGCCAGATATCTGATTGGTAGCCTGAAGGTAAGAAGAATCCAACTTCAGATTTGATTTTCCTTCTAAAACCCGTCTCTTTTCATTGTATGAGCTTGATAGAGTGTAAATGCTTCTTGCAAAGACAGAAGCCACTTCCAGCTGCCCTTCCATCTTGACATTATTGATTTTCACGTTATTTGTCCTTTCAGAAACAATATCACCAGAAAACGAAAGCTGAGGACCCAGAGTACTGGATGCCATAAGTGATATGGTGTAGTTTGCAACTGGACTAGGTTCATAACTCTTTGTCCTGGCCAACTTAAAAACTGATGTTAAAAGTCTGTGCTTCAGGTGATTTTCGTATGCACAGGTGAATCCATTTCTGTTATATGATGCTTCTCCAGAACCTGAAATAGGAAAAAGGAGACAAAAGATACTGGTGTAATTTATACCTTTTTGTCTTTAAGACTTTGCCTGATGCCACTAAGCTTTTATGTTACTGCTTGAATTGCAATTACTGTTATTATAACATTTGCTTTAAAGGACAAAATGTTTTGGTAAATCCTGAATATTTCTGTAAAAATTGTTATTATTTTGATATTTCAGGCTAAAGTTTTGCACTATGAATAAATTAAACCTCTACACTACTCTACTAAATATAATTGTGTGAAACAACCTGAAGTTATGTCATTATTTAAACCTAAATTAAGACGATGGACTCTCAAGAATAACCCCTATTTAACTTTCCTGTTTTTTAATGTTTTCTGTATCATGCTTCATTTATAGTGGTGAGTTTGTTAAAGACTAAAGTTAGCTTGTCCTTTTGCAATTTGGGAACTCAAACTGCAATTTTAGAGGAACTAACTTAAAAATACCTGTCTTAAGACCTATCCAGTCTGAGTCTGAGATAACTGCGATCTAGTTATGGCAGTATATGGGCATATATAAATGATTAAAAAGAATACATCTATCTATATATAAAAATAGAGTGAGAAATAAACTGTGGGCATACCTACATGTACACCTGCCCACCTGATTTTGAAAACACTTGACTTGTCAGATACACAAGTATTTGTAGGATGCCTTCAGTTTTGAAGGACTTTTTCTTCAGTAGGTAATATCTAGGGTAATACGGACCTTAAGAGTCTTTATTGAATGAAACTGACTTCACCTTTAGTGCTTGAATAAACAGACTCACATAATATCTTTAAAAACAAAGAGAAAGCGATTTGAGATTATACACCTTTCTTTAAATAAGCAACAGGAAAATGAATGTGCTGTACCTGATACATGGAAAATAAAGTCATTAAAGTAGTTTTGCCAACATTGCAGTATTTAGCACACATTCTTACCTTTCACACTGTAGGAAAGTAGCTCAAAAACTGAATCAGCATTTGTGGTGTAAGTAGTTCTTATGCCGGATGCTTTCTCTGTGGTGGTATTAGCCAAAGTGTACGCTGCTGTCCAGTTGTAATAGTTGCTGTACACATTAGCAGAGACCTCTAAAGTGCCAAGTAAAGGCACACGAAGAGGATAGGATTCTGGAACAGTAAATGTCGGGATTCTGTATTCCTGAGATGGCACACTTATTCCCATTGACTCCATTACCAGAGGAGGTGTTTTAACCGTCTGTGGCACCCTTATGTCATGGGATGATCTTCCACCAAATGGCAGCCGGATATTAATTAGAAAACTGTTTTTATTTAAAATGTATTTGATCCGGCCTTCACTAGAAAATAAAAGTGACTCTATTAGAAACTGCAAGTTCATGAAGCGTATACAGAAATTTCCATGATTTCTACTATTCCCATGATACTGAGCTTACTTACATGCTTATATCAATGTCCTGACTTTAGATTTAGAGATAAATGTAATGATCATCTATTACTATCAGCATCTTTTAAGCACTCATCTGTCAGAATTTACTGAAAGCACTTTCAGTATCAGTGAATTCTGTCAATGTTTTTTTCCCCTTATTTCATAATCAGGGAGACTCATAGGTCAAGTAGTGCCGAAACACATTCTTTCTGTAAGACCTTGCATTAGAATTCAAAGGTTCCTGATTCTTTGTTCAGAGCTTAACTAACTTTAGTTCACAGGTGGCAAGTGTCATTCAAGGGGATAAATACACAACTGTTATGAATCTTGCATTTAATTTTCTACTCTGAGAATCCAAATCTGCTTTATGAACATTAATGAAAAGATGTATTGGCATGAAAATGATCCTCAAAATGAAGGAATCTGAATGAAAATAGCTGACATATAGGAAAAAAAGTCCTCCAAAACCACCGCTGCACTTGTGCAATGTGGCATGCTAAGTACCAGAAAAAGGCAATTATGTTCTTTAAAAAAGTGATGTATTCTTACAGAAATGCATGAAAAGTCTTTTTAGCATTGGAAGTTGTAAGAACCTAAATTATAAAGAAATTATCTTTCTGATGATAAGTGTTTCAAAAGTTTCATTCAAATATTCAGCATTTATTTTATTCTGAATGAAAATAAATAAAAATCTAACCATTTGACCAGGAGCTAGGACTGGAAAAAATGGATCGTCAGCTGAAAAGCTTGTGGAGAAAAAGTGTAATTACGAAAAGGCAAAACAGGAGGAAACTCGGCCTTAATTTGTACATGAACAATAAGCTGGCAAAGATGCTTTTCTTTGCCTAACTGTTCTTTTATATTACAAAATCTTCTTTTTTTACACTTAGAGCTACATCCTAAGATGAAAATTAAGGAAACATTTTTGAAGTTTGTTCCTTTATATCAAATGCTTAAAAAAGCAACATCACAGAGCAGTAGAAGTTTCTATTATTATTATTGTAATGTGCACTGCTGATAAGAAAATGGGAGAAAAAGCAGTTTTTTCCTTGCTTCTACTTAGCTTAGGAACACAATAGAAGCAATAGAGATGTGTGTCGTTAACATAGTTTCATATTACCACAGTGAAAGATAGTACATGGAAAAACAATGCTAGGAGAGACAAAATGCAAGACTGTTCTCCATCTGTTTTTGTAATCCACTCTTACACTAGATTCTGTTGTCCTTTACATTCATTTCAGCCATCAATATTTCCCTAGCTTATGGGAAAACTATACAGACATGTTTCTATTTATCACTGTGGTATCTGTGGGTGTATTCTGAAGATACTACCAGGCAACAAGTTCCTTGAATTCTTATGCATAGGCAGAGCAGCAATGTGATAGGAACACTAATTGGCAAGAACCATATGTGCTAGGAACTGTAAGGAGAGCAAATCCTAGCAGGTGCATGGGCATTTTAAAGTCTAGATACACTCCGGCTGACTTACAGTCTAATTTCCTAGAAACAGAAGAAATATACTATTCATCTGCCTTCCAGTCTCTCTTTTTGTTTGTCAAACCCTACTTTGTAGAAATTTTTAACACATTGGATGATTTCTATCAAATTTGACAGGAGGGTAAATGCCTCAAGGGTAATTACATTCATGCAAATTCTGTTCTCTATTAGGTGGAGGAGATAGGCCCAAACTCGTGCAAGCATCCAGTCCATATGTGTGCAACCATGGCATGTGTTGCCTCTGAGCAAGTGACAGACGGAGTCAGACATGGGAAGAGGTCAGGGTACTATATTGGCGGAGGTCAACCAGTATGTGTAGGGGAATGGGAAGAACTGTCCGATAAGACTGCACAGGAAAAAGTAGAGATATTAGGGTTGTGGCCAAAGACAAAGGGTCTGTAAGGATGCAGGACACAAATCTATGGGAAACTTGCTTCATTAGTTCTGTGGCTTAAATATTGTTGAACGCTGTATTTTTGTTCAGTTCTCATTACTATATTACAGAATACTTCAGGATATATTCATATACTGCACGAGTGACTGCTGTAAAGTCCAATCTGTATTAAAGATGTGCATCATTTCCTCCATATAATTTTATCTCTCTGGTCTTAAAACTCTTTGTGACAATTCCAATTTTATGCTAATGCTTACGGCAATTCCACACTGTTCTATAAAACAAAGTAAAATAAAATAGCACAAAAATATGATCAAATATCTATTTTCAGTTTCCTGTGTGACTATCCTAATTTATCTCCCTACCTTTTCAGGAAAAGTTCTTCAGGAATGGTAATAACAGGCAGGTTAATTTTCTGAATGTTCAGTTCCTGCAGTCCACTTAGCTTGTCTTGCAGAGTCTGGGCGTAGGGGACACCTTTTGATGCCTTTTGCAGCCAGGTGTTGGTTGCCTGCAATGAGGAGACAAGTTTTTCAAAGTAAATTTAGGACTTCCCAGTAAGTTATCTGAAAGCCATTGTAACTATCCATATACTGAGCCCTAGGCATCTGATAAAGTGACTGATTCGATCCAAGTTGGAAATACACATCTTATTCAATCTGATGAGTGCTTTTACAAGTAGTTCCCATTTTGGCTTCCATGGGGGAGGCAAGAATTCACCAGGGCTATGTGGTCAAGCTGTAATATCTACTGTAGGCTGAAACATACCACGATAAATTGTGACACAATATGTCGCAGTGTCATATCTGTATGAGCCACTTTCCGATCCAGCAGTTCATTGGCATGCTTCTGTAATGTTTTTGGGTAATCTGAAAAGTCCACTGGGAAGCCAGAAGACATTTTTTTCACAGCAGCACTGGCACCTGAATTCCACTCTAGCTCAACTTTCTCTGAATCTGAAAATCATGAATTTAAAAGAAAAGGGTAAAATTAGTAATATTCTTATTCTATTTAGGGATATACGATAAACTAATGTAACAAGATGTTTACATTTATAGGTTGTACACGTGGATCATGTTTTTGCCCCTACCATATCTGAGAAGAACTCTTTCTGAAATTGAGTTTCCATGAGTTGTTGCAGCTGAGCTCATCTGAAGATATCCTTTGGTTGGTGAATAATTAACCAATGCTTCGGTTCTAAGTTCGGTTTGCAGGCGAGGAATAGAAATAGTGCCTCTTAACATTGCCTCTTCCATTCCAGCATATCTGTGAAAGCAAAAAGTAAATGTGAATAAAAAACCATTTCACTTTACTTTTTCACTTATGTTTCAGGAGCGATTTCAGCATTTAAAACTATCGTAAAGGCATAATACGTGTTATAAAAAAATAGATTGAATCAAACTTGTTAATTCTGTTCCAATTCAGTGAATGTTTTCTGCTTCTGCTAGTTACTTTGGGAAATCTATGGTAAATTATTATAATGCTACTACGCAGATAGACACAATAATAATTCCGTATTAATTTCATAATACTGAAATGGATGGAAATATGTACCTGTCTTGATAAAGTACCTGAACCAAATTCTGAACTCCTTATTCAAGCTGAATTCTCTACTATGGATACAGACTGTGGCCATGAATCACATAGAAAAAAACCACTTGACAAAATATATTATGCCACTGGGCTTCATTTTCCTTTATTCACATTTATTTTATATCTCTGTAACTTTGTTGACTTGAGCAAACTTCTAATATTATGTTAGTGCAAATGAAAGGGAATTGAGGTCCCTGACATCTGTCCAAAGCTCCCACTGATATCAGAGGCAATTCTGCATGAACAGCAAAGACAAAGACTCCCTGGGGCACCATCAAGATCACAGAATTCCATGGAAGATTGAGGTTTATTAAAGAATGTGATCAGCTCATTTCACTATGGGTTTGTGAGGCAGATAATTTTAGAAACCCTGGCAGGCTGAACATTTTTGTTAGCTCCCCTGTAGATGTTCCCGGAAATATTCTCATCGTGAAGCGTGGGAATTTTTACAGGAAGCTCTCAGTTATTTTTGGTTTTGTTGCTTATTGAGTGCCATTAGATTTCTTCATGGGGAGATGTAATAACTTTTTTTTAGAGCCAAACATATCCAGTAAAAGATAATACCCGTCTGAACAAACCTTGCCTTGTTTATATCCTTGGACTGTCACACCTGCAATAACACTAGTACAATGTCATTCCTGTAGTCATGTGTGTGCAAACATGGAAGAACTAGGTCAAGGAACTTGTAATACAAATTATATATATACATATAGTAGGAAAGATCAGTTGGTGTGTTAGATGTATTTATTTGATGTATACATGATGGATTACAAATAAAATACTTGAAGGGTTTTTAAGGAGGGTTTGAACGACAAGTTTTTATGTCTCTCTATATAAGCAATTTCTCCAAAATGGGATAAAATTTTCTACCTTCAATAAAACCTTTAGCTATCTTATTCAAAGGTATCTGTAAAAGTCCAAGTGGTTTTCTGAGTTACCTTATCTGGCCAGTAAGAGTAACTTCAGAAATCTTCTTGTTGTTAAAGTCTAAGACAAAGATATATGCTTTCTTCCCAGGAACAGATTCATCAGTAATTCTGAAGTTTGTACCAAAGTCAACATCAACATCTGGAATGTGGACATCACTGGTCAAAATCTTTCTGTCCCTGTTGTACCTGAAGGTCAATGTGGCCTCATGCTGCTTTACACCTGGAAAATATAATGTACTTTGGTTATTAGCAACTATGGAATCTGTTTGGACTTTTCTTAAAAGAATAAAAAAGGATCAACTGGAAGCTATATTACCCTGAGGTTCTAATGTAACCTTTGATAAGTCTGAATCAGAAACTGGGTCATCTTTTCTCTCCTCATCTTCTAAACACACCATGGATTTATCCACTAATGCCATCACTACTTTTGTTATGTAAACTTGCCATCCCACAGATTCTCCCTTTGAATATTTGCTGTTTATACAGTTCTTCTCAATTTGTATGGTTTACTTCCATATGTCATCAGAAATGGTATTTTTCTCTTGCTTATATAGAACCCATTAACTTCTCCTCTTCCTTGCTTTCATTTACCAACATCACACTTTTATTTAAATCATGGGGAAGCAATTTTGCGATACAAAATCAGGCTCTGATCATGAAAATCTTGCACTGGGATCACATACGTGAAATGAAGTGGTATTAAAGTGTTGGCCTGTTTGGGTGTGAAAATGGTATTCTATTTTATACTGTAAAGAATTCTATTATGATTTATTCATATAAATATTCTTCCATTAAATGACACAGTTCAAAACTGAGCTAAACCATATTGGTTTTTCAGGCTCTTACCTTCTGCCTGGACAGCAAACTTTAAGGTGTCTATCAGGTCATTTCTCTCTCTCTGCAGGTCATAGTTTGCAGTTGCAGAGTATTCCTTCACTTTGCCTGTGGACACCATTTCAACTTCGAATCTAAAGAAGAAGTAAACAAATGTCTTGTAAATAACTATTTTGTCCATGACCACAAACAGAAGAAATCATACAGTTCTCAATAGCTCTCTTTCTGAGCTGCTCATGCTAGTTTGTTTCTACAGATTTTTAAAGGTAAGTGTTATGTGAGAGGGTACTGTAGATACTAAGCCCTAAGAGTTAACACAAAATAACACAGATAAAGCTGATATGACTTACCTGGATTCTCCAGTCAAGGGAAAATATGGAGCTGCCTCTGTGGCACTGGCATTAGAGTACAATAATTTGGTGCAGAAATTTAGACCAGCAATGAAAGGCTTGCAAGAAGTCCAGGTTTCTCGGTTCTCGATCAGAGGTGGAATCTCTTCAGTTTTGGATGAAGACACCAAATGTAGCGTGTTGCTGGAACAGAAAAGTGAGCCATTTATTCCCAGGACAGGTGTTCAGACATTGTCCTATTAACAAGGTTATTTTCTGAATAAAAATCACTTATTAAGGTAGGGGCTTAATGAAATAACATTTGGTGGTTAAATGATCAAGTGATTTATTATTATAAGTATTATTATTGGTAATTACAATTTTGTGTATTGAGCCATTTACCCTCTCTAAAATTAATGCAAGTAGTTTATTTAAATTCAAACTAAAAATAGGCATTGCTATTATAATAATTTTATGTGAAAGAAAACAAAGTAATAGAAATGGTAAGAGTCTTGCTGAAAATTTCAGAAAATAGTGACAAATTAAAGAATCTGTAAGACATGACTCCCAGTTGCCACTTATCTGGGCTATTTGCTTATCTTGTAAAAGAAGTTATCCCAGTTTTACAATGTCTGGGATTTTTCTGAACTGAAAATTTCTCCATGCCTGCCCTAGCCTCTCAATTCCATCACAATAAAAATGAAGAAGAGAAAGGAAGAACATAGCCTCGGAAGTTCTCATTCAGTTCTCATTACCTGATACTGAGGAGCTTTGTTGGAGTCTTCGGAGCAGGAATGCTGAATTTCAGCTGCCCAGCTTTCATACTAACATGTGCTTCAATTCCAGACTCATGGAATATATTAGAATTAATCTCCACGCCACTTCTAGCAAATTCAGGCATGTTTATTCCCAGGTGTGTTACAAACTCAATTGCTACTGAAGGTTTAGCAATGAGTTCTGCTTGCATCTATTTAATAAAAACAAAATGGTATATTTATTTGCCCAATACACTTCTTACTGGTTTTATTAAACAAGTGTAATACTCTTGATATCTAGAGGTAGGCTTATATAATTGATTTTGCTATTAAAAAAAATTGATTCCCAAGTTACATAAGCAGAGGGAACATGTAAGTGGTAAGTGTAATGTAACAAATACAGCAAGATGATAATACCAAGGAACCTCACCTATTTTAATGTAAAAATACTCATGCTTCAGAAAGATTTTGCCCATGAAGCTACTTGCATGTATTTTTAAATCTGAAGAGAAGAGCCAGTTTTCCATTGTAAGAAACCCAGCAACTTTCAAAAACAATGAGCAAATTACTTGACAAAAAAGAAATGGATCCAAGATTTGAATTTCTCTAAATAGAAAACAGCTTATTTTCAAGCTTTTGGTTTGGCCATTACAGAAACAAGGGACAGAATGCAAAATTCTGGAAAAGGTTCCAAAGGTAACTAAAAGGCATCCAGTACTAAATTTGAGGACTTTTATTTTTATTTTTACTTAAATCATGTATATGATGGAAAATTAGAAGTTTAGGTCAGCTGAAACTATTGAGAAATTTATATAAATTATTGACTAAATTAGAGCAAAATAGTTATTAAAACTGTAAAAAAGAATGGAAAAATTTAATTGGTTTTATTTTAACCAAATAATTAGTTTTGTCACATGCTCTTTAACTGTTACATTTTAAAAATGTTTCCTTTCAGAACAAAAAATGTTTCATTTAACTCAATTTTCAATATTTCTTTTAACTGTAATTCAAAATTTTCACTTTGAATTGGCCACATAAATTTTTTTTTTTTTTTAACTGCTTTGAACAGCAAATTCACGAGCTGTAGCTTTCATGCTATTCTCATTTGAGAGCAGGGAGAAAGAAATAAACATAGGTTAAAAGGATTATTTTTGAAAGAGTGATTAAAATACTTTTAATTCATAAATTTTATCATGTCTCATACTTAATTTTTATATGTATTACTTCTTACTTTAATGCAATTGTCATCCACAAATTAATTGGAGACCTCTAATATGTATAGGTTTTTTTTCATTTCAAGAGTATTTTGTAGTCTTTACAATTCTTCTGATGTTACAGTTTTATCCCTAAATGAGATTGTAGATTATTAGGAGGAGACAAAAGATACACAGCTGCTGACACTTACGCTTTTTTGATGAAGCTTTACAGCTACTTTGGCCCCAGGTGTTGCTATTCCAGACAAGGCAAATTTTAGTTGCAAACCTGCTCCAGTTGGGAGCTCAAACTCATTGTCCATAAACATGTAGTGGACAAATAAATCCCTGTCAACACCTTTTGAGATGGCTTGTGCAATCTGTGAATCAAACAAGGAAGTGAACAGTAACAAACCTACACTTTGGAATATGTACATTTCATACTTCCAAAATTGATCATGGAATGATTGTTACTGTATAATCCAAAAATTAATTTCATATAGAGCACAGAAATCTAATTTCTGCAGATTCTTTGCTTCAAAAAATGTACTAAAGACTGTTTATCAAAATCTCAGCATTAAAGGAATACTAGATTTTATCACCTGCCTTGATACACACAGATCATCTACCTTGACATACACATACAAAGGTGAATTGGTTTAGATAACATGTAACATTCTGGCTTCCTCAAAACGGCAAAGCGTTTTTTACTTCAATGAAAGAAGGGTTTTACCAAATACTCTTAAACAGTGCTACATCTTTTCTTTTTAACACGGTGAATTATTGCTTAATAATAATACACATTTTCTTAATTAGAAATTTAGTAGTAACTTAATGGCCAACACTAAGATTTTGGGCATTGTTCCAGTAGATATCTCAATCATACAGTAAGATCTGAACCTTCCATTTTTCCTTCCTTTCACCCATCTTCCAGGAGGACTCCACTTGGTTATTGAGGAATCTTCATGGGTTTCTCAGAGTCCTTCAGACTAAACCTGGATATCTTATTTTAAATAATTTTGTTTTCATGCTAGTAACAAAATCCATTCTTTACATAATAAACACAACCCAAATCTTAAAAAAATCTTGTAGAAAAAAAACAAATTAATAATACACATTGGTGCATCAGAAACATACCATTTCAGGAATAGTCTGAAGAGTTTTAACACTCTTTAAAATCATGCTTCCCAGCAATTTGAAATCATTGAGTTTCATGTACCCAAGTTCTTCTCCCAGGATTCTCAGATATGCTCTTCCTTCAGGAGCTTCCTTGTTGCCCAATTCCTTTATCAGTTTTTCAAGGTTAAGCATTATTCCTTTCATGATATCCTGAAAATTCAGTCAGAAAGTAGTAAAAGAGATTTATAAGAAATCTGTAAGATCATATATCTAGAACAGTTACTTAGTGAATGTCAGCTAATCTGTACATGCAATTCTTAAAGATTTGTCTCCAGACAAAGGCCCCTCACACATACAATTAAGAAAAAACCACTGTTACATAGCATTAATGATTTCTATTTTAGCTTACCAGAAGAGAAGAAGTATCATATACAATAAAGGGGGAAGTGCTATAATTATCGTGTAAAGATAGGAATACCATGCTGCGCATACCTGATCCTGCTTGCCATCCTGGGAGTAACCAAAATAGTCAAAAAGCACCTTGGAAACCTGCTCTGGCACTCTGCCGTCAACCCAGTACAAGGCCTTGCTTGCAGTGTCTGGAAAAAATCCCTTCTCTCCAAACAAAGCTTCCAGTGTTGGTTCAAACCCCTTTCCATCCAAGCCAAGCTGAAATGAACAGGACAATGCAATAACTGAGAGAGTTTCCTCACTTCTTTGGAACTTTACAACAAACAGACTTTCTGGGGAACAAACAATGTATTTAAAGTGTATCTTACAAGTCTATGATTCTTAAGCGAAGATATGGAATACTAGGTCTTAATTTTATCTCTGTGGTGAGGTCCAACAAAAAACCTACACATGGGCTGTATCTCGCTTAAAATCTACTGTGAGTACTTCAGTGTGCCAGTAATGATTCATTAGCATGAAGTCAATTTGTTACAGATGGGTTCATTTTACCCTAGCTGAGGCCTTTAATAACTCCAACAGGGTCGTCCATCCAGTCAGTGGCAAGTGACATCACATAACAAATGGCTTGCTCTAAAGCCCATTGAGTTCAAATGAAAGTCCCCTTGTAGGCATAGTGATCTTTAGATTTCTCCCAAAGCTTGTAACAACAATACATTATTCAGAGAAAGTTGTTATAAGAAAACAGAAATGAGAAAGAAAACAGCTGAATACTAGCAAAGTTTTTGATAATTGTTGTACCTCAAAGATATCACTTGGGCCAAATCCATACACATTCAGGGTGGTTTTTAGCATAGTCTCTTTAGGAACATAGCTGTTTGGATCAAATACCACATTTCCCTCTACTTTGGCAGAGATGGGATCAACTCCAGGTACAGAAACTCTTTTGGAAATCTGATAATTTTGTGAGAACTTTCTGAAATCTTTGGCTGTTGGAACCTGGTTTCCTTTCAGAGCTTCTTCAACTCGGCTTTTTAGACTAGGAAAAAGGATAGCAATGCAAATATGATTAGTACAAATTCCAAAACCTCATTTAGTCTTAGTTGAGGGATTTCTTGTGTCACTTGCAGACATTAATACAACAGTAAAAATAAGACTTAAGGGAAAGACTGTAAGCTGGCATGGCCATAGGCACTGACAAAGCCATAGATTTACTCAGCAGATGTGCTTGTTCAAAGAAAACAAACAAGCAAACAAAAAAAAAACCCCAAGCAAAAAATGCACTGCTAAATAACTACCACTGCAATTATGATCAGAACTTTGTTCTTCCTAGGACACCAGTATATAACTAAATTTTACTTACTCTTCAATGCCTACTTCTTCAGAGTCTAGGATGTTCGCAATGTGTGAGGCAATAAAGCTTTTCACTTGCTCATTCTTCTCCTTTGTGAGGACTCTCAAAATTTTTGTGAGATCACTTGGGGAAGGATTTTTCATCAGTATGAGATAGGCTGCTAGACGTTTGTCTGTAGGTGCATCCCCTTCTTGGAATGCTTTCAGAAGTGCTGAATGGTCCTATATAAATAGAGAAAGGTTTGCACTGATGAGCTGGCTAGTAGATGCTATTGCTAAATTCTTTTAGGAATATATAGGGTGAAATAATTTCCAGGATGTAATTTTTTCAGGACCACATAACTATTTCTATACCTTATTTCTATATCTGACCAAAAATTTTTCATTGAAGCTCTTCCGATAAAGTTTCTTTTGATAGAAAATGTCATATAAATTATGGTTTTATTAAAACTGATTTTCCTATCATGTATCTGGCAGGTTACTTTTTTGTTTAGAAAAGTAAATTTTGATTTTTGGGAATCAGAAGTGTTCTGGTCTGCAGACAAATTCTCAAATTTTGGAAAAAAGACCATTCAATGTAGGAAAAGAAGGTGATCAAAATCTTCTGCTGCAGGAAAATTAAAAACATAGTTTGAAAATAAATAATAATAATAAAAATTAAATGCTTTAAATTAATCTGAGGACATGAGCTCCAGGTGTTTCCAGGCTCCCAGACTTGTTAAGCCTTGTCTGGAAACAAGAGCATGTCTCTTAGAGTAGAAACTTGTTGATACTGAAACTATTTCACTATACTAAGCTGAAGTGCTCTGTATAATGACACACATTCCGTAGGAGGTGCTTTAGTGTCACTGTAATGTAAACATAAATCTAACCAGTACTATTAATAACAATGACAACAAAATGCCAGCATAAAACAGGGACCTGATTTTTTTTTTTTAGTTAAAGCCATTTATATCTGGAGTAATTCATTAGTTAAAACCACCTTTAAGTAAGTAGAACTCCATTTAAGACACTCTAACAGGAACAGATCCAAACCTCCCATTTAAACTGAGACTATCTATACAAAGGAACTACATCTCAAAGGAGTAACACCTACTAAGTGCAGAACTTCTCAGATATGTTTATGGAAACTAAACTAGCTAAAGGAGTTCTAAAAAAGCTGGAGACAGCTAAAAGGGAGATAGCAAAACTATGAAATAATGGGAATGTTTTTGCATATTCAATTACTTCTGTGAACAGTCAAGGTGAACTGAAGACAGTTTATGCTGCTTCTTATGACCCAATTTACCTCTTCAGTAATAGTCATTTTCCTGAATGCCTGAATGGCTGCTTTCTGAACTGAAAGTGATGCAGCTTCATTTCTGATACATGTCTTAAGAAAAGATTTCAGGTTGGGTTTGGCTCTCTCCATTACTGCACCCATGTTTCCAATAGCCTGTCAGTGATGAAAACACAGAAAGATGATGAGCATTTTTTCTCCATGAAGAGAAGTAGACTAATATATGTGCTACAATTTAAAATAGGGGAAAAAGGAAATAAGGAAATAAAAATACCCGAAGTGTGAGGTATGTGAGTTCATGTTCCCCAGAACAATCACTGCCAAGCAGTGATGCCATGAAGTCTGCAACATCTGTTATTTCCTCTGTCACGATCATCTTCTCATTGTAGAACCTAAAAAAATAGAAAAACACATTAGAAACAAAAGGAGAAAATGTGAAATGTCTATTTTTCATTCCTAAAGAGCAAATTCATGAGAATAAAAAAAATCCTCAAAAAGTGACTACTCTTAGGGTTTACCCTAAGCATTGTAATGTTTTCTTGAGGTTATTTTGTACAATTACATGCTATCATTACTTACTTAGTAACAGAATGACTCAAGCCATAAAAAGAAGCTCTGCTTGGCTGATACTGGGCCATGTTAAGAATTTCCCGTATTCTTTTCGGAGTTGGAGAAGGCAATAGTCCCAGGGTATATGTCACGAGGTCTACCACAAGCGGATTCACGTCTCCAGTTCTCAGTATTTGCAGGACTGCACCATAGCACTCTGGAGTCCCGCACTGAGTCAGGGCCTGAACTGTGATGGAACTGAAAGGAAAAGAGATGACTTTGACTAATTAATTCCCTGTTTCCAGTTACTGCTGCATGTTGCATGTTTGAAATAAACATTTGTCAGGTTTATTAGGGTGTTTTAATATAAATTATGTATGCTTATGCATGACTGGAAGCAAATCACACAATTGCTTATCAAAAAGAAGCTTCTTAGTTTTACAAGTTATACTAATAACATGATTAGCTATGAACAACAAGAAAGTATTAACAACACTATAATTACACAGACATATCTTTTTTTTCTCTGCAACAGACTTTCCCACAATTTTAAGTATTATAATATAATGTGTTCAACCAGACTGAGGCTCTAGTCCCTCTACAGACTGAGGACATAAAGTATGTGTAAATTGACTGAAGTCCAGCTAGGACAGAAGAGTAAGGGTGGGGAGTGGAGGGCAGGGTCAGACCAAGGAATTGTGCCCTTCCATGTCTCCAAAAATCTCACTTTCAAAACTCTGTTCTTTGCTATAAGTCAGACTTGGGAGCTTGGAATTACAGTCATTGTCCTTGAGCAAAACTGCATGAAAGATATTTGGCTCTAATAACATATCCACAGGATTGCATCTGGCATACAGGCCTGGGATGGTGGTGGGGAGAAAAACACTGTACTGGTCTGTGTTATACTCTAATTTATAGTTCAGCTTCTCCAATAAGTTTGGAAGATTTGAAGGGGGAATGATCAAAACAATATTAGTTCTTCATAGAAGGCTAGAACTTTAAGATCTATTTGAATTCTTATATTGTTCTCATATATTTAATGTTCAAGTTCCAATTAACAACTGAGCACTTCTGATGGAAAATTGTGAAATCCACAGGTTTTACTCTGTCTTCCTTATTTCGCTCTCTAGATAATTCTGATGATACTTATCTTTCTGAAAGACACTCTTTACATCTAATTAACCTCTAATTTAAAACCACTTGCAGCGAATCATCAACTTTAGAATGGATTTGCTATGGCATTGACATGCGGTCACTTGCACAATGAACTGTTGTAACATACCTTGAAGTTTCCATCATCTTTGGTACAAGAGAGCCAAGAGTGGTGTTATGTAAACTTCTAAGTCCAGAAACAAATTTGTAAAAGAGTCTTGCTCTCTGCTGGTTCTGCTGGGAAGCTGTAAGTTTCTGCAGCTCCTGAAGGGTTTTCAGAACAGCATCCCCCTGCCTGGAAAATTTGGCATCTGTACTTTCCAGTGCAAGTCCCTTCTCTTCCAGTTCATCTAGCAATTAAAAAAAATTGCATTCTTTATATCTTTATCAAGCAGCTATGTTCATTTTTATCTTCTGTCATACATTCAGTATAAATATAAACTCTGTAGATTAATTTATGTGATAACTGTTGAAGTTCAACAGCTGAACAGTTTCTAAAAATAATGGAGTGGAATTTAAAAGTAATTGACCCAAAAGTAGAATAATACCTATTTGCATAAATTCTTTTACATTTTCATGAAGATGATTCCTTAACATCTTTTGTATTAGCATATTTTGCTTTTTCATCTTTTAATGATTATATCTTAGAAGAAGTATGTTATGACTAGGAATAACAACTACATGTCAAAAAAGTGTGTTTCAGAACCAAATCTATAGTAATCATGGACTGTTTAAATTTGGCAGCTGAAGCTGAAAGTTGCATAAGAAATTACAGTTAGCTAAAAAGGGTTCATTAAACTAATTTCCAATAAGATTAAACTTACTTTTCAAGCAAACTATAATTTTTTAATTATAAACAATAATTTCAAAATTAAAATGAAAAGACAAAGATTATGTAAAATTAGAGTGTTTTTAAACTTTTCAGGTTTTCCCATCTTATACCCCAACATTTTTCTTGACTAAATTGATCAAATTTCATTAAAAACTGCATCTTTAATTAATTCACTGTTTAAAAAAAAATTGTTCCTGTATTTAACCTGTACTTATATTTTGTCCCTGTATTTGTATTACTGAGAATTGCAGCTATACCTCCATCAAAATTTCTGTTATTGATCTTTGGGGTATCTTCAAGCTTCAGTGTCTGGTTGACCTCCGTCATCACACCATAGCGATTTCTAGCAAACAAAGAAAAATACAGTGCTTTAGTTGAGTCTAAGTACCTCTGAGGGGTCTTGCCATGCCTCCTGCCTTCTTGAGAACACAATGCATATTTGGGGATGAAGTCAGGGCAGAATGTGATACATCACCATTTAAAATGAATATTTATAAATGAAGGGTAATTATAAATAGTGAGAAACCTACTTGTATGAGGAGGGCAGAAACAGGTGTTTTTCACTGCAGACAGCATCTCTTATATGCCTTTTCTTTGCATCAATATTGTAATGACAGAATTGAGTGCTCCTTAGAAGAGTAGATAATGGGATGTTCTGTAAAATAAATAGTTTGGCAGTCATTTTACTCAATAGTATAGGAAACAAAACATAGTTTTAAAGGCTGTCACAGTTTTACGGTAATATTAACAGTTACAGCATATTAGAAAAAAAAGGTGCATAACTGGAATCGTTCTCACACAAAGAGAAAATTGTGCCAGTATCAATCTTTAGTCTTAAGTCTCCTCACAGGCAAAAATCCCACTGAAATTTTCCCTCAGGCCTTACTGAGGTGTTTGGCTTAGTAGTTACTTCATGATTGATCCCCTGCTGCCTACAACAAAGGACTCCTTCATAGAAACCAGTTTGTAATTTTTAGAGAAGTTCAGGCCCCTCGTAACAGCTGATGCTCTTTTTAATTTCACTCTTATTATACAAACTTTAAAGATTTCTACAAGAAGCTGTAGAAAAGGCAGAAATTAAAAAATGTGGTTTTCGCATGATGTGAAATCCTAATTTTTTTATTTTTTTTTTTGAGGGAAAACACTCAAAAGCACAGATGCCATGATACCAGGAAGAAATCTGCCAATATTCATGCAAGCAACTGCATTTGATTATTGTGGATTAACAGGTAGCCTGAACAGCATGTCAAACCATTTACTTTGGGGCATTTAGAGCCCTCTCTTCCTGCACATCATACACAAAACAGAGTTTTGGTGGACTACATGTTCTACATGAAATTGGAATGTTGAAAATTTTGATCCAAAAACCTAAAAATTTGGATATGATCTGACAGGTTATCGTGTAACCAATAGTACTAACTACATCTATGAAAAGCTCTCCTTTAAAAAATAAGAACATGAAAGAAGGTAACTACACTTTTTCTCCACATCTGTTTTTCTCTATTGACTGCCAACAAAACCACAGTGTGATCTAACGCAAGGGTACAGAAAACCTTTTTAAGCTTTTAGAAGATAAATACAAAATTTAGTTGTTGTAGTAATTGTTTATCATTTTAAGTGATGTAGTGAAGAATGTTATATCATATACATTTTAATGGTATACTTACTAGTCCCTTTACAATAGCAATAGGGCTGATGTAATCTCTGCTGGGACTGAAGTTGTCACAGGCTTTCAGGTCCCTGTTAATTGAAATATCTTCTGCAACATTTCCTTTTCTAGATTTGAATTCAACTTCACTGTCACACTTTCCATATACAGTATCCTGGAAAGAAGAAAGAAATCAGTGTCTTGTCCATGCTGTCAGACGTTTTCTGATCTAGCTGGAAGGCACCCTTTTCCATCTGAACTTCCAGGTCTTTTGAAAATTATGTTCAGAAGTAACTCTGCTAGGTGAGTTTTCTTCCATTTCTTAAGGAAACAAAATTAATGCTTTCAAAACACATACCATTGAAATTGTTTTTACGTTTTCTACTGTTTCTGTTGGCACAAGTAGAGCTGAGATGATTCCTCTCTTGAGATTCAGTACATTTAGAGGTTCATCCTTCTCTGGATACAGTTTGACTTTTGTTCCATCCTGAATGCTGAATTTTAGCTCATGCCTGCCCAAAAAAACCCCAACATTAGTATGAAATCATGTTAAAGCCACCCAGTGGAGAACATGTTACCGATAAACAGCTGGGCTATAGCTAAAGCACTATGTTTACTTTGGTCTATCATTATTTTCTATTGACTGTTGTTACTATTAGAGAGTATTACTATTAAAGCAGCAAAATTCTAACCAAGGACATTCTGATATCACTAGACTACGTCATGTAAGGACAAACAAGTATCAAGAGCAATGGCTGGAAGTCAGAATTGCACAAATTCAGAGAGGAGATAAGTAAATTTTTAGAATGAGGTAATTATTAACTACTGTAATAGGCTACAAAATGATGGGAAGAATTCTCTACTGGTTGCAGTCTTTAAATAAAACCTTGATTGTTTTCTAAAAAACACATTTTAACACTGTCTCAAGCTGTTTTGAGATCTATGGCTTGTGAAACAAGATGGACTGGATACTGAGGCATTGAAACAAGCATGAAGGTGCATGAGTAAAACACGGCCCGACAAGCACTAGAGACTAGCTGGGTGGACGGAGTAGTAGCAATAAGTTACGAAAGCAGATAAGTAAGGAAAAGATAAGTTACATAGGTCATTAAAGATTGGGATAGGAAATCTGGACTTCAGTCTCAAAAGCCTTTCTACTGCACAGTCTTTGTACCATGTCAGCAAAGGGAAATTATCTTAAAATGGCTGTACACAGCCATTTGAGAATTTGCTTACAAGAAGGAACATTCTACTTGCAATAATCTTTTAGGGACTACCC